>NC_086289.1:5092678-5751115 GCF_963924245.1 Chroicocephalus ridibundus | reverse complement strand
AGGTTTAAATCAGACATTAGGATGAAGTTCTTTACACTGAGGGTGGTGAGACACTGGCCCAGAGAGGTGGTGGAGGCCCCATCCCTGGAGTCATTCAAGGCCAGGCTGGATGAGGCCCTGAGCAACCTGATCTAGTTGAAGATGTCCCTGCTGACTGCAGGGGGGTTGGGCTAGATGGCCTTCAAAGGTCCCTTCCAACCTAACGTGTTCTATGATTCTATGAAAACATGGATATTTTACCACCTGCTGGACTAAAATCCTTTCATCAGAAGAACAGCAGAAGGATGAAATATTTGTATAACTTGGGCTCTAGTGCCAGCTCTGTTGCTGTCTGTCCTGGGGACACTATAAACTCATTTGAGATGGGGCAGTCTCTTAGACAGTGTTCGCACGTATCCAGCATGCCAGTCTCTCTACATCTTACAATAACATTTAAAAACCAAAGAAGGTATAAGCAGCTAGTTGGCAATACCGTCTAATACGTCAATGATCAGGGTTTCTGGCCATTGCACGTGTGCCTCATGTACTGGAAGTTTAGTGATAGTTTTTCATCATTGTTTGGTTCCAGCTCTGCACTGTGAAAGAATACAAATATACAGGTTTTTAAATATTTGTCAGGAGCTTACAGTATGCTTTCTTTCTTGCTAATAAGATATTTTTTCTTTCTGTTTGAAGTCAATAAAATCTTTCCAGATTTAAACATAAGGATGAGTTTCTTCATCTCATAGACAGTACACCCAAATAGCCAGACTCCATTCAGTTTCTCCTTAGGTGAATATTCCCCTTTTGATATCAAGATTTTCTTCCCTTGAAGAAATATGCCAGACCACACCAACAGCATGAAAAATCACTGTGAATTTGTCAGAAGAAACATTTGCTCCAGAGTACGAGCTGGAAGAGCGGAGCCAGAGTCAAGGCTAGGACACTGAAGATTAACTGTTTGTTCCATTAAATAATTTACTGGCCGAACAGCATGAAGCATTTTAAAATGCAGTGTGCGTCTCGGGCCAATAAAGAAACATCTGCCCAGCAAAAATTGCCTACCCGTAGTTCTCGATTGCAAGCTTTGAAATTCCTTGTACAAATCTCAACGCCTCGCCTGTCTAGAGGGTATTCTTCCCAACTCGGTACATGGTCTCCTGGCGAGCTACAGCCTCAAAATGCCACCCTGCACGTCTCTGCTGACGAAAGCCATGAGGGCAGAAGAGCATAAGAGCTTTCCCAGCTGCCAGCCCTGAGCGCCAACCCGGGATCACAACCCAGCAGAGCTTTTCAGGTCCACACCTCATCATCATCAAAGGGAACTTCTGTGAGGAAAAATTCTTCTCTCTGTTTATTTTCAGTAAACACTGGGAGATAAACACATGTACTTCTCCCCAAGACACTCTTCAGTGAAATGTTCGTTTCCCTTTAAAAATGAAAATTCTTTTCGGCAATGTATTTTTTCCCCCCAAAGTGTGCCATTTTTGAAATGAAAGCGTGAATTTTTCCTGTTAGTTTCAATGGCTACCGGGCAATAAGCTCAAAAAAAGTAATACAAAGTTGTGAAGCTGCATTATACACAATGAAGAGTAATTTAGCATTGGCAAAAGGATGGATTCTGGCTTGAGCATGGTAACAAATCAAAGAATCATTTTGCAGTATTTTATCCCTTGGGCTTTACCTGCCTTTCACAAGATCTTCACATGAAGTAAATTGGTAATTCAGTTCTCCTCTGGCCCTGCTCTGTTCACAGTAAAATAACAAGTTAAAATAACTGGTACCATTTATTAAATGATTTCCTAAAGCACAAGAGAGGGAGTCTGACTGACATAGTCATGGGGACACAGTCTGAGGGCTAATCAAACCAGCCGACCAAATAAATTTAAATGTAAAATCATGGGAAATGCTGGAATCACTACATCGATTTCCCCAAAAAGCACTTTCTTGTTTACCTACTAATTCCAGAGTATTAAGAGAAGACTCATTATTCACATACAACACAATTAAGTTTGCCACTCCCTGTACACACTCCTTCACCACCATTATTAGTGACAGAGAAAAGTCAAGTAGACCTTGTATATAGACCTTTTTTTTTTTTTTTTTCCTTTTCTTCAGGGCTCTTGTATCGAAACAGATGAAATAAGTACGAGGATTCACCTAGATCATCATTAACAGATTTAACTGGAAGATCTATACAATGCTGAGAGTATGCAGGGTACTGGTGGGTTGTGCGGGATGCTTCTATGGGATTCTATCAAACAAAGATCCTCTTCTCACTCGCCTTTTTCATCCTTCTCATCAAAAACCTGTCACTAACTGTCCGGCACAGCCGTGGTTAACAGCCTTGTTAGCTCCTGCCAGCCAAGGTGTTTCCAGTGCTGTAGTAAAAGTTTCCATGCCCATACTCATCCCAGCTCACCTGCAGGGAATTCGGGGGTCATCGGGCAGGTAGAAATGGTTTGGATGTCCCTGCGCTGCAGCTACAGCTCCTCTACAAGGGACCAGGAGGAGAAGCAGAGGTCCTGCTCTAACCGGAGACGCCTATGCCCTGCCAGACACAGGGGCTTTTGTAAACCTCCCCTCTTACGCAGCAGTATACTAGGGGAAGAGTAGAAAAAACATACTTAATAGCTCACAGTCACTACCACCACTTTATTTTGCATTCCTTAAATATTTAAGCCCAGGGATTGTTTTTGCAGGAAAATGAGTAGAAAGAGGGCTGCTGTACAGTGCAGTTCATTACTTGGCCTGGGATATTTCCTGGTGAATTATCCCTTATTGCCGGTATTCTAGCAGGCAGGCAGTAACCCCTTCCCCAGGACGAGAAAAGATATCGGGAAGCTCTACAGAGATGGTCTGATTCCTCTTAGGTCAAGCACATTTAATGCCAGTGAGAAATTATTGGAAGAATAGATAATAAAAATACATCACAGAACAAACAGTTGAGAAAGTGTCATTTGTTCTCACTTTTTCCTCCATTTCTTCATGCAGGGGAGGTTGAGTTAAGATTCAAAACACGAAGGTAAGCAATGCTTTAATATAACATTCAAAACATTTTATTTCCCCCAAGTGGAGACTTGCAGGGTCTGGTCTGAACTCTTGCATCGCCTGGGTCGTATACTTGCTCCCAGTACCTCCAGCATCAAGACCATAACTTCTGGTTGAACCAGATTGTTTAGAAAAAAATAACCCCATCTTAATTTAAGTTTTCAAAGAGAGAATTCGTCATGTCCCTAGGCAAATTGTTTCAGATATTAAATTCTCCAGTGGCCAAGAATGCACACCTTATTACTGGTCTGAATTCTTCAGCTTCAGCTTTCAGCCACAGAACCTCATTATAACTTTGCTTCATTAAAGAGCCCTTTCCCCACACCAGTACCCTTGTGCTAATGGTTTGTCCACACAGAGAAGCGTGGGGTGACGCACATACCCTCGGAGAGAGTTCGCGCAGAACAGCCAGTAAACTCAGTGTAAGATTACTATACAGGAATTCTCCGAGTAACCTAAATTAAAGTTGATTATCAAATCTTTTATTTAGACCAATTTAACATCTAAAAAAAAAAAAAATAAAGCATGGTCAGTGTGGTGGGAGGATGCCCCCAGTGCGCGCTGTATGACTGACAGCAGGTCCACCTGGCGCCACCAGCAAACATGGTGAGAGAGCCCTTGGAGCTACACGTCACTCCTGCTCTCCAGCTTCCCTCCTTGGTCCCCACACTCGAGCCAAGGGCGCCGTCCCAGGGCCAGACGCAGCCCCAGCCACCCCCAGTCCGGAGCACACACACCACACGGCAGTGCTCATGGGGGGCTTGTTCCCACCACCAAGTGCTCCTTGTACAGCCACAGAATTGCCTAGGTTGGAATGGACTTTTAAGATCATCTAGTCCAAATGTCAACCTAACCCTGACAGAAACCACCACTAAACCATCATTAAGCACCACGTCTACCCATCTGTTAAATACTACCAGGGATGGTGACTCAACCACTTCCCTGGGCAGCCTGTTCCAATGCTTGTCAACCCTTTCAGTGTAAACATTTTTCCTAATATCTAATGTAAACCTGCCCAGGTGCAACTTGAGGCCGTTTCCTCTTGTCCTATTGTCTGTTCCTTGGGAGAAGAGCCTGATCCCCCCCCCCTCCTTGGCTACCCCCTCCTTTCAGGGAGCTGTAGAGAGCGATAAGGTCTCCCCTCAGCCCCCTTTTCTCCAGGCTGAACACCCCCAGCTCCCTCAGCCGCTCCTCACAAGACTTGTGCTCCGGACCCCTCACCAGCTCCGTTGCCCTTCTCTGGACACGCTCCAGCACCTCAACGTCTTTCTTAGTCCTTGTTCCTTGAGGTTACCCTCATACACTGCAATACTGTCCCTCTCCCTCTGCAAAGCCTAGGGTTGCACAGCTGTCGCCCTACTGTAACAATTTTCTTTTTCAATTAAATACCCCAAAGGACCAAAGAAGAGAGACGATTCGCAGCAAATGGCTTATGGAAGCTGACCCAGAGCAGTGCCAACAGCCATTCCTTTTGGGGTGAAGCTGTGTCTCAGCAGTTCCTGGCCCCTAGTGATGTGCTGACACCATCACAGCTCACGCAGGAGGACACGGGCACCTCTCTGACAGCCTCCCATCCCATCTCCCGTGTTACAATAGACCGTACTGCATCAGACATCATTAAACCGCAATATCAACACAAAACCGGAGCGCCCCAGCGCAGCATTCACAGGGCTGCGGCTGCTGTTGTCACCACAAGCCCGAAGTGCAAAAAGCCACAGCCGCGCACAGCCACAGACCCGCAGGAAAACGCGCTGCAGGTAGGCTGCTTCTGTGACCGTCTACACCTCACAGCACAGGGAACGCTTACTGTGTTTGGCGCAGAAAATTTCAAAATAAACACCACAGTACCCGATTGTTATTTTCCACTCAACTTTTGGAGGCTAAAGCAAGGGAAGGCGAAGGGGGAGGCGAAGCGCCGTTCCAATAGGTGTGTCCCGGTGTCTCCGGCGTGTTGCAGCTTGACAGCTCTCCCCGCTGCGTGGGCAGCGTTCATGCAAAGAGCCTGGCTCGTAACTCCAAGCAATAGCATAGCACAAATTTAACTCACTGCATGCCTTATGGCACCCGGCACCAGATAAAATAACAACCAGCACAACACTAGTACTACCCTTGGACTCCTTCTCCAGGCTGTGACGCTCAACTATCCTTCAACGTGCCGTGATCCACTGACGTTTGAGAGCTGTTCACTTTGCTGGGTGAAGGAGGTCTCCTGTTTTCCACACAGCATGAGTTTGGAGGCGACGATTTCTGCTACGGTCAACAGTGGCCTCATTTGCAGCTGCTGGGGTAGAGAGAGGGTGGCACCATTGGCATCCTCAGAGGGAAGCTCTGCTCCAAAGCACGGGATGCTCCTCTGTGCAGATGCCACGTTTTCAAGGAAAAAGGCTGCCTTGGTAACAAGCGGCTTTTTTTGTGACATAGCATCATAGCTAGCAAGCCTGGGTTTAATCTAGGAGGTACTGGAGGGCTCTTGGTGATAAACATCCCATTACCTATGATTCTTATAAACCCAGCATTCTTGTGGAAGAGGCAATTTATTTTCACACTCTACTCTGCAGTACTGAGGCTGATAACAAACAAATGTGTTTTGGCTCCGAGACAGCTCCAGCTTCAAGAGTTCTGCATTTTCCGATCATCTTTATTTTAAAAAGATGTACTTCTTGGCCTTGCAGTACAGAGCGAGAGACTGTTTCTTGCGTGTCAAAGGGTGGAAGAGGCTCACAGCATATTTCAGCCATCTCAGGAGACTATAAAACCCAGCAGCGCTGAGCTCACCTAAGTCATCTCCCCATGCACCCCCTCCTTCACCTGCTTCCAGACTGCCTTCAATTATTTTTTTTTTTAAGGCATAGCCTCCGGAGTCAACAGTTGGTTATTTTTCTCATTTCTATACTAAAAGAGTACTCATTGTGGAAATTATGACTTTTTAGGGCTTCTTGACATCCCTACAGTATTTTGTATAGCAAAATAATTGAAACACGAATCAAACCCTTGACCATTTTAAGTCTGGTGACCCACCGTTAGTAGCTAGTGGGGAGTGGGGGCGTGAGGTACCAGGGATGGAGGAGTGTGCTAGAGCACAGCAAGCCAGCAGTCTCACCCCAGGTCTTGGGGGGGCTTCCCCCAGCTTTTGGGCAGAAGAATGGGTAGAGTCCAGCATTTCTGACAACTCTTTCACCAGAGAGGCATCTTATCAACGCTTATAAATACTGAAAGGGTGGGTGTCAGGAGGATGGGGCCAGGCTCTTTTCAGTGGTGCCCAGCGACAGGACAAGAGGTAACGGGCACAAACTTGAGCATAGGAAGTTCCACCTCAACATGAGGAGGAACTTCTTCCCTTTGAGGGTGGCAGAGCCCTGGCACAGGCTGCCCAGAGAGGTGGTGGAGTCTCCATCTCTGGAGACATTCCAAACCCACCTGGCCACGTTCCTGTGCCACCTGCTCTGGGTGACCCTGCTCTGGCAGGGGGTTGGACTGGATCATCTCCAGAGGTCCCTTCCAACCCCTGCCAGTCTGTGATTCTGTGAAATTGTTAGGGAAGCTGGAGGTGTCATCTGGAAATGAAAGGGGACTGTCAGCATGGAAGGAGTTCAAAGAGGAGAGTTCCCAGAAGCTTGGTCTTGGGGCAGAATGTATTAGATATTTTCATTAATATTCTTGGCACAGGAAATAAGAGCATGCTGATGAATTTTGCTGATAGCATAAGATCAGGAAGGACTGTCAAATAGAGGAAGATGGGAATGTCCATTCTGGGAGAATGGGATCAGAACAGACCAGAACAAAAGAGTAAGCTGAATTTATTAGTATGGTGAATAGAGTTGTGCCGCTCGGCATTAACAGTGACATTTTATGTCAAGCTTATCAGCTGAAAATGACAAAGTGTAGAAGACATGGAAGTTAGCTGGAAGCTAAAAAGCTTCTAGCTACTGAAAGAGATTCTGAAGTATCTTTCCAGATGAGGGCAAATCCCTACCTAACCTTAGTCTGGAGCTGGGTAGATACGCAGAGATGGTGTGAGGTGGTTGCCTGTGAGAGCTGGTGACGAGGTTCAGTATCTCTGGTAGAGGCAGGAACTTTGAATTGCAGCTGCTCACATCTGTTCTGCAAATCACCAGGTGCTTTTGCTAATTAAGCCCTTTTCATGATGACTATCTCCACTACCATTTTCTACTTTTTTTTTTTTTTTTTTTAGGGTCACCGCTGAACATCATAGCTCCATATATACATTTCTTTGCAAAATATTTACTGGAAAGGGTTCAAAGTAGACCTTGCTCCAGACTGTAGTGTCTTCTTACCTGAGAGCAGACATCACAGAATGGCAGGGGTTGGAAGGCACCTCTGGAGATCATCCAGTCCCACCCCCTGCCAGAGCAGGGTCACCCAGAGCAGGCTGCTCAGGAACACGTCCAGGCGGGTTTGGAATGTCTCCAGAGATGGAGACTCCACCAGCTCTCTGGGCAGCCTGTGCCAGGGCTCTGCCACCCTCAAAGGGAAGAAGTTCCTCCTCATGTTTAGGTGGAACTTCCTACGTTCAAGTTTGTGCCCATTATCTCTTGTCCTGTTGCCGGGCATCACTGAAGAGAGCCTGGCCCCATCCTCCTGACACCCACCCTTTCAGTATTTATAAGCATTGATAAGATCCCCCCTCAGCCATCTTTTTTCCAGACTGGAGAGACCCAAGTCCCTCAGCCTTTCTTCATCAGAGAGGTGTTCCAGTCCCCTCATCATCTTGGTAGCCCTTTGGTGTCCCCTCTCCAGCAGTTCCCTGTCTTTCTTGAACCGGGGAGCCCAGAACTGGACACAGCACTCCAGGTGCTGCCCCACCAGGGCAGAGTAGAGGGGGAGGATGACCTCCCTCAACCTGCCTGCCACCCTCACCACCCAACTGAGCAGACTTTTCTCTACAAAGAAACCCTTTGCAGAGATGCTAGCCTTTGTGTATATGAAACACTATTACCCTAAACACATCACATACTTCAGAGGGAAGAGGGCAAGGTACGTAAGGTCACTGTCTTCTGAAGTTTCTGCGGGGCGGCTGGATGAAAATCAAAGCCACCCATAACAAGATGGTGTGATACTGAGGAACACAGGAGGAACACTAAGAGTAAAGCTGGTGTGTGAGCAGAGACAGGAACACCCTTTAGCACACCCTCACTTCCAAGTGAGTTGTTACACTCGGGGCACAAAGGCTCTATTTCTCCTCTTAGTAGCAAGATGTCTCCAGCAAAACCTGGGTTAGAAATAGAGATATTTGCAATGCTTTTATTACCATTATAGTTCATCCAAGATGATGTGTCTGGTTTGAAAGTCGCAAAAAAACATAGTCTTGTTAAAAATGCTGCCAAAAAGCTAAATGAAAACAGCCCGCTGCTGAATCCTGTGTTTGCAGCATTACCAGTGGGTTTTTTCAAGGGTGTTTATATAGACCGAGTTTCATTTAACAAGGCAAAAGCCGGAGCTCTCACATACTCCATTATTTCTCTGCAGGTCCTTCTCACCAGGGTTAAGTCTTTACACTACTTCCAAGCAAAGCAGCCAAGAAAAAGAAGAAACAAATGCTACTACTACTGAGCACAGAGGCCTCCTTTGCAAGAAATGTGATTTACGGAATGAAGTTCCTGGCATGTCTGCCGCGGGCTGTCACAACGTGTGCCTAAAATCCAAGGCTGAAATATGATCCCCGTTCCTTCCAAGATGCCTTGTGGCTTCTAGCAAGTTCTTCTGTAAGCGCAAGCAACCCTTTTCTCAGGATCTCTGCTCTTCCTGCGCGCTGCTGTGCCTGAATCGGTCTTTGCCCACCCGAGTGCTGCCTGGGGACGAGGACCCTCCGAATTTCCTACAAAGCTGGTGTGAGTGAGCCTCGCTTTGTTGAAAGTTCTGGAAACTCTTTCATGTATTTTGGAGAATTAACACCAAATTTTAAACCGCAAGATGGGAGATTTAGATTAGATCTCAGGAAGAAATTCTTTGCTGTGAGGGTGGTGAGCCCCTGGCCCAGGTTGCCCAGAGAAGCTGTGGCTGCCCCATCCCTGGAGGGGTTCAAGGCCAGGCTGGACGGGGCTTGGAGCAACCTGGTCTGGTGGGAGGTGTCCCTGCCCAGGGCAGGGGGTTTGGAACTAGATGATTTTTAAGGTCCCTTCCAATTCTAACCATTCTGATTCTGTGAACACACTTGGAGAGACATGGAGCAAAGCTTGTCCCGGTACCTCGGGTTAGGCTCTGTGTTCATACTATCTTCAGCTCTCTGCTGCCCACACTTGTATGTTGGACACCTGTGGAGATCTTTTTCCATAAGTTGCCAAAATGGCAAGCAGACAATAGCAGCTTGAGGGCTTTCTGGCCCTGAACTGTTGACATAGAAGACATTTTCACCCCCTTTTTGCAGTCCTTTAGGCATTCCTTTTCCTTTACGTGAAGCAAATGCCTTTTTACTATTAAGCTTTTCCTCAGCTGCATTTCAAACCCAGAAAATATTTTATCTCTAATGAAAATTCCCCCTCATTTTGCTGCCGTCTTTGAAACCAGTGAGAAGGCAGCATTTGTAGACCACCATGGTCTGCCTCGCCTTGCAGTAACGGAGACCCCGTCATTGTAGGGCCCCTTTTTGCCAGCCTCTCCCCAGGCTGCGAGGTGACCCAGCCCTTGCCGGCAGATCTCATCACATCCCATGCTGGCTGATCCCATGGGAGACAATGCCAAGGGCCTCCAGGTGGGGAACTGCCAGAGATCGGAGTTCACAAGCTCCTGATGGACTTCATTAGCGAGGATTGCGAACACACAAATAACCTCTCTCCCATGCTTTTGGGCAGAACCCAGTATATCAGTTATACAAAGGAGAAATGTTGCTAATGTATATCACCTGCTCGATGATCAGGTATTTTCTAAGAGTAGTAGCTAACGAACTGACAAAGTTTTCCACAGAACAAAAAGATAGACACAACTGAGGCAAAAAAAGTCAGCCTGACCGTTGACTTTGTGTTTGCTTCGGCGGGTTTTGGCGCTGACCCCACTGGAGCCACAAAGTTTTGAAATTCAGTTTCTTCATTCTCATCTTTCAGTTTTACAGTAGACCATTTTTTTTCTTCCCACAAATGTCTCCGAGGCCGTGTGGGACGTGGTCCAGCTCCCATTAAGGTCAATGGGAGTGCTGCCACTGGCTTCCCCGTGGGTCTCAGCCCTCTCCCATTGTATTACATTTCCAACTGCAATTGGAGACAGCTTATTTCAATTTTTTCCTCTCCTAGTGCCCACAATGGGCAAAGTATTTTCCAACTAAAAAAGAAGGTCCCACTGAATGTCCCTAAATTCTCTAGAGATACTGGAAAAATCCTTATAATTAAATACATTTGACATGCAAGATCACAACTGTTCTCTAATAAGATATTTTTTTTTTTAAAGGCTCCTCTCCCATGTAGCTTTGCTTTACTGTAAAATAGCAGGGATTAAGTCCTGATTCTGCTGAAGTTTATGGGAGTTTTTCCAGTTAGCTTCGTTGGGGCCATATTGTCTTCCTTCGTCTCCATCTTTAGCACCACCAGACCACTATTGAAAACATCCCGACAGGAACCAACGATGGCACAAGGGTCAGTTTGTCGCTGTCAGTGACAAATTTGCCAGACTACCTTAATCAAAATGCACCCAAAGGGAAAAAAAAATATCTATAAAAGGACTGGAAGTGCATGCAAACTGCATTAGTTTATTTTCAGAAAAACAGAAGCCTTATGCAAAACTTGATTGTGCTTAAGGAGCGGTGAACACAGAGATATGACAGTAGAAGTGGCAGGGCAGTAGCTCCCCGCTCTTACACAGACCGAAAACATCGCACCATCATAAACCATTAGGAAGTCCACAGTGAGGATTTAAGAAATGCGACAGTGCTGAGAACCACTTGGAAGTGGGAACATTAAACATAAGTCTGTTTACAGAAGGCTTCATCCTCATATTAATGTCTGTTTTGGATAAACTGATTAATCTTCAGGAAAAAAAAAAAAAGTAAATTAGGAGATCTTCCCGCAGACAGCAAACCAATAAATAGCAAAATGTTAGTTACACTGTCTGATGTGAAGTGTTAAGGAAAACTACTCCTAGCAGGTACTAACATTGAACCTTTATATAAACGCTTTGAGACAGACGCTTTAAAGACACCACGGACATCCCAAAGTGGGGATTTCACGAAGGAGACATGAATTTACAGTGGTTAAAAAAAAAAAAAAGCACAAAAACCACACCTTTATGCATGAAGAGCTCAGTCTCTTCTCCATGACGAATTGATTGGGGCCATATATTTGGGACTCAGTCTAGCTCGCTAGGAAAATTCGAGTGATAGCTGCCAGCCACCAGAAAAACAGCGGACAGTGACTAAGAGCCCCCGTTTGCTGCACGTGCTACAGCGATCCGTGACATCTTGTTCTCATTCCTTAAGCGAAACCAACCCAGTTACATTTGGTATTCACGATCCAGACTTGAAGGCAAAAGTTGCTTCATAGATGTTCCCAGCTACACGACTTCTTCCATAACTTGGGGAAAAGGCACGGATTTTGTTGTTGTTGTGCTACAGTACCACAGATTAATTACATCATACAGCACTGCCATTTTGCCACCAGTATACTCCTCATCTGGAGTTTTTATTGATTATCCCTATTATTCGGTATATCGGGACTTAGCCTCCAGCAGCCTGGCAGGGCTCTGTCCCCTACCAAGATGTTGCCTGTGCATGGCAGATCCTGCGTCCCATCCGTGCTCTTGCCGAGACATTTGCATTATAGAGCCAGGCTGAAACCGCTCACTTAAAATCAGAGGAGGGAAGCGATTAGAAAAACCCAAAGCAGGTAAGAACACCGTGGTGGAGAGGCAGATCCCTTACTGGGATGCTGTCCCAAGGTGAACGCTGAGAGGACGCGTTCCTGCTATACCAGGCTTGAGTAGTCATTGTGGAAATGTTTCTTTTTCCTTCATTTACAAATGGATCTCACATATATGTAGGCTTCTTGCTTTTGGTCCGGTATTATCTTCTCTGCACTGATCTCTTAACATCTGCTGTGGCTGTTGTGCTGCTCCATCAGCCTGGACAGCTTTAATTCTGCTGTCAAGGTTGCCATGGCTGGTAGCAAACTGGCTGCCAGACCAGTGTCTCAAAGTCACGAACGCTGCACTGGTGTCAAGCTTACGCATACGCTCATGCTTTATTTACCGAGGTAAAGCAAGCTGCACGTATTCTTTATTTACCAAAAAAAACGTCCACCTTTGGGTGGCATGAACCCAAAGGAGGAACTCTGAAACCGCCTCCTGCTGCTGCTGGAAGGAGGCAGAGCCAAGGTGCCTCCTGCAACATCAGCCCGGGCTGAGCTTGGAGCCGCTGGGTGTGAGTTAGAGCATCCCTCCGGCCTGTCTGACACAGCTTGTCGGAGGGAGCCTTGGCAGGGCCCCGGCATCAGCAGTGTGCACTAGAGGCCACTTTTGCACACCCACTTCTGGTCTTAGTCATCTGCCATTTATATCGGCCTTTAGACTGGTTTAATTAACTGCTGTAGCAAAAAAAAAAAAGTTTGTGCATACCTAAAGATACATAAATAATTCCATTAACTAAAAGAGATACGTAAGCAATACCTGGAGCTCATGCGACAATATCCAAAATGAAAAACATCTCATTATGGTATCGATCCATAGCATCTTCTGCCCTAGCCACCACTCAAAAAGGCATATTAAGTTCTTGTCAGAGAGTTTAGGTTCTGCTAATCACCTACCAGAGGATCTGGAGGGCATATTGGCCTTCCTCCCTCTTTATCCCCCTTTTCTCTCCTCTGCATTTTGGGGGTGGGGAATGAAGAAACGAAGAGTGTACCTGCAGTGTAAGTGCCCCGGGTGGGAGCTCCTTGTCTTCCTCTGCACAAAAGCGCCAAGCCCTCCTGGCTGAGCTACAGTAGCATCAAGATGCTTGAAATACCTGCCCTGTTTTTGGGGATCTACTAGCTTTCCCAGCTGTAGGATTGATTTCCTGGGACACAAACAAGAGAGAGAGTTCATATTTCTAGGGTAAGTGACATTAGTTTGCCCCCATTTCAGGCAGACCCCATTAGCCAGCTGGTGGCTTCTCAGCAACATCAATGAAACGCCACTTCCTACTGGAGCTTGGACTAAGAGCTGGAGATAAAGCATCTGTGCTGTGAAGATCTCATGGCTTAATAGAGAAGGCAAGTCAGAGATCTTTTAAGTAGCAGCACACTTCAAGTTCATGCACTGAGAAGCACCAGGAAGGATGACAAGCCATTGGCCAAATAAGACAGGCATCTCCAGGGAATCCAAGAGGGAGAAATACACGTTGTCCATTTCTTTAACATTTTTAAGCATGGATAATACTACTTTGAACACAGAGAGTGATTTTCACCTGTAACTAGCAGGACAAGCTGGACAAATACCACTATCCATGACTTAAAAAGCAAACCTGGAGCCCCAGTTCAGCAGAGCATTTGTTATACATTGATATTGAACACCTCTGTAAGCCCCACTGAAGCTAATAAAACTTAGAGATATGCCGACATTATTTGTTCGACAGCGATCAGCTCAGGGATGTGCTTAAAGTACTTCCAGGGTTCAAGGAACTGAGCTGAAGACACTATTCCTGGTCTCTCTTCTATTCTTATTATTTATGTGTTCATTAAGAAAGTTATTCACTTTTTCTCCATCGTCTTTCACAATAATGACTCTCCACAACAGCTGTGGACAAGATTCCTCCCTGGTTTGAGGGCACATAATCCTTAGCCTGGGCAAGACAAACAGGCTCAGCTGCATAAAACAAATACGGATCTTGCTAGTATTTTTCCATATCTAAGAAAACCTACACTGTTTTGTGGGGTTTTTTTGTTTGTTTTTTTTTTTTAAAAACCAAACACATCAAAAAGTTGATAAGTGGAGCATATGCAGCCAAAAGTGGTTATATCTTTTGTCGGTTTATTAAAAGTTAAGAGTCGTTGTTCATGAACATACTGAATGGATTTTACTAGTTTCCCATGGTGGAGCCCGGGCTGGCATTGCTTTAGACGTTTTAACTGGGGAAGAAATGTCAAGCATGCACTCATCCCTCTGACTGCAGCTCAAATCAAACAAACCCGGCTAGACATCTAATAACAAGCTTTGTTCACTCTAGAATGGCAGCTACGGAAACATGCCTCGTTTTATATATTGTTATATACGCACAATCTGAAAAGGACACGGCAAAAGCAACAGGCACCGCTCTTTCTTTTTGAAATGACCACTTTCAAGCTACCTTTTTAACCAAGAAAAAACAGCCCACACAGGACTTCCAGTAAGAATGTCTTCATAATTCCATTTTCCCCATCATAAGTTGTGATTCATGTAAATAGATCGTCTTTAGTAGAAGTTGGGGACATATATGGAAACCAATGTTACCCAAACTTGAAAGTAAATTAGAGCTAGTTGTTTGGGATTAATTTATGAAGGCAATATGACATGCCTTGTTTGCAGCTCCAGTGCCAAAATAAAGAACGAGCACAATTTATAGTTTGTTTCTTATAGAAAAATTAAAAAGTTTAAGTGTTAATTTTTTGCAGCTATGTTCAAGAGGTGGTCTAAAGAGAGAAGAACACTTTGTGAGGTCTGCTGCTGCTCCGGCTTCAGGCTGGTTTGCTATTTCCCCTTTTAGAAGCCAAAAACCCCCTTTCAATCAGCATCTGACAGCTTTGCGGGGTTCCACAGGGAAGAGGGGAGGAAGGCGCTTTCTCCTCTGTTCTGTTGGAGAAGTCAACTTGAAGCAGTCCTGGCATGGTTGGAGATGCCTCCGTAACTGGACCCTCAAAATGAGCAGCCCGGTGCCTTGAATAACTATATACGTTCACCTCTTTTTATTTCTAAATTCCTATGTCTACATTCTAAATATTTACCCTAGCAAATATTGTCCAGCCTATGGATTCCAGCTGCAGAAAGCATTGTCTAGATGGGCTGAAGGGCCTTGAGGAGGCTCCCGGGCACCCAAAGCACCAGACCGACGTTCTTCCAAAACAGCTTCTTATCATAGTAACGCAAAAAGGTCACAGTAAGCGTTTGCAGCCTCTCTCAGCCAAGGGAATAAATGTGCAAACAAAGCCATTAGCAGTTTCCAAAATAAACTCCTACACCCAGTGGCCAGGACCGCAGCTTGCCACATACGCACAGCGGAGAAACGCTTGTCAGCCCAGCAGCTGCGGAGAGCTGCGAGCCAAACCAGCATTCTCCATTTGACCCAACAATACCGCCTTAATTAATTGGTTTGCTACTCTAAACTTAAAAGCATTAAAGATAAGCACAGGGAGATCAAGAGAAAGGTTTTCGCCTGTCAGCCCACTTTGTTATTGCTCTCTCCAATTAATATTCACATCAAACAGGTGTCACTTTAAAAATAAAATAAAATAAAAAACCCCAAACAAAACCAAAACCCAGACCCTTACATTATTCCTGAAAGGACGTACACACAAGTTACCAGGGAGCCATCTGTGCCACAAAAATTTCAGCAGAGATATCATCCAGAAAAGAAAAAAAAAAAAAAAAACACAACAAAACCAACAGTAGTAAAAGCAAACATTCCGATGTAAGATACGGCAAAAATGTTTGAGTCAGCTCTAATAAAGATTTTTGCTGATTATTATTTTCCTTATCAGGCTGGCAGGGACGATTCCCCCCTCTTGCACTTCCCCAGTGCCCTGGGGCAGGGGACCCTCTCTCCCCTCCACCCTCCATATCCAGATCCTTCTTGCTCCGTTCCCAGGGGCTCCTCTGTCTCTCCTCTCTCCCAGAGTTTGTTTTCCTGCTGCCATGGTTCTCCCGTTGCTGGTATAAACAGGAGCAGGAGTCTCCTGCGTGACTTGGGCTCTGTTTGCTTTGGTGGGATCTCCTAGTCACTTCTGTGAGAGCAGCACCAGGTCCTCCAAACACCAACCCTTTCAAACCCGGGCTTGCCCTCGCCCTAGAAATCTCCCACAGATTTTGTAGCATCAAACCAAAGATGCATCAGCACACCCTCCTCGCTGCCTTCCGCAGGTCTCCCACCTAATCCCTTACCTTCAGGTTACAGAGCCCACAGAGCACAAAACACATCTCCTTCTGGGCTGAAAAGCTCCTGATATCTTCCGGCAGCACCAGAAACTACTGAGTAAGGCCATATAAAACCTGGTTTGAAACAAGCATTCAAACAGCTGAATAGGAGTTGAATAATTGATAGTGACAGGTATTAACGGGGCAACCGAATTTACTGGGGCTGCAATTACACCCAGGTTGTACTCGCCTGAAACGTTAACTGTCTGATGAGACTTAACACCCAGCTAATTAGCTTTAAAAAGTCATTTCCATGTGCCACCACCATCGTTTACTCACAGAAGGGAAGCAGAGTGTCTGGCAATTGCCAGGGCCGTCAATCCAGGGCTAGCGGCTAATCCTGTTTTATTACCATCATTAGCCAAACACACGGGCCATCCACAGAGCAGCTGTCTGCCCTTCCCCTCTCTCCCACCTCTGCGTCTCCACACACCAGATACTGCTTCCCAGTCCACCCAGGTTACCATCTCCCAGTCCTCCTGCCCTTTATCCCTCCCGCCGGGGAGGTACTGATGTTACACAGCTGGCCTGAGTCTTCTCGTGGTCCAGCAGGGCCCTGGAAGCACACCTCCTCCCACCTGGAGCTCCAGGAGGGGCTTCCCCACAGCTGGGCTTAGTTCTGAAGATTAAACTAGTCCCTCTCCTGCGGCTGGATGTGCCCATTCCTCCCCAAAACCAGTTCCTCTACAGCCAGAGCTCCTACCTGGGCTCTGCTCACCCATCCCCACTCCTGCTCCTATGTTTTGTCCTCTCCCAAACTCTGCTCTCAGAGAAGACGCCGTTGAACTCTCAGTAAAAGGGTCTAAGCTGGCTGAGATCAAAAAGCATTTATAAGAAAACATCCTTAAAAGGTTTTAAATACAAAAGACTAATGTAAACCAAGAAGAGAGTGTGTAGAGAGTCTGCAGGCTCCGGCCAGGGGGGCCGTGGGGATTTGCAACACCTGAGAGGTGAAAATGTGCAAAGATCCATGCCAGGACGCAAAATGGAGGAGAGTAATCCATGAACATTCAACGTTCAGCTTATTTCAGGGAGAGGTGAGGAGAATAAATGAAAACCATTGTTAGAGCCTTGCACAGAACAGACTGCAGATTTTATTTATTTAACTTTAGCTGGTCCTTGGACTTCTTTTTCCAAAAGGCATGTGTCTTTTCATTAAAAAAAGGTGGCAAAGCACAGCTTTAAAGAATGTTCTTCAGTACTGGAGTTATTTTACCTGCATGGCAAGGAGCAGGCAGGCTTTCTTCCAGGCTGCAGAGAGAAACAAAGAACGAGCTCACACCTGCGCCTCATGCCAAAGTAAGTAAACAAATGCACCCTGAGTTATGGGACCTTCCCGCTCTCAGCTGCGTTTGCTTGTTTGCTTACCCAGCTCCTTTTCTTCATGGCAACGGGCCATTCGAAAAATCCTTTATCTGCTACTATTTACACTAAGATTTCTGTTTTACAAAGTATGTCACGGAGAGCACAAACCAACATCTTCAAGCCCAGATGCCAAATGTTGGGTTTCTCAACGTGTGCTCGCCCTCCTGAAGCAGAGCTAGCCGATTTCCCAGAGTACAAAACTCCATCAGATCTTTTTTTTTTTCCCTCCGCTACGAATGCCCCAGGCCAGACACCCAGTTTTTGATCCATCCGAAGCCTGCCCGAACTGCTGGAAAGCCACCCCCAGGAATTTGTGAGCGTATCAATCCCTGCGCTGGCCCTGCTATGCTAGGAATCCCGTGGTCCTGTGGCTGCCTGATAACCGGGAATATCACCAGATGAAAGGAGAAGAGGAATGAGTCGGAGGACAGAAAAAGAGGACAGAGCAGAAAATACCAGAAAATAACCTTACCAACATCATCTGCTAAGTTAGCTGACTAAAAGCACTTTCTTTCTGCATTCTTCACCCGGCATCAAATGACAGAGCCAATAATGTTATCATGTGCCAGCCCGCACAAGCCAAGCCTCGCTAATCTTTCCTCATTCATTCTTTCCCCGCTGCCCCGCAGTACGCCGTCCCAAGGAGCTGAATTGCCCCTTTGTTATTTCAGGTACAGTCACTAGCCCTGGTACAAACCCATTCCTCCTCCTTAGAGCCCCCATTGTCCCCCGTTGTTTACTGCGGGCGCCTTCGCACTCGGCAGCATCGGGACATCTGGTGACTAGCAGCACTAAGCATCACCCAGCAAGGCACGGAAACAAAGCCCATCAGTATCTCTTTGTGTGCCAGCACCTCAGATGAGAAAGGACCAGATAAATGAGGTTTCTGGAGGAGCGGCTTATCCTTCCTTTCGTTTCCTTCGCGGTATCACAATCCCAGATAGGAAGGGACCGCCGTCTCAGGGCAAGAAGTTCATTCAGGTGACTGCAGCGTGCGCTACCCAAGTCACAACCTGTAAAGTGATGCTAAGGCACTTCACAGGCAGCTGACAGCCGCAGACCAGCTTTGCGGCCCGTTTGCAGTATATATTCTCATGCCATGTAATTCAGTGATCCCAGGCCAAAACCCCAGTTCAAAGCAACTGGTGGGAGGTTTTCAAAGCAAAATAGACTGGTGGGAAGGGTTTTCAGACACTCACCACTGGCCCCGTTGCTTGTTGAACCCCACTTTCACCAGGAGGGTCTGTGACAAGGGACTAAGCCAGGACCAGGCGCGTTGGAAAGGCCCGACCAATTTGCCCACTTGATAGAAAGCCTTTGTGCTGCATTTATTGTCGGCTCGTTAGAGAGGAGGAGGCTACGGAGCAAGGCAGAGCCATAGTGCACGGGGTTTTCAAGGAATGAGAGAAAGTAAGAGCAGATGAATCAAGCTGCTGTATTTTTTTAGTTGCCTGAGACAACCTTACAGAAAGAAAGACACGGTCAGAGCCCTGAGGAGCACGCAAACAAAGCTCATCATGGCACCGCAGGAGAAAGATAATATTAGGCAGCAAGGAGGAAACCGAGAGATTAACAAGTTAAAGAACAGGGTCATTTAATCAGTAAGGCAAACCCTTTCCTTAAATTAACTGCGCTTATACAATCTGTATTTACGTTTTGTAATTGCTTTACTCCTAATGTGCAGCACGATTGAAAAGTACCTAAGAGTGAGCCTGTGTTGGATCCATCCTGCTTCCCACAGCGGATGCGGGGTAGCATCCGTAGCAGTGGACGCCTGGTCCCCACAGTTCCTACCAGCTTTCTGGGGGCTTTCTCAGCAGCTTCTTTCATCTGAGTCGCTGCGTTTCATCTCATCACGGATCCAGCCTTCACTCATCCGCTTAGTTCATTATTTAAATCCTTTCTATTTCTGTTCTTCGCAATATCCTGTGGCAATGAGTCCTGAAGTTAATTTTCTGGGGGGCAAAAATATTTTTTTCCGTTACTTTTCTTACCTGCTGCTTGATCTTTTCACTACTGATGCCGTTTTTATTGTAAGAAACAGTCAATAACCGTTCTCTAGTCATGTCTGCCTTCTAGACCCGACCAGGTTTCCCTCTCTCCTCCAGATCAGTAAGAGGATTGTTCAGCAAACAGCTTTGGGGAGAGCATATTTCCTCAAGGAGCAGGCAGCACGGAGGAAGGCAGAAAAGAGACATTAAGACAAACGTAACGGAAAGAACAAGGCTGTGGGAATTGGAAAGGTGCGAGGCACGGCTTGGGGTTGAGTGATTGATGCGAGGTCTTAAAGCACAGCCCAGAGGGTGATGAGTTTCATTTTCATAAAAAACACTGCAGTCATTATGTGGTGGCCAGAAGGCTGTGCAGCACTAAATATTGCTGATGTTTAAGAGCTTCTTTTTAAGAGCTCGGACCTTAAAATATCATGTGTGGGCACCAGCAAGCAGTTATTTGTGGTGAGTGGTTACCAACGGACAGAGAACCCAGCTACCATAAACATCGCAACTTTATTTTCTTCCTTTGTACTGCTATTCCCCAAATGTGCCAAATAAAACACATTCTTCCAAACAGACCCGCTATTATTTTACGGCCTCACCATGCTGGGTTAGAAATTGCAGCGTCATGAAAACATCCTTTAAATAAATAATAAAACCCGATATTCCTAAGACAGGGTCTTTCATCTCGAAGGAGCCTGCCCAGCCTCACAAACCCCCCACCACTTCCACCGCTGGGACAGGTAACGGCACTCAGCGACGCCACTCAACAGTTAAGGCCAGCAAATGTGGAGTAAGAAAGTAAAAAAAAAAAATAATATCCCATTATCCTTACTGGGAAGTGGGCCAAGAGGCCGGAGCGAGCATCCCTCGATGGAAACATCCAGTGGGCTGCGAGCGATCGGGGTCCTGTTGTGACAGCACCTCGGGGAGGTGGGTACCACCGGCACGTCATCGCTCCGAGCAAATTAGTTAACATTAGATTTAACATTGGGAATGCCCAAATCCTGGAGGTTTTTGTGAGTGATCTTCCATCTAGCTACTGCCTGCATGGTATCTGATGTTGTCTTGGTGCTCCACATAGTTCAACTTATTGTTCTTTGTGCGACAAAGAGCGCAAAGTAATTAATCTCCGGGAGCTTATTACGAAGACAGAGATTCCACTCGATTTCCACACTGTTTGTCCATCGGCAGAAAGAGCTTTTCCTGAAAA
The DNA here is from genome assembly GCF_963924245.1 of Chroicocephalus ridibundus. NCBI lineage: Eukaryota > Metazoa > Chordata > Aves > Charadriiformes > Laridae > Chroicocephalus > Chroicocephalus ridibundus. The sequence continues at coordinate 5,730,430 of NC_086289.1, read as the reverse complement.
CACACTGGTAGCCCATGAAAATACACAACATGCCTCCTGCGCTGCTGTTTGCGTACCGCTGTGGGAGCGTTTTGCACACAAAGTAAAACTTCTACCCCATAGATTTTACAATCTAAATTGCAACAAAGCAAGGTAAAGCAGAACGCAACTGAAGGACAGAAAGAAGAAAATGAATCTCAAGCCACAAAAAGAAGTATGTGCTTGTGACAAATATACATGGGCTGCAAGTTTCCCGAATGAAAGGCAAGATGGAGAGGAAAATCCGAAGTTTACCAAAAAGGATGCACGATAAGAGATTTACAGAGCTTTTCCAGGGGAGGAAAAAGGCTTTGCCTGACAGAGGTTCAAATGAGTCAGGAAACAGAAAAAGCAAATTCAATGCCCAGTTATAAAAAAATCTAAATTTTTAGCCTGGACACAGCATTAATCACAACCCAGACTGAGAAACGCGGCGGAGACGGCAGCCTCAGAACAAAAAGCAACTCCCATCCAATGACTTCATCGTAAGCGATGCCTTCCTGGCATCGGCTGGCCTCGCTGCAGGAGGCTCTAGCCACCATCCACCGCTGGCGCGTTTGGGCGCTGGAATCACACCCAGACAGCACTCACTTCCAGCTGGAAACCGGTCAGATCACCGAGATCGTGCTCCCAGAGCCGAGGCGAGCAGGCATCCAAAACCTCATGAAGCGTCGGTGGCTCCTGCGCGGAGACTTTCATTTTTCTTAGTGAAACAACACAGTATTGTGAGAATCGCCTACTTCAAGGTACGTCCAGTCATTTTCCTCCATTCCACTTCATTCTATGGAGCGAAGTCCATCATTCTGTGAAGGAAGGTGTTCCAATGTGACGTCATCCAGCAGTAAACGCAAATTTCAGTGAGCACTTCAATTAGTGTCCCAGCAAAAATATACCTTCCCCTTTCATACTTTTACATACGCTGAGGAAAGAAATAACAAAAACATGTTTCTTTCTTTTTTCATTTTACTTCCATCACTTTTTCTCGCAGGTGTGGAGTGACAGTTCAAGTAAGGAAGAGACCAAGGGACCATTTTCCCATCATTAGTGGAGAAAGGAGGCTGCGGGTTTTTTATTTAAACTGGTTTTTTTGCACCAGTGAGGACAAGAACAACAAGGCTGTGCCATAAAGCCCCTCCGTGCCCTCCTCCAGACTCTGCTGCAGCAGGAATGCCAGTAAAAATGCTAGTTTTCTGCCGGGCTGCCCGGAGCCCCGCTTCCCTGGAAGCGATGCCGAAGCTCCGGCTGCCCACAGGCAACAGCCCCGAGCCGTGAACGCTGCATTCGAAATGTTCCTGAAGTCTGGATTTGGAAAAGGAAGGAAAATAACTATGTTTTAAAGAATCCCCTCTGAACTAAGTCTCATTTTAGGAAGCGTGTGGGTTTGGGGTTTTGTTTTTAATTTTAAAACAAACAATTCCATTTGGGGTGGCGCGTCAGAGGGCTCCTCTTAGGAAAGCAGCCTGGGATAAATGGGAAAGCTGCAGGGAGCACTTACGGATACCGAACGAGGACCCGGTGCCTTGTCATCCTCTGTTTGTAACTCGTTGTGGGAAAAACTAAAAGACATTCAGAGTTTTCATTGTCTAACTGTTCTTTGGGATCAGGCAGGCAATGGGCACGGTGATGGCATTAGTCCTGCAGCAGGCGGGCTCTGCAGATCCAAGCTCACGGCTGATTACGGGTTCAAATCTGCGGGTGCAAAATTAAAGGCTGAATTCCAACCCGTTTTTGAAAGTTGCCTTTCGAGTGGCGAAACGGGAGCCGCCGCCCATTCCCCGGCTGCCTGCCATTTACCCGGGCTGTAAGCTCGCCCGGCACCATCGGCAGGTAAAGAGGCCCTCAGCCCTGGAATCCAGGGCTAGAGAGAGTTAAGGGTACTACTTTTCCGTGTAAACTGTGTTTGGGAAAGGAATGCCTTGAATTTTGATGCTATTGGCCGGGTTCTCGGCTTCGGGGCGGTAAGGCAGAGCAGCGCTACTGCATTCCACTTGCAAGGCTGAGGAGCGAGTATTAGCCACAAGTGAGCAGTAAAGGCAAGTGATTAACCAGCAGGGCTGCCTTCCACGTCCCTCCCGCTGGAGGATGAAGAATGATGCAGCAAATAATAGGACGGTTGCAACAGTCAGGCAGAAGCTGGAACTTTTTAAATAAAAAAAAAAATAAAAAAATCTCTTTTTGTTTCTTGTCTGGCAGACTCAGACAAAAGCTGTTTCCTTCACATTAGATGACCTCTGCAGGATCACCTCCACGAAGGATATTTTCAGTGGTGTATTCTTATCATCCGGCTTTTCCAAAGCTGGACCATGATGGCACCCGCGTATCCTAATCCTAATTTTGAGCTCCTTGCAATTAAGAGCAGAAAGTCGTGTGGTTTTGCGTGACGTTCTGGGAAGGCTGGGCACGGCTGGGAGTTGGCAGAGGAGACACAGCTTCTGGGCAGAAAGCTGCAAGGAGCTTCGCTCAGTGGTGCGCAGAGCTCAGTCTTTCCATTCCGAGATCCAGGCCTGAACGCAACGCTCAATCCCTCTCACCAAGAGCCACAGGCTTGTTTTCTGAAGGGGGAAATAATGGCAGAGACACTGGGATGACAATAGTCCCTCCAACTCAGCATCTCAGATACCGTCTCGTGGGCATGGCCGGGGCTGGAGGAAGGTAGAAGCTCTCTCTAATCAACTCCGAGGCTACATTCCAGGTTTGAAAACCTAGGTAAGACCCAGAGGGAAGTCTGTCCCAGCCCCACATAATTTCCTCATGACTCTCAGCAGCTCTGCTCCTCCACTCCCCATCTCCTCTGCTGGCACTCGCAGCAGACGAATGCTGTCAGCTTGTTCGCCATGCTGGCGTGTCCGGGGAGAGGCAAAACAGATAAAGCTATTCATGGCGCCAAAAGGAGAGAAAGGGAGACGTCTCTCAACACTCTGCCAACATCCAGCCATGCAGTTCCAGCTGACTTCTCCCACTGGCAGTCCTCAGGTGAAGGCCTTGCTATGACACAGCACCGCAGCAAATCCAGCCCTGCTTCATCCTTGTGGCCTGGCTCCACTCCATGGGAGTCTGGCTCCCAGGAGCACATGGCAGAAGTCCCTGCAGACACTTCTGGAAGGCCGTCCTTCTGAAGGTCTACCTCATTTGATGACACCCAGCTCTTGACTGTGGACTGGCAGCTGTCTGGGACACTGCTGAGAATCCCAAGGTAGCACTTGGCTCCCCAAACTGGAGACAGAACAACAACCGGGTACTGTAGACCCACAACAGTCAAGATATGCATTACGCTTGAGGAGCAAAGGGCTTGGGCATTCACTCTCCTCCTTGTGGAGGAGTCACCTGTTCACACCATAAATGCTTTTCAACCCCCTGAGACCACTGAAGAACTCCTTCATTCGTTCTGACACAGCTAGGAGATGCTGGAAACGTCAGGCCTCTGGAAACCCAGCAGCTGAGCTGAGATGCCCCAGCCCTTAGATCTGCCAGGTTTATGTGCTGCAATATCCAGGCTAACACAATTAATTCTAGAACCCAAATCTGTGAGCTGAAGTGGTTTCACTTTGTAGGAATTTGGAAGCACCGGTAGCAATACAGTAGCTAAAGTCTAGCATTTACCCCAGGAGCAGTATCTCTGGCGATCATTTTTTTTAAATTTACGTAAAGCAGCACGATGCCATTAAAGTCCGCGGAGTGACGGGAGCTCATTCAGCTTTTTTTTATCTCCAAGTGATGTACATCAGGAGCATACATTTTTTCGCTTTTCTCTTTCTCCTGTGAGCTTTACCACTTCATGCAACAGAAAAGGTCTTTCAGGAACGAGGTCCTTTTTAAAGCTTGACCCCGATGACCCTTCAGTCCTCAATAGCTTGAGACAGCCCCTGAAAGCCTCACCCTCAAGTCCTGTGTTTTGGTAATATAACTCTCTTATACCAATGCTCCCTCAGGTTCCTATCCTGGGGTGCCAGCAGGCAGGCTGGGAAAGCATCACCAGGGCTGAAGAGGAGAAGGTGATGACAGAGGCTGCAGGGAGAGAACCACGTCTGGACAGGAGAGGAATCCAGAGGAGGAGCAGTCTCTCTGAGTCACTGCTTCCACCTGGCAGGACTGATTTATCCCAAACCCAGGCTCCAAAGACAAGGCCACGGTCTAAGACAACCTCTCCTCCTTCTGGACCCGAGCTGTTTGCCACATCCCTGGCTGGGTCTGCACCATGCCCACCACCCGGCCACATCACCCTTGCTTGTAGCCCTGAGCCGCCGAAGGGCAGCACGTGTCCTGGTGTCCGCGCTGGGGGGGGCCTTGAGCTGGGCTCAAGAGCAGTGCAGGCACGACCGCTGATTTCACTGGCCATTTCCTTGACAGCAATTACGGCGTCGGTGGCATTTCTAACTTCAAATCCCAGCTTTAATTACATTGGAGCGGGATGTTTCTTTCTTCTCCCCGTTTTCTGCCTCATTACTGGAGATGAACCGAAGAGCCAAACTTCAAAATTAATTCCAGTTGCCAAATTACCTTTCACACTCGCTGTTAATACCATTAGTGTTTTACGTTATTCCCATAGATACATTACCGGGCAAACATACACAGTCCTTGCCCTGAAGAAATTATGGTACAGGCTTGAGATGTGACAAGGAACAAGTCCTAACAGCGCGGGGGCTGGAAGGAATGAGGTAATGAGCGCGCAGTTGCTCATGGCAGGCACGTGCACAGCTCGGCGCGTTTCTGCTGAGAGATTAAATAATTTTTTGTTTATTTAATTATTAAACTCAGAAGAATTTCTAGCCACCCTCACGGGATCTGGAAGCGCAGTTTTGATTCAGGTCTCTTGCTCGTGTCTAAATTAAAAATGAAGAACAGATGGTGGGTTATTAGATGGCTGCAGCAGAAGCTGACAATCTGTTCTGTCCCCACGTAGGCAGGGGAGCTCCGGGAAGTGAACGGTACAATATGTGGTCTCCGTTCCTAGACGTGTCTTGCAGGTGTTGATCCAGTGTCTCTGCACATAAATGAAGCCGCCGGGCTTGTGTCCTCCAGCCGAGCTTCTCCGCCAGCGGACGCGCTCTGAAGGTTACTTGCGAAGGGAGAGGAAGGACATCAAAGGCTACAGTGAACGTACATCTCTAATCCTCACCGAAGCTAAACCCCTACGTTGCAGACAGAATCAGAACCTGCTTTGCCTGTAGAAAATGCAGGTTGAATTCTTCACTATTTAAGAAACCAATATATTAAAGTATTATCAAATCCTCTGTTCTGCTGTAACCGCGTTATCAACAGAACCAAAGAAACCGCCAGTGACAAAACAAAGAGGTTCCATGAAGAAATCAGTGTTTCATGTCGCAAGAAAGAAATCACGTTAACAGACGGGGACGGGCGGTATTGGAGGATGCTTTTGCGAGGGAACGGGTACAGCTCGGGTGTGCTCACGCGATGAAGGACACGGGAAGGCTGCGCTACAAGGTTCTCTTAATGGACACGCAGTATCTCCTTAAACAGCTTAGGTAACAACATGTAGCGCCAAAACAATTTGTGAAATCACCCAGGTCAGAGAAAACGAGTGTTGGACTCTTCCGATAAATACGTGTTTTACACACATTTCACCTGGGTGTGAAGTGCCTTCGTGCCTGCGGCTCCCTTTCAGCCCAATGACTTTTTTTGCCATCTCCACATCCCAAGTTATTGTGTCGAGCACTTGACAAGTGCTTCAGACATGACACAAATCCCTACCCAGCATGGCACGACACAGCAGGCTTTTGGGAAACCTTCGCAAACCTCAGCCAACCAGCCAGCAGCATTGTCCAAGGCCAGCAGAAGGGGCTGCATATCGCCCCAGGACGACGGTGTCTATTTGGGGTTATTTAGCAGTAACCTCTGGAACAAGGAGAAGGAATTATGATGCTGGCAAGGGTCTTGGGAGACCAAAGTTCAAAATTCCCCTCTGCCTCTTCGAGACGTTGCACAAGCCATTTAATTCTGCTTTTCAGGACTTCTCCGTAAAACGGGAGCAGCGCGGTTCACTCTCCCAAAAGGAAGGAGATGCCACAGCCCCAACGTCACTAAGCGGCAGGTGCTGCACAAATGGGGACAACGGTTACTACACAGAAGGGTTTTACGGTATAAAGTCTGATGACTAGAAGTTCAAGCCCTTTAAAGCTTGGCAGCGTTTTTCCTCCCTAGCTCGTAGCTGAGCTGCCCCGCGAGGAGCAGTAGCGGTAGGGGCTACGCTGCTGCTGGGTGTCGCAGCACGAGGCAGGGAGTCAGACCTTCACGGGTGGTTTTTCTTAGCAAACGAAGGCTGAAATAAATGTAAGACTTGAGGAGATGTCACGCAATCTTTTCTAGAGCTGTCTGCAGGGGGAGGTAGGACCAGTTTCTCCCCCGTGGCCCGCCTCAGGTCCGAGCCCGCACCACGGACGCTGCGCGGTAGCACGAGCCGCACATCCCACCTCCCTGCAGTGTGGAACGAAAAGGCATTTCTTGCAATTCGGGAATCGTGAACTTCAGCAGGCACTCCCTGCACTCCCAACCTATTGAACACCTGCCAAAAAAAAGAAACCTGTCATTTCTGTAACAGCATGCATCTTTTGTTTGCCGTGGCATTTTTCAGGGGGGACATTAAATGTGCCTTAGCCAAAAAAAAAAAAAAAAAATTAACATCTGGAGATTCTCAGTTTTAAAACAGCAGGTAATGTGTTTGGCAAAGGACAAATCTATGACAAAGAATTTAATAAAAGAGGGAGACGGGATAGCTCATGGGACTGGTACTTTAAACTTCCAACAGGGGTGTGAAATGGTGTTACCGACAGTAAATGGAGGAGTATTGCTAAATGTTCGTAACCCCTGCATCACAACACCGCCTGCCTAGCTACATATGTATTAAAATGACCATGACTTCCCTGTTTGTGTTTCCTCTCTAGAAACATTCTGGCAAACGAGATTATTAATGGAAAATTCATAAAAATAAAGAATTACATGGAAATACTGGAGGGCATTTTTAAAAATGTGAATTCCTGATTTGCAACCATTCCCATTTTCTCAGGAAATCTGCTTCCGAGAGTTGCACTTGTGACCGGTGTTGGGTGTTCAAACAAATGCACACGCTACGTCCACAGTGATCTGTGGCCCCTTCTTCCCTGCTCCCCTTCCCTTCGATACCCTGCCTGGAAGCACAGAGGAGCCTGTACAGACAGGGAGCTTGAAACCCTGATAAAGCTATAGCAAATGAATAGCCAGCCAATCTGGGTATTTTCTTCCGTAACATATTCTTGCAGTTCTTACAGAACTTACAACTTATTTCGTTCGCCTGTGAAAAATTTAATTGATTTAAATTTCATTAAAATGTAATGCAAATTTAATTTCTTTAATTTCTGTTTTATAATTTCTCTAGGCAACTCGATACCTTGGCCTTTTTAGCCACAGGTTGTCTGGGACAGCCCAAGAAGAAAACAGACCAGGCTCTTCCATCCCAAACACAGACAACTCCTTGTTAACTGCTGTGCGATAGAAGTGCTTCTACCAGCCACTCGTTTTGCAACTTCCTACTGCTCTCAAATGTTGGACTGGAACAGAGCTTGTGTATTTAGGAGCCTCGAAAGCCCCAGGGAGCTTAGGACATGCAGTAAAGATTGTTTCAGACCTACAGACCGAATTCATCCTGGCAGCCACTGCCAGAAGTCAAGAGGTTTACTCGGTGGATCCGTTTGGCTCCGGCTGCCTGCAGCCACGGCCATGTGCTGAGAAGTGTCAAATCAACTCGCGCGCGCCGCTTTCCCCCTGGGTTCTTCCAACGAGACACTGATCCACTGCGGACTTTGCAAAGAAACTACTTATTTTCAGAGGACGTCGCTGCAGGCTCACGCACTTGCTGCGTGAAGGACAGGTAAAACGAAAGAAGACAGAGTCAAGAGTGTCTCCTCACCTGCCAAAGGATGGAAACTACCTTTTTCTCTCTCCCCTGTAACTGATTTGAGAGAGGACCAAATTAAATTGGGCTACAAAAGTGCTCTTAAGCCTCGAAGACCATAGGGCAGGAGAAGGAACATGTTCCGTCATCTGAAAAAATCAAATTAAGTGAAATGCAAAAGCCACAAGATTTGTTTACTACAGGAAGCACTTACATTTCCAGACTTGAGAGCAGTTTCTCCACAACCCTGATTAAAATTACTCATCAAAACATTACACAGAATTAACTTCATTTCATATGGTGAACAATTATGCAGCCTGGGTGGAGTGGAAAGTATCCAGCGTGTTATTAGTTAGTGTTTAGCAGAGACGTGGTAAAATTTCTCCTTTTTTCCTGTCTTAGAGCTGTACGCCAATGCAGACTTCTACCCAGAAAAGCAAAGGTGAGCAGGGATGAACAGGAGCTGGGAAAGCCCAGGCTTTAGAACGGCAACGCAGGAACGAGCAGCAGGGAAACAAAGAGTTGTTCAAAGAAAAGTTTTACTTCTTGTTCTTCCCATAAACCAGTTGCAGAACCAAACTAGCTAGAGACAATAGGTTGCATATTGCGTGACACAAATAGTTTGTTAGAGGACAAACAGCTTTTTTTTAAAACAAAACAAAACAAAACAAAAAAAAACCCCAAAACCAAAAACCCAACCAACCAAAAAAAAACCCCAACACACAACCAGCTATCCTGGATGTTACAGAGCTGAGACGGGGTTTAAATGACCCCCGTCTGTTCCCAGTTCCTGCCGGTGCAATGATGTACTGGCATATGACGACCGCACTCGACAGAAAAACATGTCTTCCAGTTTTGATTAAGCTGATGAATGTCTTCTCCTCTAGCACCTTCTCTGCGCTCAGCAAAGTCACAGGATGAGGTTCCTGGTGATGCCTTTTAGCATTTTGGTGCTAAGGAAAGCTTGGCAGGCAGCTCGCTCGGGGAAGAGAGACCTAGAAAACAGGTCCATTGCAAACGCAGTCATGGCTGGGACCTAAGTTCTGGTGCAGCTTGTTTTAGTAACGCAGCTTGGACTAGGGCAGGATTTTTCAAGTAACACTAATCCACAGTGGATTAACATTTCACCTAAAGCATAATGGCTTATTGTCATAAATCCATCACAAAGTTACAGCAATTACAAATAAGAAATGCACTTGAAGAAAAGGAACTCTACTGCAGAGGGGGAAAAGAAATATTTACTAGGGCACGCAGCTGAAAAAAACTCACGCTGACAAAGCACGTCAGAGATTTCATGTAGAACTCTTATCATGGCCAGCTCATGTTTGCACAGCCTTTCAGTCAGATGGGTTTTACTAAAGGATATTTGAACAAGAAAAGAACCCTTGAATCAGGCAGACACCGTGGATGAAAGACTCACAATTTTGACAAAGCTCATACGCGAAAGCTTAAAACAAAAGCATGAAACTCCTCCAGATTTATAGCCAACTTTATTCCTTTCATAGTGCTGGCTTTCAAATACTTTGTGAAAAAATGTTGTCACAACAATAAAGCGTGAATAGGCAAATCCATGTATTCCCAGTTGTTGTCCCAAGTAAACAAGAAAAACATTTCACACTTCACAATTAATACAATGTCCCTTTGTCCCAACACATGAAAGAGCTATTTAAAACAAATAAATGAAGAGATAGCTACATTCTTATTAAAGTCTGGAACTTTTAAAAATATTCAATGGATTTTCACATTTCCTTTTGCAATTGAATCTTTTCCACCAGCTCCGACCACACAATACCATCAGAAAAGGCCAGGAGAGATACAGAAGGGCAATACGTTGTATGCTCTGGTTCCCTGTCATTAACTGAACGTGTATTAAGGTAATTAAAAGCCCTGGTAGTAAACCCTGCGGCGAGTGGTGAAGACCAGTGCCAGTGCATTGACTGGAACATTTGAAGTCCAGAATTTGCCCCAAGGTGTCAATCTGCAAATAGTTATTGATATATAGCTTTACTGACATGCTGGTTCCAACAGTAACAGCTTTAGCCTTTTCCTGCTGGGCGTTCCTGGTGTATGTACCACCACAACATCACCCTAAGCATCACTTAAAAAAGTAACTTAGGACTACAGGTGTGTCTTTTGAAGATCAAGGCCCATGTGGTGATTGACATCCCTGAAACAATTCCAACATTTCAGGCTCTGGCCACCCAAAGTCCCACTTTCTGGCTACTGAAAGCTGAACGAAGAAGGTGGGAGGTGCAACAGCCAAGGCAATTTGAGACTGATGATGCACAAAGGCTCTGCTGCAATCTCCGTTCTGGGCTGAACGCAGAGATGGGCTCATCCCCATGGGAGCTGCTGTGGGTTTTCCCTGGGCACGATCACAGGGACTCAGACCAAGAAGCTTCGTCTGAGGGACCGCAGGTTGGCAATGGTGATGGTGGTGGTCAATACCCTGGAAAGACGTAGCTCCTTTCTCCCAGGAGCACAGCTGAAGACCTGCTAGACAGCAACTGGCCAAATCTGAAGATCCCAGTGCCAACAAGGAGAGCCAGAGCTCGGCTGGTTTCACAAGTGTTATGGTTTTCTTCTTTCTATAGACATTTATATACAAGTTTTAGCGTTCAGTTAATAAATACACAGTGTTCTTTTGTTATTACTTACACCGTAGCTAAGCCAAACAGTGGAAGGTGGATTAAAAGAAAGGGATTCTGCGTTTTTCTCCTACCTCTCCCCTTCTTTTGTGTCTTTGCAAATTCTACAGCTTTTTATACATAGACATAACACAGCTCAACTGAGTCAAAACCAGTACAGCCAGCTCCTAATCACTCCAGGATGTGTACTCTTCTCTGAACTATGTGTCCTTTGCTGATTTTGAGTATTCAGGTTTTCTTCCTAGGCTCACTCAGAATTTTGCAATAAAAATGATCTCTGAATACTGCTTAATTTAGTCATTGTTGTCATTATCCACCTTAATTTTACTCTTCGCTCTCACACATTATGCCGTCCAAACTAGCCAAAAGTTACTCTGGCGAAACTACGTGAGCAGGCACAGATGAATATTGATACAAGTTTGGCCTGCCTGCACCAATTCTTCAGTTTTCATCCATTTTTGCTTGCTCAATGCATCCATTTTCTTCCTGGTAATATTACTCTTTACCACTGGTTAACGTTATAGTAAGTCCTCCAAGAACACAGAATTTTCTCCTCCCCAGGTTCCTCCATAACACAACATGACATAACGTGACATAACATAACACAACTCCAGGAAGCCATGAGGTTAACGCTCCAAGCACGATACTCCTCCAGAAGCCAACAGGAGTTGTGGGCTTTCTAGAGCTTTTGGGGCCATAAGACTTTATTATTATTTAACACGCATTTCTCCTCCCCCAATTCCAAACACTGCCCCACTTTCCCATGGCATTTGGCTTTCCGTAGCTGGCTTCCGTACGAGACTGACATGTGCACGGGAAAAAGCAAAAAGTGAATCCTTGAGTCTGGAGCTTGAGGCCTTACATTTTTGTAAACTGAGGTGGTGGCCGTGAAAGCATAGATGTATGGAGGAGTCGGAGCGTAGCGCCAGCATCGCTGTAGCCAGGATGGTCCGACACTGTCTGTCCTGACCGTGTCGGGTCTAAGGGCTTTTCTATTTCTCCTAGTTGAGGCAGAAAGAGAAGGAATTCCCAATTGTCTCCTCCTGCCCCTCAACCAGCTGTTTATAGGATTACAGACGCTTCCTCCAAACCAAGCATCAGCCTCCTGCCCTGGCTGAAGCAAGTGGCAAGGATGGGATAGCAAAAGACATGGCTCTATGTGTTAATTAAGCAAAACTCCGTCTAGGGCAGCTCCCCAGGATGCGGAGCAGCGGCCAGCGGAGCACCACCGCGTATCAGCCCCAGCCCCCACAGCGGCAGGGGTGAAAGCCCAGCGCTCAATGAAGACACTGGGAGTTCTTAAGACATCTTTTGAACGAGATTAAACAGACCCCACATTGGATTAGAAAGATGATGCCTGACACATTTAGTTTCCGTTACCTTTTGTGTACCCGCTCAGTGCACAGACCTGTACCAAACAGTGCATTATAATGCAGATTTCCTTGAATCCCTCTGGGATTTCACAGAATCCATAAGACCCTCACAGCAGGAAACTCTATTATTAAGCTATCTGCACATATCACGCAGTAAGCTGTGCCTAAGGGCCATCTAGAGGATGCTGAGTTACAAGAAAGCAGAGGGGTCAGGGGTTTGTGGTGAGAAAAAGAAGAACTTTAATCTCAGGATGCCAGTAAGTGGGGGTGCGCAAAAGCGCTTCGGCATTCCTCGGTTTTCCCTGTTCCTCCACCTACTGCAGTATGCCGTGGAGTAAATGAGCGAAATTCCCAGACTGGATTGTCTGATTAGGAAAAAATGATTTGTTGCCAGAGGAACCACTTCAACTAAAAATGACAAAGAATAGATAAGACTGCGCAGGACAACCCAGTAAAATAGCACAAGGAAGTTCCATCCAGGGAAAGTATTTTTATATACCTCTTTTCTCCAGTGCAAGGAAAAGAAGGCTCCGGTGGCATTTCCAGGAGAAATATGTGTTTAATAGCTCCCATAGACTTCCTTGAGGGAAACCGCTCAAAAACCTGAACCCTCTTTTTAAAAAAGGGGCACGGGAAAGAAATAATCACGCAAATCATTTATCGCACGTATGCTACGGAGAAGGAACAATTTCTGCCCTCAGCTCATGACCACAGTGTTATTTTGAGGGAGGTCTGCTATTTAAGCCATGCCGTTTTCTTATTTTTACTGGCACCGAAGAAGCGAAAGGTTGTGTGCGGAAGGGAAAGGCTTTTCTGCCTCCGCTAGAAATGCCAGCACTCCGGCTGGGCCGGGGAGAGGAGACGACCCGCCAGGCAGGCTCCAGTCCCCGCTTCCACCGAGCCAGACTAAAATGCAGGCTTGGCCCAAGAAGCTGACCGAACGCTGTTTTCTTCAAGAAATAAATGAATAAAGAAATAAAAAGTCAACCGGCTGGTTAAATCCAACCCCAGCCCCTTGGAGTCTTCCTCCCCGAGCCCCCCGTTCAGGAGCGGCACCAGCCCGATGGCAGATGCTCAGTAGCTCTGCGGCTGTACGTGCCAACGCAAACAAGCACAGGGGAACTTTCAAAGCCCTCCCTACGAGTTTCGCATAACGCAAACAGAAACAGGTCTTTCTGCACACCTAAAATGACAAAAGGAAAAAAAGCTCGCTTTTCAGTCTCTGTACTGTTCTTTCTTGTCCTCGATTCAGTCTCACACTCCAAGACAAGCTGGCAGGCAGAAATGTTAGTTTAGCTGCCATACCCTGCAAAAAAAAACAAAACAAAAAAAAAAGGCAGAATGGTTCATTTTCTCCACTCAAGATGCAGAGAGACTTTGCCATAGACAAAGCTCTGAAAATAAAGGAGCGGGGAATGCTTAGTTCATTTGTTCACATTTATTCACTGCCACTAATTGAATTCAATATGAAGGAGAGAATTTCATTTTTTAGAACAAACCCTTCAAAACCTAGGCAAAGTCTGAGAGGACGAAACATCAGAGATCGCAGTAGCTTTGCAAGGGACTCATGACGCATCTTCATTTCAGCATGTTGATCCTACTCCTTTTGTACACTTTCATATGCCCAGTCTGCATTCCTCCATGCAGACACACAGAGCTACTTGGCTTTAGAGGCTCTTGGTCTACCGAAACCCCAAATAACAATGAACAAAAGCTAGGTGTATCTACAAGCCAAATATAAATCTCTGAAATAAGCTGGGGGTTGCATGCTCAGAAAAAAAACATGCTGTTTCTCATACTTCTTTGGCTCCCTTTAATAGGATGCTGACAAAAAATAAAAAGGTAGAGAACGGAAGGTATTTCTTCTGAGCCAAGGAGTGAGCAGAGGACAGATATATCTATAACCTCAGGATCTAGACCACTACTGGGAGGAGATGTAGCCACTGCAGTTAGCTATACTGCCTTACTCTACCATCATAAAGTTTATGCGGCTTCCTTGATAATAAAGCATCGTGCATTCATTTTATAATTGTTAGTAACATAGGTCCTGTTTAAAGGTTTTCCTTTGATGTGTGTTTTTTTCTGGGTGACTGATCTTCATGAATAACTCTTCAGTAACGCTGCCCTCAAAATGCGGATTTTGTTTTTTCAACTACAGTACGTTGCAAATTAACCCAGCGGAATTCACAAGGGTCTTACGGGAGGTGTCAAAAAGAGCTATTGTATCTCGGTTGATTTATGAGCATCTTTAAGACTCCACCTTGGCTGCACTTTGCTCAGGGAAACCTGCGAGGTTCAGCTGTAGCAGTGAATCAGACACGGATGTTAGCAGAAACCAGAAAACGAGGGTTGAAGTCTAACCTCGTTTGGTACGTTTTTCTCCCCGCAAAAATCAAATAATGGAATGCGCGTATGTGGAGGCTCGTTTTACTTGTAATTGACTTGCAGGTACAGCAACACCATCTGGGACCGACAGTGAGGGGGTAGCTTTTAAGGATAAGAAACCTTGCACAAAGCAGACACTGCCAAAAGTTACAAGTATTGGTATTTCATCGCCTTCAAATACTCGGTAGGATGGACAAATTAACCATATGATAATAATACCTGAACCCTACGTCACTTTTTCCATCCATATCCACAAGACTTTTCACAAAAGAAATCCAAATAATCATCCACCCACAACCCAGAAGATCATTCGTCAGCCCAAAAGCAGAAGTGGATCCTAATTCCCTGTGAAATTTCCAGCAAGCGGATCCTAATTCCCTGTGAAAGTTGACAACACCACAACTCCCTTCCTATATTTAGTTGAATCGGGGAAATTTTTATTCTAGAAGAAGTTTCATTCAATATGGGAGACACCAGACTCCACATGGGAGAGTCCCTGTTCGTGAGGACTCCGGTGGCGCGCTGGCAGTCCGCGCGTTGTGGAGCCCTGCCAGGGGAAAGCAGGAGAGAGAGGTAAAATGAACAATGTCTGCCTGGGAGAAAATCCAAGATTGATTTCTGACCCTGGCCAAAAGGCAGGGAGAAAATTCGCAATTACCCAAGTGGGCAGTTCTGTGGGGAACCAGAGGACTTCTGCCTTCGGAGGGCACCGAAATAGGGGAACCACAGTGTGCAACCCAAATTCCAGTTTACTTGTTCAGTGATGCACACAGGTACTGGTCAGTTCATAAAATTTACTACTTTCTCTTTAAAAAAAAATACACTAACGTCCACCTGAATCCTATTTTTTTAACAATCCAAGCAACACAGTGGGAGAACCAAGGGTATCTTCATGGACCAAGTCCTGGGCAAACTCTCCCAGATCAATGGTTCCAGGAAGAATTTTATTCCACTTCTCTAATGATACTCCCATAGAACACACCTATAAAAGCTCAAATTGGAGAAAAATGTTGCGCACGCCCTGCATTAGAAAGGGAAGTTAGCTTACTGCCACACTATGCCTTTAAGGCACCAAAGACGAGAGAAATACAAAGAAAGCTTTAGTCCAAATGGACTCTCAAGTTCACAGAATATGTCATATGCACGTTACTATTTCAGGGCGCGCTTTTTTTATTATTTTTTTTAAATAAATTGCCCTGTGGGAAAAGCTGGCTGCAAGTCAACACCACAGAAACCTAATTTTAACTCCAATGAATACAACTATTTACAAGGCCCCCTTTCCGCAAAGGAAAAACCCTGCCATTGCTGGCAGTTTTGATGCGATATGAACGCATATTTCGAAGGCATTCAAATGGACCGGCTTAAAAAAATACCGTGTTTTTACTCATGCATCTTTAATGTTCAAACTGTTCCTGGCAGCTCCCAGTCAGAAGCACTGTCATTCAAAATAAGAGAATGACAGACATTAATATGGAAACATTCAGGCTTTTAACTGAGCCGGAACAATAATTGTGCCATCCAATTTTATGTTGAAGAGTGTTGACCTCGGTCCCTACTAGGAGGCAAGCTCCAAAAGACAAAGATATAAAGAGGTGTTTAGGGAAAGCGAAAGAGAAGATTTTTTTTGACCACGGCGCCTCGCATAGCGTCAGAACCCTCATTTGAAACTAAAAATATCATTGCAGGGGTATCGGGGGAGTCACGGAATGACACAACAGTGAATCAAGTCTTTACTACAGGAAACACTAATGCTCCGAAAACACTGTGCTAACACATCAAGGAAACAGCCGTCCAAAGGGGAATTCAACGTTGCACAACCTACACCACGCTTTCCCTAAATATAAATAAATTAGATGAACATATGCTCTGTACGCTGCTCCCAGATGCTGGAAGTGCAAAGACCAATAATGAAAACCAACGCTAGCAGGGAAAAATCTGTCGTTAAACACAACGCTTGGGGAGCGCGGAGGGGGAACAGCTTTTAATGAAACAGGTCGCGACAGTTTGAAAGAAGCTGACAACAACAGGGAATGCTGGAGCTGACGTCTCCAAGTCTTCTCTAGTCTTGGTTGAAAATAAGAGCCATGACCCCTCGCAGACAACGAGATTGTGGTTTATTACACCTATAAAAGCATGCAGGTTTTTTTGCTGGGACAATAAAGAGATGGTTGTCTCACACTCAGAAGCAAACGGGAACGGACTACTTAGCGTAGGCATTAGAGATACTGCTGATAACGCTAAATTATAAAGTACTTATATGAGCGTTTGGCCAGCCAGGGTGCTACCCCAGCAAAGCACCACCTTCTGCAGGAGGCACAGCCCACCATGCTCTCCTTCTCGGGGGGAGGAGGGAGAAGAAGGGGCGGGGGGGGGGGCCAACAGGCAAAAGCAGCAAGGGAAAAATATCCCCCAAACCAGTAAGAGGATTTAAATCTGACTTTGATGATCCTATTTACGGAGACGATCTCCAGCGACGCTTGCCTGCTCAGGCGGGCCAGGGAGGTGATGTCCCTGCTTACCACCTGCCCGCCCGCGATCTGGGCTCAACGACAGCTACTGGGGGTTTTTAGCTAGTGCCAAGGGGGAAAAAAAAAGAGCTTTCCGCTGGTCTGAGTGGGGCGTTCGCAAACATCCTGCTATATTTGTGGTCCTAATGACCGATAGTCACCTCAACAAACCACGGGGGTAAAATCCACCAAGGCAAAGCAAAGGGAATTTTCCCTCTGCATGCGCAGCTGCTCCTGCATACGTGTGTGTGCCTACGCTAACGCAACAGAAACCTCCGTGAAAGCCTGAGCTAGTTTTCCAAGTTGCAGCGCACGTACCTTTGTGAGGATTTGGAAACCGATTCAGGCACTAGTCTTGTCTAGACGAGGCCATCGTAATTCTCTGACAAACGGCATTTTTTCCAGCTGCTTAAACAGCCTTGACAAAAGCAGCTTCTCCTCCTGCTTGCCTCCATCCATGAGAAGCCTGGAACCACCTCTGTCCCTCGCCATTTTCTTCACTGTGTCATCTTTTAATTTACCAGACAGATGCTTGAAATTGCCACGCTAACATACATGTACAAGGAAATCCTCAAAAGGCCTAATACCGAATATCTGTGTGCCTGTGCTTCCCCTGAAGCAAGTAAACAGCACCATTTCCCTGGAGGACACTATTTGTGTGTTTAAGAACGGGATTAAGTATTTGCAGGATCAGGGCCAGAAGGTGCACCTTGGGCACAGGCTTTGATTCACACGCATGAAAGACATTTCTGAACTGTGACTCAAAAACGTTGTAGCCCAGGCAGCAGCGCCGTAACATCACGAGGCAGGGTGTATGGATGAAGGGACACGGCTGAGCCTGACTTGGGCTAACCCAAAATGGTTGGGAGCCCCAGCCACGCGATGCCGCAAGTTATCACTTCTGCTTCTACTGGGCAGCTGCCCCGCGCTCTGCCAGTTCCCCGGAGAGACGGTGGCGTGGGCCGGGCAAAGCATTTCCTCAGCATCCGGGACAGGGTCGGGACGCAGGACGTGAGCAGAAGTCCATTTCCATGTCTGGAAGATTCTTTGGAAAGGTTTCAAGTCGCTACCAGTTGGTTTTTTTCCCAGACTGTCCTATCTAGGCAACCTCCAGGGAGTTTGAATAATTTTCTCCTCGCTTACCAATTCAAAGGCATTCTTTGCCTTGATACGCAGCTCCACTGAAGTCTTCTCTAAATTCCTAGTTTCCTTTGAAGGCGTATCTCTATAATCAGCCTAGGAAGTTTCCTGACTCCTGTATGAGGTGGCAAACTTTTTAAGCCGATATTTCTGGCTGAGATCTACATTGCAGCAAAGCCGGAAGGGAAAATCTTTTAAAGACACCCAGCAGCTTCCCATACAGTAGAAATGCAGTCACCCTTTTTTTTTTTTTTTGCGTTAGAAAAAACCCTACCAGTGACAAACAAAGCCGAGCTTCATCTTCTAGCAGGTGTGTAAAACAGGTACCAAAGTAATCCAGGCAGAAAAGGGGTAAGAAACACCACAGAAGCATTCTCTTGAAATTTTGAGAGTGTGAATTTCCAGAGTCGGTGGGATTACCGCCTTTTGATGAAAAAAAAAAATGATCATTTTTAATTGTCTGCAAGATTGAACTCAACAACCCTATAGCAACCCAAAAACTAGTTTTTCATAAAAATCCTAGTTCTGGATGCGGTTTGGATCTGACCTGTTTTTTTCGTCAAATTAATTCTTTATAACTGGCAAATTGCTAAAGCTGCAGGAGGTGGAGAAGTATTTTTAAGGCAAGGGCACCTAGCGCCTTGCGAAAACACCGCTAAGGCACCGTTAGAGCTGCAAGCAATGCCCTGCGTCTCCATTTGGGGTGGAAGGCATAAGCCCTGGAAGCCGTCGGAAGGCAGTCGTGCATCTCCCTTCGGAGATGGAACATTCCGCAGACATTCGCAGATGGAGGTGCACAGCAAAAAAAAATGAAAGAGTGTTTTAACACCTGCTCGTCTGTGCCCGTTTCTTTTTTTCCCCGCTTCTCCTCTGGCCTGTGTTTGGACACTTCCATTCTCCTCCTGGACCTCTTGGCAAATTTCCTGAGATAGGCAGTTAGCTATTTTCTAGGAAGGAGGATGGTAATTGGGGGGATATTCCGCTTTTGATGTGCGGGGCAATTAAATCCTCAGTGAATAGAGAAGAAAATGAACCATTCGGTGTCACATGAAAGCAGAGATGTGTAGTGCCATTTCTACGCACCAGTGTGAAATACAGAGGGGCATAAGGGCAGAGCTGAGCTCTTTATGTTGCGGCCAGGGCCGCTCGCAGATGCAACGGCACAACAGCCCATTCAAGGGGAGAGCGTACAATAGGTCATGAGAAAAACCTGGTGCTCCTGATTAAGTTTGCAAATACTGTATCTGTAGGGATGGCTGTACCAGATGAAAGGTCCCAACGGGAATTAGGGTGAGCGGCAATTCTGCGTCGCGACCAGGTCTGATTAAACTAGTGTTCACCCTCTCTCTTACTCCTTTGTACAAATTATTCAAGTACCGCTTTTGACAATTTTTTGCTTACTTCTAGAGTGGTTCTAACAGTTAATAATATACTCGGAGAAAACCTGTTCACTTAATTAAAAGGACACACTCACCCTAATAGTCACATTTTTGCATCCAATCTTACAAATATTTTCAAGAAGAAAGCAAACTGCTCGTGGGATTCATTCCACCTTCAAAAGAGCTAATACAAAGGATTAGGGGAACGTTAGCAAATCCCGACACTTTCTTAAATGCCACAGAGGTTTACAAAATAGAGTTTAAGGAATATGTAGAGACAACTTCCTAATTAAACAGCAAGGAAATTGGGGAAAAAAACCCATAGGCTTGTTAGCCGGTTTCTACAATGTGGTCTTTTAAGTTACTTCTCAAGCCACGTACAGTGTGGCATCGCAGGACAGATGAGGCCCTATGTAGGAAGTCTAAAGTATGAAAGTCAGCATTATGCTGCCTGCAAAGACAAGAGGCCAAATTCAGGCTTTGGGTAAGCACAGTCTTTGGAAGGAGAAACATGGGCGGTGTGGAGACTTGATTTTGGCTTTTCTGATTCGAGTTCAGTGAAAAAATAAAAGGGGAAAAAAAAAAAGTGAAGAAACAGTATTTCAGGTGTCTGACTGATTTAGGAGTACAAATCCCATTAATTTCCAGCCGCTGCGTGCTTTCACAAACCCTGCTCTCAACCATCAAGACTGCGTGAGTATGAATGTATCTCAGTATAAGATCAGATTCAAAGTCAGACATACCTAGTTCCCGGTACCCAGATATACAAAGTTCATTGAATTTGCACGCGTAGAAGGATGCCATGAAAGGCGCGATCTTGTAGCTGCCCTTTCTAAAACACTTCTGCCTCTCTAACAAAGGCAGCTCTCACTGAACAATTTGTATAGTGCCTAGCTAACTTACTTTTTTTTAAAAGCTGCTTCCATCTTCAGTTGTTGGAGTTAAAAAAGCATCTGAATCCGTTTACAAGTCACATCAGAAGAACAGGCTGCGACTATCATCTCGTTACACTGAAAGCATACGCGTGGCCAACTGTTAGGAACAGAAGACCGTCAGCTGCCTACAAAATACCTCTGGGAAACAGCCTCACAGCCCCGTAACTGTTAAGAAACTCATTAAGGGTGACGACCTTGGGAGACGCAGGGTGAGGAGAGCAGAGCTGTGAAGTGGGAGACGCGAGGCATGCCCAGGAAATACCGCAGCTGGGCAGTTTCTGCTCCGGCTGTAGAGTGCTCTTCACGGAGGGGCTGGGGCCACCGAAACCCCCGGGGGATCCGTCCCTGGCTGGAGCGGCAGCGAGGGGAGAGTCAAGGGCGCCAAATACAAGAGGCGGCTTTAAGTCAACACGAAGCAAAACTGCTCGTGTAGAAAGAGGCAATTTACTTAGGGGGAAAAAAAAAAAAAGAAAGAAAAAAGTATTTGTTCGATTCTGTAAGGATTTCAGAGTTTGGGCTTTTAAACATACATTAGCACTCTTATATGAGCAAGTGTTTACTTTTCCTGTCTAACTCATTTTCTTCGTTATTGAAGATCCCCCGAGTCTTATCGAGATCCAAGTGGGTTTATACTTCAACTCTCACCATACCATTTTAAAACAGAGTTTTAAGAAGCCTCTCCTGCTCTCCAGTGCTCACACCCCAGCACCCAGGGCCATGAACAAATGCAAGTCTATAACCGCATGAAAAAAGGTTGCTTTAGAAAGAACAACATTATTACTATTTTCTTACATATGAATTAGAGTAAAATCCCTAATTGCGTTCTGCTAAAATAAAGTCGAGACCTTGAAGAACTTCTTGGGAAAAAGACCGTTTTCTTTGCAGTGTTGCTTTTCCAATGCAGCCTGGTTTTTTTCAGGAGAAAGCAATCAAGTACTATTTTTCAAAGCAGTTGCAATGCAAACTCATTGCAACTTAAATTAAAGTCAGTGCAATCCGACTCCTTTATTCATATGCTGTTCCATACCAGAAATGTAACTTTCAAAAATTTCATGTATGTACCACGGTATTCAAGTAAAACATGTTGTCTATGAGAACAGCGCCTAAAAAAAGCACCGCAAACCCAGTATTTGGTAACATATTCTCCTCATTTCGTACTTCCTTCCTTCCCCTAAATCATTCAGAAGCGCGTCAATATGCAAGAAACAGAAAATACAGATTACACAACCAACTTGCTATTCTGCATAACATTTTATCCGTCAATCTGTTTAAAAACAACAGAAAAAAAAATCATTATGACCTCATCTTCTACATCCAAAGTGACAAGTTTGTTGGCCTATGCCCGACAACCTACCTAAATTTTTCCTCTCAAGTATTGCCAAGGAGGTATTCATACTTTTCCAAAAAAGCACATCTTGGGCCTCTGGTTGTAAGGTTTCACGCACTGGTTAAATAAAATTAGAAATCCAGCCTAAAAGAAATCAAACATGTCACAGACATCTAGACATGATATTCCATTACAGAAGTTATTTGGAAATGCTACAGTTTGATGCTATGGTTTCCTTCATTTAATTTAAAATTACCTCAGGAATGTTAATCATCTCACAGCAGTAAATCCCCTGTGTGCCAAGCATTTTCCATAAAACCTAGAACCCTTTGTTCACGTCGATTGGGATCTCCAGGGGATTAGGTGGTCTGTCCGTAGAGAGGCAAACAAGAGACAATAATTCAAACTGGTCTTTGAAAATCACGGTGCCTCGTAATCCACCATAACCACTGGTCTTGAATAGGAATCAATAGCAAGGATTCGTCAAGGCCATAATTTGCTGGTTTACCTGAACACAGGTATTATTGACTCAAAGCATCACCTGAGGGCTACAACTGAGCTGGCAACCCACAAGGTGCTGCAGAAACCTCTAGTAAAAGACAGTCCCTGCCCTTTAGGGAGGTGAATCACCTCCCGAAACAGCGACCAGCTGGAAGGAGTGGTCCCGCAGCAGCCAACCTCCTCGACTGCTGCTCGTGGTCAGTGCTGGAGGACATCTCAGGGGACTTCGGTGCGTGACCAGCTACCACCCATCAGCTGAGGCATTACAGCTCACTCCGTGCGTGCTTTTAGCCCACAGCAAAGGTGAAGCAACGACAATTACCAAGACACCCTCTCACCGCAGAGTACGTTAAGACGAATTGCAGCACTTTTGCAAAAAGGTCAGGAGCACACACGAGGCTTGTTCCCAAATCTCTGCTGACACAGGGAAATTTGATTGCGTGTTGGAGCCAACGTGTATAGTTTATGGACGTGGACTTCTCTCATACACATCTGTCACACATCTGAGGGGTGACAAATAGGCATACGAGGATAGCGAAGGCTCTAACTATTGAATCTCACATAAGGTTAACATGAAAACAAGTCTGAACTCAGCCACATGGACTCAGGCTGCCAAGCAACTTGAGTTTCCAGGGTAAAAACACTTGTGCAAGCAATGGAAGCAAGAACTGGGTCTGACTTCAGAGTTTACCAGGAGGGAAATAAAGAGGAGAAAAGGAAAGTAAAGTTTCTATCTCACAAGGGAAGAGAGGAAAGAAGTGGATGATGTGCCATCGCCAGGAATAATGAACTCTAGAACACCTAATAAAAGTGTTCAGGGAGCCCTGTGACCTCCAACAGAAAGGGGCTGTAGAGGGATATCACTCTTTTCATGCATATCCCACAGAAAAATCAGGAAGAAACAGAAGGGAAGCATACTTGCACTGCGGAGCAAAACACTCTGGGGCTCTGTGTTTAATTTGGAAGACAAAACCCCTTGCCAAATAGGGGTGGGATCATCTGTAGGACACAGGAATAAACTTTCTTCAACAGAAGACATTTTTAAGAGAAAATGTTCTGGGCTTAGAGAAATGCCTCCACACTGCAGTGGCAGCTGGACAACCCAGAAGGAGTGAATGACGATAGCCACTAGCGGAGAACCAGGTACGGGGGCTTGAGATAGAGGATTCGTGGGGTGGAGACAAGAGGAGCGAGAATATCATATTCCAACAGAAAAAGCATTTTTGAAGTCGGAGAAAAGGATACCCAGCTTACAAAGGACCGATGAAAGACTGCCAGAAAAAAAAGCTATTTCATGGAAAAAAGCAGCACTGAAGAGTTAGATAACCCTGCCGAGGAGGAGAACATCAACAGAACTTGAACAGACATGAAGACCCTTTACATGCCTGCCCTGAAGGTGACTAACAGCTAATTCACCGGCATACTTGGAACAAGAAGTAACCCAGTCCCGCGCGAACAACAGTAAATAGCAGTTACACGGCAGAGCAAATGCAACCGCAGACTTGTGCTGGGGGGGAAGGAAAGGAGGGGGAAGCACCGGCGAGGAAAGGCAGCCTGGTCCCGAGCGGTTCGGAGCATCACAAAGAAAACAGGCGAGATGCAGCCAAAGTAAACAGGAGACAGATCTCCGCGGCTGCGGCGGTGGAGGAGGAAGACACGGTTGTGCTCGGGAAAGCCATTTCCAGCAGGGAGCGGCGTGCCATGCAAACCCCCTCGCAGAGCCAGGGCCTGGCCGCCCCCTTCCAGGGTCTGCCCATCTCAGAGGGAGGTTCCAGGCAACCCCACAGAGCTTCACACTGGGCGAATAAAACAGTAAAACCATTCATTTTCTGGAACTGGCCAAAATTCATCAAGTGCCACAAGAGGCAAAGTGAGAGAGCAGCTGTACATACAAGCCCGGATTTTATTTGAAGGAATTTTACAGTAATCTCAGTAGCTGAAAGAGCTGACATCACGATGCAGAGACACCGCTCGAATTTGAGGGAAGCCGGAGGATTTATCTGCTGGTCAAGCGTACAGGGAGCAGAAAGCAGACGTGCAAAGGGTACCATGACTGACAGCAGGACGAGTCTGTGCAGCTTTACGGAACACAGCCCAAGTCAAAACCTGTTCGTTTGGATGGAGCCGATTCATCCACTAGCAACTCAAGGCGATGGCACACCGTAACAAGCCAAACAGCAGCAAAACATGAGTCACAGGAGACAGGTACTAACTCAAAAAAAGCCGGTCAAAGCAAAAGAAAAGATAACACGAGTGGCAGCAGAGACAAACTCAGCCCAGACGGCACAAAAGGAAGAAGTTAGAAGACACGGCGTCAGCCACGGCTCCATGGAGGAGAGCCACAGATGGGCTTAGAGGAACAGTGAGTGTAGCTACACCATGGGAGCGAGACCCACCGGGCAAAACGGGACGGCCCAAGCGGGACCAGCTCAGCCGCTGGTGGTGCAGACGGTGGAGAAAGAACGAAAAGAAACCCCAGTCACTTCCCATCCACTTCCAAAAAGTCGCTCTACAACTCAGTTAAAGCAAGTGCATCTCCTCCCCGGCTCATAAGTTCCTGGAAATTAAAGAAGAGTGTCATTATGCAAAGCGGACTGTGTTTAAATCTACATAAGTGTCATACTTTACATAGAAAAGGTCAAGAAAAATATGTGGGGTGAGAAAAACACAGCACATTGTCTAAACGCCACCTACAGCAGGCAGACACATTTTGGAAACACATTTAATTGCACCGAATGCATTAAAAAGGCCTCAAACTTGTTGTGCATCGCGGTTGTCCCTCACCCATAGAGAAGAGGCACAAACCTCGGCAGTTTCCAGCTATTCAGCAGAAAAGAGCTACAACATGGCTAAACTGGCTTGTGTTCATTCCTTCCGACCTCACAGGGAGAATAAATACATTGAACATCAAGAGGAGTCCAGGTATTACTCCAAGCAGAGTCTATATAATTACTAAAAATAGATGCTATGGAAAATCCCTGTGCTTTAAGCCCTTGCAGCTTTGGGCCAAATTCCAGAGGCTGTCACAACTGACAATGTGCACGTTTGTTAAGCAGCAACGCAGGCCACATCTAGCTGATTGGGGACCTTATAATGTATGTTTTACTAATGAATTTTATGCTAGCTGTGCCAAATCAGCTAGTTTATTTGGGCACGTTCATGCAAATTGTACATCGACTTGGAGCAGAAAGAAAATTCTTCAACTTTCCAGCGCCGCGGAATAAAGGGGATGTGTTCCCCGAGCCGAGGAGCACATTTGGCACACCGAACAAGGGTCTCGAAGGCTTTGAGGAGGGTCTGCCACAGCGTGATTAGAGGCTCTGGCATTTTGGAATGGATTTTTTGCAGGGAGAAAATATTTCCTATATAATCTAGGAAAAAAATATAGGGGGTAAATAATAGCAAATCATTTTTGCTCACAAGAAAAGGTGTTTGGAGCCCAATGTTGTGTTGTGTCAATTAAGCAAGCGGGAGAGGGAGGGTTTCTGGTGCGTTGCATCCCAAGTTGAGTCCTGGTTCGGCTGCTGGGCGCTGCGGGACCACGGGCAGCCAGAGCTGACGCCGACGCTGCCACTGACCGCTGCTGCCCATCACATCTTCCTTGGGGCCTATAGGTACTGCTCTGGCAGATAAGTCCTCAAACACACCTCAAAAAAGGCGATTATGGCAGTAAGACTGCATTGTGAGCCGCACGTTGGTGATCTCCTTGCTCTCTCCTTAAAACTGGCCGATGAGAGGTGGTGGACGCCCCATCCCTGGAAACATTCAAGGATTCCGGCCCTGTTGGGTGCTTCCCGTCTTCGCCCCTTTCTAAAGGTGTCTCCTTCTCTCCTGGACGCCTAATTGCGGCAGCCTGGCATTAAGCAAACCAGGGTAGCTCATTGCCCATCTTACCTGCTTAAGAGACAGGAAAATCCAGTAGTACCTGGGCGAGCGGGGCTGAGCGGAGCAGACATCTGCATTTTCAGCTTTGCTCCATTCCCTCTCAGGGCTCTAAGCGCTTAGCCAAGAGAGAAAATACAAGTATTATTAGCTTGGGAGAGGAGTCATCATTTCCAAGTGAAAACTTGTTTCATAGGCACAGTGTCAGCAGGGAAGAAAATCTCATTTCATACAATTTGTCACTCTCCTTTGATTAAGTCTTAGTTTTCCACGTTTTTCCCCCTCTGTGCTTCTCCGTCCCTTCCCCCGCCCCTGTCCCCGTCCCCTCTCACAATTCCCAGATTGTGCTTTAAACAACAATACCGCGGCTGAAAGGCTATTATGCAGATTCATGAATACATAATTCAAAATCGAGCTACCACAACAGTTGCTCTTAACTTTTTTAACCCTATTGTCGTCCCGAGCGGCGACGTTCAGCTGCGACAGCAGACGAGAGAAATATGACACACGCAGGTTTTCCCACAGCCTTTCGCCCCTTCTCCACGCTAATCCCATTGAGAGCATTTATGCCCGGAGCACAATGCGGGGATCCCTGCCGCGGTCCAGGGACTGGCCGCAGCTCAGCCGCCCCGTGCCAGGGGGATGCCCTGCCACACTTTGGATCCGGGGTTTTTTTTGGGGGGGTAGGATGAACCTCTCTGCAATGATCCAAGTCTGGCTGTAGACGGTGGAGCCGCCGCGTCAGCTTGAACGTGAGAAACATTCGTTTATCGCCCGAGTCTTCAGTGAGCAACGCCACGCTGCTGCAAAAATGTTCGCTGTAAAATGAAACACCAAAAAAAACCCTACCGGGTTCGCATCCCAGTGCTCACACTGGTTTGTTTCTCCCTGTTTGCTTCCTCCTGCCTTTTTAGGCTCGTTTCACAGAATGCCAAGAAACACGGCTTTGTGATCAGCAGCCTCTGATAGGAGTCGTGGTGCCCGTACACCTTCAAACCAAAAGCAGCTCTTTCCATTTAAAGGGTAAATTGGTACATTTACCTACTTATTTCTCTTCCCATAACATGCAAGCCAGGCAGACCGATCCACGGCGCAGTGCCACTTGCAGTCTGGCTCTGCACAATATGCCGCCCTGTTAACTTGCCTAACAGCCCAAATGCAAGCCTCGGTACGTGTAAAACAGCCCCTTTAATTTAGCCCATAAAAGACTATTTCTGATTAGCGTCAGGTCAATTTAGTGTCCTTAGTACACTGCAGGGGTTTCCCAGACAGCTCCGTTCTCCTCCAAAGACCAAAGAACGCTCATCCCAAAGGTAATTTTGGCATTTAAATTAAACCACGGTAACTGTGTGCCTTTTTGCCTATTTCCAGATGACTGTAGTCAAAGAAAGTACAGCGACTCCTCGGTGCCCTGTAAAGATCCTGCACAAGAGAATGCGATAACCAACTCTTTAGCGAGCGGCTTAATAGATTGTGAAAAGCCCGTCTCTAAAATTCATCACCAGCATTTCTAATGGTCTACGGACAAGTGAATGATGGGCTGATTTTTATTAAGTTTCGCACAAAGGTGAATTAGTGTCTTTCGCTATGGCAACGGCAATAAAAGGATATAGAATGACTCCGAAAGGTCCTGGCTGGCTGGGGAAATTGGTTGACATTCTGCAAGCCTATTCAACCAGGAAAGGGTTTCATTATGTGCACTTCCCCCAGGTTGATGGGTCCCATCACGTGTCTCCCCCCAGTCCCACTGCCAGGGTTGGGACAAGACGAGAGCAGGAAAGAGAGAGCTCATCCAGACCCCTAAAATGGGTTTGGAAGGAAACCATCCTGCCAAAAGGAGGGAGAAGGACATGGTTAATTTTTACTTGCTGAAACACCTAGGAAAAAAAAAAAAAACAAAAACAAGGAAAGAAAAACACCAGGTCAAAGCCAGCTTGAGGCTTCCCACCAGCTCAGGCAAAGATTAAGTTCTGCTTCATCAGCTGATTCAGCGAACTGCGTACCCAGAGCTACAAGATACCTGGCGTGGGGACTGACTGCAGCTTAACGACAGGAGTTACGCTTTTTGCCGACCGAAAGGCCACGCACACCACCCCGGTCTTACAGCTGCTACGGCTGGTTTCTCGGTAGATGGACTATATGATGCCTTTCCCTTAAAACTTCAACGCTCTTTTCCATTGATCTCTGTCATCTTCTATAGATCCCACTACCCAGAGACTTGGTTAATGATACAAAAAAATAACCAGAAGAAAGGGCATCCTCATTTTCACTCTGAAGGGAACAAACAGGGAATAAACCACAAGAGACTGGGCATTTAGGCTGGTGAATGTTACGTTGCTGGGGCAGGTTCCTATACTGTGCTTTTTTCTTCACCGGAGAATCTTGTACCTGTGTGGCAAAATACAGTCTTTCTCCACTTCCAGTTCAAAAATGCCATTAACTTGCCATAAGAACAGGAGTCTTGAAGTCTTGCGTGAACCCATCAAGCGCTTCAGCTGTCCTCTGCAAAGCTTGAGCCAAGCTGTTGATTTCTTCCCTACTGACTCTGGATCAAGTTAGTCGCTCCATCTTGTGTTCCTCACCTGCTCCCAAAGTCCTCACAGGGATTTCGTTTTGGTTATCACTCAATTGTAGACTTGGAGAATAATTTAGGTGGGAAGGAGGGACTTTTGGAGGTCAGCTGGTCCAGCTCCCTGTTATCCAAACATTTCCATGCAGCTGCCTACTTCTAAATTCCTGAAAAATCTCTTGCACTCTATCCCTGAGCTTTACCTTACCTCTTGTCTTCTTGGTACAGCAACTGCTTGGTGGACTTTCACCCTCCCGCAGCGCTCGTAGTAGTTCATTGCACTGACTGCCTTGCCTGGGGATGTCGGAGTTCCTGGTGGGGCTGATTAAATACCACCCCTTGTTTTACAGAAAGAAGAACGGTGCCTTCAAAAGCGGCTTGGCCAATTCTTCTTGTCCGCGCGTTAGCGACATGCCCAGCTGGCCACACCGCAGTGAAATGGAGCATCGTGGCAGTTCCGGCTCCGAGGTGCCTTCGCTGCCAAAGGGGACCACAAATCACTTCGTCAAAGCAAAAATCAGCAGCGAGGAGCGACTAAAGGAGGGGGAAGAAACTGTCAGGAGTGTTTGAGGTCACAGCCTGAGGGGCCTAATCAATAAAAATAAATGGTAATCTTCCCCCAAGGAAATATTCTGTACCTTTTTATCTCATTTCTTCTGGAGTTGATAGAAGCAGAGGGGAAAGGCATTGACTTTTTGCTAGTTTTTATTTACTCAAATGCACTATATACTGACTGTCTTAGCTCCAACTTCACTGTTGTCTTACCTTACTTGAAATTCTTCCAGACAGCTTGATGAATGAGTTGTGAAGTGGTCCAGCATCGCTTGTTCTTTCTACAGCACTATCAATAGAATATGCTCTTAAAGTACAGATCCCCCAAATACCGGAGGGGAAAAAACCCTTTCAGGAGAGCAGCTGCACACTGCATATGTGCTATGTTTATGGAAAGAGTAAACATGAAAACCAGACACATTTGGTTTTAATTCACTTTGACTGACCCAAGGAGTCCTCCCCAGAGATAATACTCAGGTCAGTCCATAAATTTTCAAATAAGTGTGCATGATTTTCGCTGCATGTCCTCTATTAAAAAAGCCAGAAAGTTGTACGGGGAAGGATTTCTCAGCAAACATCCAATAAAGACTCTGACACAAATCTGGTATAGTTGTGGACTGTCTCACCACAGAGGCCAGCCATCGTACCAGCACACGCCGTGGCACAGATCAACAGTCCGTACAAAAACCTGCTTCTGTAGACAGAAGTACCTCATGTTACTGGAGGCAAGAGTCAGAGGCTCAGACACAACACATTGAATAATATCTTACCCTGCAAAGAGCCTCACTGAAGCCAACGGATGAAATCAGGGGCTCAGATACCATTCAACGCGGCTATCGCAATTTGATCCATGAGTACAGCTTCTGGGAAAACGTTCCCACTTCTTCCCTCCACCCAGTTTTTAGACAAGTTGAAAGGATTTTGTCATAGAAGAGCAAATTTTTATTTTATCTTAGCTCTTAACAGCAACATAAAGCTGGAAAATCCTGAAGCAGGTGCCAGAACATGGCCCTATTAATTACAATCAAAATGTTGTAACGTTTTAAGTCCTCTATAGCAAATGGCAATGCTGGACCACACTGTGGTGTCCTGGCTCTCGTGGAGTCCACCTCATCAAAACATTCCTCACGGGCTTAGCCTTAAGCATCTGTTTATGCGGGTGGCTGAGCCCCAGCCATGCAACGCAACTGTTCTCTCCAAGAACTGTTCCTTTACCAACGGAGCTGAGCTGATCTGTCACTGGAGAATGTTTCGATCTGCGGGGCTTCGTATTTCACAGAATCACAGGATGGTTCGGGCTGGAAGGGACCTTAAAGACCATCTGGTTCCACCCCCTGCCCTGGGCAGGGACACCTCCCACCAGGCCAGGCTGCTCCAAGCCCCGTCCAGCCTGGCCTTGAACCCCTCCAGGGATTGGTTTAGTTCTGGTTTTTACTTCACCCACACGGAGAATGACAATTTTGACTTACCATTACGGCAACGACTGCCATTACACAATATAAAGGATGCAAATATAGGATGCCCCCCCATCATGCAACTAGAGAAAACTCACTTCTGATTTCCTTCCACCACTCTGATTTCACAGCGCTAACATCCCAGCGGTTCCTCTTTGCTGCATTTGGGGTTTCTTTTCTTTTTCAATTGCCTTTTTCTTGACATTGGTGACGATTCCAGTGTTATTTTAAGAGATGCTTAAGTGGTACCCAATTCAAGTCTCTTACATTGCTTTGAAATTTGAAAATCCTAAATTCACACAGACATAGCTGTAAGCACAGGAGGACAGCCCTGACGTACACCAATTTATCTTAATTCCCTAAACTCAAGCCAACTGCTCTCAGTAATATTCCACTGAGGAGGTGATATTGATGAAACTCAGCCAAACACGAGGGCAAATTCCCTTTTTTCAATTAGATGTTTTTAACATCTCCAAAACAGAGTTCCACCATGCGACAACATCTTGAACTAATTGAGCTACGGGCAATCCTTGTTCTTTTTGTGTACTATGAAATGTAGGAAACACAGATGCTGTCTGTTTAAACTGTCAAACAAGTTTCCTGATGGTAGCTATCATGTCTGCTACAGACTTGTTGGTTTAACAAATGTTGTGAATGCAAAGTTGGAACATGTGTGCAAAATATTCCAAGCTATAAACATCAGAATCATTAGAAGTTTGGTGAAGGTTTGTACCATCACCATGAGAAGAGCTGTAACTGCTCTGGCCGTTTTGCTGTAGGGTTTCAGGAAGGCGTTTCTATTTCAAATATGACCATACCTGTTGTGAAAAGCTTCACTGCCCAAAACAAGAGACCCTTAGTTAAAACTGCAGGCAACTAAGCAAATAGTTGGCACATAAAAAGCCTTCCATTTTTCTTGGTTCAAGTTAACAACAAAGAAAATACTGCGGGTAATTTATGGCCTCTCTTATTAGTACAAACCTTGAAAAATAGGAGGGTTAACCAAGCAAGAACATTGAGAAATCCCAGATACTGCATCCAATGGCCACATACCATCTTTCCACACACATTTCTATAATCGTTGAGAAGTATGACAAGCATGAGATCTTTACGGGCT
Source organism: Chroicocephalus ridibundus (assembly GCF_963924245.1). Taxonomy (NCBI): domain Eukaryota; kingdom Metazoa; phylum Chordata; class Aves; order Charadriiformes; family Laridae; genus Chroicocephalus; species Chroicocephalus ridibundus. The sequence goes on along the minus strand of NC_086289.1, from coordinate 5,698,758 downwards.
AGACACGCCAACGTTCCTACTGCAGGTGCGCAGCAGGGAAAAGGGACAAGGCCATGAGTGAAAACTTTCCGAAAAGGGATGAAATCGTGAGACGCGTGGTTATTCTACTGAGCTCCTGAAGTCAGAGGCGACACAATTTAGACAAATCATTGAGCTTATAAATTCATGTTACGCCCTAACTTCAACCTTTTAAGAAGGACAAGTGTTTACAGCTTTGCTAGAGTACACGGTTATTTCTTGGTCCAGAAGAACTTTATCTCCAGTAAAAACAAGATGCATAGACAATTTTTTTTGTATGTGTAGTACCACCAGAAAGCTCAGGAGATTGTAATCCCGATTTTAATCACTATAAAACACAGTAATGAACAACAGAATAGAGAGGTTTGAAAAAGGACCCCAGATGCTGGCTGAATCAGGAGCTGGGAAACCTCTTTCTTGTTATGTCAGAATCAGAGAATCACAGAATGGCAGGGGTGGGAAGGGACCTCTGGAGATCATCCAGACCAACCCCCTGCCAGAGCAGGGTCACCCAGAGCAGGTGGCACAGGAACGCGTCCAGGCGGGTTTGGAATGTCTCCAGAGTTGGAGACTCCACCACCTCTCTGGGCAGCCTGTGCCAGGGCTCTGCCACCCTCACAGGAAAGAAGTTCCTCCTCATGTTTAGGTGGAACTTCCCATGGTCAAGTTTGTGCCCGTTACCTCTTGTCCTGTCACTGGGCACCACTGAGAAGAGCCTGGCCCCATCCTCCTGACACCCACCCTTTCAGTATTTACAAGTGTTGGTAAGATCCCCCCTCAGCCGTCTTTTTTCCAGACAGAAGAGACCCAAGTCCCTCAGCTTTTCTTCATCAGAGAGGTGTTCTAGTCCCCTAATCGTCTTCGTAGCCCTGAATCAAGCTTTTTATTAAATATCCAACTATTACTACACATCACTGGCAACTGCAGGACTTTTAATGAGGAGAGACTGCTGGCTTTTAAAACCACCTTATCATTTCTGCTTGATGCAGAGTAAGAAAAAATGATTACACTGCGTGGAGTCCGTTCAGAAGAGAGCTCAGGCTCGCTGAAGGCCAGATACCGGTATATTTGATTGCCCTGACCTTACTTTTGAGAAAAGCGGAGTCACTTTTAAAGGCCTCAACAACTTTGTAAGGGTAGGAAACCATCCGGCATTCAGCTCTCTAGCTGGTAGAGCAGCTTACCTGCCACACAGCCACGCTCCGTAAGAGTCATTCAGAGCGATGGGATTTTGTGGAACCATCAAAGCACTTCCAAGTACCAGCAAATTGAAAAACAAGGTGCCCACAGGGAGAGTCATGACATTGTGAAGCTGTAGCTCCAAGGCTGTTTGGATCAATGTACAATGCGCTGTTCACAGGACTTAATCAAACAATTACAGCCCTCCCGTTGATTGTCTTTGTTTTCTGCCGTGAATCAATAGATTATCAACTGTAAATGTCAATGCTTTCGTTCTTTCCTAGGAGGTCACTCTGCAAGGTAATACTGAAGAACACACATCACTTGGCTAAATATGCTTTTGAATTGCTAGCTACGGATAAACATTTCAATTTCTAAAGAGTCTGAAGAACTGCAAGATGCTCATTGCAAAAGAAAAACTGAGGATACAATAAAAAAAAAACCCAAAGGAAATGTGAATGGAAAAGCAGATGTTAAAAAGCATCAAAATCTTCAGGCATAGAAAGCGTATTCCTCCTTGTGAATGGGAGGTATATTTTGACAGCTTCACTCCTTTGGATTGAGTGGGTTTCTGTTAGGAGAGTTCTGCCTATTTGGAAATGGCCATTTTTCATTTTAGCAAGTCTCATTTTCTATTTCAGTGTCCTGCTTTTCCCAATTATGGAAACAATAAGTCTTATTCTTATTTTGCAATACAAGGCAATAAAAGGAAAATATAGACTTAAAAAGACTAATATAGACTATTAAAAGCAGATCGAAAGAAGACACATAAACTCTAATTTCATTACGTGGCCCTCAGATTCCTAGAGTATCTCTATGCAGTTAAATAGGCCCATGGCTAGAGGAGTTGTGAGAGGGGAGATTTAGATTGGATATTCAGGAAGAAATTCTTTACTGCGAGGGTGGTGAGCCCCTGGCCCAGGTTGCCCAGAGAAGCTGTGGCTGCCCCATCCCTGGAGGGGTTCAAGGCCAGGCTGGACGGGGCTTGGAGCAACCTGGGCTGGTGGGAGGTGTCCCTGCCCAGGGCAGGGGGGTGGAACTAGGTGGTCTTTGAGGTCCCTTCCAACCCAAACCATTCTGTGATTCTACGATCTCCACCTGGAGCAGGTATGGATTTGGAGCGAAGGGTTTGAAGCCAGTTATCAGATGGGGGTTTGAAGCTGGTCAGTGTAAAACTGAAGACGACACATTAGTCAAGGTGCAGCGTTATTCCAGTGGCTTTGTTGCCAGGTCCCACCTGGGGATGCTACCTTTTATCCATGCAAACGCTCTTCTCAGCCCAACTGAATCCTTCAGCTGCTGAAGAGCTTTGTCAGACTCCTGCCATGTTTATTTTTGCTGAGAAGGCAGCGTCTCACATAAACCCTAATTACAACTGGGTGAGACTGTGCTAATTTATTCCTGGCTGAAATGTTCTGATGCTTTCCAAATGAAAGAAGGAAGCGACAGAAGTAACTGCTGTCGCATAGCGCCATGGAATGTAAGAATGAGAATGCCCCTCCATAAAAGTATTTTCAGGAGACAGAGGGAACAAGCTTTAAGAGTTATCATCAAGCGTGCAAGCTCTCAAGGATGTTAACATAGCAAGAAGACTATAAAAACACAATATATAATATTATAGAATATTATACCATAATATTACACAATAACCAGGAAATCAAATGTGCTGATTTGAAAGGCCAGCAAGGGAGAAGTCGTCTCTCTCCTGAAGACCAGGGAGGACCTTAAGGCACCACCATCCCTTCAGAAGAGGTGCAATAACTGGAGCAGGACATTCCTTCGAACCCCAGTTCCTCCGAGCCCTCTACCTTGTTCCTGGAAGGCAGTGATTCACTCCCTTTACTGAAGCCAGCTTAGAAAGGAGTATTTACGAGACATCTGGGATTTTATGGACTGCAAAAATTTCAGGGATGAGGATAATCTCAACTTGAGGACACATGCAGCAGCTGTCACAGCAAAGCCTCTTCCAGGTTTCTGGGCACTGCAATAATGTAGTTGTATGAAAAATAATAAATAATTTTAAATTGGAAACCTTGTTTTTCAACTGATCTGTCTTTGACCGCTTTTATCTTGAGCAATAGAGACGAATATATTCACAAAACAAACGGGTTGCAATGCCCTTGGCAATAAAGAAAAGCGTTGCAGTCTCCTGACCTCTAAATTCAGTAGTAGAACCCTTATTTTGGTATCATTTTATTCCCTGCATCGGTGAGAAAAAATCCTGACATGAAAACAACTTAGGTTAAAAACAAAAGGAAAAGGAGAAAGCAGAAAAATAATGTGCTTTTTATCTTTTTTTAGCTTTAACCTCACCAAGACATCTATTGACAATGAAGCGATTTATTATTTTATTTTTTTTAATTTCAGGATAGGTATGAACTGAGCAGTGATTTTTTTTTAAATAAAATTTTGTGTTTTACTTAAACATCAATTGGCTTCTGAAAAGAGAGGGCCTTGGCAAGGGAATGGACAAGCTATCAGTAACTGGAAGTGCAACTGCTAAGTTAATTGTCGGCGAGCGCAGAAAACACCTCTTGCACCAGAAGATGCAAGCACACTCGGTTCATTTTTGGAGATTGCATTTTTCCCGAGATGCACTGATTTAGTTGTTGCCATCCCATTGAGAAATATAAGGCAGCTGTCAAAACGCATGCAATAAACAGTACATAGACATTATTAACGCTCCCACTGCACACAGTTTGGTAGGAGTTGATCAATGCAATTAAAACATGGACAGGAATAGCAAGAGTTACTTCATCTAGAATAGCATCAAAAGCATTTCGAGATGGGTCCCTCTGCCAGCTGGCCTCTCCTAAAGTGTTCTGTGGATCTTAATTTCAGTCATATATTAGTAGCATAATTTACCTAGTCATTTAAAATCTAGAACATTTGTCTTGAAATACCTTTTAATCCTGAATTGTCACAAACGTGCTTCATTCAGCTAATGAAGTGCAGAACTTTGCCAACCGCACCTGACAATAATTTTTTTTTTTTTCCTGATATACCACAATTAAGAGCAGAGTAAAACGTTAGACTGGGAATGAGATGTTAATAAAAGAGACCCAGAAAACGTGGATGCTCAGACAAGAAGTAACGTTGGTGCTACAATGAAGTTCGCAAGCTGGACCGTGCCCTCTGGTGGCTGCAGGTTGAGAGCATTTAAGGAAAGAAAAATTGTGTTTCCTGGTAGAGTAAAGGTTGGTTCTTCACTGTATTTAATAAAGTGTGGTAGATAAATAGAAAATATGGATCTGTGTTAAACAGAAAAATCATTTAGGATAGCGAAAATTATTATTTTGAAAAAACAACGTTCATTTGCCGATGTAAAACAGTGAAATAATTATTACTTTGATTACTGGAGCAGCTGGCACTAAAAGAAGTGGACTAATGGGGGAATACTTAAGAAAGCTCAATAAAATATCTTAAAAACGGGACTATCTGGAATCGTAATTGGAATCAGTCAGATTAGAAAGAAACCCAGCAGGCTCACTTGGCAACAGTCTTCAAAATGTCTAGAGATGTTGCAAAGAGGAACCTCAGTGATCGCTCTTCATATTCAGGTAGGTCAAAGCAAACCAGGTTCACTTGCAACCAAACGTACAAAAAATAAATACCAGATAGTAAAACCTTCCAATAACAAGGCTACTACTCCCTGCAGAAAATCACTCTGAGGAACTGACTGAACTGCCTTGGTTAGAGATTCCCACCAAGGGAGGGATCGAGGGATGGTGGATGTGTTCTTGCCCTGCTTCAGCCTGGAGAAGAGAAGGCAGGGGAGAAGCAGCAAACAATTTTTGGAAGTCCCATCCAGCCTACACTTTTCTGCCTCTACGTAGACATCAGAAAATTTCAACAGAATTCACGCAATTTCATTCCTTAACTCCGTTATTTTGCTAAAAACACAGTACACTGACCTTAACTCCCCCCCCTTAATATTCTACAATGCTCCATTGATTCTTCCTGGGCAATGATAATCAGATGTCACAGACAAAGGGAAATGAATGAAATCTGACACATTTATTTTAAAGCCTGCAGCAGACTAAATTGTAAATAAACCCTGCTTTTTCCGCAGCACAAAGGTTGCAGACTGACTGTCCCTGTGGACTCTGCACTCTTCTCACTCCTTAATAGACTTTCTAACACTTTCTTTTGTCCTAAGAGCAATCTCTCAGCAGGGCTTTTGGCAGACACGTGTATTATGTGTCAAAACCCAAGTGGAAATAACTGATGGGAAGCACAAAAATCTGATGGGAATAGTTATAATAAGGAAATGAATAAACATAAAACCAGTAAAATATAACCACAAAGAGATGCAGCCAGAAGCTTCTGACCTGTTACTTGATTTGTCTAAGACCGGTAAGAGCCACTGTTTTCAGAATTAAGATTGTTTGTATTACTATAGATAGCATTAACGTATGCTATACTTGGTTTTATATGTTAATTTCACATATTTACTTTCCTGTTTATTTTAATACTGTTAGAAAACAAAGCGCTCACAAGATGAACTATAAATGTGCTACAAAATGGATAGATCAATTTATAGAATACTAATTTATTTAGGAATCCACTGACCACAACTAGCACCTGGGTACTATGTTTATTAACAGTATGAGATACTACTGTACATCTATATCCTGTAAATGTGTATTGGCTTATACAACATATTTTATAGTGCGCGTTATCTTTGTATTTAAGCAGTTCTATTCACAAAGTGTTCTGCTGGGTGTTTGTATACTTAGCCGCTTAGTCACCATGCTTTTCAAAAAAACTCCTACAAAAGGAGCTTATTATAACCAGCCTTGCTGGTATACTCATTTGGTTAGCAGCTACCACTGAAATTAAATAGTGTTATTTATATCGTTTGTTTGCCACAGTGCTTTTTTATTTCCCCAGTGAGACTAATATCTGCTTCGTAAGTAAAGGCAAATCACACACTACTTGCCTGTTAATGCCCGGCTGACCCGCAGCCACCTTCCGTTCCTCTCTCTGTCACCCAGGGCCACCGCCAACCCTTCCATGGTAGGTTCCACCACCCTCAGCTGGTGCTCAAGCCTGCCGGAGGCACACAGCTCACCACGCTGGCCTCCTCAGGACAGCCACGGCGTCAGGGCTTGGAAACTCTCCATCACTTCGACTAACTTAAGAAAACAAATCATCTGGCACATGGAAACGCAATCTGGCTTTTTTTACGCTCAGTGTGTGAGATCACACGCAAGAGGCGCTGAAGGTGCAGTTTTATAAATATACTGGGTACGATACGTGGCTACGATGCCGCTGGAAATGCTGATGATTTCCCTGAAACGTGGTGATGAATTCTGCCCTAAATATTGTCTACACCCTTCCAAATGCAGACTCGTCCTGTAGCAAGACTGGGACAGATGAGCAAGAAGAACCATTAAAGCTTGGTGGGGGACGGTGGCGATGGAAAGGCTGATGAGGAGAGCACGTAATCCATGTCTGAAGGATTATCTGGAACAACCAGAATGAGAGGGAATTCAGAAATACATGGCTGATCAGAATGATTGTCTGGCAAAGACATTACCAGAACCGCAAAGAATGATGGATGTAGACTCCAAAGGAGCAATGAAACAGAAGAAATAAATACTCCCAGGAAACAGGATCTGAAGGACAGAGCCTTGGGCACTGCACCACCGCAAGCCTCGGCACACCAAAATCTCGAGCCATGGAATGACTGGGCTTCGACAAAAGTCTCATTCAGGAACCCAGAATTAGCTGGAATTCTGCCCCATTCAGCAGGAAAAGGAATCAGTGGGATTATCTTTGGGAATGTAACCCAGATTTCTGTGCTGCTTCCTTCAAAGAAAGTGTGGGGTTTTCCCACTAACTAGAAATGGTGTAGCCTAACTAAAATAAATAGCTAGCCCCGTCTACTCTCCATTTGTGAAAAGCCTACCTCTTTATTCTATTTGCAAAAGAATTATAAAGTCTCTCTCAAAGCATAAACTCTTCATTAATCTGTCTAGCTGGAACTAAAATTTAGTTCTAAAATACTGGCATATGTTTTGACCTGACAGCTCTCCCTTCTAATCACTGATACTCTTTGACTTCCCCAATTATGCTGTTCACTGGATGCTTAGTTGACCTCCAAGAGAATGAATTTCAACCAAATAAGACAGAAGTCACATTCAGAGCTATTAAATATTTACCGAGACTAGAAATAACTTTATTTTCTATACTTACAAGTCAAACAGGCCTGCTGAAAAGCAATTACAAACTCAACATGCGGGTTCTTTTGCATTTACGGAAATGTGTGGATGCTGGAAATGAGTAAGCTCCCCATTTATTTCCAATTAAAAAAAGTGTGGTATTTTTTAACGCTGGTCACGGCTCTGCATTTTCTTACCACCACGTTACGCTCATTTATCAACAGATGATAGAACAAGGTAACCTTACTTTAGGGATTAACTCTCACAAACTAACTACACTAAAAAACCCTTGTGAAATATTTTGTACTAAATTAAATATCTCTAGCTTCAATAACTCTCAATGACAACATCTTATTAAATAAAATTATAGCAGTGGTCAATTTTCACTTCCACTGAAGTCAATGGCAAAACTTACAGAACTTCATCCTCAGACTCTATTCCACTTCTAAAACAGGGATAGAGTAATCAGTCCCGAAAAATACTGCACCAATTTTCTTCTAAAATAACACTAGAGAAGTGAGTCAGGTCTCAGCATACCGCATCAGATGAATTTTTGAGTTCACGTTGACCTTTTTATTTTTATTTTTTTTTTAATATATGTGTGTATTTGAGATCAGTAAGAGCCGGAAGGGCAGCGCGCCGTGGTGCTGCAGTTCCAGTGGAGGTCAGAAAGTGAAAGCACCATTTCGGAATTCACAGGAAATGGTCATTTACCTTTAGTGGTCACACTAATGACAACTTCAAGCCGTACTCAATTTTCAATTTTATACTTATCTCACTTTTCTTTAACTGCAGGCCTTAAAAGCTCCCCAGGAGCACCAGAGCATCAGAGAGAAGCCTAATACACCTCCAGAAGGCGCACCAGTAGCAGTGGGCACAAAAAGATGGGAGCTCTTCAAGAGCTCTGCATGGTGACGTGAGGTCTGCTCCCTTGCAGTTTAACAGAAACTTTAACTTCTCCAGGAGCACGGCGAGGCCATCATTAAATGGTTTTGATCATCTTTAAGGTTCTGCAAGTCATACTGGAATTCCTGTGTGCCCATTAACCTTTTTATATGATATAATATCAATTTTGTCGTTTATTTTGGTTCTAAGCCACCTGGGCATCACTGCTTTTCAACACATTGTGTAGGCAGAAAATGTTATACCATTTGACATTTCACTGAGTGGCAAGAGTATGGTCTCCACAGAAAGGAACGCTTTATAATAATGTTCTTAAGTAGTATTTAGCGGTTCTCCTGTGGCAGTAGCTTTAGATATGATATGGGCAAACTAGATTGTAAATTATACAGAAACTTCTCGGTCCCAGGCAGCAGATGAACACATACCAGATATAATGCTGACAGAAATACTCAATTTTGTTGCAGACTGGGAGCTGAGCAATACAGTACTTCCAAATTAATAAAACATAAAATTACCTTTTTTAATTAGTGTTGAAGCTGTACTCTATATGAAATATATTACAATGATCACTCAGATATGGGGAAAAAAAGTTAAATCTACAATGTACTTGAATCCCAAAATTCTTACATCTGTTCCACATAAAAATCAACAATTAATAATATTGGCCAAGTGTCTAAAATTAAAACGAAGCCCTGAACAGTAGGAGATGTAACTCTCAGAGGGTAAAACTGAATCTGGTTCCTTTCTGGGGAAAAACACCTACACATATATTCCTGAATAAGAATCTTTCTTCAAAGGTTAACAGGAAACTTCAAGTTGATTCAAGGTAAATACTAGCTCCTGTTATCCACGAAGATAAGAAACATAAATGCATTGGTATTGTTACAATGTTGTAATACATTACTGAATTATACAACGGTGTTATTCCCAAAAATTCCTACAACTTGTATGACTTGAGAGGGACACAGAACACCAATGACAATGTTCACGTGTCAGATAATAAAGTGCTTTCATAAAGCATCACAAATCCCTGCGTTTTCAACAGAAGCATTTAGTAAAATGTTATTAAAGATGTTAACCTGTGAGCTGCTGCACCATCAACAAAACAGTCAGTAAAAATGCAGGAATGTGACATTTAAGTCTTCCAATACAATTCTGCAGAACATAATTGCAACAAAACCCAGCAGTGGTACCTCACGTCTGTTTTTCAGCACAGTTCTGAAATGTGCACTGAAGAGCTATAGGATAAACCTTCCTCTATTTCACGTTACTGATGTGCAGTAAAATATCCACTCTTTTTAGACAAAGGATAAGGCTTATACCAAAAAACCACTGTGCCGCTTGGCTGCATATCTTTGGTATATCTATAGTGCAACTATTCTGTTTCGTCTCCACAGGGGAAAGATCTCCAAAGCACTGCACGCCCTGCCACTGAGAATCAACCATGAACTCCTACATTCGCTAGGACCTCAGGCACTAACCTACTGCTCTAAACAAATGAAGAACGTGCAGTGAAAATAATTTCCAAATAATTAATAAAATTAAACCATGCCAGATTTCACATAAGAAAGTAACGGCACATTTCAATTCTCTTGCAAGAGTTCAGGAGCATACAAATGCGAGCATAAATTTCATGACAACTTTTAATGCCAGATATCCAAGGTGCTATTTGAAAACATTTGTAATTTAATTATTGTTAACCTAGATTTAGTCAATCTTCATTTCTACAAAAAAGACACCTGTTTTTCATTTTGCTTACTTAGAATTATTCAAAATGCATAGAAAGGCTAGAACTACTTAATTAAGATATATTGCAAGCATGTTTTTCTAAACTTATATTGCTAAAGCCTTGCTGTATTGTAAGTTTTATTGGAGTTGACCTTTAAACACAGTACCATGTATTCACACAAGCCTAGATATATACCTGCGTTTCATACTGCTATTTGAGTCGGCATACCAACACACAACTATAGTACATATCACCCAGTGGCAGTGCAACAAAACGTAGCGCCATCGAAATGCCATTTAATGATTTTTTTTTTCAACTTCTAAACAACAACATTCTTTCTGAACAGGTCTGTCCAACCAAACTTGCGTATTGCTGAACGCTGGCTTCGTCGCTCGGCCCCTTCCTTCTTTTCTTATACACGCTGTAAGGCATCACGGTTCTCTTGTGAAGTACTCGCACTCTGCCCAGCTCCTTAATACGACCTTCATCAACTGCAAAGAGAACCAGAGAACACAAAAATTAGTTATGGATATTGTCCATACGATCTTAATTTACGCAACTAACTTCAATATGCCTAATGAAAACTGTATGAAGTAATAAAACTAACCTGCAGATGAACAGTAGATGAAGGCAGAGCTGATTTACAGACCAGCCTTCTTGAATCAAGCTTGAAAACAAAACCTAGCTTGCAAAGTAAGTGTATTTGCGGTGCGTGAAAAAATAAATCATGCATCGCACGTTTCTAACGGTGATATAGAGCATTTCTGAAAATACCTCTACTGCTGTATTTTAAAATTCATGTTCATTTAATGCTCACTGGAGCCCACTGCCAGAAGTGAAACTCTATCTGGGAAATACTTTCAAACCCAACCGACCAGGAGAGACTTGCTGTTCTTGCCATGTTGCACTTAATTATTGCACCGCTTGCAAAATCCACCAGCACAGAGCCCTCCCTTTCCCCCATTCTGAAAAGCGTATTAAAACCAGGGAGAAGCCTCCACTGTTTGCCTTCAGTAAGTACCAGGCAATAAACTGCCTTCCCAGGTGACGCTCCCTGGCCCTCCAGCCCCCATCTTTTTTACCCCATCTCTACTGGTTTCTGAGTTTCTCTAGTAGAATGAACTTAAACACACGCCCTTACTTCAAGTCTGATCCCCAGGCTCTGCAGACCGACAGAGTTAGCACATACACACACCAGAGTCGAGTCTTATTAACCTCATCTACAGACCCCTCGTGACTTAATTTAGCCAGAATCATACACATAAGAGCATCGTTGAACAAGTTAAAACTGCCTGATTTTTATGAATCCAATTGATGCTACTATTGCTGAATAATAACGTTATATAGCCGCTGCGTGTCAGAAAGATTGGCCCTACAGTGCTAGAAAACTCTTTAAAGAGAGGGAACATGCCACACGCCTGAGGCCATCGCAGGATAAATTAATAAAATTATTACAAAATACTGGTGAAAGACTTTCTGAACTTCAGGTTTAAAAAGCCACCAATGTTTAAGAGTCAACTTAAACACAGAAGCTGAAATATGAGTTTGAGAATAGAACCATATAAATTCAAATGGTAATAGAGATGGTCAGCATCGGGGGACATAAACTCTGCAAAGACTCGATCTTTTTTCAGCATCAGGACAGTATTCCAACTGAAGCGTCAGCACAGGTAAGTATAAGTACTGCATCAATCTGCCCCAAATTAAAACATTTGATATGTTCATGTATTTGCTTCATTTAGGTTAGAACATCTAAGGCTCCTTGAACGGGATCTGAATGGCATCCACTCTACACCGTTCCCCGCTTACAACACCCGCAGTGAAGCCTTCTGCTCCTCATCGGCTGACTCAAAATCAAACCAACTGCTGTGGAAAACCAGGTAATTCAAATAGCTACTGCATGGGCAAAAATAGGTGGGTGGGTTTTTTTTTTAATAAGAGAATAAAGAGAGGATGGACTTTCTCAGCAAGTTTCACAAATGGCAATAGATCCAAAGTGCCAAGGGTATGAATCCGTCAACAAATCCTGTCTTTCTTTTTCCATACCTGAAGCTCACTAGGCTTGCCGCAGGTAAGCTAAGCAACTTGGCTGCAAGAATCTGAAAAAACCCTTTAAGACAAATCTCTATTCAAATACGGTCCTTACTATAGAAAACCTAAATATTCTTTATAATTTATTAAAGACAAAGTAGGTCATTAAATGCTTTTCTTTGCAACACATTCTTAAGAACCTGCCCCTATTCATCCACAGAAACGCCTTGCAAACATTTTTCTGCCAATAGCCTGAATTTAGTATGTGAAACTTAATGAAGCCTGCTTTACAAAGTTTAGAATGACTTCATTACTTTTATCTATGTTTTGATTCCTAACATGAAAGCACAATGTATTTCTTAAGACTTCGCTAGGAAAACGTGGTTTGAAGGCAGAAAGTCTGAACAGTACTTGCTAAGATTGCATTCTCCACTAATTATTGTTGGCAATTGCTTTAGATAAACACCCAAGTCAAAAACACTTTACGGCTTTCTCTCCCTCTTTGAAATCCATTAGGTTTTTGATGTGTGGCCAAGACCTCTCTGATATCCCAATAGGCTGGTTTTACTACCAGCCCTACTGCCTCTTCTATTACATCCTCCTCCTTGCTCAAAGTTCACCAAGGAAACATTTGCGAGTTTAGCTTCTGGAGGTGACACAAGTGTAAAGTTATTTTAACTTCTTAAATTGGAAAGTTTATATTTACTGCACCTCTAGGCTGACTGTAAGTTTGTGTCCTGAAATGGATTTACGCCAAGCCTGGTCTTCGTAGCCTTGTGCCAAAACGCATTTTCAAAGCCGTTCACTACTCGCTGTTTGATAGTCATTGCTGTCAAATAATACTGAACCTGATACTCTGGATGAGCTCATCTTTTGGCTTGGAGCGTTCCTGGCCCCAGATTCCATTTCTTACAGCAACTAACACTACCGTACCTTCAGTTTCACTGTAGCCTTACCAGCTCAGCTCAACTCTGCTCTTGTTGCTCAGCATTTACACCCTTACTCCACTTTTCCTCATTAAATCAAGTGCAGTCGGCGCATTATCCTCCTTGCAGTCAGGCCCACGCTAGCTCCAGCTGGGCAGCTATAGGGAACTTACCATGATGAGGGTTCTAGCAAATTTATTAAGCACTACAGCCAAGCGTTTTCTGGGGATTAGCAAGGCTTGCCAGACCATGCTGTAGACCAGCCCTTTCTTGGCCTGCAGCAGAGGTTTATAATGCAACCCTCAGGCAGGAGAAGGCTCTCCCAGAGCACTTAAGAAAGTATCAATATCTTGGAAAAAATCACTGTATTATGAATACTTCAGACACGTTTTAAGCTTAACACAGACAGTATAAACTACATATACAGAGGGGAGATTTAGATTAGATACCAGGAAGAAATTCTTTGCTGTGAGGGTGGTGAGCCCCTGGCCCAGGTTGCCCAGAGAAGCTGTGGCTGCCCCATCCCTGGAGGGGTTCAAGGCCAGGCTGGACGGGGCTTGGAGCAACCTGGGCTGGTGGGAGGTGTCCCAACCTAAACCATTCTCTGATTCTATGATATATGAAACTCCCCAACGCGGTTGGTGTGGCTCAGTTCTCTGAAATGACAGGTACTTTCAATCCGCAGAGTTGAATTTTCTGAAGTTTAGTTTTCTTACGCATCTATCATCAAACTGTATTGATGGATAGAACTGAATTAAGGGATAAAACCTTGTATGTTTTTTTATGTCAAGGGACGGTGTCTCTTGTGTAGACTACAGTTAATCAACAGCTCCATGAGAAGATAACCTTCAAAAAGGCAAAGTCCCAAGAATTCAAGTGGACATTTAGCAGTACTGTACCTCCTTCTTGTACTATTGTTCATTTATAATATTTTGTTAATAGAACTGCTTCCACCAAATTCAGTCATTTCAAGTGATAAAGAGGAAGTGTTTCCAGAGGTGTTTGGAGAGAATGCACAGAAATATACATAGATATTGGTATCATTCAACCTTGCCACCATGAACCCATAAAAAAATTGCAAAGAGGCATTAAAATTCATTGTTTCCCACCCCCATATCACTATGAAATGCAATTCATACATGGAGGATTTCTTTTCTGAAAAAAACAAAGCATATCAGATATGTTGCTAAGTATCAGTAAAAAAAACAAAGTAAAAAGCAGAAGTGATCTAAAGCCCCTCTACGCAACGGTTTGTCTTGACAGATGTCAGGCAGATACCGGTTTGATTTCTTGGCCCAGCTACACACACATATGGGTCTTCGGCAACAGCATAGGCAGCATTGCCGAGTGACACCGAGTAACAAGCTAAAAGTAACAGCAGTGGTCTTCAAAGGCAGCCTCAGCCAGCAATCGGCCCCAGGAATACTTTTATACTCATGGGACGGGGAGGAATGTGAAGACAGGAAGCCTGACATACTCCTCTACAATCCATTTCTCGCACAACCCGAAGTTCCCCCCAAATACGCAAGCTCCCTCCCCAAATCAGAAAATTGAGTTTCAAATGCTGATACGCATTCCTGCTGAAATAGCAACGTAAAATAAGGAGGGGGAATTATTTTACCATTTCTATTCACAGCAATAGCATCGGCGTGCATTTACATAGAAATTCAAAGTTTCACGTTCTGATTTTTTTTTTCTTACAGCGTAGGAATTGATTAGCATTTTTATAAAATTATTTTGGGAAGCCAACATCCCAATATTTTTATTCTCTGAGTGCATTCATCTTTATTATTGCTACCTAATATAAGCTGAAGTGAAAAAACAGCTACATCTGGCCAGGAAGGCGGGTAAGGACGTGCAAAGCCGAACAACTGAGACTCGGGGAGCGAGTTCTGCAACAGCCTCCTCCGACTCTACGCAGGCTTGGAGCCAACATCGCGTTGAAAAAAGTCTGACGGTTCAAAGGTTTTTGTGGCAAACTATTACTAAAGCAGCTTTTCGGTGGTGGCTGATTTGGGTCAAACTGGTTTTGATCACTGCTGCGCTGGAAAGCCAGCCTGCAGCGGCCCCGCGGGATGGGTGCCCAGTTAGCGGTACCTCTTCCCTCATCCTCTTGAATATACTCCTCACAAACACGGCATTTTTAAATCCGTCGGGCATAATCTAGAGATGCAAGCAAGCTAACTTTTTAATATGTTTTTTTCTCCATTTACAGGAAAATAAGTAAAAAAAGCATTAAAAATTAGTGACAAAATTATTAACTTTCTTATTTTTAAAATAGGATAAGGAAAATTGCCAATCTAAAAAAAAAACAAAACACATTAGTCACAGGAAAATATTTCTTACATTTTCTGTATAAGAAGCCTTACAGAGGCTGGGCATTTCTAATTCAAGAAAAGACACACGGCACTCCTGCAAAGCTCTGAAATGACGCTGTTTCTGGTCATAAGTTTCAGTTTCCTTAAATGCTACCTAAACTCCCTGGAATAAAGAAAGTATTTGACAATCTTCACTTTGTGCTTCTGCATCCACACTACACAGAGATTTTATTTTCTCCTCTGCAAGATGAAACAGTGGAAGAAAGGAAGGAAACAGGCAAAGAACCAGTTCTAATTCAAAATTTAAAATATTTAAAATTGTGCCATTAACTGAAACCTGTGATTCACTTTGAAAGGAGTCTTTGAAGGAAACTCCCACATAAATAACTCGTGTTACAAATTAGTTTCCATTTTGCTTAAAAACGGAATCTCAGAAAAACTATTTTTACCTCTAAAAATTAAATCCACAGGAAAAAAAAAGAAGTACGAAGACCAACACTTCACAAGTGCTGTACTTTCAGACTGGCAGCACAAAGGGGATGTTGGATTTGGGGGTTTTTTTCAAGTTGTTCTCAGATTTAATTTTCAATTTTGAACCAGTTGGGACTTGCATCGTTTTTAAAGATGAACACAGCGTTCATGTTTTCCAAATTAAAGAAAAATAACAGGTTTAAAATTCAATTTAAAAATCTTCGTGATACCTAGGCTTTTAAACTCGGTGTAAAAATGATCCAAAGAAGCACCCATCCTTTGCTGGTTACACTACGGCAATGTCCATTTATTTGAGAAACACTACAGCCTTGTCAAATTTTTTTTGGAGAAAAACTACATCTGGTTTACATGACCTTGTCACAGTTAATGATCAATGATTTGAAAACAAAGAAACTTTAAAAGGAAACAAATTAACTTTTCACATTTTATGTCTGAAATGTAGGAGGTATTAACTACTGGAAACAGAAAACGTTTCCACTTCAAATCGGAAGTCTAATGTATCTGACCTTTGAATTTAAGCTCATTTCTTACTCAATTTAAAGCATTATTTCTTCTCCTTCCCCAGCAAAGCATAGGAAGTCGTCCTCAAAAACAAAACAGACAATACACAGCAACGAGACAAGCAAAACACATTAACAGTAATATTTCTATAAAACAGCGAGTTGAAATGTGTTTCAATCATACTAGACTCATACTTTAAGAAATATCAAAGACCACTATGCTTTAGGGTATAAAAATACTAACTTGAACCAAAATAAGAGTACAGTTAAAATGAAGCATAAGCAACAAAAAAAAAAAAAAATTAATGAAAAGAATTCTTAATTAAGACCAGAAAGCACAAGTCACAAAGGAAGTACAGTAGGAAGCTCAGGGTACTCTCAACCAGCCGACTCTTTGCAGTTACTCTAACAAGAAAAAACCCTGAACCTTTGAAATCATTGTTCAAAAAGAGAAGGTTTCTAATGAGAAAAATGCATCTTATCAAAATATTACCAAAGATCCTCAAAACATGAAGGCAGAAGAATGACAGTTTTACAGGTATAACTTATAGGGAACCTTAAAATAGGTAAAGAGAAGAAGTTGCAACAAGGGTAAATCCTAAAGACGTCTTCCGAACGAAACTTTTGGGCTTTGTGCCTGAAATCATACAACTGGTTTATGATTTGCAATTCAATCTTGAGAAGCAAGCAGACTAATCACTTGACAAAACCCATTCCAAATCCACTAACCCTGCTGCGCCACGCGGAAACAATAACTCATTGTGTTTTGACTCTTATTATTCTAGTAGTAAACATGAAAAGGGGCCAATGGAAAACATTTCCTGTGAATACAACAATTCAGAGCCGTTCTCCTTCTCCGCTGTAATTCACAGCAATCTGCAAAGGCTTCTGGCTTACCTGCTAATACAATCCTTTGACTACATTGCTAACACTAAAATCCAAGTATGAGCCGCTGGAGACATTTGAAAGAGATGCACATAAAATAATAAGTATAAAATTACCGGTTTATTTATGAGGAGGTCTCATATGATACAATTATTCTAACCTACCTCAGTTTATTATCCTGAAACACGGTGACTGAGAAATGGCTACCAAAGGGCTAGATTTAAATGATATTGATATTTCTCTAAGGACTTGGCTTTTCAGGGATGCACTATAAAAAAACAAAAACCAACTAGTAGTACCTGCGAAAATGTTAGTTAAATGAGACTGAACAACTTCTTATCTGAAAACAGTATCCAGTGCCTCCAAAGTCAAGATAATAAGGCAAGGGAAAAAGGAAAAAAAAAGAATATAAACTAGTAGATGGCAAGTTGACAAAGATAACTATTTCACTTTTGGATGCTCTTCCAGAAGACAAAATGAACCAGTCAACTCTTTTGAAGTTGTATCCATGACACTATCCTTGATGACTTTGGATACGAGAAACGAGAATGTGAATTGACAATGAAGGATATTAACTGCATGCCTGGGGGCTTTTGTGGTTGTTCGGGTTTTTTTCTTTTTTTGTCTTTTTGCTTGTTTTAAAAACCCTTTTTGATCATCTAGTCAACTTTGAATTGTGCATTCAGTTTAACTGCAGCAGAGTCACAGCAGGTACAGCCCGGGTTTCAACGCACGAACGCTGGGAGACCCCAGTCCTGTGCGCGGCACCACAGACTCTCTCCCTGTTATGGTTTGAGAAGACCCATAACAATTTATTGTCATTTAGACAATTATTCTATCACCCGATGAC
Source organism: Chroicocephalus ridibundus (assembly GCF_963924245.1). Lineage (NCBI taxonomy): Eukaryota > Metazoa > Chordata > Aves > Charadriiformes > Laridae > Chroicocephalus > Chroicocephalus ridibundus. The sequence continues at coordinate 5,680,760 of NC_086289.1, read as the reverse complement.
CCCTCCCCACCCAGGACGGGGAATCAGGGAAAGCAAGGAAACAAGAGGGTTGAAATATAAATGGATTTAATAGGATAAGACTGAATAATTAACAACGATACTAAAGAACCAGTATTAATCCTGATATTAATATAAGATACACGAGAATTATACTCAGCCAATTGTATCAGTAGGAAGCCGTGCACTCCCAGCAGGGGACAGTAAATGTGGGACACTGTGAGTGCAACGGCTTTGGCAGGAAGGGAAGGGCTCAGGGGTCCGGCACTGGGGCAAGGAGTTCTCTGGACTGCCTCCATCAAGGGAGAGAGAAACTACACAGCAAACTTTCTAATTTATATCGAATGTGACGTTCATGGTATGAAATAACCCTGTTGGCCGGCTTGGGTCAAATGCCCAGGCCTCGCTCCTCCTCATCCCTGCACCTGGCCAGGCTTGAAAACACTGAGACCTTGAATCCCACATAGCCTAGCTGGCTATGAAGTAAATTTTTTCACAAATTCAGACACTAGTGTCTTCTAAAAGTGCAGTTTTCCCCAGCATTAGAAGAGAAATTAGGCCTGTGTTGCTCAACCCAGGACACTCCCTAAACCCGGCAATCAGCAGAGCACACAAGGTGGTTTTACAGACCCAGGCTTGCGAGGTCAAGCCTATAAGCTCAGTCATACCCCAACTCATTTTTGCTTGGCTCCATAAGCACTTCCAATGCATTATTCTAAACCTATCATGAGGTTCTGGGAAGGTCTGTTCGCTCTGGGGCAGCACTGATGAGCCTGATTAAGTTTCATCCTGCATCAGATGCCTCTCCCTAGTGCTTCTGAGAACCTCTTCTCTTCCTCAAAGCATCCCAGTTATTCAGAACAACACAGGAATGTTCAGTATGTTGAGCTGCTCATTTCTCTTTAGAGGCAGAATGGACAATCACGATCAAAATCCAATGAGCACTTGGGAACAGCACATGAAAACAACTCTCTAATTCACTCGCTAACAGGGAATTAAAACTGCACACGTATCTTTCCAGAGAGTTTAGCAATGTACCTGTCACCTCAAGAACACCATCAAAAGTGACTCACTCACGGTTGGGAAAGACACATTAAACATGCCATTAAAGCTGTGAATTAAAGGCTGAGAACGCTAAATCAGGGATGCATCTTAAATACAAAAGATGCGGGATGGAAAGCAACTGCTGCACAAACACTTCCTATTAGAGATGAATGAAATATTTCATTCAATTCTCATGAAAAACATGAATAAATATTTTTTCTTAGATAAACACAGAATGCTTATCTCATTATTAACTCTAGTAGAACTTTAAAACTGATAAGTACGCTGACATCTCAATCGGAACAGCTTATTCCATCTATTTCCCGAACATATTTTGCATAAGAAAGAAGCAGAGACGCTACACAAACTGCTTTTTCATTTCAACTGGTAGCTAAAATACCTTGGAATTCAGTTAAGATTTACCCAAGGAGCCAAATACTCAACTATAATCAGTAATTTTCTAACTACAAAGCGACACTAATGGGTCAGTCTATGTTTCGCAGCAGGAACGGTGCCTAAGACGAGGTACTGCCCTTCATGCCCGGCTCAGAGCAAACCACGGCTGTCCTTCCCACGATCTGAATTTCTGCAACTTCCACCGAATACAAAGCTGACATTTATGACGTGTAAATGTCTTTCTGACTTTATTTGTCATGTCAAAATAATTTTACAAGGGCTAATAATGGAGGAATAGCGTTACTGCCTCATTTTATATATTTTAGAGTCATTTTGCACTGCACAACCAAGTTAAGAAAACACACTTTGCAAATTTAATAGGCCATCGTCACCCTCCGGATTATAACCTTGCTTCCAGGGAATTAAAAACAATTTTTTGTGGCTGAAATAGAAATATTAATTAAAATAAAGGGCATTTTAGCAATTCTGGATACTTTTTTATTCTATTCTATAAATATACTTCGATACTTATTTTCATCACTTTTACGCAAAGATTTTAGCACCTTTATTTCTTTTTCTGAAGCAAAATCTTCCCATGGGACTGACCCAAAGCTGGATAATTGTGAAGGGCTACTAATGAGGACTTCAGACTTTCACAAGAAGGCTTCCAAGAAGACAATTCCATTTTCACCCAGACTGCCAGAGACTTTTAATCACAGGTTTTAATGACACTTCAAGCCAACAGCAAAACACAGTGCTGAGCCCCAAGCTTGCAATGGCAGTAAAACCAATGGAATAAAAGATAAAAGTTAGAGGGTTATGCTTTTAAGGAGTTACAGACCCCCAAAATGGGATGGAAACAGGAAAAAAACTGAAAGAGTAAAAGAATTAAATACCATTTATTAAGATATTTGAATTGCATAGAAGTGAAAATGGCAGAACGCAGTAAGAGGATCTTTCAAAAAGAAGGGCGAAGCAAAGTCCTCGTTAAGACTGATATATGAGAAGGAGGAAAATACCAAATACAAGAGTCAGGCTGAGAATTAGAAATGCAGGGGTTTCCACGAAATAGGCAAAATTTAAGCAATTGGCAGTAGCTTATCAGCAGCTTATCAGCTAAATAAATCAGATTACAGCAATCAATTTACTGGCTAAATTAATTAAAACATGGAATCAATTACGTTGCATGTGAAAAGTCGGATGATGTCACCGGAGCAGAGAGTAAACATGATCTGAGGCACCGAGGACGGTTACAAGAGGTCTGACCCTGGAAAAAGTGGCTGGTGGTGCATGGTTGAGCCGGGACCCAGCACATGCCTGCGGTGTCGCTTCCACAGCTGCTCGGTATCTGCGCCTAATTACAGCTTTTAACTTTTATCACATTTTGAAACTAGTCCCATATGCTGGCTACCCTCGGCACGAAATAAATCTGCACGATCGCTCTACTTATCCAATATTATTTAATTTTTAATTTCTGTTCTTGTGTTTCTAACGCCTTCTGAGTATGGAAAATGATTCCTACAAGATTTGGCAGTCCTTGTCCTTCCCCACATTTCCCTGAATCTTCAGCAACTAATGAGTTCACTTCTGGTTCAGTCACAAGAAAAAAAAAAAAAAAGAAAAAAGGAATTATTCTGCTAGAGAATCAAACGTCACAACATTCAAATGGTGAAGGAGTATCTTGAGCACACAACCATCTAAAATCCACCTCTTCAACGCGAGGAGAAGTAAAGTATGCCAGGATATCTTTATTTCTCAAGCAGTGGCCTCAAAAAAAATATGTAATTTCAAAATACATCTGTTGGTTACACAATCTCCATGACAGTCATTTTGGATTAAAACATATTTTGGGGAATTTTACAGTCGAAGACAAACGTTTCATGAGCTACCCTGAAAGTCAGGCGACGGCGCTTCTTGAGGGGTGTTGGTTTACTCTGCTACTTGTACGTCAGAAGCAGATATATTCAGAGAATCAATAAATATGAACTTTTAAATCACAAACACTTAGCAGAGTTTGAGATTTGCTAGAGCAAGGCAAAAGGGAGTTCGTATTATGACCACACTTCAAATCACGTTTTAAAGACATTTCTGTCTTTGCCATTGATTGCTTCGGGAGACTCCGCTGCGGAGCTGATGGTTCGGTGTAATTTCTAAGCCACAAGCCAATTATTCAGCGCCAGTTGTTTAGGACCCACAAATTAAGTTAATAACACTACCTTTTTATTACAGAAGCACTGGAATATTTGAGCATACTGGCGCACACGAGCCCAAAAGCCCATACCAGTCATTTCAGTTTAATCCAAACATACTAAAAAGTGAGGGGAAAATTTGCCTGGCTACACCTTTTTGGCAGTATCTTCATTGTTTAAATATCTGGTATGCTCAAGGATCACACTGGATTTGGAAATATGCATTCTGATGATTCTAAGTGTTTATAAACTTAATTAGAAACAGATACAAACTTGTAAGATGTGCCTCCTCTAGAGGAGCTGCTAGAAATAATTGATATCTCTCTCTCTCTCTCGGTTACAGAATCCAAATTTATTACATATAGCTCTGATAAGATAGTGGAAAGTTAGTTCTTTAGAAGAACTGAGTTCATGATCTATCAGAATTTATTTAAACTGTTTCCTAACTCTCCAAAGTACACAACACTGTATCTTTAAAAAATTATGAACAGCGGTTGTTTCAGAGCAGAGCAGCAATTTCTCCCTAACCAGATGATTGCACAGTTCTAAACAATTTGTTTAATGTTTTCCATCTGTGACAGTTTTGTGACTACATTTGCATCGTCTCAAGAACTTCAGGGCATTTATCCTTATAAACACTAATCTGCATCACACTGCCCTTATAAACATTAGTGTACGCTGTCTGTTGCTTTAATCCATCTGACTAGATTCAAAGATGCGCCACTACACGTATGCATCTCTTTGCCAGGGACCTAAACTATCTTAAAATTAAACAGCGTCTGTACTTGATGGGGGGAAAAAAGAAGAAAAAATAAGTAAATCAACAAAAGTACTTACATTCACATACACAAGAAATGTAAAACATGTCTGAAATACGCCCTTCTCATTAGCAAAGAATAGTAGCTAAACTGTACCTAAAATTAAATGCTTTGAAAAACACAGCACTAGAAATCCAGGTTACTGAAAGAGTTGTGACAGATTATTTTTCTAGTAAAAGCACTACGCACACAAATATCTTTTTAAAAATAAATGCAGTTTTGTATAACTGCCCAAGCCTGCAGACTTCTGGATAAGAATGCTAAGTTTTATTTACTAGAACTAATAACCCTCAGTTTCTTGCAAGAAGCGTTAAGATGCATAATGAAGCCGCTAATAAGAGGATTCGGAAGTTATTAAATACTGGGAATGCTGAGTGCCTTCTACTACTCTAGATTACAATGTGCAGCAGAATAACAATGCTGCAAAGCTGTGAAAATTTTCATTTTGTATGCGGCAAAGAAAATGGAGTTAGTTCTGTAGGTGTGAGAAAGATGTATTCCTGAAAGGGGAAAAAAAAAAAAAAAAAAAGTTTTTTCAGCTTGTATTCCTAGAAGTTTCAAAATTCTGGTAAAAACTTGCAATAAATGTTACAAGACTACTACAGGAAAAGACTGGAAATCTTTGTAATTTTCTTTAGTTCAGCAACTCATAAACTAGTGATCTGGCATCAACTCTGTTCCTAAGGTAATGCATCAAATTGGGGTTACACAGAGTGATTCTTGTCAGTTTGAAGTGAGACCTCTCACTTCAAATTCCGACCTCCACGTCGATTTGTGTAGCGTCCCAGGCCTCTGGCATTGATTGTCGGACTAATGCTCCTGGAAAGGAGAGTGCAGGCACTGATGTCAGTGTTGGTTTGCGTTCTTTTTCTGATGGTTAAGACCTGTATGTGAACATGAGGCAATTTATAAGACTTTTTGGATTTCAACATCTGTCTTTTGTGAAGACGTAACCTCACCAGATCCCCGGTGGCTGCAGGCAGACCACTGAAAAGCACAGAAAAGACAAATTATCTTCTCTTGATTCCAGTGCCTGTGGTCACTTTGTCTGAGACCAGATGGAAACAGTCTAAAGCCTAAATTCTTCTAAGGACCCCCACTTCTTCCACTGGAAGAAGCAAGATCTTTATTGCTGCATGGAGATGGCAGAGGCAAAGGCTGGTCTGCATCAAGAGCAGTGTGAGGGAGGTGGCTGGTGAACCGTTAGGCACTGGCAAATTTCTGCTGGCATACGGCTTTGGCTTCGTAAGCTCCTCAGGTTTTCACATCTAGTTTCTTTCTACATAGTGTATCTAAAAAACGGCCTCTCTTATTTATCTCTACAAATATCTATCTAGATTTTCAAGTTTTAATCCTACCATTACTTGTTTCAACAGCTTTCTTCTGTTCTTGTCAAGTCCTTCTTCTCATCATTCTACCTCCGTGAACTCCCGCAAAACTTACATGCGTGTCCCTAACAGCTACCCATCCCCTGGTCCCATCAGGCAGACCTCACTTCTAAAGCTTTCCACAGCCTGTTTCAACCTCGCCTTCATTCCTAGCACCAACAGGGAGTAACGCAAGTTCTACCTCAGACTGACTATGGGATCTGATGTCCCAGAACACTATGCCTGGTTTTGAAGGAAACTCCTTTGGGTCTGCCCATATTCTTCATTTCTCCAACACATCTCATGCTGCAAAAGATTCCTCCACAAATTATAAAAGATAATTAATGTACTTCCTTAGATCCCCCTTCGAAAGTCTCCTTCACTGTGGCGTTTAGAAAAAAATTCATAGTTTAGTCCATTACTATTTAGTCTATTAATAGATTATAATTTAGTCTATTAATGTAATTCACCAGACAAACTAGAGGTGCTTCTCTGTTTCTTTATACCATCCTTTTGCATCCATCGTGGTTTGTGTTAAACTGTACACTCTGGAGCAAAGAGTGTCTTGTCTCCAAGACACAAAGCCAAGACAGAGGGGTCTATGTACGCCTTTGTCATGTGTTCCTTTCACCACTGGAGAAAGTACTTTCATCGGAATTAATGTATTCCATTTGATGCCATTTTGATTTCACTCTATTATTAGATATACAGGAAGCTGAACAGATGTGTATCAGCTTAGCCAATTTATCAACTTCGGCAAGCAAATCAGTCAAGAAAAAAATAAAAGCTTTAAAATCCTTTTTGATCTGCTCTAGTCAAAGCTTCTGCTCAAGGCAGCAGACACAGGGAGGTGGGAGGCAGCTTCCACCACTGAGACTGCCACGGGCCGTGCCTAGCCATTGGGATCAAGGACAGCTTTGTCACTTGGGTAACAGCACCCTGCTCGCCCTGCTTGGGACGCACACACCCCACGTTACGGGACACAGTCGTGAAGCTACAAAACTGACAGCTTTGAAGTCACCCCTTTAGATGGGGATTGTATCTGCCCTTATCTGAACTTGCTTCTTAAAGGTGTTGACAGTCCATGGTGATGGGAAAAAAGATTTAAATTGAGTTTCCCCCTAATTTAATTACCATCCCAAAAGTAGATTTTCATAAAGATTTTACTTCACGAAGACATTTTTCACAGGCTGCTCTCAGGAGCAACAAATTGAAATTCTCAACAGATGTTAGGAAAAAAAACAAAAAGACAGACATGTCAGTGGGTTAGTCTTTAAAAAAAATTGAAAGTGGAAGGATAAAAGTATTGCCAGGATACCAAGTAAATTATTTATAATTCTTTTCATGCTCTGTTTGATCCACAGACAAAGCTGTTAGTGAAAGTACCAACGAGGTAAAGCCCTGAAGACCAGTTCTGAGCGGAGGAAGCTGACTCGTGTGACAGACCATGCCCAGGAATATTTCAGCAGACACTATCGTGTGACTGAATTTTGCTCATCAGTTTTGATATCTTGTCCAGAGTCACTGACAGGTACTTATCTGCAGAGCAATTTTAATTAACTTCTTTTTTCTTCAACCAAATTCCATCTGTACTTAAACTTTCATTTCACGTAGGGTTCATCGTTACAAAGTAAAGGCTAATGGCCAGTTAAATGCAGTTCAGCACAATCCCAATTTTCAGAAAGCATCAGTATCCAAAGCTTCTATCACTGCCCCACCTCACTGATTATTTATTTGTAAGTAAATGACTGGCCACTGTTTAATAATAAACACATCAGAATCCTAATAAACCTCTCTCATTTATAAGATGATGCCAGGTCTTTTGACTTTTTCAAACTGACCAGACAGCAAAAATGAAGAATCTGTTCTAAGGCACAGGTAATTTAGGCAGAACTTGATAAACGTGACCTTTTATCCATGAACACTGTCTGAGCATTGCTATGCCTTTTTTTTTTTTTTTTTCCCCTAAAGTAACTGACATTTTTCAGTACGTGTTAGGAACTGCGCATAAAGAGCCTACCAGGAGTTTATTTAAATATCAAACTTGAGCGTTTGCTGGCACAAGACCTCATCGTTGTCTCTGTATAACAGGAGTGTTTTGAGGTTAAGTGAGGTTGAATCTCATTACACTGAAAGAAGCAGGAAAGAGTTGGACCTATTTCAACCATCGGGCGCCCACGATTTGCCATCCAAAAAGAATAAAAAGTTATTATCGTTGCTATGAGTGCTTTTTTAATTTATTAACTGTTAGGCACTTTTTTAGACTTATCTCTGTGGTATAAAGAGTTAAGAATTTTGTTTAGTTCGTCTGTCCTCTCTTCTTCATTCTCCAACTGTTAACAAAAGACGTCAGAGAAGAAGGGAATGGAAAACAATACACCGTGAAACCATTTGAAAATGTTCAAGCTCGGGACAACCACATAAAGCAAAACAGGCAAAAATCCTCTGCAAATATCAATTAATATTTTCTGATACTCTAGAAAAAGTTGATATTTTCTGTGAGCACATCTTTTCTTCTTTTTCTTTTCTTTTTTTTTTTTTTTTCCAGAAAAGAAAAAAATAAATCTGATTATAGGAAGGAGTTCTGCGATGTAATATGTATGAATACTCAGAAATCATTTTCATATTGCAGAGATTTGGAAGGTCAGAGTGCACAGCACCCTCTCCTGAAGTCATCACTGTTCTATAACGCATTTTCATAAGCTGCAACTGGTAAATTTATTAGGTTTTTTTTTTTTTTTTCATTTTTTTAAAGGGAGGGAAAAGGAGTTCAAAAATTGCCAAACATGATGAACAAACTAGTGTGAGGTAATGTTTCAGAAATTTTGTGACATTACAGACAATATTAAAGCTGACCATTTCCAGTGGCTGTTTCCTTGCCCCAGGCAGCAATGCAAGTCGCACTGTTTCCCCCAGTTGTTTACTGGATCTGGTTATTGCCCTCAGTTTCTACATCGGAAGTCCCGCTCCTGATAAATCATGCCCTACTTAACTGCCATAATTACAGGCAGTATTAGAGAAAGCTGATTCAGGAGGAATAAAGCACACCACCATTCCTATTGCTCTTTTTTAAATTCACTGTAACTTCATTAAACTCATATTACTGACTATTGTAGAGAGTAAAGAAGTAAGAAGGAAATTGATTTTACTGTTGAGAAATAGCTTCCTTAGAGCTAGCAACTATTTAAACCTCAAATGACTATCAGCTCACAGCAGGCCTACTGCATTTCAACGTGTAGCTATGTTTTAATTTCCTTAAACCACAGGACAGAAGTCACAGTTCCAGTAGTGTCTGGAGTGAGATATTCTGCGCTGATAATGATGCAAAGTTTTATATCCCGCAGTTTCCAAATGCATGGTATGCCACTGGAATTTCACAGAATTGAGAAGATGATGCCCCTTTGCTTGTAAAGCATTAACACCTTCAAAGGCAGTAGTTTAGTTGTCACTTTTGCGCTTAAATGAATGCACCTCTTTTATTTCTGAATAACAAGAGTATCCTGAACACAGCCGGCCTCCAAAACCATTTCTCTCCTTCCTCCCACCTTTGTAATTTTTTGGCAATTTCCTCTCACCAACCTAACAATGATTCTAGCTGACCAAGACACGATGTGCCGCCCGTTTAAATCTCTTACGCATTAAGCTTTTCCCATGGTGACAGACACTCTCTTCAAAGAGCATCCAAGCACACTCCCCAGTCTATTTCCCACCACGTCACACGTCCACCTGCACAATCCCTAAAGAACATTATCTATCTACACAGAACATAATTCTGCTACTAAAACTTTTAAATCAGTATCTATATCTAGAAACACATTTCGTCTAATTACTGTAGTATTTTAACTAAATTATGACCCTTTCAGAACATTTGCAATTATGAAGTATTATTATCTTATCATTCCAGTTGATCAACCAAGTCACAGCACAAACGGGAACATTCACAGGATGAAGGAAAGCAAGAAACTGAAGCAGCTTCTTCAAAAGTTCACAATCCTGCTTAAAGTGGACATCTCTCTTCAAATTCCTTCCATTTACCTACACCCCGCCCTTCCAACAGTTAACAGTTCATCTGCTACTGAATGAAAGTTTTCTTAAACTACAGCCACGGTAAATAAAAAGAGCAGCAGCTGTTGAAGACTACTCGGAGACAGGTAAATCTATATGGTGTTATGCACTCTTGAGCTTAATCCCTGACATTTCTGAATAATGCTATATTTTTTCTCAACTGCTATTCAGTGGAGAAAGAGGAATTTTCAAGTAAGAAGATATTTAACAATTTGCAGTTAATAAAACAGTTAAATCAGTGTTTTGTTTTCCAGCCAAGCATCACACCAAGCATTCTCCAACACAGCTCCCTCGAGGCCTGCAATCTGCCCACGGGGTCAGCAGCTAAAACAAATATATGTATTTTTTCCCATTCGATTGCATTGGTTTACAGTATGATTATTGGATTATGTTCTGGTCAGTAATATTCCTTACCATTCTATGCTGACAAATCACTAAGTATCTATTTTACAGAATGTAAAAATCTACTTTCCATCTACTTCAAGGTGTTTAAGGTATTTCTGCTGCTTATTGTATTCAAATTCTCTGACAGATTCTTAAACTAAATCTGCCAGTTTCTTAACAAAAGCACTTGAAGCCTTTAAGCTTCTCCATCCCTTTTCACTTTCCTGTATTGATTCTGATTTCCTTTCTTTATGCATTCATCCGAGACTCTAAGGGAGGAATAATTATTTGATCGGTTTTGTTCATGCACAGAATAACAAATACAATTATCTGAACGGCAGCAATACGTGTTTATTTTGAACGGCATATAGTCTGTAAAACAGAATGTACTTAAAATTTGTATTGCTTATTTTACATTAAAAGATAAAACTCTCTATTTGCTAATGCTTGCTGGGGGAGTTATGAATTTTTCACTTTTTATCCTTTGCAGATCAGATTTCAGATTAAGCAGACGATGCCAATACATTATAAAAACAAGACCGACAATTTACAGACCTATCAGCACCTGTAAACGTACCTGCTTTGACGTCCTGGTTGAATCGACAGTATTTCGAGTGCTCAAGCAGGGGCAGACACTGCTCAATAGGCGTCCAAACGTACGTCTCTGGACACAACAAGTCAGAAGGTCTGTACTGACCCTAGAAAGGAGAAAAGAAAAAAACAAAACCAAAGAGAGTAGTCATATCAGTTGCACAAGAACACTCTGGCTACAACTTTCCAGATTTTCCTATGAACAAGGAAAAATTTTAATCTAATCTACACCAAATGAGCCAGAACCAGCTTCGGTGAAATCACAGCCTTAGTCCTTCGGTAATTTCAGCACCATCTCAGGAATACAAACTTAACCTTGGCACTTGAAGAAAATGTAAAATTAACATGATACATTTTTACGGTATCCAAGATGAACTGCAAAAGTTTTGGCTTTGCTTACTGAAACTTTGTATTTAAGTTATCCTCTAGAGCTCTGCTGAGCTGGTGCCGACACTGAAAAACTCAGCACCTCCAAAAGCAGCTGGTCTCAACTGTTGTTCATTCTAGCAAATAATGGAGACCCCAAAAAAATCTAATAGGAAAAACCCCCACTCAACAGTAAGCGGGATGCTATTTTTATTGCATTAGTGATGGAGCATTTTGTTCATTGATATTTAAATAGTAGCATTTTCTTCTTAATTTATGGAGTTTTCTCCTGGAATAGCTTAAGATAACGATTAGTGAATTTCTACCATTCTTTGTTGATTTATTAAAAAGATATTCTTTGCAGACATTCCCAGAGACTAAACAGCCATAATTATTTTCCCTTTAGCTACCCAGAAAATCACCACCTCAGCAATAATAACCTCCTTTAATCAGATCTTCATTTGATTTAAAGTAAAATTTTTCATCGGCCTATAAGTTAAGTCAAAAATCTATCTTTGAGCCATTTTTCTTTTAATCCATACCCTCTCAACGTTCAGAGCCATATGGTGGCAATATCAAATTTATTTTTAAACTGAAAATTCATTTCACATATCAGCGTGAGAAACAGACATTCAGTAAACAGAGCTAAAAAGGTTAAGGATTTCAATTGCACAGGTCTTGAGGCGACAGTTCAAAGGGGGCATTGTAAGAGGTCACACTGCGGTTGATGCAACTAAGAGCTCTTCGTATCAATTGCTTTACATAGGTAATGAAGATGATCATCTTGATACGAAGTTGATATGAAAAAAGGCAAAGTGGTCTTGAATGAAGCTGACCAATATTTAGGAAGGGACATAGATAATTACTGTGACTACAGTCTAGTGATAAAGACATATTTTACTAAGTCACATCCACAAGCCCCGCTATTCTTCCAGACACACTCTTATGCAGCAGTTTTGGAGAATCAGAACCATTTTTTGAGATTCCCAATTCTTTTTATTCTCTTACTATTCTACTCTTAACAATATTTACAGTAGAATTAACTTTTTTCCATTATGTATTTCCCACCGACTGTAAATTGTTGAGTAAGAAATACAAAAATTCTCTCTGATAAAACCAAAGTCTTTACCGTCCATGTTAAAAAAAACCCAACAACCAAGCTTCACGCTCAACCTTGTCAAATACCTGATCTCTGATCTCCTCTGAAAAAATTCAGGATTGGCTTGTAACTATCGCTGTTGGGTTTTGGGTTTTTTTTTTTAATTAAATGCAAATTTCTACATTAAGTTAAACCAATATTCCTCCATTCCATGGAGAAGCTTAAACCTCAAAGCCCTAGAAAATCCTCTAAAACCAGAGAATGGAAGTGACATTATTAAATAAACCGCTCTGAAATGTTACTCTGTCTAAACAGAAATATTTGAAAGGTATGTGAAGGTAACGGCTAAAGAACACCTTAAGTCACCATTACTCAGATGAAACAATTTAAGGACTTGGGGGGGGGGGGGGGGAAATACACCTTTTCAGTCAGATCTATAAAAAAAATTAGCACATATTTACTTATTGATTTAAAGACATTTTCTCAATTGGCCAAGAAAGCAGAAATGGCCAAGTAACCGTCTTGCAGAGGTGTCGCTTAAGCACAGAAAGCACGAGGTGGCAGTTTATCCTTTCCGAGCAGCACGGGTGTACTCAGGGGTACAAGTACAGATTACTCGCCCACTTACAGGTTTCCCAGAAGATGCTGCCTCTGCATCCTGGAATACGTGACACCCGTGAGTCCCACATGTGAGAATTACACCACTACACATACACACTATACTACCACACAGCCCTGTTCCGAACTTCCCAGTTCCTTCTACAGTGTCATATTCTGACATGACATGGGATGTATAAAATTAACCGCATTGCAATATTACTACTTTTGTTATAACAAAAAAGAGCTTCTTTACTTCCGAGCAGAACAGTAATGGGAAAATTTGATTATCCAACCTATCACTGTAGATTCAGTATTTATTCCGGGCATCAAAATACCCTACTTAGGAGGGAAAAAGGAAGAAATAGTTCTGAGGTGACTTCCTTTAGATGTTTTCTTCCCCCAAAATTTAGAATCTTGTTAATAAACTTCCCAGACGACGTGTAAGCTGAGGTGATGACACATCTCTGACCAATGACACACAATGTAATTAGAGGTAAAAATTAAACAAGCCATTGATGCTCTTCAATATCCTCCCTTTTTGAAAGTATCGACAAACATACTAGAAGTAACGTATTTCTGCGCTAAGGGCATTTTATTTGCTCTACTGGTTAAACCCACATCCCATGAGTCATTCCATGGAGGAAGTGGGAACATGGAGACATACTGAGGCGAGTTTCCCGATGAACAGCGTTGGCACTGCCTCTATATTGACAGAATTAAAAAGGAAACCCACAGAATCTGTTAAATCAAATGCAATAATTTCTAAGGGCTTTTGTCCCCTTGTTTTCTCCCCTAAGCACTTAGTCTCAATTTACTTACTTTCTTAAAAATGTTAAAAATTCAACATGAAAACAAAGAGTGAATCCACCTCGCTCACACACACCCCCCCCACCCCCTTATTCCTGGGGTGTTAAAAATCTGAACCTGAGAATCCCTCATGCACAGGAGCATCTGCACGTCAAGAAAAATATTCGTATTTCATTATTCACTCTAAAACTATTACATCATCTAAAAAAAAAAAATCGCCTCAAAGCTTACAATTTGTATTCCTTCTTACTCTTAATATTGCTGATTTACAGTATACACCCAACATAAATCCAAAGCAGAAAGGGGATCTCCTGAAGGGAACTGCTGCAGAGCTATTTATCACAGTAGAACAACTTCATCAGGTTTGCAAAACTATTTTTGAAAAATCATTCCTCTTTGGCTTCAGATTAAATTAGCATACATTTCAGAAGTAATTCAGTCTACAGTAAAAACCCACAACTGAAAACATTTTGCCTTCTTTTATCTCGTAATATAAAAGCTCTTGCATAGTGGCACTGTTTATGCTGTCCAGACCATCTTGGGAATACTTAACTACAAGACTTTCAACAAGAAGTATCATCTTACAGACCATCCCTAAGCACTCGTCTTATGCTTCAGCTTCTTAAATCCAATACCACCTGCTGATGAAGTGCACTGTCAATATACAACAACTGCACAATTTGCTGTTCGCGCATCTACAGTTTGTCGAGAAATATCCAACAAGGCGTAAAGTGTGCTATTTTGAAATGCTTTTGGAAATAAAAAAAATACGTCTACCTAAAATGTCATTACTTTTGATGCTGCTTAAAATTTTCACGGACATCCAGAAACAGCCTTCTTGAAGGCAGAACATTAACGCATTTTGAGCTGTTATGAGAACGGCCACCGCAGGTGATACCAGATGGCCATGGTATAGTCAAATACCCCGCCTCTGATGGCTGTCAACAGAAAATACTCAGTGAAGACTAAAAGAACAGTGTAAAAGAACATAGTGTTACCCTGACCATACTCTCTTGACCTCCAATACTTTGCAATACAGATCCTTCCACAACCAGGTAACGTCAGTAATAATGCATTTTGCCATTCACTAATCCTGAACTGCTTTAATTTACTTCAACCTCTAAAGGGCAACTGTAGTTGCCCTTGATGGCCATTCCTAACTCTATTACCAAAATGCAGTGAACAACTGTTGTCTTATCATCGTATTTTACAGATAAACGTGGTATCTCCATCAGTCTGAAGGGATCTAAATTCTGTACTTGTTCCTCTTATGTAGGCTATTCCATACCGTTCACCATCCTAGTCAATCTGTCCTCTTTCCAATTTTGCTTTCTCTCTTTTGAAACAGGGGGAAAGAACCACAGGGAGGGAAACATCCAAACTGTTCAAGCAGCAAGAGAGCACAAGGTATAATAAAGAGAAAGAAAACCAAAAGAAAAATTGCATCTTTATAAGTACGTAACTAATTTATCAAATGTTGATTAAAAAGCAATACTGAAAATAAGTATAGCTAAGAAAATCCTGAGTATGTGGTTTCTCCTACTAAGTCAACATATTGTAATATATATGTGACTCTTCAATAAAAAACACCACCAAGTCTTCTTAATTTCCACTAACGTTTGGGGCATTTTTCCTCCTATGTAATATAAAAGAAAGAGCCTATAAGGTGCTTTCGCTTATACTATTAGACATGCTGCATTTTAATTGGAAACTTCTGGAAATAGATTTTACAGGGAGGCAGCCAAGCCTAAATTATTACTTCACACCATGATATTTTCTGTTTTACAGTTTCCAAATCAGAATCGACCAGAATTTCTCTGAACTTTCGTTCGACAGGAAGGGCAAAGGTTTTAATGAGACTTTAGTCTGGAGATTACTTTTTAAATATTTTGTAAAATCTGAGGGATTTGGTAAGCACTTGAGATGAAAAACACCAGCAGAGTTTGTTTTTGTAGTCTAAGTAAAATTTAAAATGTAAAACTACCAAGAAAGAGAATAGCCTCGAAACCGAAGAAGGTCAAGCACCAGTAGCACTGAAAAAACAAAACAGGAAGGTTAAACACACATTTAATTCTTTTATCAGGTACGGTTTACATCTGTATTCTATTTTTTCACAATAAACCCATTGATCTTTTATTAAAAGTGAATTAAGACTGCCTTCATCTCCATTTCCAGCCAGCTGCTTAAAAAGAAGCTCTCAGACTAGGTAAACAAAGTCACCCCAAATTATCAACAGCAACCCATTAGAGCAAGGCAGCGCCGCCCGAGAAAGAGCGCGCCAGACCACGGGTTTATTAAATTCAGCCTTTTCATTGAAAGACAACCCCGCTGGAATCCCATCAGCAAAGTACTACAGCAGACCCTTGCTCCCTGATTTCATTACATAAACAGAAATCGACTTCATCGATCCCCTGGAGAGTCCTTTGCCCGTAACTCTAACTGCCGTGTTTTCACAGACGGAGGTCGGACCGTGCCATGCTGCGCCAGCACCGACGGGGATACAGGACATCTGAATCCCTTTGTGCCTCCAACCATCCACCACCACCCACATGGGATCCATCTGTGGAAGGCCTGGAAGACCTACGGAAAAAAACCAAAACAAACCAAAAAAAACCCAAACCCAAAACAACCTACAGAAATTCACTCCCACCTCACAGTCACCAGGTTTTTTTCCATCTTTTTAAATAAACAAACAAAAAACCCCTAAGATTAATAGATATGGAATAAATCAAGCAGCTTTGTTCATCAATGAGAGATGGTTGGAGACTTCAGATTTATCTTCAAAAGTATTCAGCATACAAATATATCCCAAAAAGCAGCTAAATCAGCCAATGTATAGTTTGTCGTAACTCAATGAATAAGTAACAATTTGGATTTAAGCGTGGAGTCCACAGTCGCACGTGCAAACAGACTGCCTGATATTCCAGTGCCAACACCGGCACTGGAGTTTGATACTTCAGTATCAAACAAGCTGATTTTATCCAAATTGCAAACTCTGAATTAATTTTGCAATCAACATTTTTAGGACCCAAGAGTTGCGTTCTTGGAATCTCAGCCACCTTTCTGTTATTAAAGAATAATGGCATTGTAATCCTTAAAAGATGTTGTGAATAATAACCAAAATTCACCTTCTAGCTCATAAAACTCAAACTACTTTTGAGAAGTACATAAAGTGCAAGGGAAATATTCCTTCCTCTTCAAAAAGTTGTGCTGATTCTCATTCTTTTAGTTACATTATCAGAGGCCCAAAACGTGTGTAACAGGAATTTTACAGGCCAGCCAGGGAGCTGTAACGTGCTTCCAAATGGATCTCAAATATAGAAATGCAGAGCAAACGCTCACCTTCTCCGATATTGTTTAATTCCCTATAAGTGAAATGCAAATATTTCAAGTTGTATTTCAAATAGAAGTATACCAACATTTATTTAGGTCAATTAATTTGTTACGACATGACATTTTTGCTATTTTGTTTTTAAATGTGCCCCAACAATATTTAAACTGACTGACCAAAGCGATGGTATAAGCTGCCAACTTTCACCTCTTTTCTGTTTATTTCCAAATTCAGTGTAAAGTATTAACAGAAATAACTAATGATAAACTCTTTCCAAGGAGAAAATAGTTATGGCACTTGTTATGGCCTGCACAGAAGCACTTACAAAGAAATACTTCCCTCCCTCCATTGAAATACTTTCAGAAATTATTACCATTTGTTTTCCCAACACATGCTATTCCTAGGAATCTTCTGAATTGTTTGGATTCTGCAATCTCCATAACTCAGTGTACACTCTAAATAGCTGCTTTCACCTTGCCCACTTTCATAAAAATCATCTGAAATATTTATTTTACACGTTCTAGTTCGTGTTTGATACCGGAAAACATCCAACAGGTGTCTGAAAAGGCACATGGACTGCTGGAGAAAAAATTGCTTTCCATTGAGGAAAAAGGGGAAAATTTGTGACAGGTTTTTTTTTTTTTCCCCCCTTTCCCCTTTAGTTTGTAACTCTGTCCAGCTCTTCTTCCTCCTTTATATGCCAATATTATCTTTCCCTCCACTCGCCGAGTACAACGAGCTAAAGGAGGCCGTGGATGTTTAAGTGAGAAGACCCAAGCTCCGAACTGCTGCACATTAATACACAAACGCGCCATCAGCAAGATCCAAGAAGCCAACAAAGTGCTGCTTTAGATAACGTATATCCACGACCATACTCAAACAGATCCCATCATCCTCTCTAACACCACCATATTCACCAATGAGATAATTCTGCTTTTAAGTTTAAAAGTAATTAGTATGCTCAAGAGACTTTTGCTTCCCTGTCGTGGAGAGCTGCTGCAGAAGCGATGTGGGCACGGCGATTTATCACCTCGGTTTTATCAGCTGGGGTTTCAACAGTCCGGAGGTAAAGATAATGCCCAGCTCTGGGCATACTCTGTCCGACACTTCCAAGCATTACTCTCTCCTCCAAGACTTCTTGCCAAGAGATTGTTCTTTTTCATTTATAAAGACCAGTAAGTGAGAGTTTTCCATTGCTTGTTTAAGCAACTGAAGTCGCTCTATCTAAAGTCACCCTATTAAAGCCACTATATCTGAAATAAAGCCAGTGATTAGGCTTGCATAAAAAAAGAGGGGGGGAAAAATCGTGTCTTCAGGAATTACATCATAAAAGCGACACTTTTAACATTCTCCTTGATGACTAGACAGACAAACACACATTTCAATGAGTACTTACGAAAAGATAATTTGAAGATAACTTTTGCAGGGAGGGCGGATGCCAGTCTTTTATGTTTATATTCTTTGCATTTTGAGATTTACTCAAGCCGATGGGTGTTTACACCCGTACAGTAACATTTCTGAACTTGGACACAAGCCATTAAACATCTGTGCTTATTCCCACCCCATACATGTTCTCACTCTTATTTTCTGGCCCAGACAGACATAGGATAGATGCCTACCGACACACACAAAATCAAGTTCTACATCACTGTTCTTAGATTTCAGTAAGTTTAATCTAAACAGCGAACGCTACTAGGCTGAATTTGCCATGTACATGGTGTTTCACACTGTAGAGGCAACAGCCCAAAACATTACAAAATGGTCCCTTCCAGACCAATAAAGAGCATAATTTACCCTACAGCAGCTACTGGACGCTGGGTCCAGACTTCTGCTGACAGAAACAGCAAGTTTATGCATTCTGAACTGCCCTAACCTGGCTGTTTATCCAAAGCTGAAATAATAATATCCAAATGACAGACAAGTCTGAAGACAACTTGTGAAACTGAGAAACAAAGAGAAATATTACAAGTGTGTAGCTACTCAAAAAAGCTTATGTAAAATTAGGTTTTTAAGCATGTTTTATAAGTAGTTTTACATCATCAAATTATTGATGCATCTATTTTCCTTTTTTGTATTTCCCAAGGTTCCTTTTTTTTATTATAATTTCTTTTTTGCTTATATCTGCTAATCTGTGCTGAACACAATGGCACGTTATTAAAATAGACTGTTGAAACCAAGTTCAGCTTTCAATGTTGCTACGTAAACTTTCTGTTTGGCATACAAAAATAAGAGATGCCAATATGGGACCGTACTTGCAGGAAAACAATATTATACATTCCTGGCTGGAATTCCAGAGACAGCCACCAAGAACATTAAAACATTGCATGGCTTCAAATATTGCCATTTTATCTCTCTCATTTACTAATATTTAGTATCAGTGATACTAAACTGGTGGAATAGTGGCATCAACACAAGACTGAAATTCTAAAGCATGTTTCTAATTCGGGGTGTATTTGTACACCTTTACAGACTGAGATTCCATATGAAATGAAAACAGCCATAGGTTCAAAAATTTTAAAGGAAAAAACCCAGGATTTTGTGATTTTAAATAAAATATAGAAAGCCAGTTAAAATTTACTGGAAATTGCCATTAAACATCCAGTCGGGAACAAGCTAATTAAAGATGGTACCACACGGATGTACTTCTGAAGCTGGAAGCTGGTATCTGTCTTGCCCATAGAGAAGCTACTCAAGAATCCTAAAAAAAGTAGCACAGTTTGAGAAAGTCTGAGTGGAAAACAATAAGAAAGACAAGGTTAGCTCGTACTTTTGATGAATATTAGTTTCTCTGAATTTTAGCCAACTTTTTCGATAACTTAAAAAAATATCAAGTATATTACAGGAAAAAAAAATGTAACGCACATTGTCTTTTTACTTCAAAAAACAAAGGTCTTGGGGAATAAAAATCATATGATAAGTGAAATGGAACTTGTTTACTTTAAATCTGCTGCAGAAATTCTTAAGGAAACCCTAGCATTAAACTTGGAAAGAGAGATTTATAAAAGCCACGACAAAAAGATAAAACCCAAGTAGGGGCCTCAAGAGGAATGCTTCATTAGAGACACACCAACTATGTTGACTTAGGTCTATCTCAAAAGGAGTTTATTTTGGCAGCTGTGAGAAGCAAAAGAAAAAAGAAAAAAAGGAGAAAAAAAAAAAAAAAAAGAAGTGTTTCAATCATGTGGATCCCATATCTTTCTCTTGAGGAGTTGCCATAAACTGACAGTATTTTTTGAGTTCGTTAAATTAAATGTATGAAATTAAGTATTAAAGTTTATTTTCTTATATTTAACATAATCACAAGAAAAATATGCACAACCTAATATATCATACTCAGGCTTTGTACTTACATACACAAAATTGTCACACTGATATCAAATAGCTTTAAACATTCATTAATACCTCACTAGCTGGACCCATATCTAAAAGAACCGCATTCATCTAAGCGGCTTATAGACACACTCCAGAGGAAAGCTAAATTAATGCCCTGTAAGAGAGGCTTCTACTCTCTAGTTATCAAAGTAAAAACACTACAGACCATGTTTATTTAATAGGAAAAAAAAAAAAATCCAGACACAGAATTAAATTGATAGAATTTAAATGGAAGTGATCATGTTTTAAAATATTTTTCTGTACAATTGCACAGGGAACCAGAACATTAACGTTCACCAGAACTAAACCACCAGCACAAGAGGAATAGGTGTGAGGGCAGCGTGCATATTTTTATTTTTTAAAAACATTGACCACAATTTTAACGTAGCAAAAAGTAAACCAATGCAAATTAGCTTTTGAATCCTTTGTGATGATTAAAAAGAAAATAGGGGCTAAACCTGCTACCCTCACTCATATAGAATCATCACAGAATCACAGAATGGATTGGGTTGGAAGGGACCTTGAAGACCCTCCAGTGCCACCCCCCTGCCCTGGGCAGGGACACCTCCCACCAGCCCAGGTTGCTCCAAGCCCCGTCCAGCCTGGCCTTGAACCCCTCCAGGGATGGGGCAGCCACAGCTTCTCTGGGCAACCTGGGCCAGGGGCTCACCACCCTCACAGCAAACAATTTCTTCCTGACATCTAATCTATAACTCCCCTCTTTCAACTCAGATCTGTTTTTCCCCCATCTTTTAAAGCAATAAAGACCCTGAATAATTCTAAAAGACAACACAAGAGAACAGCAGGTACGTTCTACAGCAAGATACAGTATTTACTTTTCAGGTATAGAGTCTCCAATTTGTTCTTTTTATACATAACACATCCTGTCCATGAATTTCTCCATATTTGTAACCCTTTTGACAATTCTTTGCCTTATGTCTATCTCCAAATCAAGCTCCCCATTACAGTTGCTGCGTACTGTGGTTATCTCCAAGACCTTGTACCACTTTCCCCAGCAACCTTCAGTGTCCAAGCTTTCCCCATCTTTCCCAGCATTTCTTCAACGACTCTCCTCAACAAGTTTTCCCTGGAGCCACAAACCACCTCTCCCAGCTCCAAAACTCAACCCTTCATCCCACTGCAGCCCCCCACGAGCCCCCCAAGCCGCTCAGAGCACAGACTAGCACTTGCGACTCAGTGTCCCTTCTTCTGCTAAGCCTTACAGGTCAGATCTATCTCCCCATTACCACCTACAGCCACCACCTCACCACCGGCAATACCACCTCAATATGAGACTTTCACAAAGTCTGCTTCTGTCTCAAACGTGGTTTCCAAAAACTCAGCCAGAAACACACAGAACTTTCCAAAAAATCTATCCAGACAAGACTCAGAGGGCAAGAAAATAAGACCTACCCGGGAAAGTCTGGTCTGATGGTAGCCTTATACTGAATAAATAATTTCATACTTCACCTTCGTGCTCAGCTATTGACTCAGTCTGTGGAATATTTGAAGACATAATAAATACTAGACTAATTGACAGCTTCTCAAGTTGTGAAACACTGATATTCACCAGTTGAAATATACTACTTAAGAATTCAGATGCAAGACGTTGGCTTTAGATATGTTATGTGAGATTTCAGAAGCATTTACAGTATTTATGCAACTAGATCAGGTTGAAAAACAATGTCACTTTACAAATTGTCATTCCAGCTTTTTTCATTTCTATTTGCTTTCAAGCATCGAAGAACAAGAAATAATACTCTGAATCAATAATTCAGAAGAGCACAAGATTTTTAACTTGACGGCTTTCTATTAATGTATGGTACACTTGATATGCTTTTTCGAGTCTAGCAATAAAAAAACCTAGTAAAAGCCACCTTTATTCACTCAACACTGAAATATACACAACCCAGCATTGAAGAAACGACTTCAACAACAGTGGTAATAAATGCTAATAGGTGTTAACAGCAATCTCAGGATAGCAGAAAAGATTAAAGTTGTAGGACAAAGTGGAGAAAAAAGCACAGGGAAGCTTATTAGTAAAAACTTAATTTCTGCAGGATCTTGACTAAATAATATTGCAAAATTCAAGTTAACACATCCTTAACACAGACAAACGTGTTATTCAGACCAAAAACCTGAAGGAGAAAATAAGGCAATGATAAGTCTCAGTGTTTTTGTATGTCTACAATTCATATTATCAGGATAGGGTAACACACATCTGCCAGAAAATCTAAACCTACTTGTCTCCCCTACATCTGCAGATTAAAAAATAAATAATTAAATAGAAAGGCTCGCTTTACCACAGTATTCCAAGCACGTGTTAGAACTTAAACCTTAGCAGCAAGTAAAGCAAGAGCAATCTGTACAAAGTATCAACACGTATATGTACAAAAATTCTAGACCACCAAAAGAAGTGCACTTTAAAAGAAGTTTCTTCTGTTGTCCCTAAAACTGTTTATTTTCATAGTAAATTTTCATTCATGAAATAAGCCATCTAATTTTAGGTCTGTTTTGTTTGTCAAGTGTTTGTTAAACAAGCTGGCTTTGTTTGCTGGGAGAAGAGAATTTGTAAACAAGGTCTCTCTGTGCTCGGTCTCAGCGGGAGAGCATCCCGCTTCACCTTGGGACCAGCTCACCACGTGGAGCCCACAAACCACACATCTGGACCGAAACCCCTTATTGAACGGCCTCAAAATGAGACAGAATGCAAAAAGGCAGAGATAGCACGCCGTCTTCAAAACTGGGAATGTGTAAAGCAAAGCAGCCGGGCATCCCACCTCCCGATGGCGCACACAAACACCTACTATAAAGAGCCAAAACCCCCAATGCCGCAGAAAGCAGAAGCTGAACTGCCACCATATCCCGTACCAGCTTCCGTTCATCGTCTCCGCCTTAAGACTCGAAACTGAAAACCAGGCTGTGGCTGTATTAGTTAGCGGAAGAAACACTAAACTGGGAGGACCCCAGAGGTTCTGGGCTACAATACATTTGAGTCCCTCTGGGACCGCACTAAATATAAGAAAGTGGGAAAAGGATCCAAATATAGGAACACTAAACAAATGTAGGAATAAGCCATAGAAAATACGGCTAGAGAGATGTATTGAATTTTTGTTAGGCTATTTTGCAGGGAATAATAACTGCCTGAGGATATAATACAGTAAAGATAATTGTATCCTTTCAACATGTTCTTTTTGACATTGACTTGTTTTCAAACTCCTCCTTATGTTAATGAATTCTGTCTCCTTAATCATAAACAAAATATTAAACTTATAATACTGGAATTCTTGTCAATTAAGCCCATTTTTATTATACAAAACTGAAGAAAATGAAATTATACTAGCAAATTCTGTAGCGGTGATTCCGCATGCAGCTTTGGTGCCCATTAGCAATGTAGACGCTCTGCAAAAGTGCCCAACACTACTCTCAGAGTTGGTTAGAAGAGATTCATTATGCTTTCATCTGAATTACTACCATTAAAAAGTACACAAATGTCTACTTGCGTGTTTAGGAAAACAAGCTGTTTAACGTTATATATCCCCGAAGCCTTTGAGCTGAAACATCAACACTTCAGTTTTCTCTTAATGCCAGATGTTTGGAAACTGTTTTCTTTTTTCTTTATAATCACCTTCGCAGAAGAAAACAAGTTTGAAGACAAATGGGCTGGAATCAGTAAGTATACCATATGCTATGTTAAGTCCTGATCATACCTAAACCTGGTAATTCAAGGGTATATTAAATATATATCCAAATATAGGATTAGGGAAGTATTAAAATTAGAACTGCACTTATAAAAATCAAGCACTTTGTTGACATTTGAACAGTTTATAATCCTCGCTTTTCAGAGTTCAAAGAATTAAAAATTGCCCAGGCAATCACCTTGCTTTATTTTAAAATCAATAAAGCTCCACGCTGTCTTCACGTGCACGCACATCTTGAAACGTGAAAGCAGTTTCATGCACTTCCGTGCATTTTTAACACACTTCTAAAATAGAGAGCAAAGTATAATGAATACTTAGCATTACATGCCAATAAATACTGACAATCTGGACAATCGTTTAGTCCAGATCTACACATCTAAAGGACACACACACACAAAAAATCTTTCTAAATTTTCTGCCCCCTGTTCAGCCTTGGTGGCATCTGAAGCTGTTTCGGTGCCCAGCAGCTGGCAGTGGGCGCCGGGAGGCTGCTGTGCTGATGAGGCTTGGCAGAAGCGTGGCACATTCCAGCTCCACCACGACCCCCTGCAGAAGGTCTCCAGCTGCCCCTTTAGAGTTTTCTGTTGAGGTTGCACAGTCCAAGCAACCTAACGCAGCCCAGAGTCAGAGATTTGGCCGAAAACCCAGAAAGAGTTCATAAATCTCAGGGAAGGAACAATATCTGCAGTTTTAAGAGACTCTCAGGAGAAGGTTCACACTCATTCTTTTTTGTTGTTGCTCATGCAACCACCACAGAGGCATGAGGATTAAAGAAAGTCCATCTTATACAGAATTTAGTTTGTAGCGTACCAGTGATTTTAGATGCTTTCGTGGCAGTTTGCAACTTTTCCAACTTAATGGACATTGGCTTGAGAAATATTAGCATCTTCTTTCTTGGATCATCACCCTAACTACCCTAACTTCTTCCCACATCACAAGTAAAGGAGGTAAACATACTATCATTAAAAAGTTCATCGGAAGGTGGGGCTGTTAGTACAGGCATTTGAGGACTAACAATTCAGTCATCAATGCGGTCAAGAAGACATTTAATGCACGGAGTTTCTTTACCACCCCCCACTGATAGAGAATAATTTTGTGCTTATAAATCCATTAAACCATCATCAGTAACAAACAGCAAAACAGACACAGTTCTGAGAAAGAAACCCATTTATCTTCTAAAATAAAGTTTCAGTCAGGGCTTACAAATTGAGCTCTATTAGAAGCACACAACTATTTACGAGAAACACATAAAATACCATCTTGCATTGATTTAGGCCGCTCAGGTGCTGTCCTTTGGATCCCTTCTCGATGCCATGCTTAATTTAGCAGGAATTGTGGTGGAGCAGCCCCAAAGCTTCTCCCTGTGGAGACCTTCCCACCTGATGTCCCTGCACAGCATCCTCAGGTTGTCCAAACTGAGAAGTAGAGGCAGAACTTGGGACGGGATCTCTGGCTCTCAGGCGGCACGACAGCCTTTTACTCAGTGTCCTTCACTGCCACTGTATGACATTAATGGAGGATGCAAAGAGCAGCAAGCCCCTCCAAAACATACTGTAGTATCTCCTCACTTTCCTCCCCTTCCCCCTGAACGGAAGATAATTAAAAACAATTAATAGCAAGCCACACAATGCCAACTTGTAAAGACCAAAACAGAAAGAATGTTAAAAAAAAAAAAAAAAATTTGTAAAATAAATAATGGATCAACCTTACTGACCATATTAGCACTAAGTAGCCCTTCAGAACACTAGCCTTAATATCTTAAATAAATAAATAAAATCAATGGATCAGCGGAACAAAAAGCTCATCTTGTCTTCTGTCCATTCATAAAACAACAATGCATTTGTGTTGGGATGAACAGAGAAATTGGTTCCTGTGTGCTTTTGCTCCACAAACCCATTCTTCTTCAATTAGTTGACAATGGGGTCGTTTTCACATTCCTTTTTTTTTTGTGTCATTCTAGCTCAGTGTTATTTGTGAAAACATTTTTATTCCAAACAAGAAAGGGGAAGGAAGCAAACAGTATAATATTCTATTAAAAAAGACGATCAACTCCCTCGAAACCTTACTAGTAAGAACGTGAAAATTACCCTACACACATAATACAGCAAATAACTACTCCTAACAGTTTCAGTCATTCCTTTTAAAACAGTTAAATTATTCAGTTGAAAACAACTGAACAAAATAAAGTTTTCGGTAGTGGTTAACTGTCTCACGTAGTAAGTGGAAACCTCAGGGCAGTACCTCTCAGAGATCCAGTGCCCTCAAGACGGTCTTCATGGAAACAGAGCACCATCCAAGAGCCTGCCAGACTCCACAAACTTCAATTACTGCCTCTAATACCAATTAAAGAGAGTATACATGTGTTTTTAAATTATTTGCATCTGAATAACGTTGGTGGCTACCACAGCATACCACAAAGTAAGCTCCTCCCCTACTAGTGATATGCTGGTGGTGTGAAAACACCGTTGATTACCATCACCTGCAATCCAGTACTAATGCATCTCTGCTCTGGGTTTTGCTTATTCTTAATTTATTATTTTCTTTGAGCATTTACTATAATACTATAAATAATAATTTACTATAATAAGGATGATAAAACTCATCCAAAGATCTCCATAGGCACTGTAAGGAGCAACCATAAAACCCTCTGTTTTGTCACCTCGTTTAATGCAATATTCTGTCCCGAAAGCAAGAAAAACACAACTTTTAACAGAGACGTAGCTAAACCAGAACGAAGCACCGAGAGACTCAAGAGCATATACACATGTGCTTTCCTAGTCACTTAGTCAACCTTGACACTAAAAAATAACTCAGCCCAAGTCCCAATTTAGCTCATTTTGAAAACTTCGTACTCAACACACTTCCCACTTTTTTCCTCCTTTTCACCCTTTCTCCCTGCCTCCAGAGTCTACTTTCTTCTTTAGTACAATGAAGGCAATAACTCATGTTGTAGAAACAAATGGTAGAAGCTGACGTCTGCATTTGAGGGCCTTAGACAGAAGGCTTAATTTCGGACATCATTCTCTAGGACAGAAATGCAGACTTGACAGTAGCCATCAGGTTTATAAAGAAGGGTATTGGAAAAAAAAAAAAAGAAGAAATAAAAAAAAATGTTATGTGCATGATAGGTAGGACAAAATGTAATATTCTTGAGGAAGAAAAGTTCAGGTCAGACACAAAGGGAAAAAAAAAAAATCAATGGGAAGACTAATAGAGCACAAGAATATGCAGGAATACAGCCACCAACGCATGGAGATATCCATTGCACACGGATATCCAACAGGTCTTAGAAGTGAACACAAATATAGTTGATCCGACGTTGGAGTAAGGTGATGGTCTACATAATCCTCCGTGGCCCTTGACAAGGCTACTTTTCTGTGACTGCGCTATTCCCTCCTGGCTCCAAATCATTCCCCTCTCTATAGGAGTCTGGGACTCTCATTCCCAAACACTGATGCTAAACTTTTTGCAAACTAGATCATTAGCAGCATTGTGTTTAATATCAGGATTGAGGATAAATAATAGACCCTCATTAATACACTTTGACTTGGAGACTCAGTACAGTCACCAGCTAAACAAGCTCAGACAAAGAAAATAATCATTCAAAATAATGAATTGTCATCTAGATTAAATGTAACACTTCAGAGAAGTGTACTGTGATAGCTCTGTAAAATTAATGAGGTCTTAGTAAAACCAGACCTCATTGAAGTATCTACCATTAAATCTTTCCTGGAAAATTGGAGAAAAAACATCTCTTGTGTAGATTAACTGACTTGTCAGCCAGCTCCTACTGTAAAGACCACAAGGTGAAATACGGCAGAGCCAGGAAAAGCAGAAGTTCCTGGCTTTCAGACCAAATAAATTCCATTTGGTAACATTGCCTAATTAGAGCTAATATAATCAGCAAAATAGCAAAGATAAGAAAGAACACAAAAAGAGCAATCGGATTTGAAGTTAAATGAGAGATCCAATATTCCAAGTGTTGCCAGATTCAATAAACGTGGTGCACAGATAAAACTTAGCAGTGTTTCAATGACTTACACTTCAGTGACAGATTTAAGGGCCTGATTTTTCTCCAGGACACAAGAACTTTGGTATTTTGCCCAATGTTATAGCTACGAACAACTTCACACAGAGACTATGTTAGGAAAAGCGAAGAGCATTATCTTCATAAACGCGTTTCAGCCTTTTGCATCACGGCATCACGTCTCTGCATATTCAGATTCACTCCCTCTTGGGACACGACGAGACAGGTAGAGAAACAAAAATTCAGAAGTAAAAAAATTTAACTGCTGTTTGACAACCATCCAAAAATTATTAAATCAACAAGAAATGAAGCTGACAAAGCAGCACTACAGCAATTCATTTGCTTGTTAGAAACTTTAAAAAGATGCTCAGTTCCATGCGTTCTTACACTTACTAACAAGGACTAACGGATTTATAGAATTATAATTGGAAAATTCTTAAACGTGGGTTGTGACCTCATTCCTCAGATAAAGGAAAAAAATTTGACACATGAATTGTGAAGTATATCTTTCCCCCTCCAAAAAAGCCCCAACCAAAGAAAACCCACAGCTCTTGTCTACGTATTTCGCAGTTTACAGGTCACGCTTTAATTGCTAATGGTTGCTATGGAGCCTCCAAATAAGCCTTCAAATAAGATTTAGTACAAGTCAGCAATAAGCAGCGAATTTAAGACTATACAGAGTCATGAATTAGACATGATAAATTTCTAGCAGTGATTATCATTCAGAAGATGCTTTGTCTCAGGTTTATTAACATGATCTTGAATAAATCTTTTCAGCAGCTCCTTTTGACAGAGACAGGCGAGTTACCTCTAATAACTCATCCACTGCTACAGAACTGGCCCACAATTTAACAAACCATACCTTTTATTCTTGTGCTTTTATGAAAATGAGAGTAGATTCTAGTTTACTTAAGCCACACACATTAATGAAATCACATTTATTAAAGAAACGCTATAGGGAAGTTGTCCCAAGTTAATAAAATTCCTGTAACAAGTAAAAGGCATAGAACTTATCCCCGCTGATGTGCATGTGTAGGTAGTTAATACCATCTCTATCACATTTCTATGTTTATTCTTCAGAACCTCTGAACTGCAAATCCTGAATATGTACCTCCTTATGCACAAACGTATCCCTGTTGTACACAGAACAAAGAATCTTTACTGGTAGATATTAAAATCATTAGTAGCATCAAAATCATCATCGTCAAAATCAATACACCATCAATATTCAAGTCTCATAAATCACCTCATATTTGGAATTACTTAAGAGACACGGTATATGACTTTGAATATTTCTCTGAAATAACCTAGATGGGAACTGGTTCTTTTTGGGGTTTTTCATTTGGTTGGGTTTGGGTGGAGGGACGTGTTTGAACTGCATGAAAATAACATAACCTGATCCGAGCCTCATACAGAAGATAACAAATGGATAGTTTTAAGAGGACCCATTCCTATTTATTCTCCAGTACAGAGAAGTAAAGCACCGGGGAAAAAAAGTTTACTCAATTTGAGGAAGTTTTTTTTTTGCAATCAAAGACCCACCAAAAAGTTGCAGGTATACAGCTGAAACCGTAGAAAGCCCGTGACTCACAAATACAACTTCACTCTTGAAAATTACTTTCAGATGCAATTCCTTCCAAGCTTGTACAACATCCACCCCAAAATTTCTGCTTTTGGACACA
The DNA here is from genome assembly GCF_963924245.1 of Chroicocephalus ridibundus. Classification (NCBI taxonomy): domain Eukaryota; kingdom Metazoa; phylum Chordata; class Aves; order Charadriiformes; family Laridae; genus Chroicocephalus; species Chroicocephalus ridibundus. The sequence goes on along the minus strand of NC_086289.1, from coordinate 5,650,924 downwards.
TGTTTATTTTCTCAAGGGGCAGTATGTTAATAAGAAAGAGACTTGTTCGCTCCACAGGTCGGCTGGGACCTATACAACAGACATTTCTTTCAGCCCCGATAAAAGTCTAAAATAATAAAATTAGGCATAAATATATACAAATTATTTTCACTTCAGTTCTGCTACACTTCAACCACCTTAAACTTCAAGTAAACAACTAAAAAGAAATCCACATTTCCCAAATTAGAAAAATAAAGCCCCAGGGACATGTTCACATTTTTCCCAAGGGAGTTCTAAATGACAAAAAAATAAGTCCCGACTGTCAATATTTTAAAAGGAAAAATAAAGTTAAGAAAAAAAGACATGGCTGGGACCTGTGTTTGCGTCTAGTAGAAAAATGGGATTCCGACTGGTTTTAACCCTTCAAACGCTGTGTGAACTTCGGCACAGCTTCAACACTTGCACCACGGAAAAACTATAATAATTTACCAATTACACACAGTATAAAATAACACCTTCGGAAAAAAAGAATTAATTGCATTCACTATCTTTTACCTGCTGTGAAAAAAATATGGAAACTGATATTCTGCTTTTAGTAATTATATTTCCAGTTGAAATGCACTGTCAGCATTCACTAACGACTGTTGCCACCCAGAATTGATCATCCCCTTATTCCTGTTTTTTGATGCTTATCATGTAGTTTCCACAACCTGACTAGAAATGTCTTAAAGAAAAAAGAAAAGCAACCTAGAAAGCGGCCCCCAACACTTCGTAATATGCTGTTCAATGTAAATAAGAAAGACTTTGAAATATTTATCACTAGCAGTACAACAAGAACTAAAGAACTAATTATTTTCACCCATGGTATTTTTTATTTGCCCCACGTTCTCATAGTTGTTTACTCCGAACATATTTAGTGCCATTTACTCAGTGTGGGCTCTAAGTAGTTAGTAAGAGTCTTCCAGACGAGGAAAGATGAAAGGAGAAAGCTTTTATGGAAGAAAGGAACAAAAGAAAAAAAGAAAAATTAAAAAAGAAAAAAGGGGGGGAAAAAAGTGGGGAAGCAGCAAGCTGCTAAGGGATGCTGCAATCCGAAATGTGGCATATGACTTATAAGATCGAAGAAACAGCCAGCCAACCTTCGAGTCAAAACACATTTGCTAAAATATATGTAGAGAGACAAGGACTTTTTGCGCAAGTTACAACTTGAAGGAATATTAAAGCAACTTGATTTTCAGAAGCATTTAACACATGGACACAGAGTCAATCATCCAAAATACTTTTGGAAGTCTCGGCCAGCCACTTTAAAAGACTTCTCAAAATCCCTTTGGGTTTTAATGCCAAAGCTCCAGTATAATTCAGAGTAGTCTTTTTCCCTCAGTCACTAACCTAAACCATTAGAAGAAACACATGGGATAAGTTCAGAACTCCAAAGGAATTAACGTTCGATTTTAAGTGCTGACGCTAATGCAGAGGAGCATCCTGGCCAGTGGGGAAATCTGGTGGCGAAATGGAAGGAAGGAAGAAGAGAGGCAGTTAAAAGTAATGCTAACACAACATACAGAAAAACCAAAATTTTAGCCCCCCTTCTGTAACTTGTAATTTTCAGGGCATTATTACTGTCGTTCTTATTGTATGGTTTTGTCTTTGTTTATTATTTTGTTGTTTGTTTTTAACAGTCTTGCCAAAAAAGCAGAACCACTGCATTGCCAAAACTTTTATTGCTTTCATAGTGTAGATAATGGTTTTTCAACCGAGATATTTCAGTTCTTTATTACCAAACGGTATTGCAAGCAACAACTTGGCAATCTATAACAAGAACTGACTTTTCAGAATATTTAATTCCTTATTTATGGCCTGTTTATACAAAATAATTACGTTTTGTACTAATCTGAATGCATATTTATTCCTATAAATTGACAAAATTAATCCTGGAAAAGCCGCAAGAACAAGTGCTAACAGACTTGAGCAGAGCAACGCCAATCCTCCAAACTACTCTCAGCTTATCATCTTTTCCCTTTATCAAGGTAAACCGTAATACCAGTGAGAAAAGCAGGCTGACAGCTGGTAGCAACTTCAATACATGCTGAATAAAGAGACCAAGCATGGAGGTATGAAAACGCCGACTCTTCGTGTGGCATTAGTGACACATTTTGCAAAGCCATCTGCTGCTCAGTGGCGGATCCGTAACAGCGGGTGCTTATCCCCCAAAAACCATAGAGGATCACATCAAGCCACGTCACTTTAAGTCTCTTTCCCTCACACATTTCTGCTTACACAGCAAATCCAAGCTCATTGAAAAGGTTAACTAAATTCCACAGTCACAAACGGCCAAAGCGTCAGGATAAGCAAGGATGAGCCAGACCTTTGCGGGTCCCGTGGACGTGGAAGCCCAGGCTACCACTGGATGCCTTTCACTGCCGCAGGAGGAGCGATGCTGAAATTCCTGAAAGCAGCCAAAGAAATTGGCTCTCGAGTGCCATAAAATTCCAGGGGCACCGCTTACGACCACAGTCAGTCCGAGGTATTTAGTTTAAGAATGATTAATCACAGATGAATCAGCCTTTTGTTTCTTTTCTGACATTTCAGAACCCTTTCTAGTGTTCCATCTATCTGAAGTCTGGCCATGCCTTGATACCAAAGGAGACTGTTTGAAAGAATTCCATTTACTTTGGCCTGCCTACAAGTCTGGATAAAGATTTCAGTCAAAACACCTCTTCACATCATAGAATGGTCTTAAAATGGTACACAGAGATAACACAGCGAGAAGACATTAAATCTCTTACGCACTTCAAAGTACGCTGATAGTTATTTATAAGGTTGGCGGAGCGGCTTCAGGGAAAGATCATTGACCAAAACAAGTAAGGACAGATGCTCCAATTGCAGTATTTGCATGCAAATATTGACACTGAAAAAAACTCAGAAAACGCAGAACTAAGGAAACTCGCGTAGAAAACACCACCAACAAATCCTTTCCAATACAAGAACTTAGAGGAGAACTTGATTTAAGGTCAACAGAGGTCTGAGTAGCAAATGCACGGCAGCCAGTACACTTATTATTTACACCAGAAGCACAAACCCAAAATCTATTTAGTGTCACCCACCGCAAGACTCAAAATCAGTATCAAAAAACTGTAATGGAAAGAACAGAAAGGATCTCAAAGAGTTCAGTGGTGATTGGAAAAATGTGAATTTAATAACATCGAGCCATGGAGTAAATTTTTTTACTTGGAAAGACGTGGAATAAAACAGACAGAATATACAGGGAAAAAAACCCAAGATCCTCTCAAGCAACTCTTTGATATGCCTGTTCACTAAAGGTGCTTCTTTTATTTCTCTAACTATAAACACGTTTGTAAACAACCATCTTTAACGGAAAAGCATTAACAAGTACAGCTGTAGTACTTAAACACATGAGAAGCAAGCCTGAGACCAACACCATCATAAAGCACAGTACTTTCTTATACTTAAAATTTTATCACAGATTCCAAAAGGCATTAGGAAAAAGACTTTGCATCTTATGAGTCCTGGAAAATTTTCCAGGAGAATGTTTTCCAACATTAGAACTACCACATCTAACAGAGCCTGAAAAGTTTTACCACGAGGTCGTGAATTTCTTCAGAAAACCATTTTAATCTTGTATTACCCTAACCTACCCGGAAAAAATGGAACAAAGCCATTGCTTAAGGTTTTTCATAGCATTTTTCCATATTAACATAGCTAATAGGACTACAGAAATCCCTTTGTCTCAATTTAATGTAGATTTTATTTTACCAGCTCATAAATATTAACCCATACATGGGAAAAAAATGGAAGAGAAGCTGGGAACTAAAAACCAGCCTAATATTGCAATATATTCCCTTCCCCCAGCTTAAGTCATTTCACCAATACTCCATCGTTTTAAAATCAAATTGCAATCAAATGCAAGCTGTTCGGGAACAAAAGGAAAGGGAAGGGAACAGTGAGTCAAAAGGGAGCGTTATTTTTAAAAACTTCCATAATTATGTCTGACCCATGGGCTGGATGACACTCATTAACCATTTATCTTCCTGCCTCATAATCCAGAATTCTCCAGCTCTGTTACTGAGCCACAGGAATCCTGACTTGGGCATCCTCTTCCAGGACACTCAGGCCTCCAATCTCCCATGGGATTAAATACTATTTATGCCCAAAATTGTACCATTCTTGGAAACAGAATGCTTAGATGAAACAGAATGCTTAGATGAAAAGGTCCGATAACGTATTCTCTGCCAGTTCAGCCCCTGACCTGCTCAGCGGCAGCTAAGAACATTCAGTGGCTGCACGGCGCAGTTGGGCTGTGGGCAACTGGTGTGATGTTCTGCCCGTAGAAAAAAGGTGATTGCTCAAAGAAACTTTCTTGGCTAAAGATATCTATATCATTTTAAGAAGAACTGCATGAAAAGCAGAACGAGCATACTAGCAGCCTTATTAAAAAATAAATACTTGAACAAAATAGTCAATCAATGCCTCGGACCTCCTTTGAGCACACAACATAACCAAGATGATGTGATGCAGAAGGGAGAAGCTGCTACTGTATGTGGCCCAGTCACTGGTGTATATGATCACCTATTACCAATGCTTTAAAAACCAATGTTTGACTGTTACTTTACATACACACGAAAGTTAGAATCCAGAAGAGATGCCTACAATTTGCATTCCAAGAAAGTACCCATGCAGAACAAGGCTTTAATGCTTGCTGTTGGATGTCTATACCTCCAATCTAGGAGTCACGTGCATTTAAAACCAAAACACCCAGCTACGTCCTCATGTGCACAAATAGGAGTACAACAGTTCATTGCACAGATCCCCAATTACTCCAACCATGTCTTGTCCAGGAGACTGTGTTTTACTCCATTGTCAAAGTCCTTAAATTGACATCATAAAGTCACTGTTCCTTATACACCCCAATTTATCAGCTATCCCTCGTCAATCAGCAGGAAGACAGGCAGCTGGGCAGTACAAACCAGTAGTACTGTGTTTCCATCATAAATCAAATACAAATGTCAGCTTAGGCATTTCTACTGCTCACAATCTGTGACTAGCAGGAGGAAAATTTTCAAAGATTTCAAAAATCCTGTGACTTCACTGTAAGTAAGTATAGCATGCATATGTTCTTCACAAGACACTGCATATATAAAGAAGTGATGCTGTGCCTTGCCTCCATTTCCAAGCATCGTTGGACAAATAATTTGCAAAGAAAATTCCAAGCAGAGGAGAAAAAACAGTGGTCAGTTCTTCAGCTCCTTCCTTTTCTTTCCTTCATTTAATTTGCTTACCTGACATCACTTTAACAACAGTTACCTACAGCCCGTCATTCTTCCACACTAGTATCATTAAGGGCAGGGAGCGTCTAACATCTCTATTAAACTGGAATAAAGCAAAGTCTTCAACATGTAACGCCTCTCAGTCAGCCAGGCATTACTGAAATTACGTAATCCACAAAAATCGGTACTTACCCACCCCACTTTACCACTACCAATCACTTCACAAGAGTAGCAGCATTATCAGACGCATTTCAAAACTCAGTTTTAAAATTTGTTTCTGACGTACGATTTCAGTGAAGGTGAAGTGGAACTACAGAATTAATGTCAACCTGATTTTCAATTGCATTAAATTTGGCCACTTCTAAAACAAATATACACAGAAAAAGAAATATTAAATAAAATCAAAACCCTTGCAATTCATTTATTAAATTATTACTGTCCCAACACAGAGCATTACTTACTTGCTACTGTGTGTGCTGTAAATATATAGGTATAGGCTTTCCTTTTCTCCTTGCCCCCCGCGCCGGTAATGCTCATACTGGGCCACGCTTAATTACCTAAGCGCATTTGACATGTATAGGTTTCTAGAAGACTAAAATGTATATTCTACCGAATCACAGTCATATCAGATAGTCATTAAGTCTAAGCAAGGGAGGAAAAGGAGCTTTTGTGAAGAAAAAAATAAGTTATAATACTCCTGCTACAATTTATTCAATTTCTATTATTTGCGAATGAAAACTAGAGGCATCGTGAGAATCTTACATTCTTGATGCAATCATTTTCAAATAACACCACAGGCCCAACAGAAGAGATACCTCATTATAATAACTAACACAAACGTATAGTGGTTACTGAAGTTAGCTCCCAATCTTACAGCACCTAATCTTCATATTTTAATAGTTTCCTCACAACTTTAATACATTCACTCATGTATGAGCTTTGTTTAATCCATGTATACAAAGTTCACATTTTAAAACTTAGTACAAGCAGCTGAACCCAAAATTTTCTTAGCATTGATATCTTTCACAACTGGGATGCTTGTCGCCATTATAATCAGATTTGTGTCTTTTCTTAAGTGCCCTAGTAAATGAAATGCATTTTTTGCAAGTCTTGAACTGTGTAGCTTACAGAATAGACAAGGGATGGTAAGTTGCAGTGTCTCAACATGAACAAGTCATCCCAAACTTTTAAATATTTCCAAAGAGAAGAACAAGTAATTAGAACCTATGGTTCAAACTGGTGAGGAGAGAGCCTTTAAGATGATTTCGATGGCAGAGGCAGTGTTTTCCAACTCACTCATTTGCTTCTCTCAAAGTTAGCATTCTCTTTGTTTGGCCAGCAGATGTAGATGACAAACTCAAGTTGACAAAGGGAGGGGGAAGGGAGGGGAAGGGAAAGGGGAAAGGAGCGAGACAAAAGTCTTTAACAAAAGGAGAGGGAGGGATTTGTTGTTTGTTATTTCCAGAAGACTGAATCATGACGGTCACCTGTAGCGCAGGCCACAATAAAGCTGAAATGGTTTTTCCTTCACAACCATCACTTCAATGAGCCTCACAATTTTTTGGCTATTTGGAAACTAGCTGAAAACACTGCAGTTTTTTAGCACACTGAGAAAGAGAAAAGGGAAAAAAAAAACCAAACACTGCACCTCTTACTCTACATTTCACGAGCTTTGTATCTTTCCACATTATTAACAGATATATTTGGTTACGTGTAAATGTTCAGCAAATTTCTATCAACGTTCAGTACTCCGAAATTATATCATAATATTCAAAAAGCAATGATACATTTACAAAGAAAAGATACGACCTTCATGAGATGTAAGAACCACAGAAGAGAGACACCCTTAGAGACTCAGGGCTAAACAAAGTCAAAGCTAGCAGTGGTTACACACAGGAGGTTTGGCGACAGATTGGTTATTCTAAATGTTCTGTGGATTCTCCTGACCCTTTCTGCAAAACTCTGCTACCTGGCTCAAAGCTGCAGCTAACCGAGCTTCTCACTGGTCTGATTGGCAGAGCAAGTCCCCTATCTCTAACAAAAAACAAAGAGGAAAAAGCCAAGTACGGCCAAGAGCACGAAGGCATGTTATCGCTGCCTACAGTCACTAAGCAACAGTTCCACAAATACGCAAGCCTAAAAAAGGCAGAATTTTAGTCTATTGGAAGATATGCTGTAAACATGAGATAGCCAGGTAACCAAATGACAAACTATTATCTGCCAGCCTTGAATACCTCTCCATGTGAACAGCTTTTACGCCAACTTGTAACTAATACCACATGCAGCTAAATTTAAATAAAAATAAAAATCCTAAGCCAAGTTAAATAGTAACCAACATTCAAATTTAACCGTATAAAGTCTACGTTAAAATCCAAAATGACAATTACAAAATATTGTATTACTATGAACACTGTCAAATGCTTTGAATAATAGTACACCAAGGAAATAAGTAAAAACACACTTTACCTTGTATCTCATTTTGGGGCATGAATGAATGTAGAAACCCATATAATAAAAACAGAGATCAGGAGCTTTTTCGTGAAGTTGCCTAGTAAAAGCAATTTCCCTGTGAAAGGAAAAAAGAAACTAATTACTTTTGAATACAGTTCTTACATTCATTTTACCTCTTGATATTGAAATATTTTACAGCTACCTGGCTCTTGACTTATTTAACGGACTAGACTTCTATCAAATAAAAAAATGAAGATAATAAAGTCAAAACTAATGCTTAAAAAACCCCAAAGATAATAAACTAAAAATTAATGTTTAAAAACCAAACAAACAGATCACCAAAATGCAAAACACCATGTCAGGATTAAAAATACTTTCATTTTTGTGTTTTGTCCTGCCAACTAACTGACCTGAAATTCAAATAGAAGTGATTAAGAGCCTCTATTTAACAGGTTTCTCGTTAATATTCATGTACATTGGAATTCTACAGAAATCTGGCCCAGTTACTGTAGACAGACTGGTTAAAATGGCTTGAGACACATCACCGTATTTTTGAAACACAAGATTCAAAGATAAGCCTCTTGTTTGTTCTCTTATTTGCATTCTAGCAATTTATATGTAAAAACATCCATCTTTATGCAACAGAAGGCATTTGTCATCTACCCCATGTTTGTTTGTATGATTTTCTCATTTATTCTGAAAGAGATGTGTCAATGGATTCCAAAATAACTTTGCTTTTAATTTCACTGGCACAAGTTTTATTACAAAGATTCTGCCAGTGTGTCCAACATAATGCTCATTTTTACAGCATTTGTAACTTAGCGGTTCACATCCATACCAAGTTTGAAAAAATATGGCTGTTGGTTCTTACTTTCAGTGTCAAAGGGATAAGAGGACATAAGCATGTGCAAACAGGAAGCGTGTACAAATACTGAGAGGTTTTTTTAATCACTTATTATTAAGTTAGTAATTAAGATGTTTAAACACTCTGAAAACCTAACATTTCAGCTGAGTGTATTTTGCCAAGACCATCATGGGTCCATGATGATTCTGCATCGATATACATCCACTCCAAGAGACGAATGGCTAGAAATAAGTTACTCCGTATCTGAAAATCCAGGTAAACACAACAGAATCCAGAACCGAGATTTATGTACTCCCAAAAATCTACAAACATGCTCTTCATATACGTAATCTTTAAGACATGGCATAAAGTTAAATAACCTGACTGTTTCATGCAGATTATCCTGGAAGTAATTAAATGAATACCTTTCGGCAATTGAAAAAGCTGGAACACTACAGGGAAAAAACATTCTTTGTATTTCAAAATCTCTTAAAAACTCTTTCCAATTGGCCTACACCGCCTGATTTAATAAAACAAAAAGACTCAAAGTGAACAGAAAGTGAAGTAAATAGACCATGGTGTAATGAGGTAAGAGTTGGTCTGCAGCAGAAGTCTTACCACGGGCAACAAAGCTTCGTGCAAGTGAATTAGTAGTGCACGTGCCACCAAAGCTAGCTTGCTTGGAACTACTGCCCGTGTCTTTGCATGTCCGATGGTCTCCAGTGATACGCCCTAAGTAAGGACCCTTAACTCAAGTTCCTGCTTTATCTTTCATTTATCTATTCAGCCGACCCCACTCTGGGCAACGTTCTACTGGGGGAATGCTAAAGCGTCCCTCTCTTTCCTTTATCCAGGAGTCTGTACTGTGATCCAGCACAAGAGAATCCTCTGACTCCATCATTTTAAACGAGGAGCAGCAATCAGGTGTCACTGTAAAGCATAACTTGCATCTACCTGTATTCATTCTGCCTAAATCCCTACGGAAAAGGGACTACAACAGACTTGCAATCACCTTTTTGTAAAGCTTTCAGTTATGGTACATATCTAACGAGTTAGAACGGCTGTTAGCGCTTGGCAAGAGTCGTCAACTAGTGAGGAAGACATATATTCATTTCATCAATACAAAATTCAGACTTAGTATTTCAGTGCAACATAAGCCAGTTCCAAAAGAAGGTCAAGTACTTGTCCCTCCTACAAAACACAGATTATGAATACTATGCTTGTCTAGTATTCATGATTTTAGGTAGTAGGGGGAAGGTTTAACTTTTTCCTGCAAATAAGAATCACTCAATATTTCTTGTGATTTTTTTTTTTTTCGTTTAGTAAGAATGGTATTTCACAAGTAGCTTCTTCTCCCCTCATTCTTTACTTACATGCCTACATATTTCAAATGATCTTCAAATCCCATCCTTTCTACGACTCGGCAGCAAAAATTCTCAAAGTAGCATGAAGTGGAAGTGACAGCGCTGCAATGCAGTTTAACCTCCTCGGAGTAAAATTGGCAACAGCTTTGAAGGTATCAGATTCCTTTGCAACTTCCTAAATCCTCCCTAACTCTCATTTTTTTTTTTTTCATCTTTTTGAAACAAGAAGGTTGGCTCCCACTACGACTGTTGGGAACTCATTTTTATTGCCCTTAAATGCTGCAGAATTTATAAGCTGCTTGTTCACTAGATGAGCCACACACGCATGTTGCGCCAACAAAGTTTTAAATTTATTATGTAGAAAATTTAAAATCATTTCAAGAATTCATAAGCATGGATTATGTCAGTCTATTATGACACAAAGTAAGGTGATATGTACAAATACTAAAAAACAACTTGTAGGAGGACTTAGTATTTTGTTATGTGCTCACCTCATGAAAAAAATAATATAATCCGTCTAATTTCAAGTATCTAGCATATGTAATAAAATACTTCTAAAAATCTAGATCACTAACAGACAGAAAAAATATCAATTCTAAATCATAGGAGTTCCAACATTTTTGCTACATTTGTTAATTCTGATTAATTTTATAAAATTGTCAGTGCCACTGAATGCCTCAGAAAAATGACAGTTCAGACTCTTTTAGACACAGACCACTGGAGATGCAACAACAGCTCCATTAACGCTCACAACAACTTTGAAGTTAGCCCTGATTTGTGCTGGAACTGGACCAGATGACATCCAGAGGTCCCTTCTGACTGAAACTCTTCTATGATGCTAACGTGAGCCAGCAGTGTGCCCAGGTGGCCAAGGCAGCCAACAGCATTCTGGCTTGTATCAGGAATAGCGTGGCCAGCAGGAGTAGGGAAGTGATGGTGCCTCTGTACTCGGCACTGGTGAGGCCTCACCTCGAGTGCTGTGTTCAGTTCTGGGCCCCTCTGGACAAGAGGGACACTGAGGTGCTGGAGCGTGTCCAGAGGAGAGCTACCAGGCTGGTGAGGGGTCTGGAGACCAGGTCCTATGAGGAGAGGCTGAGGGAGCTGGGCATGTTTAGCTTGGAGAAGAGGAGGCTGAGGGGAGACCTCATTGCCCTCTACAACTACCTGAAAGGAGGGTGTAGAGAGGTGGGGGTTGGCCTCTTCTCCCAGGTGAATAATGACAGGACCAGAGGAAAAGGTCTGAAGTTGTGGCAGGGGAGGTTTAGATTAGATATTAGGAAGAATTGCTTTACTGAAAGAGTGGTCAGGCACTGGAACAGCCTGGCCAGGGAGGTGGTTGAGTCATCGTCCCTAGAGGTGTTTAAGAAATGTCTAGATGTGGCACTTCAGGGCATGCTCTGAAGGGCAGAGATTGTAGGTTGTTGGGTTTTTTTCATTTGTGTGTGTATGGTTGGACTCGATGATCTCAAAGGTCCTTTCCAACCATGAAGATTCTATGATTCTATTCTATGATTCTACAGTTTCTCCTTCATAAAGAACCATTCTAGAACAAGGTGGGGAGAGTCAACAGGAAGGCAATGTTATCAGCTCTTATTAAAGGTGACATACTTGGAGAAATTGCACTTTGGGACTTAAATGTACTACGAGCTTACCAGACGTGGCAGGAGGTCCTGCTCTCTCACTCCCTAGCTATTCTCAGCTGCATGTTGTGGCTCCATCACAACTCTTGCACCAGCTCTGGTGTTAACAGGTTCTTCACCAAGACAACTCAGCTCACTAACCAAGTTGCTAAAGCGAACAGTCTTCTGCTCAATTAAACTGGCTGAATATATGGTTTCTAGAAGGCCAGCATAGAGCAGAGATAGAGAGGAACAACTGCAGCAGCAACAAACCATTAGACTGATGTCAGCAACTTAATAGTGAGCTTTGTGGGAAAAACCCTTTGACATACGCATTTGAACTACTCATGTAAAGATTATTCAGAAATCACAAAATTCACCACTACAGAGAGAAGAATACACCAAAAAGGAGAATAAAAAAAGATAAAAGACTGTTAGGAAATCAAAAGATCCTAATCAAAATCTAAACAAATTATGCGTGCTCAGACTTCTGAGAGATTAAAATGCACACGTTTTATTAGTTATCGCAAGTACACGAAGTAACTGTGGTAAGAAGTAACTAGGTATTTCCTAAAAACAGTGTTTGTGCTTTACATATTTCAAAAGTCTTGTCAAATTTACCCACCCTGGTGGGTAATAGTAAACAGTAGCTTGCTAAGTCCACCTATAGAGAAGATGCCTCTCAACGGGACGCCTTGGAGAATGAAGAAAGCTGGATCTCACCAAACTAGCGCTTCTTTCATACCTGAAAGACTATCTCAACAGGTAAAAACTTCTGCTAGAACTTCTCAGACCTAGAGAAACTTGAAAGCAGACAGGTCTGGCAGGAGGTTCAAATCAGTTGCTTCATGAGAACATCACTGGGAACACCACGTGTCTGTGACCAGCTTACTTAATGTAAACAGAGAAGCAAAAAAGCTAAGAAAAAAAAAATGAGATGCAGAAATATTTCCACTCATTTAGGAGTGGGTTTTTTTTCCTTATAATAAAAATGGAATCATAAAATTATTTATGGAAGAAAAACAGTAAGTTGCAATTTAGCACACAAGTCTTATTCACAGTGAAAAGCATTACTCACTATTCCTACTGTTTTGCAAGGCTAGGTTGATAGTTAATTTAAGGCTTTAAAATTCATAGGATTACTCTCCATCAGGCTTTCTAAAGACAAAGATAATGAGATTAACATACCCTGAAAAATATACTTAGTGCTAGTACAGCAGGAGACTACTAATTCAGAAGACAACGGTTTTTAGGTACTCGATTATTTATGATCTTAACATGCACAAAACTATAAAAGTGATTAATTTCATTTGGTGACTGGGCTAAGAAAAAGGTCAAAGGAAGAATTATTTCTATTCAAACAAAAAAGGGTCTTTTCCTGCTGAAACCAAGCAATACTAAATTATTTTCAGGGGCAATAAAAACTAGGTATTTCATTTCTGAGTGGTTTTTTTTATTCTTTAAAGGTATTTAGCTAACTAGAAAGATGCATTACAAAAAAATTCTTAATTGTCATCCTTGAATGTAAGAAACTGGAGAGAATTAAAACAAAACAAAACAAAAACCCAAACACTTTGCTAGACATAGTGTTATCAGTATATGTTTAGCCTGGAAATAAAAGCTTAAGTTTAGGAACAAGTATCAATTCTTAGTATTATGTCTAACCAGATAACAAAAATGTCCCCTTACCGTAATGCAGAGTAGACTCCCAAAGATAAGAAAGAATAGTCTGGATCATAGTACAGATAGACGGAGGACACGCAGCAGGGCAGGATATCAATTACACCAACAGCAATTATCTTCCCATCCAGCCAATACTGCTGGTGGAAAGAACCATAGCCACATTCTGGTCCATTGGGTGCATTCTCTGCCTAAGCAAAAACAAGAGAGGGATGTAATTGCCTGACAGGTAGACTTCCCGTACAAAAACAATTTTAGAAAATATTTTAATACAAAAGCAAGTACTGTGAGAAATTACTCCTGCTATCCATGGACAGAAAAAGGAAAAAAGGAATTTGAGAAACAGGGAAAGCAATATTACTTCACTGTATCGTTTGTGACCTTTGCCGTACTCATGATTGGTAAACTCTATGTATTACGCATCCCAAACAGGAATCTGCAAACAGCCTCTGCCATCTAGCATTTATAGCACCGACACGATCAAACAACAATGTGATTCATCAAGTTATTAATGCATTATTACATGCAAACAAACTCTGCAGATACTGTTTAATTTGACCTACTTGCTCTTCCACAAGAGATGTAGCCCAAAGGCAGACAGGCGAAAGGCAGACATTTCACCATGCTGGCGCTTCCCAAGGCTGGCTGGGGCTGCCCAGCTCCTCCAACGCCTTCTGCCACAGCAAGGACCCTGCTGTTTCTCTCCCCCACGCCCCAAGTACTGCAAGCGCTTTGGCCTCAGAAATTCAGTTTCTCAGAGTGGCCATTAAAGTCGCTTGAGAAGAGCATTTTCTAAAAAGAACTGAACAGCTTACTCTTTAAGTGAGGTTTACTCTTTATAAGGTTTACTCCTTATGACCACCAAAACACCTTTTATCTAAGAACCTGAAACTCTGTGTTGCAACAAAATCTGTGGAACTTCTTTGTCAGCCCACATCAGAGTATCTTCTGCAAAAACACTAAGGAACTCGCTATTCTTGTGCGCCGCGGTTTTGGATGTGCAGTGAAGTACGTCTCCGGATGGGGTAAAGCACCTAGAGCCAGCAACTGATGCTTCAAATTAAGAAGAAAATGATCTCCTAATTTAAACTGTATTACACAACCAACTTTGGCATGCCATTTTCTCCCATGTCAAGTTTACTTTAATCCTGAATTCCACTGTGCTCAACTTAATTATCCATCTAGTCATGTTTTTCACTGCATTGCCAGATCTTCAGAAAGCTGCTTCTCACTCAATAAATCTGACAATATTGCCTACTATTACCAACTGGTTTGCATTACAACAACAGAAGGTGGGTTTAATCAAGTATTTTGATACAGTAGCGCAGACTGAAGAGACGATGGGCAGTAGAAGTTATTCTAATTGGTACCACATGTGTCAAAAGAAATCAATCACGTGAACAAAAATCATTTCAACTGACTTACTTACCCAACCAATAAGTCCCAAAATAAAGGCCATATAATAAAATGCTTGCATTTTCATATGGCTATATAGCATAAAACTAGTTATGGAGCTACAGACACTGTAAAAGTGAAACGATCAAACATTCGAGAGCTCAATCTGCAGTATATGAGGATATTAGACTGGGATACTAGCATATTAAACTGGGTTTCTTCTCATTCAGGTAAAACCTACTTATTCAACAGTTATGGTTTCATACAATATCCTCAACTTTTCAGGAGATCCAAATGAAATCACATGGTCAGTAGTAAAACTTTTAACTGGGAGACAGTCGAATCAGAGATTTTTCTCTAAGGATTTCTGAGGCACAGGCTGAGTTCTCCTCTCAGCTCCCAAGGCGCAGAAAAAATTAAACATCTCCTTCAAGCCACGGGGAAACATGATTGATTGGTAATATAACAGAGACTTCCTCAAGTTTCAGTTAAAACAGATTTTCTTTCTTTGTCAAAAACTCATCATGTAGGATTTAATGAACGTTAAAAAAGATAGTCTAAGCCAACAGGGAAAAGATTTTCACTCAAAGCAAAGTCTTCTGAAGTTTAACAAATGCTGTGTCTGTCTGACCGCAAACCTCCAAATGGCATCACATGGGTTTGGTCACCAGATCTCTGCAAACTGAAGTATTAGCAGCAGTCAAGAACTTCTAGTAAAGTATAAACTACCCTTATTTCTCTAATATAATTACAGTGAAATGTCAGGAGCATAAAAGAGGCTATGTCCTGTAACAAACATAACAAGCAGAGCACTGATTTCAGGCAAAATGTTCAGGGATCTCCATTATATTAAGCAAATAACATTTTTAAAAAGAGTAACATTTTCCTCCTCCCTGAAATGAAAAGGTTTCATACAATGTAATCCTTTGTAACACTTATCAGTGTTACGTTTTCTCCAATATCTCAATGAACACTTGGCTCCTTTAACTTGATTTCTCATGCACCGTCCAGGCAATCTGACGTGAAACAGGTCTAGAATATGAAACATTTTCCTGAAGCAGGTTATACCATTTCACTCCACTGCCGTGTCCACCTGGGACCACGTTTGTCAAAGGTGAGGTAAAATACACCAGTGACATCAGGTGAGCAAGCCCCACCGGAGAAGGTTTACCTTATCTACTCGAAACAAGACACATTAGCCCTGGAATCAGTCCAGAGGGACCAACTTATTTAACATTAACAATGTATACTCAAACTTCAGTACAAAGAATTATTATAAAGTGATGATATTGAAACAATAAAATAAAAAAAAAAAACTAAATCCAGGACAAAAATTAAAACAAATAATTTCCTATCCAATGTTTAGACTATATTGCAGAGAAAAATACAATATATTCCACCGCATGTTAATTCGACCTGTCTTCATATTCTCCTAGCTAATGATTCCATGAACATATTTGATTACTCGTATTTTATAACGCATTATTAAAATTTAAATATTTAATAGCAACCAGTATTACATATTGCACCAATTAGTACACTTCAGTGCAATAACTGCTCAATGATGCACTCCATTTTCTTCTTTACTTCTTTTAAAAGATGTTTTACAACTTCTTTATTATTATTACTGTTGTTGTTGTTGTTGTTGTGGAAATTGCACTTGTTAACCCACATGCCAGACCAGTGTGCAACTGCAGAAGGCATCGCACACTCACCTACCAAAAATGGATCTCAACCATACCAACTGCATGATTATTTTTCTCTGGACGGTTTCAGGAGATTTCCTATCTTGAACTTCTCCATTTTACCCTCTGTTGTGGATGGAGGGAGGAGGAAGATATGAAACCCAGGCTATCCCTTACACAAAGAAAAAAAAGAAAAAAAAAAAAAGCCAGGAAACCCTTGACTTCTACACTCCAGTGGAAATTATTTGCCGAAGAAGTGATGTGATTAATTCCAGCAGTTCCTTTCCCAAAGGCACACACACACACACACAACCTACCATATGGTAGATTTCTATCTCTTGGTTAGCAACTTATTTCCTTTTCACTACTACGTCCTCCTTTCATTAGGGATTAGCGGAGATGCTGGGAAAGCAGCCTACAAATATAGGCTGTGTCAGCAGAGAGGTAGCACTGCATGTTTTCATTTTAAAAAAGCCAGCAATGCATCCTCGCAGCAAAAAAGGCCAACGGCATCCTGGGCTGCACCAGCAGGGCGAGGGAGGTGAGCTTTCCTCTCTGCTCAGCAGTGGTGAGCTGCACCGGCAGTGCTGGGTCCAGTGCTGGGCTCCCCAGTACAAGAAAAATAAGGACTTACTGTGGCAAGTCCGTAAGGGCCGTGAAAATGATTAAGGAGCTGAGCATCTGAGGTATAAGGAGAGCTTGAGAAAGCTGGGACTCTTCAGCCTCGAGAACAGACAATGCGCAGGGAGGTTTTATCAGTAGTAGAAGTACCTGACGGGAGGGAGTGAATACAAGGGAGACAGATTCTTCTCAGCAGTTACCACTGACAGGACAAAAGGCAATGCGTGCAAATTAAAACACATGAAATTCAATCTGAACAGGAGTATCCCCATGTAGGCATCATGGTAATGTCTACACCACTGTGAGAGAAAAAAAAAAAAAAAGGCAATTTGCCAAGATCTCTAAATGAAATGAGCTTTGATTTAGTCCTGAGCAGTGCATCCAACGTGACGACAACGTGACAGAAGGTGACCCTGGGAATTACAGACCCATCACCATATCATTCGTTATTACATCCCCTAAAAATTAACATATATCAATAAACAAAATAAAGCTGAGCAGAAGCTGATGTGCTTTTTGAAGAGTAAAGATCTAGATTCACAAAGGCCTTTCAGTTCTTTAGGATTCAAAAGCACCTCGGACAAAAGCAACACGAGAACAAATGACCATTTACATAATGTAAAGCAGCTCACTTTCCATCGTGCTGGATCTGTGCTGTTCTCCACACTGGTATGTGAATCACTGAAGACTGAACAACGTTGCAACAAACTGCGCTGATCATTTATAAGCATTCAGGATGGTTAACAAAAGCTGAGAGTAAACAACTACAGAAAGATCCCATAATACCGAGTGATTAAAAAGGCAGAGGAAATATCAAATGTTCATAAACGCATGGGGGAAAAAAACCATTGCTATATACTCATCTAAAACAATGGGTATAAATTAGCAATTGAGTCCAAAAGATGCTTTTGAGAGCAGTTTTATAAAATCATTGATTTAATGCTCAGGATCCGTCAAAATGGAAAAAGACTGAAGAGGAGGATTTGAAAACAAACCAAACAAGCATAATCATCCGACTGCGTAATGCCACGGCACATCTGAGTGCTGAGGCTCGTTCCAACTGTTGTATCAAGAGGACATGGAACAGCTCGGGAAGGACAAACGCAGAGATGACTATTAGTGACACCGATGTCACCCCTGGCCCAGAACAACCCCTAACTGTCCGAGCACCAAAATCTTGGAATCCACCCTGAGCAGCGCAGGTTTTCTTCGCACCCTTCTACCTTAAACTCTCTCACTTTGGCACCAACACAGTACCAGACCACAAGGATTTTTGGCTAAGGCTCCTCCATGCGGTTCTCCTGTACTGAACCACGGTAACTACACCTCTCCAAACAAGGTAGTATTTGCACACATGAAATGGTAAAATGGCAAATGTTTAAATGTAGCTTCTAAGACAAAAGGACAGATTAAAAAAAAAAACCCAAACAGTTCTCTTTACATTATCCTGCTTATTGCTAGAAAATCGCCTAGTTTTCTGCTACTATGGACTTTACCATTTTTAAAACTATCCATTTTATTGCCAAAGCCCATATCAAAAACTGAAACTAAACAGACTAATACAATGAGGAAATAAAAAAGACAGGAAGAGTTTGGTGTTCATACTATTTGCAGCTAATAACAACATTAAAAATTCAAAAAATTACAAATTGAAATCATGTAAGGTTTAAATTTGATTTTAAATTATTTTCTTCAAAAGAGTAAACAGACTACATACTACTAGATTTGCTTGTGGCAACTGTTTCAGAATAAAGAATTTCAAGAATCCCTTGGCCTCTGATATACAACCCCTTTTATTTAACTTCATCTAATTGAAGACATCTGTAGTGGTGCCACACAAAATTTAATTCAAGCTTCGAAATGTCAATAAAAAGTGTCTGTAAGAAACAATACTGGTATAAACCTGGCAGGGAAGCGTGCATCAACATCTACGTAGCTGTACAAAATTAAGAATATAATGGCAGTCTGCTGCCTGAGTTGATGAGGTGATAAAAGCCCTTTTCCTATAAAGTCTAATGAGCTCTATTACTCTTCAGCTTTCAGGAATGTAAAGGCCAGTGGACTCGACAGAGAAAACCAACAAACTCTCCACACATGGATTCATTCAAACTGCAACATATCAAATTACTAGCATAATTACTATAACCTGACAATTTCATTACAGTCACGCAGTACTTAACTCTTTAAGACTAACAAGACAGACAGTGCAAGAAATCCGCAGCAGTTTGCTTACTTGAAATGAAGCAACATCATCTCTCCTAAACATTTAACTCAGATTTTAGTCAAACACCACTTCTCAGTAAGTTACTGAGTAATAAATTTTTTTCTTTCATAGAAATAAATCAAGAACAGAAAAGACACAGCACTTTCTGCTCCTGTTTCATAATGCAGTGATAGGAAATTCAGTGGTAGCTTATTATCCAGCAAAGGAGTCCTCAGACTCCTTTGAAAACATGGTGTTATCTTCCTTACCAGTTGGTGATGATACAAATATTGTGACACCCATCTATATCACTTATACCATAATGGTGTGCTCTCTACAGAGTGCGAAGAGGAAAGAATACATTCATTTCAAAACTTGCATCTAGAATGAATCCATACCTCCAGAGGAGAATCGCAGAGGAATCGCGTGAACTGCATCGAGGTAGATTCATCAGAAATACGTGCCCAAGAGGACAGTCCAAATATGCAAAGCAGAAAAACAATAAAAATATTAGCAATACTTCAGGATACATTAACAGTAAGACAAAATTTCAAAACCATATATTTGAGAAACACCATCAGATCTTAAGAGTTAAAATCGAATTTCCCTGAACCATCTCCCACTTTCTGTTTTGAAGTACAAATGGATATAATAATTAACCATCCAAACTACTTCCTCTTTACAAAAAGACGACTTTTAAGAAATGTGATGCGACAGAATTATCCCTTCGTAATACAGGTCTTTCTGGTCTATTTCTGGTGTCTTTAATTCTAAATTACACATTACCCTTCTCTGCGACTGCCTGCAACAGTGAGTCTTTTCCCACCCTTCCACTGGTACTTGCCCCATCACTAAAGCAAGGGGGTTAGGGCCTCAGAGCTCATAATATACACTCATCAAGTCTATTTCCATGCAAAATCATAAGCCAGCCTGTTTTAAGTCTAAAGAAGAGGAAGAAGGAAAAAAAAAAAAAAAATCAACTTCCTGAAAGTGCAAGCATTTTCAGAACAGAATTCTTTACTCAATACAAAATTCTGTGCTGCAGATGATCAATCAATAAAGCAAGATTTTAATGATCTGGTGATCTGGAGCTTGGTCAATATTTGAAGAGTAAGAAAACACAATAGTTATTTATTTACCATCATTTACTTATTTTGTACAAATACTTCCTTATCGGTGGATTCCACATTAAACATCCACATGTTACAAAGTTCGGTATGTATTTAACCCCAAAACACTCCTTTGTTAAAAAGCAAGGATGTGTTAAACAGTTTAATTCCCCCCCTCTTGTAATAGCTGGATGATTTCATAATGCAGCAGTTTGCAAACTGAAAAGTAATAGTCAATAGAACTTTTAATTAAAAGCTTGATAAAAAGAATATACATAGACACCTACAAAAACCTGACTGTTGTCAAGATTTTGCTGTCAAGAATTCTATGAATTTCTGAGATCAATTAAAGAAAATTATTCTATTTAAATGGGAATACAAAAAATGGTGTGATTACTTCTCAGTCATCCCACTTTTCCCGGGGATGGGAGAGGAAGGAACGGGAGGAGAGGAAAGGAGAAAACAATAAAAAGTGCCATTATCGGAAGTTGCTGGCTTAGGACAGAGTTCCATATACAACCTAAGTAATTAAAACTTTCTCTTTACTTCAGAAGGCGCTATAAAGCGGATTTTAGAAATAAAAACACAGTCTCTGGTAGATATGTGTGTATATACATCGATCTGCAAACAATAACTGGCCCATTCTCAGTGCAGCTCAAAGTGAACACAGCCTTAGCCTCTCTAAGAAAGTGCAACGCTTGATGCTAAAAGAATCAAGACTTTGCAGAAATCGTATTTCAGACGTTTCCCCCTCAAACACAGAGCAGTCGCTGATATATGGATGAATGGTAAACCTTTGGACACAGACTTTGGAAGAACAGTGAACTTCTGTAAGATGCTGGTGAAGACAGGGGATAGTGCACTTCCTATAATTAACAATTTCAGATCTAGTCACCTCCTCTCTAAATTACTCAGAGTTTAGAAAAACAAATGATATCTTAATTAAATTCTATTATTTTTTTTTAATTTGGTGGATAGGGAGAAAGAACAAGAGGAAAAAAACCAACCAGATAATACTTAAAGAGAAAAAAAAAAAAGAATTAATACAAAATTTGAATTATTGAGTTATGTTCCTATAAAAAAAAGGACAGAGGTACAAATTCCTACACTGCGAGTGCATCACTCCTTACAGCCAGTGACGTTAGAATGTGCAGGCTTCAGAAAAAATAAACCATGTGTTATTCATTTTCATGTCAGAAGACCCCCAATAGTTCTTAATCTGTAACTTTAACTTTATAGTGCAAGTTAAATCCTATGGGTGAGAAAACTGAGCCAACGACACTTTTCAAATAGTTTTATCCATTTCTCCAGGCCCTGCTGTACAAACCCTTGGCTTTAGGGGTCGGGAAGGACTTTTCAAGGGCACTTAAGCATAACTCGTGCTTGCTAGGGAGTATACGCTTTTGCAACCATCTACACTGCTGGCTAGAAAAAACATTCTTAACTGCACTTGAATCTGTATCACAATCTTATGGGGGAAAAAAAATTGCAAGTCTTGTTACATATTATTTCACCTGCTGATACTTGCTAAAGTTCCCAGGTTAGGCAGTTTTCTTAATTGACTACTAGAAAACTTCAGAAGACTCTGAAATCTTCTCTAGAAGTCAACTAAGAAATGATTACCCCAAAACCCAACAATTTTCTGTTGTGAGCTTGCTGTTTGGTCATTGTTTTTGTTTTTTTAAGGAAGAATTTAACTGACACATAGAGCTGGAGAATTTCGTAAATATTTTAGATCCACTGACCTCTGCTGTTATCTTCTCAACCCTTACTCCCCCTCCCACCCCCAAATTCGCACCACTTTCATCATAACCCAGGAATATATCTAGTCTACATTTATTTAAACTGAAGTAAACATAAGATTCAGTTTCTAAATTAACAAACTTATTTTAACACTGCAAGACTATTATTAACACAATTCAAAAATGATTCAACAAACCCTGAAAGAAACAGTGTTGTATGTAAAATAAATCAATCTGTCACACAAGCACAATTAAAATTCCTTTCATAAAGTCATGCTTTTCTAATTTTAATTTCAAACTGAATTACATAAACTTTAGCCTTTTAAAAACTATATCATTTATATATATATGAAATCCACAACATTCTTACTTGGGGAAAACTAATTACAATTGCCAAAAAGAAACAACAGAACAATGGCAAATAAGTTCAAACATAATTAATAAAACCAAGAGAGAACACATCATTGAGAATTAAATCAAAGGGGGGGGGGAAAGGGCAGAAAAGTAAAGTTTGGTTCAACTCAAAGCTACTTGCTCAAGTGAAAGCACATGCACAGCTTTAAAAAGCTGTAATAAAACTAGAGTGTTAACACCTGCTTCCTTTTACAGGTGGGGGAAGACATTCAGATGCTTTGGATGCTAAACTGGAACGGATTTCACCCAGTAGCTCAGCAACTTTATGAAAGTTACTGTGCTCCTGATGTCACACAATGACATCAAAGCCTTCTCAGGAAAACCCAGCTGTGAGCCATCATCATCAGTAATTATAAAATTACCTGAGATCTTCAGCATGAAGGCATCACAAAAAGGTGTTCATTTATGATTTTCCCTTTGACCGTATTAGAGTTTGCTCATATTTGCAATTCACTGTGAAGGAAAATTTAATATTTGCCCTTTTCCTTTGAGTAAGGAGAGGTGAGGAATAGAATGGATATGGGATTTGGGCTTTTTTTTTTTTTTTTTTTTTTTTTAAATCCAATCTCTGAATGGGACTAAAATAAACCAAGGGTGTTAGCTGTTTTTTTGGTGTTGTTTTTCATAAAGGTGCCAGGTTCATACTAAAAGTTTAAACACACATCTCAAAGGTAGTTTTCAGTACAATAATTGGATTAATGAAATAGAAATAATCGCTGATGGGACAGAACATACATGTCAAAATTACAATTTCCATTCCCTTACGGAGTGACAAAAGTCACTGTGGCTTTTTTCTGCTTGGAAGAACCGTACTCTCAAAATAATGGAATTTGTCCACCTTGAAGTTTTTTTACTTTTATATGGATTTATATAGAAAACTCAGCATCAAAATTGGGAAGAACAATGTAAACTGTGATGCGAAAAGAATGTGAACTGAAAAGGTATGACTATGGAGAAGTTGCTTAATTGTCTGGATGCCTAAATTACTAGCCTCTTCTAGGCATTTCGAGAATAAAAATGCAGGAATCCAGGGCACTAGCCATGAGGGCCACGTACGTAAGCAGAAGGAATCAGGCTGATACAGAAATACTCGTTCTAAGTCTTTACGTTGACAGTATCAGAGATCTGAACCGCAAACTCATTGCGGGGAGACGTTCTGCTGCAGCAGCCGCCTGCCACGAAGAACCATCCCCAGATTAGCGCTGCCATCAACCAAAATGATAAAAGAACCAATTCAAGAGCATTATAAAAATGTATGGCTGCCGAAGCAAGCTACAGAAGGTTAAAAATAACCATGAAGGCTATTGATTTTTTTAAGCATTCTCTCTCTAGGAGATAAAAAAAGAAAGAGGAAACTGGGTTAGAGAGACCTAAAAGTTTGCAGCTGGCTGCTGATACCAGCTTTCAAACTGATCGGAACGTGCTCCTTGGCATTTCCCAAAACTCACTCAGTTTTCTGTATTACTTCAAGTAGATTTCTGGGAGGGAATTAAAAAAAAAAAAAAAAAAACGGGAAAGAAAAGAAAAAAACCAAACAACACTATACCTATTTCAGTAATTTTTTGCTCCTTTTGAAACAGCGTATCTTTTGTGTGTTGTGAAACTCTCTTCTTCCAAGACAAATATTTATTTAAGCACAAAGCAGAGAGTGTCCAGCTAGCTTTGCCCAGGGAATGGAGACACATACTATTTTTCTACAAGTTTGTCATTATAAAACACTCATGAAAAGTTAAATAAAACGTTTGCTTCAGGAGGTCTAAACAGCAATAAACTGTTCGCTCTTGCTCTTTCTGGAAACTACTGTAGAATTTTTATGATCTTTTATGGCAATGTTTTCTAACTTGTGTAGCTGCCACATAGCTTGTTTCAGTTACACTTCAGCTGGGTTTCTTAAAGACAAAGACTACTGTAAAGAGACTTAAAGCCTAAAAATCACATTAGTGGACCAGGTGTATCGTATCGGTGTTTAAAATCCACACAGAGCAATCACTAAGTTCACTAGAGAAGAGGCAGGAAGAAAAAAATGCTTCATTTCAAATTTTTACATGACATTATGTTATACATAAACCTCGGTTTAGAATGATAGGCATTAATTTGGGTTTTTTTTAGCATAAGATCTGAATACAGCTAAAGAACTAAACTAGCTGAGAGCTTTTAGAGATATACGTGTGTGTGTCTATAAAATACACTGACAGCTTCTATAATTGACTTCAAGAAGCATTTTAAAAAAAGACAACATTGGGTCAGAAATGCAATGCCTCTGGTGAGATGATACTTCATTAAGAACTCCTAGAGATAGCCCCTATTCTATCCAAATTAGCCATTGATTACCTCACTGAGATCAAAACATTTCCTTCTTGGGACGAAAGGGCCAAGCAGAAATATTTTCACTGTATTCATTTCATTTAAAATCTTTGCCTCCAGAGCTACACAGTTCCACATCTGTATTTATCATTCCAATACCAAGCAATACAGTTTGACACTTCATATAAAATACAGAAGACACGCAAGTGCCAAAATGTTCTGAAACATTTACATATATATTTCCACATTGTTAATCACCCTGAAGCTGGAATAGAGTTGGATCATAGCATCTTCCAGGTGATTTGTATTCTGCAATTTCTCCCTGCATTTCTTACACAGGAACACAAGTATTTTTGCTGTTGAGCAGGAGTTAAAACTTTTGAAAATATGGATAGCTCTTAGTAAAGCAAAAGACAAGCCAGATTTATTACTAAGCTTCCTTAAATCCAATGCTCTCATCTGAAGTGCCAGCCCATGCCCTCAGACCTAGTTACTGCTTCTATCTTAGAATCCTAGAATCGTTAGGGTTGGAAGGGACCTTTAAGATCATCTAGTTCCAAGCCCCTGCCACGGGCAGGGACATCTCCCACTAGATCAGGTTGCTCAGAGCCCCATCCAGCCTGGCCTTAAAAACTTCCAGGGATGGGGCTTCCACCACCTCACTGGGCAACCTGTTCCAGTGTCTCACCACCCTCATGGTGAAGAACTTCTTCCTAACGTCCAGTCTGAATCGACCCATCTCTAGTTTTAATCCATTCCCTCTAATCCTACCATTACCCAACATCCTAAAAAGTCCCTCACCAGCTTTCTTGTAGGCCCTCTTAAGATACTGGTAGGCCACTATAAGGTCTCCTCGGAGCCTTCTTTTCTCCAGACTGAACAACCCCAACTCTCTCAGTCTGTCCTCACAGGAGAGGTACTCCAGCCCTCTGATCATCCTCGTGGCCCTTCTCTGGACACGTTCCAGCACATCCATATCTTTCTTGTAGAAGGGGCTCCAGAATTGGACGCCGTACTCCAGGTGGGGTCTCACGAGAGTGGAGTAGAGGGGGAGAATCACCTCCCCCGACCTGCTGGCCACGCTTCTCCCGATGCAGCCCAGGATACGATTGGCTTTCTGGGCTGCTAGTGCTCACTGCCGGCTCATGTGGAGCCTCTCGTCTACCAGCACCCCCAAGTCCTTTTCTTCAGGGCTGCTCTCAAGCCAGTTACTGCCCAGCCTATATGGGTGCTTGGGATTGCCCCGACCCAGATGGAGGACCTTGCACTTGGTCTTGTTGAACTTCATGAGGTTGGCATGGGCCCACCTCTCTAGCCTGTCAAGGTCCCCCTGGATGGCATCCCTTCCCTCCAGCATGTCTTGTTTCCTTCTATCATGTTTTCAGATTTTTGTACTGTAATTCTACAAAGCTAAAGCATGAAGTACTACCTGGTCACTCTCATATTCTTCTCTGTTTCTTGACATAAAACCAGAACAACAGACAGCGATACATTTTTGGAGAAACCCACCTCCACTAGCACTGTCTAGCACCAGGACTTGATGCAATGATTTGTCCAAGTATTTCTGCCTCTTGGCATTATACAAGACACATAAAAATTCACCCTTCTGTCTTATTCTCTGATCATTAGTCTACACATTAATCTACACATTTTCCCCCAGAAATATAACCAAATGCTATTAAAAGTCACTCAGTTCCAAAAAAAAAAAATTAAAAAAATACAGGCTCCAAAACCATATTTGTCCATTTCTCTGCACGTGAATTATTGTGGCAAAGCTATGTTATTATTGATTATATTTCTTATGACTAATGAGGAGAAAAAAGGTGGGCAAACTGCCATTCATACAATTTGTTTGCATAATTATGATACTCTCGATCTGCTGAGCAGCCCTATAATTTGTGTTCCAACTGATCTTTCACTGATAATACAGGGAAACAACACTTGTTCAATGAAAGGATGCTCAGCCTACTATCTCCTCTCTGTTCATTACAGAATTCTCCTTTTTTCAGTTTTTCCAGGCTTTCGTGATTTCAGTTTTTTTTCATTATAGCTTCACTCATTTCACAAAATAAATATAACCACCATCCAAGCAGAAAAAAATACAAACAAGTAACTTGTAGACATGTAAAAAAATCCTTGCAATTGATTACGTTAGTAGTTTTTTCCTATGTTATAGGCACAGATCCATATACTAAACAGTCTTCCACTACTTTAGCAAAATTAAATAAATAAAATATCGGGAACAGCACAGGGGAACTACTGTCTTGGACCTGAAATAAAGGTCCATATACAATACTGCCATAAAGGGCCAGAAGAAATGCATAGAATGTGAAGAACGGATTCTTCTCTTGCACACTTTCACAGCTTCCAAAAATGAGCAGTTCAGGGACTTGGCTAATTCAAGAGTAGCCTTGGATAAGCTTCTCCAATAGGCAGTGACACACCTGTTTTCCATGATTGTATCTTACCTCATTCAGAAGCTATTTATACTTTCTCACTTGATAATCTGTTGAGGTTCCCCCTAATCCTTCTGATTTTTTCCAACAACTCTTAAAGAGATATTACTAACGAAGTGGATGACTATGCATTTACGTAGCAGCATAATAAGGTTTTATGTTCCCACAGAGAAAAACTGAAAAATCAGCTCTTTCACAGCACTATTTAAGAGCAAGCATTATGAAGCAACCTTTAATTAGAAAAATTGTTTGCTATGTTTTTCCTCAGGACACCAATTAAATTCCATAAAAACATGCTGACCTAAATATTCTTAGGTGCCAACAGTTTTGTGTAACATCAGTACTTGACTGCACTCCGAAGCACAGAGACAACCAGGTCAGTTTTGAAGCTGAATCCTAGAGCAACTGACCAAAGGGTTTTGAGGGGGTTGAGAAGATTTCCAAGGGAAGTTCAATTTGTATCAGACAAACTAAGAGAAAAAGGGATAATCGACAGTTAAAAAAGCCTAGGCAGAAAATACTTGTAGTTTTTATATCAAGATAAAAACAGATTTGAAAAATTTTCACTTGCATGCTAAACTGGTTTTAATTCCAGGAGCAACGAGATACTCAAAACTGTTCCTAGAATATTAACTTATTTGGCAGATAGATAGCAAATATACTTCTACCTTAACAACCCTCTGCTCACCAATGAGAGCAGCACTGAAGATTGTGATGATGCTTCCATAGAAAAGGCAAGTTCCATCACTGCCTTTGGGTGATGGGTAACACCAACTCTGGGACTTGGAAAAAGTTTATTCCACTATGAAATTTCTACCTTGCTTTTTATTAGAACAAAGAGAAGCCACCGCCTCAATCAGGAATCAGTATTGCATCACCAAAACGCACTGCAGGACTCTCCCCAGAAAAATCTCAAACTAAATTCTTTTTACCAAACACGCACTATTATTAGTGCTACCATAGCCTCCATCAGAGATGCAGAAGAAGGAGAGCAGAAAGTAAGGAGCAAAAGGCAAAATTCAAAAAGACCCACTGTCTTGAAGGACACTAAAACACCAGTTATCACTGGTTTCAAAGTGGCACTAACCAGAGAGTGCCCTGAAATTCAAAGTAATCTTTGGTGTCAAGTATTCCATGGATTCCCTGTCCTAGAAATTATCCATTCTCCCTTCTCACATAAAGTCTTGACAAAAAGATGCTTAGACAATGCATACATGCAAATACAGGGCCTTCTTTCACTCATTGAGCAATAATTGACTTCATGGTTCACATACCTATTGTTAATATTGTGAACTGGTTTGTAACTTTCCATATTAGTGTTACTTTCAAATAATCACCAAAATTCTAAATCGATTCCTAAAATTGCTTTTTAATGTAATAAGGTTAATATTAAACTAGTCTAGGAGCTAATATAGGCAGACAGTATATTGTAATGCCAACAATCTAAGAATATATTCCAAAAAGAAGTTGTTAATATGTCCTATAACAATTTCTGTTGGACTCTGAATTTAAATATATGCAGGTTTCTGAATATGAAGTGTTCAGCCAAATATAAAATTAAATACTTTTTCTAAACTAGAAGCTTTCCAAAGAAAAAAGTGTGCAGGACTCTCCCTGAAAAGGAGGTTCATCCACCATACACAGATTAGCTTGCACAGATTAAAAGCTAAATTTAATTTTTAGATGCAAAAAAAATCCTGGATGTTTGCCAGTTTAAAGCCCAAAGCAGACTTGTTACCACCCTGCTAAAAAGGCCTGTGCGTAGGACAGAATTTCATTCTACCTTTACTTAAAAAACTGCTTGGCTCCGTAATGTCTGTATGATATATTAAAAAGTCTGAAAATGAGGAAGAAAGAATCTGAGGTCTTTCAAATAGCGTTTTCCACCTTTCCTCTCAATAACTTGGATCAGTTTTACTCTACTTGGTATCTTCTGTTCTTAAAAGTGACTCAAATAATTCTCCTCACACACATATTCTGTATTAAAAAAAAAAAAAAAGGCTTCTAAACTACATTAAAATCCATTGTGTGTAAAGTATTCTTCAGCGTATGTCCTGCAGGGATCAAATACAAAACGCTTTTGATGGAAGTGACAGAGCTTTAGTGCCTAACAACTATGAATAGAAAGACCTTCTTAGCCAGATAGTCACATGAGCACACAACACAATTCACTTGTGTTAAAGACGGACCTAAATTAAAACCCATCAGCATCAGACTGAGTTTTTACATGTACTAGAAGCTTCAGAGAAGGTCTTACGTCTCTCCTGGAATATTTCACTAAGCCTGCACAAACGTAATGCCAGAGAGAGAAGATAAAGGCAAAGTAGGGAAACACCTATTGAAAGTAACAAGAAAAAAAGAGGAGGATAAAAAACCATTAAACTATTAGCAGTAAACAGAAATCCATCTCGTTCCTATTTAACAGCAATTCCCATGATAGACCTTAAGGTAGTGGAAACCTGAGCTCTCCTTAACGCATCTTTATAAACTTTTTCCCCCTAGACTAAGAAAGTTACACGGGTGACTAAGACCATCAAACCCAAGTCTAGATGTGGTGCCGAGGGACATAGTTTAGTGGTAACTTGGCAGTGTTGGGTTACTGGTTGCACTTGATGATCTTAAAGGTCCCTTCCAACCAAAACGATTCTATGATCCTACACCAAGCCATGCTCTCCGAGCCAGGGAGATCAGATGAAGTGAGAGCTAACTGCTATTCAGAACTGAACTGCAAGCAGCCATCCCAATTTTGCCCTTGATTCTTCATGATGTAATGATTGTATTAAAAAAAAAAAAATCACAATCCTAAGCAAAGAATAAGTAGGTATATGATGTTCTTACCACCCTCTCTTTGCAGCAACAAGATTTCCAGAGCAAAAGCAAGGTGGCGTATATGCTATGTCCAAGAATTAGTGTTGAAATATACACATCACAGCAAACAAATCCAAGTCCCTCCTCAGACCAGGTAACACCTGGCACAAATCTAGTAAATAGCTCA
This sequence comes from Chroicocephalus ridibundus, assembly GCF_963924245.1. NCBI lineage: Eukaryota > Metazoa > Chordata > Aves > Charadriiformes > Laridae > Chroicocephalus > Chroicocephalus ridibundus. Next base: position 5,620,778 of record NC_086289.1, on the reverse strand, counting down.
ATCTTTCTTGGCATGTATCCAATTTTTACCTTATTATAATTAACCCAATTTATGTCAGTAATTATAAAAAGGGCAGAGACTACTACTTATTGTTATGAGTCCTCTTATTTTTTAAACCAAAGTGCAATAAATTTTATGGCTTTCCCCAGTAGCGTTAGAGAGAGCTCACAAAAAAGCTCTCCTTACGTTCTTATGAACCAAAGCCAAAAATGATTATGTGGTTTTATTATTCTACCTGGAAAGCAGCCACAGCTTGCTAGGTATCACTTCTGCAAGTCCTGCTCTCAAGAACAGGGAAGTCTGACCAGATAGCTGATCAATACTGGTGTCCTACATTTGCAATCGGTAGAAATGACAGATCTGACATAGCAGCTTTATTAATTCTGCTAATGAGCACGTTGTGCCACCTGCCAGAGAAACAGAGAACTGCTGCTTGTTTAGAACCCTACCAGTACTTTTTTTTATTATTATTATTTACTTACTAGTTCAGGATTAGCATCCTGTGAACACCTTTTCTATTTTAAAAGCAGGCTTTATTCACATGCAATGTACTCTCACTGAATCTCACACAATCAGATACTGAGAATATTTTTTTCACTACTTCTACTGCAAAGGTGAGGTCTACTTGAGAGGTATTCTTAGCAATGAAATGTGAATAAAACTGAGATTTTTAAAACCTTCACCTCTTAAATTAAGTGAGACAACAAAAAATTAAGGAGAAATGTGGAAAAGGTACCAAACAACTTTAAAGCATAAGATGTTTTTGTGATAAAAAAAAGAAGGCATTTCCATACCATTATCCCATTTCCAGTGGAAATCTCATTCCAGGTCTCTTTAAAAATCACGTACAAACAACAGCCCTACTTAACTCATCACTAACATTAGTTTTTTTAGTTATGATGATGCATACTTTCTCTCTCTTCAGCTGTTTCCCCTGAGCTGAAGCCTGCAACAGAAGCTTACTAAAACGCACAATGCTTTCCCTCCCAAATGGAAACTCCAATATTTTAATATTTACAGTCATTCTAAGAGACAGCGTTTCCCATCATTTAGCTGTGCGTTAAAAATATGTTTTCATAAAGGTGCATGCAGTGAACTGTACCTCATTTTCGCCACAGTCAGAAGGTGTATCCTTGTGGATGGCCATCTGATATTTGGCAAATAATGTGGCTGACTGGTTGAAGGATGATTTGAACTGGGGGTCCTCAAAGGAGACAGGTACTAACCTCACCTTCAGAGCAAGGAAAATACAAGCATACTATTTTGAGTGCATATCATCAGATAATATGCTTCTGAAGGTAAGGCTAGTGAAAGATCTCCCCCTAACCACTTCAAAGCCTCTGAAGTCAGTTTTCTACTTCATACACAGTAACAAGAAAATCTCCTACAGGGGAAAGTCTGACAACTAACACTAAGCTTAAACTGACTGTTGATACTTTCATAAAAGAATAAAAATTGTATAACACTAGAACACTTCAAAGCACCAGTTTAGTCAACATATTTTTTGACCAAGTTATCTAACAAATCAACCACAAATTTTATTTTTATTGCACAGTCTCAAGGGCTTTTAAAATGTATTATTTTTAATGGCACATCACTCACTGCCCTGGTTTAGCAATTATATATTCTTGCTACTCATACTTTTTCTCCAAACTCCTGCATTTTTTTCTTTATAGTTTTAGAGAGGTAATATGACAGTTAACTATTACACACCACCTGGTCACTACAAGAAGCAGTAACAATGCGTAATTCAGATGGAGTGCACAGATTACTTCTTGAAGGGCTTAAATTGAAAGTGAAGAGGTTTATAAAACTTCTGTGAACCTTAAACCAACCATCTGTATGTGCGATAAATTCTTCACTCACATGTTGGTCCTGATCATGCTTGTTCCTCCTTACGGCAGCATTCAAACCAAAGCCAATGAGACTAGTTATCAAACTAAGCGTTCGCTGGTTTTAGTTCTTATGACATTCGTATTTATAAGGCCCACAACATCTATCTCCAAAAGCCTCATCCTCTCCATCTCTTACCCAATAGCATCCCCACGTAACTTCCTTAACTTTTCTGTCTGCAATTAAGACCAAATATTTGTGATTCAAAAAGAATCACAGAGAGATATCAAAAGAGTTTGCACTTTCAGGACGTTGATTTTATTTTATCTAGTATTTCACATGCTCCTGAAAATATAATGGATATAAAATCCACGTTTGTTTCTCCTAGAAACAAGGCACACGAAATGGAGGAGAAATTGAGTTTTGCACAAAATTCATTTGGCCTTCTGACCTGATTTATAGTTGGTTTATCAGGTGGGTCCTTGTGAATAACCATCTGGTAACGTTTATAGACCTGGTAAGACTCCTGAAATGTGGCTTTGAACTGTGAACTTGGTGGAGATGATCTCACCACCCTCACCTTCAGAAGAAGTTAAACACATTCATTATTACAATATCATGCAATAACTATAGATTTATACATATACAAACATCACAACAGAGAGAAATTTTTACTTCCTGCACAAGAGTCCCAACAATTCAATTAATACTAGACAAAAACCTTCCAATTCTTCAGCTCAGTTTAGGCAATTGAAGGCTTTTATATTTACATTGAATAACATACAAGGTTTTCAAACTTCAAGACAACTAAAATGCTTATAGAACAACTACAAAAGTAGTTTTCAGGAAATAATACCAACAGTATGCAGATCGACATTTTAAAAGGGGTTTTCTCTACTTTTTAAAATCTTCTCTTATGGTTTCACACTATGCTGAAAAATACTCAAAGAACCCATGCCTTTGGAAGACTTGTATCAGTGTACTTTAGATAAAGACTACGTTTTTATTGGGATAATCCCAAAGGGATTTCTTGATAGTTTTCTAATTGAAAGAGGAAGACAAAACGATATTTCCATATTCAATTATGAGTTAATTGTAATAGGAAGTTATCAGTTTTCCCCACCATCGCCCTTACACACACAAAAATAAAATATTTTAAAACATATATATATATATATATAAAAATTAAAAATTGTTCTTAGTAAAAGTGATTGCTCCCCAACAAAAAAAGAATGCTATCACATGAGCAACATTGCATTTCTTTTCAAGCGTATTTAAGGACATGTTCATTTCAAAAAACCACACATAATTTTCAGTACGGTTCTGTTTTCACCAACATCACTGGTTCTGATCTACTGAAAAAAAAAAAATTAAAAAAAAAAAATCACACTTGAGAGCCATAGTAAGGAGCAAAGGTAATCTGGGAAAACACTGCCGGAACCATCCTCCTTTTAATTCTCCCTTCATCTTCTAAGTGAAGATGTTCAGACAAAGCCATCACACTTCTGTAATACAACTCATCAGAAAATCTGGAGGAGTCAGTGAGATGGATCAATTTCATGGTTTCTTGTCAGTTATTCAGTGAATCCTTTCATTTTGAATACCATCACTGATAATCAGTAACTACAGGAGAATACATACATTCAGATAGTTTTCCAGCTTCCAGAAAAAATAAAAAGACAAAAATTTGGGTTTGTGATTAACAAATGTTAGAAAGTCCAAAAGTCTTCCAGATGACTGTCTCTATATTACTAATAGATTTAATGGCAACCAGTATATTAAGGAAAATTTTCTACCGTCACTTTTACAGCTTCCAAAGACATCAACACATATCAATGATGTTTATAAAGAGCAGCTATCTTCTTATCTGTTTAATTTTATGAACAGTTACTACTTTCTTGTCAAGATTCGTTAGCATAGATAGTTTAAGTATTTATATACTGCAGAACTAAATATTGAATCTCTCTCATCATTCAACACTCAGTTAATTCAAAGTCTTTCATTTTCAAGTCACGCTGTATGAAATCAATTTACAAGCTATTTTGGTAACTGTACTGGTCTCTGCTACGACTGACTGCAAGTGCAAGAGTACCCTCTTGTGGTTACACAGAGCTCAGCTGCACCATATATATCTCATGCAGTACCACCGCAAAATCAAGATTTGAACTGTAACTATTCCACAAAGTCACGGACACTAAACACCTAAGCATTTCGAAAATTCCATAACCAGACTTTTCCTTAATTTGCCTCCAACAACACTGAATGAGACATTACCTCCAATTTGTGTCGTGCATCATCAGGTAAAGTGTCAAAAATAAAGTCTTCAATGGTTTTAGGTTGGTTTGCTTTAGATTTAGAGTTTTGTAAGAGGCAACCTTGATCTCCTGCTTGAAGTTGAGAGCCTTCAAGTGTGCGCGTCTGGTTCTGAAGGAGTTTCTGCAGTTTTCTTTCTTTCCGTATGTCCTTTGCTTTTCGACATGGTGGCTTGCTCAAATCAGCCCCTTTCCCTGCAAGAGCAGAGACAAAGAATTAAACACCACATTTTGCAACAAACAAGCAATTCTTACATAACCACTGAAAAGAAATGGTTAAAATCACTGTTAATTGCAGACTGTGGTCTTTTACGTTTACAACTACCAGCAGAACCTGATGCCAAGCTAAGCTGCAATGATTTTTTCCTCTACACCTGTTTAACGCAGCACTTCAATATGGAAACACCTTGACCGTGATTCCATCCCAGAGCCAAGGTTAAATTTAAAAATTAAAATGAAAATACTTCCTGTCTGTAAAAAAGTCTGTCCATAAATCATTACACCACATCCCTCTCTCAGAAATGAAGAAAAGCTCCTGTTTAATATATGGCATGATGATGTACTATCGCCAGACAGCTACAGGATCAGCCTGAAATACTGAAAGGCAAAAACCACCAAAACTACAAAACCTCACAGCCAAATTCATAGAGAATTGTTCTACTGCACTAGAAACCCAGGTGGCTATACCAGACTCCCATAGAAGACGCATGCACACACACAAAAAAGCAGCATTTCTTTTTTTTGGCACTTGGAATCCTTATGCAGTATTTAGAAACACCACCAGTGTCACTAATGACACGTAAAAGACGAGTAGAAGGCCATAAAAGCTTACATCTTTGCTTCAAATTATATTCAGAATGTCTGTTTTTACTATTCAATTCATTTTTATCAACTTAACTCTCTCTTTAACAGATCGACCATTTGTAACATTCTATTTGTGAAATGGTATTTACTTAAAAGAGAATTCAAACCTAGGAAACAAATGGATCGGCATGGAAAATAGTATGTAGTTCCACAAGAACTTAAAGCAATGCAAATCCGAAGGCGCACAAACAAAAATTCAAGTGGTCCAAATTCCTCAACCAAGGGGCCAGAATAATGTTATACTTAGGACACTAATGTAAGGTTAAAAAGGCAAGATAGGAGAACGCCAGTACGAGAAGAAATAATACAGAATTTTCTTCCATTTAAGAAAAAAAAATAAAAAAATAAAAGGAGACAGCTGGTCTCCATGCTACCCACCAAATGCACTGAAAGGATGTAAGTACAAATAATGTACTTACAAGTAGCAGTTTCCCTAGACACTATGATTTTAATAGCTACTGACTGTAAATCCAAACATTCAAATTTGTAAAAGTTACAAAAAGCCAAAAACATTTTCCTAATACCCTCAATTCTGCCTAAAACACGTACATCGCTGCTGGCTACTCCGTGTAGCGCACACAAGTGACTGAACACCACACCTCACTCCAGAGGCTGGGTAAGAGCTGTATGACTTTGCTGTGCTGCTGGAAACAGCGCTGGAAGAAATAATCAATTTTTAAGGAATATCTGTCTCAGCTTAGCAGCTGCTGTTGCAAATTCCATACAGAAAGAAAGTTGCACTCAAAATTGTATCAGCAACTAGCTAATGTAATACAAAGTAACTCTAATTCTGCATTATTTTTTTTTATTACTTTCTAGGGCACTGGTAAATGAGTTGGAGGCCAAAAGAGACACAATATTTAAAACGTTGAAAGAGAGAGGAAGACTGGAAAAAACTCGTCCTATATGGGGAAATACAGTCATATATCTTGTACAGAACCAAAACTGTAACAAATATTATGACAAACTGCTGAGGAAGTCTTTTACACTATTAGCTTTCTCCCAAAATCCATTTATTTGAAAAGACATGCTGGCACCTTTTGAAAGACCTTTTCAAATGGGAAAGTACACCGAACCGTGAGCTGCTTTCATGTGAAGCTTTACGAAGAAGCCACTTTCCCAACTCTGTTAAAATTTATAAAAAGTAAAGAGGAATCCAAACCCAGACTTAACTACGGCTTATCCCACTTTACTCACTTGAAGGCCTGGAAATTACATGGAAATTGTTTTTTCCAGAACTCCTGTGAAAACGTAGTTAGAGCTTTCTTTCCTCCTGCTTCTTCTTAGCAATAACTTATTAGCCAAAACTGACTTCTTTCTTGTCCTCTACCTGCTTCAAACCATCCCATGGACAATGAGAATCATGGTATCCTTCTGCAAACTGGAAATGGTGAGAGGACTGATATTTTAGGAGCTCACTGGTGTGTTCAGAGTGACTTCACCTGCAAAGAACTGCAGCCCTCAGAGCCGCTGCTTGTGTCTTTCTTTATCAATAAATGCATCATAGAAATTGGCAGCATACTTCATATTGGGACAAAAATTTTAAGAATCAGCGAGGCTGTAAATTATTTTTTTTAATGTGCATACTATACAGAATTTACAGTTTATAAGTGCCCTCCTGGGGCAAGTTAGCAGTGAGCTCTTCCTGCCTCAGCCAGAAAAGTCCCAGCCTGGTTGTGCCATGCAGACTCCGCGACAGCTGAAATGTTGAGAGCATCTTGGGGACTTAGAAAAAGAGCTAACACCACTTAGGCACTATTCAGACATCCTACAATTGCACTAGCAGGTTTTATGATCAAGTGTTCTTACCTCTCAGCTAAGGCTTTTGAGTATTTGTTTCATCCATACAGCTAAAACCATTCACCAGAAAAGGACAGAAACTATGAGGAAATTACAGATACTACGTGACCTGTCCATGGGCAAACAAGTCAGAAAAAGAGTTTATTTAAAATACTCATGATACATTTGAAGAATGAGTACTTCATCTGTATCAGGACCTGTTTCATGTCTCATATCTTCTATAAGCTGTAAGTTAGCAAGAAAAACTTCTTGAAACAATGAATGTGCACACAGACATAAGCAAACCTTCTTTTCTATCTGAAACTGTGCAGAAACAGCCCATTATTCCTACAGGGCAATGACCTGTTTTGTTTATAAAGGCATAAAAATGCAATTAAACAATCTTATTATGGAACAAGTCTACATTTTCCAAGATGAAAACTAAACATCTTTCTATCTGGAAAATTTTAAACTAAATTTGACCTGTGACACAACCTATCTTGAAAAAAAAAAAAAAAAAAAAAAAAAAGAGAGATTAATTAAATTAGCTTTCTGATGCCTTTATTATTCACTTTTATATTTCATTTAAAGCCTCCAGAAACAAAGAAGCACACTAATGAATATTTTTCCTCTCTAAAAGTAAAGCCTCTTTTTCTAAAACAGAGTACAAACAACGTTTCAAGCTTTCGTTATCTGCATTTCTAGTGTTTAAAGTTTTACCCAATGTTATTCTTAACATAACTGAAGACCATACCTCACTTTTTCAAAACAACAGCAGGTTTACACTCATAATCTTTACCCAAAACTGCCATCTGCTGTCAATAGCCACTTAGTTTGCTTTCAAAATGTTTACATAACTCAAAGTTTTCCATTAATAATTTAAAAAACAAGAGGGTTTTGAAAATCTGCACAACAAATAAAAGTTATATAAACTATATGATGGCTATAAAAGTTTTGACTGCATTTTATAAATCAAAATATAAAATACAGTCTTAAAAATTCTGGAGAAGTTTTCCAGGAAGGTGTAACAGTACTGCTTCTATGCAGCACTACTAGTTTTCTGATCACGCATTTCTGAAAACTTTCCTTTTTTGTTCAGATGCAAAATTCCTTGTTAAACTGGTGAAAACGTGAACCAATGGGAATGAGTGTTCATTAAGGACAAAACAACATTATTTTACTTGAAATTAGCCAACTCATAGAAGAAGACAAAAATCTTTGTGAAGGAAAAAGTAACTTGAAGTTCTCATAATACTGGCACAACATGTGAGCAAAATTAGGCATTAGTATGACGTCCCAACACACGCAGAGACTCTGAAGCATCCAGTCTCCACTAGGATTTTAATTAATATTAGTCGCCATGTACTGGCTAACCACAATTCAGAAAATACCCTTTATTTTTCTGAACGGGCCACTGTAGATGCTATGCAAAACTGGAAAGATGATCTGTAAGACCAGGCTGTCTCATCTGCAGCCTCTGAGCCACACAGAGCCTGTCAGAACTCTACTACCTTTTCCAGTGCAAGCTGTTGGTCAAATGAATTACGCTGGCACTAATCCATCCACCCCGTACCATCTTCCTACCAGAAATCACCCATGTCCCACAGGAATATAGCCAGAGCAAGAGAGAAGTCATAGAGCGACCCGCTGCACTCTGCGGGCACGTCCTGGTAGCAGTAGTTTCCAGCACTATTTCCACCCCCCTTCGGGGACTCTCAAGAACTCCTCTGCACGTGCAGCAGATACAGTCACACCATGCAGAGGATCACCCACCAGCTGTGACACATGGGCTTCCCTGTCACAACAAGCTACGTGAAAAGCATAACACTGCTGCAAGCAGATGTAGATTCCAGGCTCTCGTGCCACAGCAAGGGGTACCATAACAGCTATCACATGAAAAAGATTACGGTCCCATGACTGACAATGAGATTATCCTTTTTTCGGGTAAAGATTTCACGTTCAAATTCATCCCAAAGGCAGTATTTCAGAAATCTTTACTATTACTATACAAAAGCTTGACTGAGGGATAACTTCCACATTGAAAAAAAGTGGCCATGCTATTAAAATTAGTATTATACTAAATACTATTATAATATTGAAAATGCCACAAATATTCCATGTACTTCACGCAAAACTGTAGAAATGAAGAAGCATTTACCTTCAGGCTTTGGCACATGGGAGCTGTAACATTGCATAAATACATCAAAAGTAAAATGAGGGAGATTGCCTTACTCCTTGTACATACTCACTGCATTCCTTACAGACGTGTAATATTAAGTTCACAGCAAGAAAAAAAAGGAGAAATTACGACATAATTTCACATCCTCTAGTGACACTGCTTTTCTAATCTAAAGTTAGCCAAACCTAAAACAAGGAAAGCCCCCAAATAGATAAAAAAGCTCACCTAGAAAATGTTATTCTTTATAGAGGACTAGAAGTCTCTATACTTTTTTTTTTTTTTTTTTTTTTTTTTTACATCAGCAGAAAGCTATGTAATTTCCTTTAAGCCTACAAAATAAAAACACAGTAATACACTGAACGTATTTCCAATGCCAGCTAGGTCTGTGGCAAATAGTCTAAGAAAGCATAAGAAAGCATAAGAAATATAGCCTTAAACAAGTTATTCACAGGTGTATTCATGGGGTGTAAACACCACAATTTGTATTACAACAAGATGACCTGCAGAAATGAAGAAACGTAAAAACAACACCTCGGTCGTTCTTGTTGTGTCTTAAACTAGTTTCCCACTGCTGCACAAGAGACAAGGTTAAGCCTTAGCTTAACGGGACATAAAGCCCGAGCCACCACATCCCATCAAAGAAAGGGAAAGCTGAATGTACATCTTATTCTGTGCACAAAAGTATCCCGAACTGGAAACTGGTCCCAACATCTGATGAGATTCAACCACCTTAACCTATCTGACAGCAATCTAAATAGCATACAGAAAACTACCAGTTGTAGATGCATATTCTCAATAACCAAATTAAAAAAAATAAGTATAATGAAAATCAATGGAACTTTCAGGAAAAACTAAGAAAACAAGTAACACGCAGCATCTCTCAATTTATACACTACATATTGCATAAATTGGCAAGAGTATAGGGCATAAAAAGAAACAATTATTGAATTACTAGACAAGATAAAAATAAGGTCTTCAACAAGACGTGAAATCATGATAGTGTGTTCCAATTACTACCAGAAATTTGACTACCTGGCTTGGGCGGTGCATGAGCGGTTTTAGCTGAATGTGATGGTTCTCCAGGGACTGGCGTGTCTCTATCTGCACATATCTGAAGAGAACCCGATTCCACCGTCTGCTGATCCACCTCTTTTGTTTCTCCTGTCTCCTTATCTTCATTTTCCACCCTCTCTGCGTGATCCACACTCAAGGGAGTCAGTTCAGACTGACTGACACGAGATTCACTTTTGTATGCAAAATCACACGAGACCACATCTTCTATATGAGAATCCATAGGCTCTTCTGTAAATAATTTAAAAATACAGGAGTTAATTTCTCTCTGTATAACCGCAGCTCACACTTTGCACAATTAACATTAAATTAACTTATTTACAATTTTATGACTGTTTTCCAACAGATAAAGTGACTGTTTGCATAGTCTGAAAATGGAAAGCTTCCTTTATGACCTCGAATTGCACCAACTCATTTATGAGAACAGTTTTATTTTCTCCATTAAAATGGGGCAGTCAATTAATCTCGAGCCATAACTTCAAACAAAATCAAAGCGTATATATACAAAAATCAAAGCGTATTAGCCATTCGATCACTCCAGCAGGTACCTGATCCACCTTTCAAACTTCAATATGGGTTTTCAAACAGTAAGAATTTCTTACCTCCACTCACTACTTTCGAAACATCTCCTTTGGAAATAAATTTCAACATTTTCTTCAGAACCTTCTTGTGAGATTTGGAGGTCTGAAAATGCAAAGCTTGGCACCTCAAAAAGAAAAAGTTACGATCACTTCTTTTGCGAAACATTATTTCAGAAAAAAATGTTAAGAAACCCCTTAAAAAAGTTACACTGTATACATATTTCCTAATTATTTCTTAAGTTTCCCTACATTAAGTGGTCAAATATTTTATCAACACTTTTGAGTTAATAAAATTATGTTGCCTTCTACTGCATAATATCATTCTTTATGGCATGTTTTGTGCGTGTATCACTATAATCACTAAAACATGCCAAGGTGATCCCAAGCACTGCATTAAAAAAAGCTTTCCTAGGAGTCTAATACACTAGAATTTTTCACTTATCCATCTTAAGATAAAGCATTCATAATAACTACTACTGCTGGAAAAGCGTATCTGGATCATTCATACCTACTCAACAGACAGCCTCTCTTATTTGGGCCACTAAAGCAGTGTTTGTGGGATACAGACATATTGGGTCACCTGCAACCAGCGAGCAAGAGAGCAATCACGGGACTATCCTTTTGGATTGCAACCCCCAAGCAAAAGGCGAGGGTACACACTCAGCAGATTGCTTACAGGAAAACATCACCGAGCCGCTGATGTGCCTGTGCACAAACCCAACAGCATACATTTCGTACTCAAAGTACCATTAAAAGTAGATAAACTTTTCAAATATTCTGCATTTAAAGCGGTAAACACAAATGGTTGAGTGCAGTCAAATAACTTACAGTAGCATATTTTGAGCTTCTTACCTTATTGTGTATTGAGGACAACAGGTTTGATTCATGATAGGTTTGTAGACATACTTTCCACTTCTAAAAATAACAATAAACACGTATTGATTTTTTTGTTGCTTATACTACACACTAAATGGAAGACTAACCTTTTTTGTTAAAATAATATCAGAACATTACATGAAGAGTAACAAAAGTTGAGAAGCAAATTCTTCAGCTGTTTGTTTGCTACTATACTAAAACACTGTCCTTCTAAAATAACCAAATATTTTCCTGCTATACAGTGTCATGTTACAAAAAGTCACAGACCATTAGACAAATACTTCCATTTCAGTTACTTACCGAAAACTAGTTAACTGTTCTCGCCACCCTAAATTTTAAAACTGGATTCTAAGCAGAATCTAAACTGACAACATGGCTTCATATTTTCTTTTTAAATTTACCTTCGCCATCCTCTATCTATGAGATCCTGGTAATCTTGAACTGTCATCGAATGTGCCCACATACCTGAAATAAATAATACAGTAACACACTTGACTGATCACAATTATGCATTAATACATTAAAATACAACAAGCTCTACAGAAATATTAAAGTAAATCTGAGCAGCTATTGTGACTTTCAAATAGGTGTCTTTCAAGGACTTGGCATACTCATAAATCTTATAAATTACTGACTTACAACACGTACATTAAGGGTAAAAAAAACAAAACTAACAGACCTTGGGATGCGATGAACTATATTGCTCTGACTGTACAAGTTAAAACGTCTACCTCTCCACCTGCTATCTTACCCAGAGATACACCATCAAAATAACACAAAATTGCTCCATAATTTTGTTAAACTGAGTGGGAAACACTGTGCCAGAAGGACTCTTCTGAGAGGCACTGAAGCTGACACAGACCACTCCCAGGGACCCCTCAGAGAGCAACTTCCCCGGCAGCCACCCAGCTGAGCCAAGCTCAGGGACTGTCACCTCTTCACGGGGGAAAAGAATATAAATATAGCCCGCTTCCCGCTGAGCCGGCCTGAGGAACCCTGTCTGGCAGCAAGGGCAGAGCCAGGAGCCTTGCCGGGCAGACAGGCTCTGATCTACAGGTCAGCCCGGGCTGTCACGGGAGGTGGAGGCTCTGGCAGGGCAGCTGCACCTGAGAAATTAAACCAGGCCAGGAGAACGCTCTGGGCAAGATGCTAACTGCTTCCTTAGTTAGGATGCATATATTATGACTATAATAATTAAAACATTTCATCCTTTACAAAGCTTTCCCGCTACTCCTGATGGGTTCCCCATAGACCGAAGGCTTTTTCGCTCTGAGGGTGCTGAGCCCCTGGCCCAGGTTGCCCAGAGAAGCTGTGGCTGCCCCATCCCTGGAGGGGTTCAAGGCCAGGCTGGACAGGGCTTGGAGCAGCCTGGGCTGGTGGGAGGTATCCCTGCCCCGGGCAGGGGGGTGGAACTAGGTGGTCTTTAAGGTCCCTTCCAACCTAAACCATTCTGTGATTCTATGGAGAGGCACAACGGGCGCGGTTTCCCGCTGAGCCCATGGCCTCCGGACCCACACCGACCCCGTCCCTCAGGCCTCCCTCAGCCCCACCGGCACCAGCCAGGAGCGGCCCCGCCGCCCCGGTCGCCCCCTTGTCCGACAGCACGGGCCTGGCCCAGCCCGCTCCCCTCGCAGCCCGCCCTGCCCCCGGGGCCGCACCGTGGGAGAGGTTGCCGCTCTCGTTCTTGCAGTAGCCGCAGCGGTAGCCATCCTCTCCGCCGAAGTACTCGACGATGCTCGGGGAGCTGCCGGCCGCCGCCATCTCCCCCGCTGACCCGCCTGCCCTGCCCCGCCGCCCGCCTCAGGACGGCACCCTGCCCGCTGCCCCACACGGCGCACAGGGACACCCGGAAACAGCCGCCGCCGCCGCCATCTTTGCTACGGGCAGAGCACAGGCAACCCCCACAGGAAGCGGTGGCTACGCCATTTTTAACCCGGGCAGCTGCGGCAGCTTCCCCGCAGGCCCCAGCAATGTTCCTCCATATTTAGTGAGGGCGGCCCCCCTCCCGCCCCAGAAGCCCTGGTGGCCCCGTCCCTCCGCTTACCGGCGGAGACCTTCCCCCACTCCGAGCCGCAGTAGCCGCAGCGGTAGCCCTCCTTCCAGCCCTTGTACTCCACCACGGCGGCAGCGGCAGCCATGGTGCCCGGCGGCCCCCGCGGCCCCGCCCGAAGCGGGGGGAGGTCGCCGCCCTCAGCGGTGCGGGCCCGGCCCCGGGCAGGGCTCCCCCCGCTCGCTGGATTTGAACCAACGCATCGCGCTGGGCGTCGTAGATTAAAGATTATCAAAGTGTGTTTCCTCCTACCCTCATGGCCTGACCGCGTTTTATCACCCCCGAGAGAGGGGCTCCGAGAGCAGGGCTAGCCGCAGAGAGCACATCACCTCCGCTGCTGGAGCAGAAACCTGCCTCCTGAGGAAAGGGAGGCCGAAATCCTAAAGCTCCAGAGACAGTGCTCCTCACAAGGGGAGCTCCTGGAGATGGAGCTAGGCTTTTCTTTATTCTTAAGAGAAAACTGACATGGCCTAAGGCAGCTGTCCTGCCTAGTTACACTACCAAATACACATGGTACTTCCTTTTTTAGGAAAAAAGGAAGGAGGAATTTATCTGTAATTGAGATCAAATTTCCACAAGTTCAACCTTGATTTCCAGAAGAGTAAGAACAGAAAGACATTATCAAATTTGTTCTGCAGCACCCAAGAGCATCAAGATAAGATTATCACAGCAGAGGTAATTAAACATGTAAATTCCACTTGCAGGCTGCCATCGGTGACCGACAAGGGATGAGAGAAGGGATAGCATTTCCTTTTTCTGAAAGCTTGTGTTTGTAACTTTACATAAAGTAGTAAACACAGCCATAATAAATAGAAAGTATATGGTAATAACCCTGTGACAGGTATAAACAAGACAGCTTATATAAAGTGTAAGATGTTCCAATAAAAATAAATTTAATTTTACAATATATACATATAAAATCTTCTCTGAAAGAAACAATTTTAAAATATTTTCTTTAAGGCACCTAGGGGAAAAGAAAAAACAAGAGAAGACAATAAGACAACACACATTAAGATTTGAAACTTGCCAAACAACTGTGACAATAAAATAATTCAATCCTATCTTTTAAAGGCTTTTAGAGGGAACCAGACTGTCTTCCCTTCCCCTGCTTCCCTAAGTCCTTCTTCGGACTACTTTATTGACTCATAAGCTGTCAGTAGGTTAAAAAAGAAATAACAAAAGTACAAAAACTAAGCTATGATTCTTCACAGCATTGCAGTCCAAGGGTAAGATTCCAAAAACTAACTCAAGTATATCACTTAACTGACCATTAAGTACAAAAATACAGGGGTTTTTTTCAGTTAATTACTGCATAGAAGACTAGATGACATTTCATTTCATGAAGGGATCAAGAATATAGAAACGTTCGAAGTTATACAGTTATCCTGCTTATAGTTTTTCTTCATTTGTAAGTCACAGGTAGCTTCCCTGCAGTTCTTCCACATGCATAAGGAAGATACAGTGTATCCTTATTTAGTTTGATTTATTGAACTTACTTGAATTAAGCTATGTCCATTTCATCTTCATTTCTATAAGGAGGACTAATCATGGGTTCTGTTATTTCATATGTTTCTACAATCTCCTGGTTAGAGATGACAAGAGAACGTAAGTTACAAGCGCTGAGCTATTTCAATTTCATTGCAGTTACCACGAGATAAGTAATAATGTTTTTCATACTGAAGCACTATTTCAAATTACTAAGTTTCTTCTGCACATTCTAAGCGAAGGACAAAGAACTAGAGTTGTATGTGCTAGAAACTACTTTTTGTCTAAAATTTATTACAAACAGCAAACAGTGAGGAAACTGTATGGAGAACTTCCCCTCTAGAAGCAAGTACCGTATATAAGGGAAGAAACAGCTTCCATACTTATGCAGTCCTCATATAAAACAATAAAGGCGAGTCACTGCACAACTTAAAAGCACTTAAACTGACCAAGCCTCAAGGATCAAAGATAAAATCGCTATCCCAGTTCTCAGTTTTCTTGCAGTTAAAAACATTCATTAGATTTGTGATTGTTCTGGAATCCATAAAATTAAATGTAGTGATAATATATACAGGAACACCTATCCTCATCAGAGTACATCACAGCACAGCTCTCAGATGCATTCTTACACTTAAGAAAAAAAAAAATAATCAAAAGTATCAAGTGCTCTCTATTGTACCTTCCATTCCTGATGGCTCAGAGATATGACAACCTGGTTCCGTGCTCCAGCACTATGGTGATCCTCCTTTCCCTCATTCTCTTTTGAAGGCTCTGTTCAAAATACAGTATTTTCATAGTCTTTACACTTGGAAAATCAGTTTCCTCCAGGAACACAAAAAGCTTCACAAAAAAAGCAAACCAATTTATATATACTCCACTAAGCTAGTCTCTATCAATAGCCAGGACCATATGCTTCTCCAGAAATTTCTTTAACCTTACCTCCTAAAAATTTAGGAACTAACATTTCTCAGAGTCCCAGAAGGACCTAAGTATTTAATCCTTTACAAAATACCACCAAAGTCTTATATCCTGTGCGAATGAAAGCCAAAAACCTCATACATAGGATGGCATTGCCTTTTCAACTCCTTTGAAGCTGCAGCACTTCCCAACTCAGAGAGACGACGGAGACTTCTTGCACACAAAAATATCTTTTCTCAGCAAAGCGTAACAATGGTCATACACTTATTAGCAAAAATAACACTTAAAAGGAAAAGTAATAACCTTTTACTTCTATTAACTGAATTAATTTTTATTGATCAGCATAATGGCCTATTCCCATATTTTGATATTTAAAGAGACTCAATCCTTTCAGTTACTCATAAATTCCTTCATGCCTTCAATTACATTCATTCCATATGCCCAAATCTCTACTCTTGCAGCTAAAAATATATGTAAAACTTTGCAAACACATAAGATGCAGCTACTTTTCGATGTTCTAACAAAAATTATTATAGTATTTTAAAGCTAGATTTTACCTATTATTGGCAATTTATCGTCATCCAGCTTCAATTTGGCAAAACCATCCTAAAAAACAGTAGAATTTAAAGTTTCAGAAATTAGAACTATCTAATTAGGATAATGCACTGAGATTTCATATTTTTAATTACTATATTACATAAACAGGTACACATATTGATAAAGAATCTTAATTGGCATACTAAATAGGAAAAATTATTTAAATATAGCACTTATTCATAAAGAATGTGGCTGATATAGGACAGTTGGTAACTGCTTGATTATTAAAAAGTTGAGTTGTTAAAAATCATTATTATTCACTAAATATACTTTAGTTAACCCTTCATAATCACATCAGCATTCACGATAAACCTGAATTTAGTCAAAATGTTTGTAAGTTTTTCCCTTTTCCGAAATTCGTTTTATCCATCAGACAAAGTATAGTTTGAAATTCAAATCTACAGATTCAACAGAACATGAAACACTGCCCTACAACCTCAATAACTCTTCTATACGACTAATCCTCTATGATCTAAAATAATGTGAGGTAGAATCTGTTTTTGAAAAGTATTTTGACAGCAAAAAATTTCGCTTTTGTTTTGTTGGTTAATTGTCTGGACAAATCCAGTAAAAAAAAAAATTAGTCTGTCAACTCCGTTTTCTTTTTTATTTAATTACCAAAATATCATAGACTGTTTGTATAAAACCAATTAAGATTCCTAATATTTAAATCCTGATCTGTCAATATTAAAGCTATAAAAACAACAAATCAATATTTCTAGGTAATTCCAAGATCTAAAATAAGACTTCAAGAACATGTCATGCCTTACCCTTATAATGAAGGACACGTGAAAGATGTTTTCCACAGTGCGTGCAAAAGAGTTTGGATCAATCACAAGATCAAAGAAGGAAATAGGTGTATCAGCTAGAGATGAAAAAATGGGTTTATTAAAAAAAAAAAGCCACACAAACAAAACCAAACAGGTGGTATACACAGAGCTAATATCTGTAAACACAAACGTAAGAAAGTCAGCTTTTAAAAGCTAAGTGAATGTTTGTCAATTTAGTTACAATGCTGAACCCCAAGCTGCCTGCAGAAAGAAACAGTTTCTAGAGAATATTGTTTTCTTCCCATCTTTTGCCACACACATACACAGTGACTATTTGATTCCTTCTAAAATATGGCATGCTTTAGTAAGAGGGAGCGGGTAGGATTTAAATTTATTTTGCAATCAAACAGCAACTGATTAACGTCATAAAAAAATACATAGTATATGGTTTTCAACATAAAGATTTCTACTTGCAAACTCCACCTCATTTTGTTTCTATAGTTTAACCCCTCTTAACTGTAGAGGATTAAGAGTATTAATTTTAACAAATTACTGCTTTAAATCTTAATTGAATCATACTTACGATCATTTTTAAAATGAGTTTGCAATAATCCCAAGATCCTTTCTACTTCTTTTTCTGTAGCTTCCTGATGAGACTCCTCCATTTTTTTTAACTGGAAAAAAGAAACATAGTTTCACCTCAAATAACCTCTGTTGTAAGACAAGAATATGAAAAGGGCCTTTTAGGAACATAACATAAATTTTACTGTCTACTACACATGCAGTGTTACAGATACACTTATGCAAACGTGAGACAACTTACGAAGTGCTTTAGGAATGAATTCCCAGTTTACAATATCAAACTGAAAGGCCAATACCAATATCAAACTGTATGTTTTGAGCCTGTTTATAGGTCTACTCTTACTTTCCAATAGTTCTGTGGAAGCGGGTTACCCAGGTACACAGTCTGTGAGTTTACTGAAGAAGCTTATTTTAAGCGCAGAAGGGCAGTTCATTAAGATCTTTAACTTTTTTTCAGAAAAGGCACCTAAGTTTACATGTAAGAAACGTCATGGCATCAAGTTTGATATCGTCAAAGGACATAATTATTGTGATTTTACAGATTTGTTCATTATCTGTAAAGCAGGGTACTTCAAATCATCCTCCCAGTATGGTGACGAGCAGAGTACCAAATTCACTTTCCAAGTACAGTCTTCAGTAACCTGTTTGCTGTTCCTGTTAAACCCCACTGTTCCTTTGAGCACCTTGCAATAAAGCAAGCTACAGAAAGTTTCACACATAATATTTACCAAACACAGATTAACATGTATGCTGACCATCAGTGTTTACCTGGTACCAGGTAAAACCACAAACAGCGGTCACTCACTTCTGGAAGCAACTCTCTCAAACCCTCCAGCTCCTCTTCTTCCAAGCACAAACTGTATCAGAATAATCTCTATCACTATTTGGATTATTATGAAGTAGGCTGTATTTAAAATGACATACTCAACATTTTGCCTCTATGCATTGGCGTTATCAGTCAGAGGTTTCCCATAACAACATGGTTTATTTTATTTTATTTTTTTTTTCAAAGTTCGAAATGTAAGCGTCTCTAAGTATTCTCAGATTTTTGCCTTTCTGACAGAGCAAGACAGAAAGAATTGGGAAATGGAAAGCAGGGAAAACAGTGGTTAAGTGAGCCAATTAGTTTGGTAGTGTTAACCACATTTCTGTGCAAATGCCACACACTGTTAGACACTTTTTAAATAGAAGTTGAAAACACACTAATGTAAAGAAGTTTCTTTTTTGTTTCCTTCCAAAGCAACAAGCAACAGAGCAAATAAGCTAATTTGAAATTGAAAAAATAAGTCTAAGTCCTATTTCTGAACTTGAAATCAGTCTGAAAATACTGTTTCCTTCCACTCGGTGAAACATGGCAGTCCACACAAAACAAATCAAGAAGCCCAATAATTAAGTCTGTATCCTTTAGTACTACACACTTTGTAGCTACAAAACCCTAAACAACACAAACAGAAAGATTTAAAATTGACTTGTAGTAACTATGCCATAACAAATCGTTAATAAAGATAACACTTCACAGACCTGAGCAGGCATTGCTCGTTTTTCTTCTCCTCCTCTAGCTTTTTTCTGCCTCTCAATCCGTTGTCTTGGTACAGGAGGATCAGACTTGAAAGATCCCAACCTAACCAAAATAAACAGAACATATATATGGTAATATATTTTACATTGTATGCTAAGAAATCTATGTACTGAGCAGTTGATCTGCTGATAAAAGTGCAAAGTAACGACTGATACCTAAAAATAGAGCCTCGTCACATTTAGAGACTTCTGTAAACAGCCATCCCCAGAAGTTACTCCCAATATACGTTGGCAGCCTGTCCTGGTTTCAGCTGGGATGAAGTTAATTTTTTTTTTTTTTTTCCTAGTGATTGCTGTGTTTTAGATTTGGTATGAAAGGAGTATCAATAATGCATATCAGGTTAGTTGTTGCCAGGTGATGTTTATATTTTTCAAGGAATTCTTTCAGCTTCCCATAGACAGAACGATGGAATGGCCAATGGACTATTCTGTAGCGTGGCGTCATGCTCAGTATATACATGGGGTCAGCCAGGGGCAGGGGGTACTTGGGATCACTCCTCGGGATGCTGACAGTTCACCGGCTGGTGAGAGTGACTTGTGTCTTGTATATTCTTTTACCTTTATTATTATTGTTATTTTTCCTTTTCTGTTATCATTCTATAAAACTGCCTTTGTCTGAACCCATGCGTTTTTTATCCTTTCCCCTCCTTTTCTCCCTCTTCTCCCTGCCTTGCTGGGGCAGGGGGAGAACTGCACAGGCAGCTGCGTGGTCCTGGCTGCTGGCTAGGGATAAACCACAACACAGCCTCATACAAGAATTATCAATAAATGTATAAAATTTGATGCAATTATTCTAACTTTTTTTTTTTTTAACTGAAAACATTAAATCTACTTCTCTTAAAAGTGGTTAAGAAATGAAACAGAGTTTATGGTTCATATCCTCAAATATCCCCATTAGAATTTATTACAAACTTTTTTGCCTGAAAACTCTCTCCATACAATATTTATCTCTTTCTCATCTATTGTTTAGTCTCTGTAAGTTCAAGTTTGCAGTAAGCTTTTTTTTTTTTTTAACAAAAAAGCCACAAATTGTTAAAACATAATCAATCAAGAGAACATTCAGTACACTGAGATCCAAAGTTTCTCATTAAACAATGTGAGTGTAACGTACGTGCTAGATTTAGGCACTTTCTTGAAGTGCTTACCTCTCTCCATTGACTATATAAGGAACTTAGGCTCCTAACTTTGATTGCCTTGAATCTCCACCAAGTTAGATGCCTAAAGGAGAGAGTGTGAATTGAGACTCAATTCAAGTTAGTTCAGCAGGTACCCAGAAATTCTGCAGCACATATTTTTTCCGATCTTGGGCGAGTTGCAACTGCTCAATTTCAGAAGTCATAGACTGACCATGAAAAAAACCACCCAACACTTCAGGCCTCAGATAAGAATAGATGGAGTCAGAAGTAAGTAGTTCTTTTCCTAAACCGAGGACTACACCTTATTATTTAAAATTAACATTTTGCTAATATTCACACATCCTCCGTCAGAAGACAGCCATTATTACTTAAGATGTCAAAATGCAACTAATGAGAAAACAAAGTCTTTCTTGCAGTCAGTTTTAAGACTGTAAAAATGATTGGAAAATATACTTATCGTTTAGAGCTTACAGCTTCAAAGTGCAAATATAAGTTTGAACCGTATCAATTAGCTGTCCAGCATTAAATATAAGATATTGTATGATGAAATTATTATATGCAGCAACTTTCTTACAATTGTAGTGATACTTACTGGGGTGTGGAACGAGTGCAAAAGCACAGACAACTGAATAATATTCTATCAGCTCTAACGTCGGTAATTTAATTGAACTGGATCCTGCTATCATAGGCTGACTTTACCAGAGATTTAAATTGGAGTGTTGTCTATAAGCCAGGTGACTAACCATCATTTAACAGCAGCTAAAAAGGCTCCTACTAAATGGGCTGCCTACGCCTAAGCAGAGATGACGCTGATTCTATATAAGGCCACTTGCCAGTAATCAGCTGATTTCTTCTGGAGGTAGAGACAGAAAGCAAGATTCTAAAAGACAACCCATTAACACAGACATACAAGAAGAACTGTTGGTCTCTTTATGATAATACAATCATCAGGTAAAAGATATAGACCCTGACAGACTGACCGTATATAACTGTCTGGGAAAGAAAAATAAAAGGTTCCTCTATTCATGATTCTGGCTGCAGCCTCTACAGGAAGAGAAAGAGAGTCAGCTTTTAAAGCAA
Organism: Chroicocephalus ridibundus; assembly: GCF_963924245.1. Taxonomy (NCBI): domain Eukaryota; kingdom Metazoa; phylum Chordata; class Aves; order Charadriiformes; family Laridae; genus Chroicocephalus; species Chroicocephalus ridibundus. The sequence continues at coordinate 5,599,087 of NC_086289.1, read as the reverse complement.
AGAGGATCACTTCTACCCTTTTTTTTGGTCTGAAACACATAAATCAATAATACCTTACTATGTCTATTAGATACAAGTGATACTATTTTGTAGCCAAGCCAAATCAAAATCAAAGAGAGAAATATTAAAAAATATTGTAGAGACAATGAGTTCACTGTACCATAAGAAGTTCTTGTTGACACTTTGTGACCCGAGATTAAACTCTATTCAAGCACAGGGCATTAAAGATAAGAATCTATTAAGGCCATTAGCTTGTGCTGCAGTATATACTATTTCCTTAAATAAACTTACATATAGTGAAAAGAAGGTGCTCTTCTGAAGTACTTTTCTGTTTCTTCTCCCAGTTTATGCCAGGCATTACTAGGTAAATAGCCACCTGAAGTGCTCTCAGAATCACTGTCATTTTCTTCTACTTGTACACGATTTATACCCATGAAGGTTAGCTACAAAAGAAGGAAAGTTGCAATGAAAATTCACTTAGAGAAAGATCAGTAGATACATTAATGCTGAAATACAGTATTATGGTGTTTGTCCTGCTAGATTAATATTTAATATCACTGCATAAGAACCTTGACTTTCCTGAAGATACATGAAAACAGAAAAACACTCACATACAGACTTGTGTTCAGGAAGCATCAGCAAGCAATGAAAAAAAGAGCTATAGGTAAATAAAAATGCCTGTATTCCAACAGAATTTCAATGATGTATGAAGTAGCAAAGCATTACTTAAATCGTACTATAAAGCTAAGATGTCTCACAGTTTCCGAGCAGCACACGCTTCCAGGAAGCCTAGCTCCCCAAACATCATAAAACCAACCCAGGCTTGGCCCAACCCTGCATCCATCAACCCAGACTTCCACAGGAGCAACATCAATAAAACAATTGAACTTGATGGGTTTTTATATTTCAGAGCTCTTCAGACTCCTTATTAATTTACCGTAACACAAGAGAAAACTTTCAAGGGTGGGGGGGAGTCTGCTTCAAAGCTATTCTGAACTGACTTTTCCACCCAGTCAGAGTACAAAGAGACAAACATGTCTAGCCTAGAAGCGTGCAAGTAATCCGAAGTCCCATTTCATGTCAGTGACACACGGCCTTGAAAACTGCATCCAAAAACCATATAAAGGAGCAGACAGGATAAAGAAACTACTTCGTTACTGGGAAACTACAAAAGAGTGGGTATAAAACAGTGCACAAGACTACCTGAAGAGCATGAACTGACTGAACTGTGATAAAGCAGCTGCAATGCAACAATGGAGGGGCATGTCTGCATTTTAAGGTAGTTTTTTCCCCCTATGCATATTGGAAACGCTTAATACATAGCCTAAAACAATTAACAACACTAACCATAAAGTTAATCAAAGGAACTCATAGGAAGAATGTTAAAATCCATGAGAGCTGTCATGTACTGCCTCACAGTCTGAGGCTTTTATTTTATGATTCTGTAACAAACAGAGCAAACCTCTAGCAAAATTGTTGGCAAATTCAGAGTCTGGAACTTACCAAGTCTTCTGCAAACACTAGTGAATCAAATGCTGTCATCTCAGAGTGCAACTCATTGGCCTTCTCTTTTCCTAGATTTGATGCTAAGACAAGAAATTGGGCATCCAATGCAGCTTCTCGTGCACAGGAAACTGTTACAGAAAAGAATTTATGTTAGTAATATGTAATTGTCCAAAATACAATAGTAAAATTTAGCATACAGACTTTCCTGGGTGTAGAGCTTTGCAAATCATTTTATTGTACTGACCTCTAACATACTTACTTAAAAAATCCTTAAAATAATATTTGCATTTTTAAAAAAGAAGGAGAGAAAAGAAGACGATGACATTGACAAAGGCAAGCATGGAAAAATAACACATTATCTTAAAGAAAATGCATTTTTCATTGACATGCTTTGCATCTCTCCAAGTGAAATGAAGCCCTCTACACTGATATCTTTTATATGTACTACTTACATATATTGTTCTACAGAGTCAAGATAAAGCAAGCAGTCTTTCTAAGTGCAAATAAACACTAAAGTAATGATGTTTATTTTATCACATCAACTTATTCAAACAATTTCTCTTCAACTAAAGATATCTACTTCAAGTTGTACTTTAAGAATTCTGATAAAGTACTTGTACCTCAACTTCATTCTCTTGCCCTCTTTATAAGGTATCATTGCCCCACACTTGGCCAACTGTCAAGCAAACACCTCTCATAAGGACCACAGAATTTGTCTTACCTCCACTAAACAGTTTATTGGCCTCTTCCAAAGCTTCTGTCAGTCTGTTGCTTTTTGAACTCAGCATATCCTCACGATTTTCTGTGGGGAAGGGACACAAATGAAATCCTAAATTACTTAAATAGAGAAGCATCAATAAATACATACTTAAACCTTAAATCAAAACTGGCTGGTTCATAGCTCATCATACACACAAAAATAAAAAATATAGTTATAACGCATGAATTGCAAGATTATGTAGGCTCCATTTTTATTAATGTTTATGCATTAACTCAGTTTGAAGAAGCAATTTTCATTTTGCTTCAACTGAGTAAGATTTATATGGCTGAATTTATGTTAGCAGATCCAAGATTTCTCTGGGTTCCAGTAAAATTTCTATATCTGTGTCAAAACAGCTACCGTATATTATAGTTTTCTGTATTTTATTTGTCTTATCTGTAAGTTATTTAGGACTTTCATGAAAGAAACACTTAAACCACCAAAAACGTATGCTTGGTGATTTCTGAATCAAACACAGTGACTTACACATAACAGTATACATACGATTAAATGAAGCTTTCAGATGTTCAATTCTAAACAGCTACTCACAGCACTGCTTTTAAGGACATACACCATATTCAGTGCATTGACATACCACTGTTGCTTTTCTGCATAATCACAGACTGGATCATCCATAAGCTGCGTTGTATTGTCTTGTAAAACAACCCCACAAATTTAGCAAGCACACAGAAAACAACCAACACCACATGTTGCTTAATTTTGCAGTGCTTACTCAAACAACCACTGTTATGCTTTCATGAGAAAAACAGCACATTCCAAACATACACAGGAGAAGTACTGACACACCTACCTAGAAAGATGCTAAAGAAAAAAAAAAAAAAAAAAAAAAAATCACATAGCACTTTCTGAAAAGCCTAAGAATAACTTCCTGGTCCAGGCAGGTACTGGTTCCAACAGTTTCAAATTAAAGTTCCAACACCATGAACGCAAAATTAAAGGCTATCAGTATATCTCCAGGTCTAAAGCTGATGGTTCTCCTGCCTCAATGCAGTCACACATATTAAGTGTGGGTAAATCATAGGCTGGTTTGGGTTGGAAGGGACCTTAAAGATCATCTGGTTCCAACCCCCTGCCCTGGGCAGGGACACCTCCCACCAGCCCAGGCTGCTCCAAGCCCCGTCCAGCCTGGCCTTGAACCCCTCCAGGGATGGGGCAGCCACAGCTTCTCTGGGCAACCTGGGCCAGGGGCTCACCACCCTCACAGCAAAGAATTTCTTCTTAATAGCTAATCTAAAACTCCCCTCTTTCAGTTTTAAACCGTTACCCCTCGTCCTAGTGCTCTACTCCCTGATAAAAGAGTCCCTCCCCAGCTTCCCCGTAGGCCCTTATAACCTTGCTATCCCTGGGCGTGCAAATGCTTCCAGGGAGGCAAATTTCCACCTAACTCCAGGCCCAAACTTTCAGCAGGCCAAGGAACTCGGAGTTCCCACGGAAACCTGAAGAGTTCCTCAAGCACCAAGGGCAGGTTACCAGCCTGGCACTCCCAGGGACTGCCCCGGCACCCCCTCGCAGCCCACGTTTCCCCTCGACAAAGAGGCCGGGGCAGAGCCGCGTCCGGCCCCGGGGACAGGCCGGCGGCCCACAGCCCGCTCCGGGCCGCCCCCGGGGGGAGCCGCACCCCGGGCTTACGCTGCACACTGTAGATGAGCTCCCGGTACTGGTTCCGGATCATCCTCCTGTTCCGCTCATCGCCGGCAACCTCGGCGCTCTCCAGCCGCCTCGGGTTCTCCCCCGCCGCCTCCGGCTCCTCTCCATCCTCCTCGGGGGCCGCCGGGCGGCTCGACGGCCGCTGCTGCTTGTGCTGGGGCACGGCGCCGTTACGGGAGGTGGACGGTAGCGAGAGGCGGCCCGCGCCCGAGCTCTGCGAGGAGGAGGAGGAGAAATCATCGCTCCCACTCGCCTCCGACATCGCTGGTCGGCACCCCGAGCCTTCACCAGCCACCGCGAAAAAGGCACGGGAGGCCGCCGCGGGAGGCCGCCGCCCGGGCAGCCTGGCCCCGCGGAAGGCGCCAAGGCCGCGGAGACGCTGTTACCGGTCGCGATGGCGGCCGGCAAGGGCCAAACCCGCGGGGACGGGGCGGGGCGAGGGCGGTGGGAGGGGCCAGCGGCGCCACAGCCCGCTCCGGGAGGTCGCTGCCGCGGTGGAAGATGAGCATAGCCCGCGGTGCGTGAGCCGGCGGGAGGCCGAGGGCTTTACGCTGTGCGGCGTCAGTGGCCTGCTCGGGCTGGCGGTGTCGCTGCTCCTTCAGGGAGGCGGCGCGGGGAACTGCGGCTCCCTCTCCGAGGGGAACGGCGGTGTCCCCCCAGCCGAGGGGAACAGCAGCCTCCCCCCCACTCTCTGAGGGGAACGGCGGCCTCCCCCCCTCCTCTCTGAGGGAACGGTGGACCCCCTTCCTTCTCTGAGAGGGACGGCGGCCGCCCCCCCCCCCCCCCCCCCTCTGAGGGGAACGGCGGCCTCCTCTCTCCGAGGGAACGGTGGACCCCTCTCCTCTGAGGGGGACGGCGGCCTCCTCCCCCCTCTCTGAGGGAACGGCGGACCCCTCTCCTCTGAGGGGGACGGCGGCCTCCTCCCCCCTCTCTGAGGGAACGGCGATCTCGTAACGCGGCGGGAATGCGGCAGCCCGGCGGCGTCGGGCCTCGCAGGTAGTTGTCTTTGGCTCGCTCCAAAAATAAATTGCGCCCAAGTAATTTCGAATAAATCCCCGAAAGGGCCGCTCACAGGCATTCGAGGCGTGACTTTTTACCTCGTGGTTTAAACAAGTTTTCTGCCTTCAAAAAGTTGAGCAGGAAAGTCCTGGAACTTTCGCCTTTATTAAGGAGTGGAAATGTAGTGATGAACCTGATGGTAATGAATCTTTTATCTGCCTTTAAGCCCTAACATCTAAGGAGTTGAAAATTAGAGACAAAGGGATGCTGTACTTGATGGAACATCTCAAATATGCTGTATGTTTCCACACAAATGTATAGATTATTCACTAAGCAGGGATCTGTGCTTTGGCAAATAAAGTAATAAAGGTATACTTTGAAGTGGAATAGACTCTAAACTAGTTAATCATGACAGGAGGTGGTGTTTATACAAAAACCAACGAAGTTAAAAGCTGAGTTAAATGTAAGAATATGTATTATTAATTTACCAGGAAGAACTGTATCTTCAGTAGTTTTAAATTATCTGCAACCAAGCATTACAAGTCTGGAAAATTCATCAACATTCAAATTGTCATTTCATTACGAGCATTTTATATTACAGACTAAAATTTCTTTAATATACAGTTTCTCCACTCTTTCCGTTCCTTTCCCAGTGCCAGTATCATTAGAGTTGAGTTTAGTGTAATGGTGGGTCTGGCTTCTGATCTGGAGCAGTGGGCCAAGTAATGTCCCTCATTGCCTTTATTTTCTCGTAGATCATCATAAGTAGTACAACTGTTTTATAAATATCTGTAGCTTAGGAAGTGTGATGAATGATTATTTCTGGCATCCCGCTGATCCTACTTTAAGAGTTCCTTGAAGTAGACTTTTGGTTTATGTTATTACACCAATCAGTTAAAACAATCATTAGCAGTCTACCTCAGTTGTGAGTACAGAGTTTGCAGAAGATTCTGATGAAAAGAGAATTAAAAGAATATATAATAATATTAAGTTGCTGTCTTAAAACAGCCTTATGTGCTAAAGGTTTAATTTCTGCTTTCCTGGTTACAGCATGTAACATCCCTTAATCATGGAGTTCATAGTGTTACGCTAACGCATATGCCCTCTGCTTCAGCATACTATCTAGTGTTCAAACATAGTGATAGGATTGCCTAGAAATTTTTACAATTTCAGTAAATTGTGAAACAGGAGGCAAGAGTTCAGAACCTTCACGCTTCCACAGCGACTTCTTGAAGGCTTCAGTAGGCTGGAAATTTTCTGGTAAAGCAGACGGAGAGACAAAGAGAAGTAGCTTCATCATCATTCGGATAATTTAAGTCTGATTTTATATTGGTTCTAAAGCAAGTTCTCTTTCATAGGATTCATAATTGCAAGACTATGTCTTCCAATTAACTCTTCTTTCACTGTTAATGTATATTCGTATAACAAGTTAGAAAAAGAAGGCATTCTGGGTATCATGAACGCTAGCATTGTAAGAGATTTTCAAATTTGGGAATCTTTCATGTTGATACAGGATGAAATCCACTTTTTATTACAGAAAAGGCATTGGGAGGAAGTATTCTGTAATTTTAACAGAAACTAAAAGTCATTTTATTAAGAAGGCAGATCTTTAACAACAAAAACTTGCATTGATGAATCCCAGATTTTTTGAAAGAAGACATAAAGTAGCAGGGATTTCCATCCTCCCCTGAAGTCCCAAAACACAATCTTCTTCATAGTACACATAGTCAACTTCATGTTTTCTTACATTAATTATTCAGTTGAGCATTAATCCAGAGGTGTGTTGGGTTCTCCTGAAAACTTAATGTACTTGTGAAACTTCAGGCAAAATCTAAATGCATGATTTACCACAGGTTGGCACAATTAATACGAAACTTCAGAAGTCTGCACAAGCTCTGGTCCGTGCAAAAATACTGCCCATCAAAATTAATTCCTTGTGTGAATCCATTGTCTCCAACAAAGCTATTCTAAAGAATGATTTTCTCCCAATACATTGTTTCAAAGACAAGGAGTAACACTTAATATAATTCCAAATTATCAATACGAGTTTTATTATAATGCATGATTAGAATAACAATATAGTATGTTAAAAGTTGATTTATAGGAACTTTCTTAATGGCTTTTCAAAAATCATACCTTTTCATTGCAAGGAATCTAAGAATTTGTTTGTAGCTTTCTCTGCTTAATTTTCAAAATTAAAATAATCCTACAAAATATATACATAACACTTTGTACTTCATTATGTGATTAATACTATTGTGTTGCTCTAATTATTGTGGTGTTTTATTAGAGTATTTTTAGCAGGTGTTCTGAAACATCTTCATAGATCAGACTGGTTGAATATACAGTCACGGATCTTCCTTGTCTTCCCCAAATCAGTACTTCTGCTGGACTACAGACTGCAGCTCTCTTTCAAAATATAAGTTTAAAAAATTTCATTTTTCAGTGCAAAATGATTTAATTATAGTTTGAACTTTTGAACAACTTTCTATTCTTGTACTTCGTGTGACTAGTAGAGTGCTGTCAAATTTGCGTTGCAAATTCATTATGAGTAATATGGTTTTGGACCCTAACACAGAAAGACTCAAGGCAGGATCCAAACAAGACTGGGGCCCATTGTGCAGTGCAGTACACAAACATGTAGTAAGGAATAGTCCCTATTCCAAAGACTTTGTAATACAGTACAAAATGCAAAATGCTGAGCTGGGTGGGAGGCATAGTAAAAGGTTCAATATGAGGTGAAAGGTTTAGTACCTTGCTGAGGAAATCCTGTTGTATCCAGGCTCAAACAAACCCTAATCTTGCAGTTTTGAAGATGATGCTTCCTTTCTTGAAATCTGTGTTTGACCTTTCTTGGTGCTTAGACAAGCAGGGCCTTTTACTCATTGGGTACAAGAGCAAAATATCCCACAGACCGCTCTTTGTCTCAAATATAAAATATCGTAGCAAAAAGTGTTCTTAAAGAGGCAAGCCATGTTAACCAAAAATTAAGCACTAAAAAGCACAATTGTACAACAAATACCAAGCAGCATACAAATTCACTTTTAACAAGAATGTTGTGCACTATAAAAGGATTTCAATTACTGTCACATACATACAGTAGCTTATATTTATATGTGAAATAAGACCACTCTACATAGATCAGGGGAGTTTAATTGGAATTTAGTTTTCAGTTCCATGACAAAAACCTCTTTCACTGAAGCTACACACATCACTTGGCAGTGGTAGGCATGAGAGGAAAAGCCTACTGCTGCTCTTCCGTATGCGCCGGTCTCACAGCATACACCGTGCAGCTGTGGGTGAGACACAAGGTGGATGCTCTCAGGGCTCCTAATTCCTATTCCATCTTCTTGTTGCAGAGAACAGACCGGCAGTTTCAAACAACACAACCAAGTACCACGTCATCTTGGGTCATCTGGAGAAACTGAATCTGGGAGCACTGAGGGCAAAGGTATAACTGCAGCTTTCTGCAGGAGGACAGAATTTCAGGGGTGAAATTGTCAGCACAACCCTCAGCATACTGTCTCATAACCAGAAAGGGACACAGAGCCATTGTGCCAGCACTGATTATCCTGCATGTATGTAGGCACATATGTTCTGCAGGCCTGCCTTAAATGTACAAAGATGTCTAGGTTCATGAGTCCTGTTGATTTCAATGGGAAGAAGTGCATAAATCACGCAGTAAATAGATCTTGTATTTCAAGCTCTTGATGTAACAGTTGTCCATAAGCTATCTTATCAAGTAAATAATTTCTGACCTGTGCTGTAGCAGTATTGTGGGCAGCAGGTTCCTGATAGAGACAGTGAAAGGTATAACAGTGCATAAGAATGAGGGCTAAAACCAGTGTTTCAGGCTGTAGGACAGATTGTGAGGAGCTCCTACTAGTCTCAGCTATTGCAAGGGAATATTGTGCATTATTCACAAGAATTCACAGCAGTGTTTCCCTCCCGTTCACAGTGATATGGCATCTCACTGACAATTATTTTCTTAGGAAAACACAAGCAGACTGTACAGTAAGCCGATTTTCAAACATAATTTAACAGCTGGAAGCCAGAAGTGTTATCATGCAACCAGCAGATTCTGCCACCTATGCCACTAACTCTGTTTAAGAATTACATTATTTATCTAAAAACTTAGTTTACAACACATGCAATATCACCTCTCATGTCCCAGACCTCCCTTTCCAAAATAATGCCATTGCCTTCTGTAAGCTTACTCACAACACATGGCTTCAGAAAGAGAGGAAATATAAGGGGATATTATTAAGAAACTACCTTATATGCCCTTAACATATGTGGACTTTCTCCTCCCAGTGAGTCCAGATGTCAGGATGGAAATATAGGCTTAACAAATGTGAGTATATGTGAGTTACAGTTTTTAAATATCATCTGACTATGCTTAATATGAACTAAACACTTTGTAATATTGCCAGACATTCCCCTGCATTTTTATTTTGAGAGTTCTGCTTGTCCAGATACCAGATCTCTACTTTCCTGACTATTCTTGTGCATATATGCCAATTGTTATCATCAACAGTGAAAACAGTAACTTAAGGAAACGGTCCATGTTCAGCTGATTGTGAGATTCTCAAATTGTTTTTACTCACCAGACTATTTTTTCATCTGATGTTCATTCAGTTCTCATAAATGCATATATGCAAAACCTTATTCCCATTGAGAAGACTCATATAAAGGAATCTTAAAATAAATATCTCAAATTTATTAGCAGAGATTCACTGTGTGCAGACTTCACCGTTCCTTCCTTTTCCTCCTGTCAGAGTGCAGAAATGCACATAAAGTTTCTGGCATTTACAGAGGATCTCCAACTGAATTTTAGTTCTTAAATTTGCATACTTTGTATATACCATGATACACAGCAGCTCAAATGGATACTGTATTTCAGGAAGCAATAGGCAGTCTCCATTGTCATCAAATATAGAGAAATAATGGGGATTTTTTATGGTGCTGAGAAATGAATTACCAGTGGTGTTGACCGTGCATCTCAAATAGCTTGGAAGCTGCCCAGCCTGCAGGTGCTCTCATCTAGAGCCAATAAACTGTGGATCTACCACCATTAGATTTAGTATCAAATCTAATCATTTGTCCAGTTCTAGAAGATTGGTCTCCTGCTGTGAAGACCCTGGGCCTTAATGAAGAAAGACATGTTTTTAAATGAGACGGTTTAGTGACTGCCCAGGAGTGTTGCATATGATTTTAAAGCATAAACTTTTTGCCTTTCCCTTGAATACACCCAAATAATTGCTGCTATTGGGGATGAAGGGATAAAGTAAGAAATTAATTGTCTAAGAACATTGCAACACAGGACCTGTTGCCCTGTGATGGCTGTTCCTGACACGAAGATAATCCTGGTAATCTGAAATGGGGCCTAGACTAATTGAAAACATCAGAAATAAAACGTCTGAGGTACTTACAATTCAGCTGCCAGCTCTGCAAGCAAATACAGATGAGGGTAATTTCTTTTAATGAGTGTAGCTAACTTAAAAAAATTGTTTTAGCAATGTAGAAGTGTAAGTTCATATACTTGATTCTTGCAGAAGCTTTTATTTCCATATTTACACATAATCCCATGGGAGGTAAAAACCTGGCACCAGATATTCTTTCAGCAAAGTGGATTAGGTTACAGCCCATCAAATCACAGTATACATTGTGCCAGTTTAAGAAGGTATTTTCAGAGGAATATGAAAGAACAATTATTAATAGCACTCTGAAAAAAAAACTGGGGCCCAATCTGGTGGAATGTCAGTGAAAAAACCCTGTCAGGATCAAACCCTCATTGGCACCAGGAACTCTTTCTTTATTACTTGGAAGGTTTCATTAAGTGAAAGATTGACACAAGGTTGCTACAACAACATGTGGAAGTCATGCTGACAGAAACTAAAATGCTCAAAACCTTCCACTTTTCCCCTACAATCAAACAGTGATTTAGTTCAGGAAAATGAAAAAAAAACTTTGGAAGAAAGAGCAGGAAATATATACATACATCACTGATGCCTCAGAGCAGAGAACAGCCAGACAGCTGCTGCCTTGGTGGTCCACCCAGTACATTTCTAATGGAGGAAAAAAGGAATTAAAAGCAAATGCAGAACAATGTTAGATTTTTGCAAAATAAAAAGCCAATTAGTGCTCTGTAGAGCTGTGCCCATATTTCACATAATTGCATGGCAATTTTTTGGACATTGAAGTTTTACTATGCCAATGATTTCTGTATTCCCAGAAAATTCATAGGAATTCACTTTTCTTTATAGCAATCTCTAGAAGTTATCACCTATTAGACATTGCCAACACCATGCAAACAATTGACTTAAACCTAAGCACTTCTGTGATAGATTTAATCCTATCACAGCAATCATTTCTTCATATCTTGTGCTGATGTGAACATATTTTTATTACATGTGTTTAAAGACGTGTAACTCACAAGCTATTATGAAAGAAATAATTTTTTCCTCTCTGAAATAATGTATTCCAAGGGAGGATTTTCCAAAAGTACCAAGTAACTGAAAGCATGCTCTACTTAAAAGTCTTTTCTATGATTGGTGTGGGTTTCCTATTCCAATGACACGTGCTTTGGTGGTTTATAGTTAAAACAACTCTGTACTGAAGTGGCATGTTTTTTTCCTGAAGGGCTTACATGTGACGCTCTAACTTCAACCGCTACATTCAAACAAGTGGTCTGAAAGATCCATCTTATCCATCAAGAGGAGAAACAAGCTGCTTTCCCTCTTTTCTGACTGCATGGGCAAGACAAGACTGAACACAGCAAGGGGATGAAGAATGGAACAGAGGCAGGAGACTTCTGCTTTTTCCTTCTCTCCCTCCTGCCAGGTAATCTGCTAGCATTCCCAGACTTTGAATGTTTATTCTGAACTCCAGCAAAGTATCACTCATGAAATATGTGGAGCAGTGCTGACTTGCAGTGGTTTTCTTACGGCAGCTATCAGTTTTAGCCATGCTGTGGTTATATATGTTTGCCACGTGCTAAACTGATTCATTTTCCCAAACATAGCTTACTAAGTTAGTCAGGTGAGAGAGACAGCCTGATACTTAGTAGTTATAGTCCTCGAGTGAAAAGCCAGAGGGTAAAATTCCAGTTACGTTGGAGTATCGTGGAACTTGTCTCACTGCCTTAAGCAAACAGTATACTAACAACGACAGCAGTCGGCACCCCGTGTACAGGACCTATCTCGTGTTATTCTCATCCAGCAACTGAGAATTCCTGTGAAGAACTGATGTGTCATAGCCCTACAGCTCCCTGGGTCAGATTCCTTACACTTCATAGCTATCCAGCATAGTGTTCTCAAACATAAGCCAATTCACATTAATAGAACACTTTCATGTGATCCAGGGAGAAAGGGGATCCATACACCAGCTAGGCGTGAAGGAGTGCAGAAGGTTATAAAAATCAGGGACAGAGTGGTACATTTTCATTTTTAGTCTAGAGGAAAATTGGGTAAGTAATTTTTTATTAGTTCTTTAAAATTAGAAATGTCTAGACTCAAAACAGTTTACTAATTATGTTTTAGACATTGCAAAAAGGCAAAGGGAGTGTCTTACAAGTAAAAGAAACTTTTCTCCTTACCAGAAAAAAACAGTGTCTCCTTTGAGGTTCTGTAGTTCCATGGGCTCTTGTATAACTTGTTTTACAATCCACAAAACCTATAAAGTAGTCTACAAGATGATGTCTATTTAGTCAGTATCTTTCTAAGACCAGAAGACCGATCATTAAGTGTGCATGTCCTAAAATAGCTGTTTTAAAAACATGTTACAACATTACAGACTGTAATAGCTATTTGCAAATGCTGGAGTTTTTAAATATGGCTCTCTTCCACCGTTGTTCTTTTTCAGAAATAGTTCTAAGGATTTGTTTCAGAATGCATTGCTTGTTGATTTTAAGTTGCCATGTAACGACAAGAATGTTTGTTTCTCATGCAAAATTTCATAGATAAAATTAGCTGGCTAGTCACTGCAAAGATTACATAGATGTTTCATGATGTTCTTAAGTGAGAACTGACTATGGTGTTTCGTCCTTTCATGCATAATGATGTTTGCTTCAGGCTGTAAAACACAATACTGAACATCTGTAGGCAGAATATTGCCTCTGGTGACCCAAACCTTTTATAGATGTTGAGGCAGTTGAAGTCACTTCTAGCCTTTCCCACTAGGAGAACTAATCAGATTAAAATAGTACTTCACTAGTTTGAGATTAACAAGAATTTGATTATGTTATTATTTTGAACATAGATGACATTCTGTTGAAATATGTTGTAAACAGGTAAGACCATAGACAATTATTTCTGGAATTTTTTAATGAACAGAGTTTATACTACCACAATGTTTTGGTATGTTTTGTATATTTTGAAAACTATTTTTCAAGTAACTGCCTTTAAAAAGACAGATTTATCTTCAGGCAGAAACTAACAATCATATTGACAGACACAGGATGACAATGGCAGACAGGCTTCTATGTGTATTATAAAGTTGGTGTTTCCTACAAAATCTGATCTTATCCAAAAAAATAAAGTGCTTATAGCTTGAGTTTGTTTCTTGTGATTCAGCTATTCAGGATCAAGCTGCTAATTACTTAGGAGTAGACCTTTTCCACTCCACACAGCCCAAGATATAGGTTAGAAACCTGCTATACATGTGGGAGTTAAGAAAAGAATCTCCATCCCTTCATGTCAAAGCTTTTTAATTATAAATTCAGAGATTAATTAAGTAGATGGTAATACATATATCCATACATCTTGTTTTAAGGGGATTTGGGAAAGTAGAAATGTAGAAGGGCTGGTACTTGGCCAGAAATGTCAGATAGGCCTACGGATGGAAGAACTAATCCTCACTGTCTTAGTTTTCAGTACCCTGCCATCTGCATCTACATCTACATCGTCTACATCTACATCCTTGCATTTTACCATCTTTAGAACAGAGATTGTGACAATAACAGGCTTGGACACTCTGGCTTAGGGAGATCAGTTGTCACTTTGCACGTGCTCCGGAATTGTCTAGTTAGTGTTGTTCATCAAGCGTTTTGACAATCCCAGGGCAAGCTGTGGAAAGCAACCTAGTCTATGAAAAAGCTGATCTAAGCTCATCTAAGTTATATTATGGCTTGGTTATTTTATCAGTAAAGCAAGTTGTTGTCATGGTTTTGGCCAGATTGGCCAATCAGAACGACAGATGGCCCTCCCCTGCCCTCTTCAGAGAGCAGAGGAAGAGATAAGGATATTTATTAGTTTAGAAAAAGGAACTAAACTACTTTAATGAAAATAATGATAAATAAGAAAATAGTAAATAATAATAGAATAATAAAAATTAAAGAAAAAAAGTATACAATATATACAAAACCGTATCCAGCTCCCAGGATGACGATCGCGTCACCAGCAGACACAGGGAAAGTCCCAGACTGGAGTCAGCGATGGACAGGAGCTGAATTCCAGAACTAGAGTCAGGAATGCTTGGATCAGGATCAAAGGCAGACGAACAGACAGGGTCCTCCTCAGGCGTCGGCCATTGAAGAAAAAGCGAGCCAGAGCCGCCTTGCCCCTTTGTTCCCTCAGCTTTTATACTGAGCGTGATGCAGATGGGATGGAATACCCTGTTGGTCAGTGTTGGGTCACCTGTCCCGTCTGCTCCTCCCTGCAGGTGGGACCCCTCTACGCTTCTCCGCTTCTGACCCTCTAACGGGGCAAGCAGCGAAGTTACCTGACCTTGGTTGTTACAGCAATAAGTCTAAGCAAGAGCCTCTGGGCATACCATTCCTTGGTATAATCAGGTCTTATCAATCTGAGAGTGAACAGTTTCTGAACAATGTGCTGTTAATTTCAGACTTTATTCAGTTAGAAGAGGCCCAGCTAAAAAGTAAAATTACGAATCAGAAAATTGGTTCTGTTTTACCTCAAACCAGGACAATGACCGGATATGCTTGGATTGTCACATGGGCACTGGTTTGTGGGGCTGATTAGAAAGGAAACCTGTTCAAAGCCAATCAAACAGCCTACTGCAAAAAAGAAATAAAATAAATGCCCCCAGTTCCAGCCTTATCCTTCATATTCAAAGCTATGCCTGCAGACCATTTCCCCCTTATACAAAAAATAATTTACATTGTAATTGCTTGCTTGTTATTTTGTGGGGCTCGATACAAAGCAAGCAGGGTAGAAATAGAAGTAATAGTTTGGAGAGTTTCCAGAGTAGGCACGGGCGTAGGGCCGAGGGGCCGAAGGGGAGACATCTCTGTGAAGGTTCAGGTTGTGAAATCTCCTGCAGGGTGTGGTAGGGTCTCTGTCTTCATTGTCAACTTCCATTCTGCTGGATGAGAGGAAGGCATTTTTGAAGAATACTGTGGATATTCCTTTCTTACCACTTGAAGCTTTCTTTAAAATTCTCTTGTATCTATCATCTTTTATGGCAGTATCAGAGAATGGCAATATTGGAGAATGATTTTATGGCAATATTAGAGAATGATTGACCTCGAAGACTGGGCAGCTTTTAGTCCGTGCTGTGGTTCTTCTTTCGATGAGGGAAGTCAAACCAAGTTTTCATACTGACCACTGACCTTTTTTCTGGAAAGATGGTCCTTCATTCTGGGGGAGGTGGAAGTCACTACGCAGGCTGCAGAAAACTTTCATGTCAGCTTTTGTATTTTCTGATGCCAGTAGAACAACGTTTATAGAAGCCCCTTACGTCCATAACAAGTATGAAAAGAGTAAAATTTTACCCTACATCTATGATCTAGGCGTAAGACTAAATGAATAGCTTAAATTCTGTTAATTGATTCTACATTCAGTTGCAGAAACTAATGGTTTGAAGAGTTTCGCTGCTGACAGCCAGACTAGAGCCATCACAGATTATAGTTTTTATTTTTCTTGACATAATCCTTTTTAAGTACTGCCTTCTAAAAATTGCATGGTGAAACAAAGTCCAATTTAATTTTTGTTTGCTTTCATTAGAAGCTCTTGAATGCAGGATACTATGAAAATATATCAGTTTGTCAAGATACATATACAGAATACACAAGCCTCGGCAAGTTTGACAAAATACTGAACTGTATATTCTTGCCAAATTAAATTTGTCATAAAATGCTAGTTAGGACTTGACAGACTCATTTACTTCTCTGGTTTCACAGCATGCATGTGATCCAGCTAGCACTCTTGGTTCTTGGTCAAACCCAAGCCTCAGCCAGCTATGAGTCCTTGCAAATGGATTAGGATATGTTTGTTTGCTTCATGTGTAAGCAATAGTGTGCTGTGGGGAATTTTGTAGGACTCTAATAGAACTGAACATAAATAAAAGGTAAGAATGATTTATTTTGTTACGTAGATGAAATCTACTTTTCTGGGTATAAGTAATCAGAAAAGATTCAAGGGTTCATGGCAACCTGACTGGGTGTTCTCTTGCTATCAAAACACAATGTGATAGATATCATGCTAATATTTTTTTATATGAACGGTTGCCATATTTACAACAGAAATATTTTAGAAGGAAACAGGACCAGTATAATTGTGAGTAAGAAAGCAGGACCATGAGATAATCTCCCTAGAGACAATGAAAGAAAACAGGAAACTCTATTAGTGAACCAACACTGTAGTTGTTTCTGCAGAATAGATCTGACTGAGGAATTGATCAAATTAAACCAAATGGCATATATTTTCAAAGGAGTTCTTTGGGAAATATGAGTTCAGAACATTTTTTCCCATTCCCAAAATGTGCTTCCTCCAGCATAGCTGTAAAAAATATAACTATTTTGGGGAGTTAGAGACTAAAATAGGTGAGGGATTTGACCCTCAGCCCTATTTTCTATGATTCTATGAAGTGTTAGCCAAACAGCACCATTTCCTTGCACTTAAGGTTCAATGTCATATTTTTACTCATCCTCCAAAAGAGGCTCAGAGGATGCATCTAGATTTTCTGGAGAAAAAACAATTTTTGATGTTAACACACTCTAAATTGGTGAGCAACTCCTAGTTGCAGCCAGAAGCCCAAAGATTGCTGCAGTAAGGGAACAGAAACAAAATAAAAAAAAAAGCAGTTCATGAGTATCAAAATCCTAATTTTTACAGCACAGTTTTGGACCTTACATGCCTAGATTTTAATGTGCTCCATTTTGGTTTTAGCATGGTATAGACTGTGAATCCTCCAGCACTTCAGAGGGAGGAATATGTGTGTGATGTATTATACATGGCCGTCTCCCACTTTTCTTACTATTATCCTAGTATAATGTGAGCTGTTGACCTATTTTTCGTCCTCACAAAAAAGCTGTAGATTCAACTATAAAGATTTTGGTTTTGTATTTCTGAATGTGTCTTTGTATTATATGTACAGCCTATTGATACAATTGAAACTATAGTAATTATTATTAACTGTTGGAATAAGTTGCATGCCTACTTGTTACATTGTTTATTACTCACAGTTTCCATGCCACTTCCAACAGTAAACTGAAAATTATACTTAACCACTTTCTTTATGAGAAAGAGCTGATTTTACCCACAAATTTGGAGCATTGCACAGTTTTATTAAACCCATGTGATATTCTCTGCATGATGCAAGGGGGCAGGAGGTTTAAATTCATAGTTTTACATGAAGTTGGGGTTTTGTTTCAGTTTCTCTGGTAGACTCTGATAGTCGTTGCACTGTTCACATCAAAAGGTGATATATGTCAGGAGCATTGAGCATGGAGATATTAATGCATTCTAATAAACTAGCCTTAGCATTTCTAATTGTCATAGACACAATATTTAGTCCCTGCGTGAAGACTTGCCAGCCCAAAACCAATATTAGAACCAGGGCACTATTAAACCATTTCCATTGTCAAAAAGACTTCAAGATTTTTGGAAATTATGCTTAAGCCTTTTGCATTAATATATCCTACAGTCTCATCGTATCTTTTTATGGCAAGTTCTGTTCTTACATCTGAAGCTTAAAGAGGTTTGATTCAACCTAGAGGCTATAAGACTTTTCAGAGAAAAAAATTATTCATTTCCAGATGTACAGAACTGCACCAAGTAACACTTAAGAGTTTGCTCATACAGCAAAAAAAAAGAATTTCATCTGGATACAAGATACCAATCTTGATTCACTTTAGCCCTTTAATTACAGAAGGTGGTATCGTGTATACTCCAATCATACATGAACTTTAAACTGGACAAACAATTGTAATCTTTATTTTGTGCTCATTCCATTGACTTGAAATATGGTTAGTATCCACTTTTTGGGTATTAGTGACTGATATTCAGTTCCCTACATTCTGTTATGGTTTCATGTTAAGAGTTCCGTTTGCTAATATCTCAGAGTGCTTTGTGATTAGTTAAAAACAATTGATACAACTGGGAGACAAAAGTGCCATCTGTGAACTTGCATGTAACATCAGCCTAGGCATTCTTTTTAACATTAGCTCCTGCTCCAACAGGCAAAGATGGGTTTTTTTGCCAGCAAGTCAAGGATGTGCTGTACAAAACAGCACTTGGATCTTTAATAGCCAAAAGAGAGTCATAAGGCTTGCATAAACGTGTAATATTTCTACCTGAAAGATGAAATCTGAAAAAAATGAAATCTGTCAAGCTAAAAACTGGAGTTCTACTTTTCCCATTGCACTGGTCGTCTGCCATCCCCAGATGACTCTCGGGATTTTGCACCCCAATGAATTACCATTTTTACTTTTGAGTCCACATCCAAATATGAATCCAATCACTTGATTGCAGTGGTAGCACTGTGTGCTGAGGTTATAGACATCATAGGTGCTGCTGGAGGAGAACTAGAGCAATGTTGCTTATTTCATTCACTTTATTGCCTTTTGTTATTTTCTTAGTGATGAAAAGAACAGTTCAATGACAGTAGAAAAATAGATTAATAGTAGATAAATAGAAACCATCTGCAAAGTCAAATTTCATCTATAATGTTCCATCTTTTGTAATGATCAAAACGAAAATAACTATAGCCAATATTCAAAAAACATAATTCAATTTTATTGTTAAAAATCTTACTGAGATGAAAGGGGAAATTTACATCTTTAAGAAGCAGGCTGTTTGCAGACTCAGGAAGCCCCAATATTGTAGCCATTTGCAGATGATTTCTGAAGATTTTCTTCCCAAATTTTCATTCACTATTACAATCCCTGCTGAAAAATGTAAAAATAGTGCCTAATTTTGTATAAAAACAATTATTTTGTGAGCCTGATCTCCAGGGAGCATTCCCCAAATCAAAACTGAGATTGAGTTGAAGTACTGCAAAGACTGTGTCTAACATATTCACTAACGATGAAGAAATGCAAATGTAAAATACACCTGTGAACTGAGTGAAGTTCTGAAACTGGATATTGTTTATATTAGTGGAAGATGATAACATGAATATAAATAGTGTAGACCCATCTGGACAAGGCAATGTGTTATATGAGTTTAAATCTGTCATTAGGAGAAGATGATTAGGTTTATGCCTGTCAAAAGGATGAAGACTTGTGCCATCTGTAACAACAGCGAGCAGCTTAGTTAACTTTATCTCCACCAACCACCATGGATCACTAGGACCACTTCCCACAACATGGCATGAGATCAGCTTTTAAAAAAAGCCACTACCACAAAGGCAAACATCAAGAGCTCCAATTCGGAGTAGGATAATGCAGTTTAGGCACCATTCATTGTCACCAGATCATCCTAAAAACCTTAAGGACTGTCTTTAACTGACTTCTCAATCTTGTTTTGCGTGCCTGCTTAGTTGAATCAAAGGAGTCAAGGGGAAGATAAGTTTATCATTTCCATCAATCTAAACATTCATTCATTACATTCATTTTAAACATTATAACAGTCCTGAAACAACGGTAATGTCAGTAAGGAAGGATTCTCATTATTATGCGATTATTATCTGTTGGAAAAAAGCACATATAGAAATTATTTTAACCTTACTGTTTTTCTTTCCTTCTTTATTTATGGTATCTTTAATGATACCTCTGTGATGTTACTGTGCACAAAAATGTTCTTAGCTGGCCCTTACAAATAAGCCAAATGAAGTATTTCAGTCCTGATTAGCCTTAAAATGTGATGAGGTCTTTTTGTGCAGGGCTAAATCAGTGTAACATCCTTGCGAAAAGTCCCTCATTCAGTACATATTCCATGTAAAATATAACCTATCCTTTTTGAACAGCAGTGCCAAATCAAATCAGTAATCATTTTCATTCGGTACTGATATTCTGAGGGCTGAACACTAGCGTTAGTTTTCTATATTTCTATATAAGGCCAGTATATTAATGGCCTAATCACTCAAACCCTCTGTGCCTCAGTTTCCACTTTTGTAAAATGTTGGCCGTGTTATCCTGCTCTGTGAATCAGTGAAGAACTTGCATAAGTAACCCCACCTAAATATTTACAGTACAGGAATGTGAGTGTTGTGCTTCCTTCAATATAAATGTTTTCAAGGTGCAGAAGATTGAAAAAATGACCAGTTTAATTTCAAAGTAAATATTTTTTCATCCAACTTCAGCATCTTTGTAAACAACGATTCACAGCTTTATGAACACTATCTTGACTACAGAATTTTTTCAGTGGTCAGTGACTCAGTTCTCAGTCCTGCAAAGATCTAGTATAATTATTTGGGCTAGAGTCTGAAACCTAACCCTGGTCAGGCTATTAACAAGTTGTCTTGATGTGCAAGTCTCCTGAGAGACTTATTTCCATAGCCTGCCCTCACTACTGATAAAACACGGCACATCTGGAGTGAGAATATTGTTCACTGCTAAATAGTCAGTAGCTAAGTTTATGACCTAATTTATTCTCAGGCAGGGATCAAACAACTGTCACGAGATTATGAAAAACAGCTTCAGGCTAAATGGCCTCTAACTGAGGATGAAGGATATAACCTGTATAGGATATATGTATTTATATGTACATAATATCTAATATATACAAGTGTGTATCTGTATGTGAGTGTGTGTATACATGATTATGTACCTGTGTACAGGTTGGGCCAGCACAAGAAATCAATAAGCATCCACCCCTCAGCCCAAGGGAAGTTTCAGAGTGTTGGAGGCTTTGCAGAAGCCCAAGAACGAGTGAGTCCTCCTCTCCTGTGATATTTGTGTGGGCATGACGGGTGCATTAGCACGAAGCCCAGAAAGCAGCTGCAACCTGCCAACTCTGACATGTCAACACACACCTCAGGCCAAGATAGCAGGAGATGAGATACTGCTGCCATCCGCAATTAGGGAGAGACAGTTGCTGACAGCTGGTTCAGACTCCACAGCTAAAGGAGAACAAGAAGGAAGGAATCTTTTACCTTCTGAGCAGCTTTACGCCCTGCTTCTTCTCTGCCATTCTCCTCAGAAAACCAGACCTTATGGCAATTCTTTGCTCTCCCTTGTATTTCCACTGAGTATCTTGGCCAAAGTGAGGAGAAAAAAGGGAATGCATGGAGAGAAGAAAGAGGTAAACACTACCGAGGGGACAGCAAGGAAAACAGTTTGAAGGAGAAAGAACCTGCAAAGAGGCTAGAAATAGTTCACCCTGGGATCATTCTTCCCATGCTTTTTTATATGTGCCTCTAGAGACCTGTTAAACCAGCTGGTCCCCACCTTGCTTATGTCTCCTTTTCTGCCTCAACTTAATATGGATTTTTGTCTCTCTCAGTTGTGTCCCACCACGCCCAGTGCTGTGGCCGGACACCACAGCAGGCAGACCAGCTCTGGGAGTTGAGAGCCAGCAGGTTCTGAAAATCCACCCTTCAGTCCCACCACTGCTTCCAAATCTTTGCCCCAAGTCAGAGAAATATCATTCCTGCCTCATCTTTGGGGTTTAGGAATCGGGATCCTTCACTTCGAGTGAGTGAGCGTGCATTTAGAGTGTGAAAACACACATGCACTCTGCCAAGGTGGCTGTAGACCTGAATTACACAGTCATATACGTCTCACGATACAAGTATGGGTGAGATATTTTTCATAAATCAGAATCGTCTGTTTATAAAAGGCAGGCAATAATAATAAGGAAATCATTTGCAGTCCTGCACAAGGATAGGTGGGCTATGTAGGTCAGCCTCCCCTATTGCTCCCAAGCCCTGTCAGCTGGTTGTGGCATCAGGAACTTAAAACAGGAAGCCTTTATCCAGCTCTCCATAGCCACAGACTGCATGTGGCCAGCGAGAGAGGCAGTGCCACTGCACAGAGCTCTGTGTTTCGTCTGGATCAACAGCCTTCCCACTGACTTAAGTGCTGCATATGGAATCTGGTGGAAAACTGCTGGTACAAATGTGGTTTGGAAAGAGAAATGCTCCAATACTTGGATGTTATTTTTTGGATCATGTATATTTTGGTAAATACTTTTGGCATCACTTTTAAAGACTTAGGTCCTCCGCATTACTTTGACATCTGCAATCAGTGCAAAGAAAAGGGAATATGCATGTGCTCTAAACATTTAATGCTCAATGCACAAGAGAAAGATTATTCAGATTGACAGATGTAGACATTGAGCACCATTTCAGACACCCTGAGGTGTCCGTGGCATCCTTGTGGGACTGGCAGAAAAAACACAAAACTTATCTTCCAGAGAGGCAGTTAAGGGATGAGCAGGGTACCTTAAGGTGTCCAGTGTGACACTAGATGTGTCTTTTAGGCAACAGAATCACACGTAAGGTTTCCAGAATCACTTTTACTTATTATTGCATGAAACTATATGGTATTATGAAAGTTCTGTTAAAAGCTAAAATGACAGACTTCTTTTTTCCAACTGGGAAAATACTAATAGATAGACTGTAAAATAAAATTAATCAGCACCCCCATGTTTCTTTAGGAAGGGTACCTCCTGATAGAGGTTTGAAATTTATCTCAAATTCTGGCGTAGTCTGGCAACTGGTGCCTGCTGGGGAAGCTAGTGCTGGCATCCTAGTTGTAACACTTGGTGAGTTTTTTTTACCTTGGACAAATCAATTAATCTCCAAAGAAATACGTGTCATCTTCTACACCTTTTGTGCCATGAATATTTAGTCTAAAAGATTTGAAGGAGGGAGAGGGGACTATCTGTACAGAGACTAAAATGAGGTCAAGTCTCTCAGGCACTTGATGTCTCTCACTTTCCAAAATCACTTCTGATAGTGCTATGTATAAATAAGGCCTTCGTATTTTCTTTAATTGTTGCCACTGCCATATCAAAGTACTACATTACCATGAGCGTGAATAAAACTTTTCCAAATACCTTAGCTATATGAAGAGGTTGAACCCCATCAGGAGTCAAAACACTTTTGGATCGCAATGTTGTTTCCCACGTTACACACTGGGGCAAAACAATTCCCTTTCCCTTCCTCCCTGAACACTCTGATTTTGCAGCCTGACCGCCTCTGGTGCCACCGTTAGACCTCCACGGTGCAGATGCACTGACATCCCTGGCACAGGGGTGGCGTCATTAGAAGCGGTGGAAGTGTGCCATAGATCAGATTTTTCCAGGTCAGGTTGAAAATTAGCCAGAAATGGGAAGAATAATTTTTAACTTTCTTAATGTGTTTTGTCTCTTCGTAGCAGATACTCAAAGCCTCCCTGTTTCGTTTCTTTCGTACTTGCACATTAAGTGGAACAAATCAGCCAAGGCTGGGCTGCATCGAAGAGCTGTCTCATGCGCCGTCCTTTAAATCCTCAGTCCCACCCTATGTGCAGTGGTGCAGCCCCGACAGGCAATTTCTGGTTATCCTGGGGGAAGGGCAGCAAAATACCATTTCACAACTCTCACAAAAGGCCAGCTCAGCTTTTTGTTGCCAAGCAACATCACAGTTTTACAGCAGATCCAGCTGCTGATGTTGCTAAGCAACATCTTTCCCATCAAGTTCTGCACTTTTAAAGCATTACATATTTACTAATTCTCATTATAGGATTATGTTTTCCCTCACAGATCTCGATATTTGCTCTGTTAGAATTCATGAGAAAACAAGGGCTGAAGGACTATCATAGGTCATTCTTGCAGATCTCTATGACATTGTTCTAATATGCAGAAACTAAGAATGATTTTGCATTAGTCACATCAAGATCAGAGAAGAGCAAAATTCTGAACACCCCCCCCCTTTCTTCTCTTACCCACGAGAATAGCTGGTGCATAATGGTATGCTCAGTGCTTCAGCAGAGCTTTGCAGCGCTTTATGTGTAGTATCAATCATGTGAAAGTAAGGAACATAAAAACATTTTGTCTTTTTTTGGCAGTATTTATACCATAAAGTAAAATGAGCTCAAAATAAATTGTCTTATATAAATACCTAAGGTAGCATGTATTCAATATATAAGAAGCTAACATATCTCAGTGTGTGTGGCTGATAAGTATACTAAATACTGTATATACTAGGATTAAATTTGATCACTCAAGACAAATTGCTTGGATCTTACTGAAATGCCTAACTCATTAACCCGCCACATAGCTTACCTTTAAGTCTGAACTGTGTTTTCCCCTAGTTTGAGTCTTCCAGTCCTCCTGGGTTAGATCCTCTTTTGATCAAGAAAAGGCAGTCAGTCTCCCTGGATGAGCATGAAGTGTGGATGAGGAACCACAGGGGAATTCCAGCAAGTAACAGTAAAGCAACCCGATGTGAGTACATCTTCTCTCCCACCAGTTCTATCATAAAATCATAGAGAATAAATCGAGGCATCAGAGAATAAGGAATGGTCTCACAGTTAGTGGCTTACACAAACTGATTTGGCTTCATACTGGAACAGAGCAGAAGAGCAGCATCTGCATAGGTGGGAACAACTTGCAGTGAATAGGTGTTGCTTGGGATAGTTGGGATAGAACCTGACTGTATCCTAATTTGGGTCAGAAAAATGACCCAAAGACATAATGTCAGTGTTGTCAGACAGAGTTGTTCTCGGTCCAGAGATCAGAGAGCTTGGTTGCTCACTGTCAGCATGTATGTCGCTCCCCTCATTTCACATGACTCGTGGTTCTGGCAGGAATGAAGTTGTCTCCGTGGCTTTGGAAACGTTACCCAAGGTTAGCCAAACAGAGGAGTTCTCCTTTGCATACGTGTTGATAAAAATACACAGTCAGGAATCATGTTCAACACCCAGCAGGTCGTTTTCCCCAAAGTTTGTGCCAGAGAATTGTTTTGCAAGGCAGCTTCTTCACTTTCACTTTGTTTCACTTTCTGGCCTTAGCTTTAGAAATGGAATAGCACCAAACATGAGTTCATTTTCTGTTTACGAGGAAATAATGCGGCTATCAGAAGTGAATATACTTCTAGGCTTGTGTTTTCCTGAGCTCCCACAGGATCCCTGTTCTTAAATTCATGGCAGAGAGCCTAAACAAACACATTGCATAATTTGTTGTCTATAGGCAATGAATTTGTAAAATTCAATTATTCATTGTAAATGGCCCTATTTTGTTTTCTAGGGAAAAGCACACTAAAACTTTCAATTTGATGAACTTCAGCTTTTCTGGAGTCTGAAGTAGGCTGGGGAGACCAGAGAAAAGGGGATATAATAGACACTTTCACGTTTTTTAGTTTTTGAGCTTTGCTATAGATCTTGACTTTTCCGTCTTGAACTTTTAGAGGTATAGCACAGATTTATTTGACATATTGTATTGCCCACATGCCACCAAAACCACTCATACGTACTTTATAACCTGAAAAAGCTCAGGGAATACAGGTAATCTATTTCTGATCTGTGGAATTCTTCTTTGATCAGTAACAGTGGCCTAAGGTGGTATAATAATGCTGGAGGCTTGGATTGCTGGGTCACCGACATCATAAAAAAAAGGAAGGTTAAAAAGGCAGGGCTACTCATGTAGTCCCCGACCTTGCAGCTGTTCATTCCAGCTCTTCACATGCCTACTGTTTTCAAGCCAGATGTTTGCAGACCGAGACTTTGTGGACCAGAGAACCACCACAGGAAAGCCAGCAGACAGCCTATGGCTACCCTATGAAATCCTGCCTCTTATTCATGTCAGACAGGAATTTTCCACACTGGAGTCAGTAACGCTGCCTAGCAGCTCTTCAAGGTGACAATTCCTGTGCCATGTGGCACCAACGAGCACCACTGGTGTTACAGAAACTCGTTAATCACTTGGAGTTGCCACTAATGATAACTACAGTGCCTTTTGTTATCAGCTGTCTTTCTGAGCACCCCTTTGTGGAAGCACTGCTGGAACGGACAATGAGCATTAATAATAACAATTAGCTCACCCATAAACCAGTACTTCTTGCAACATCACATTTCAAAGGGTTTTTGTCATGTCTCCACCCTTCAGGATGATTAAATGGGAAATGATTTCAGCATAACCTGAACAGGAACATCAACATTTGGTAGCAGGTATTTCTGAGAGCTTTCAAGAATAATAGGAGAAAATGAAAGACAAACACATAAACAAACTTGAATGCAAAATGCTGACTAGATACTCCCCCCAATACCAATTTTCCCTTGAAAACACCTGCATAACTTCAGTGTATGGTTGATACTGTTTCACTGAACAATTCTTGTAGTGCCAGAAGCACTGCTCACACCACAGGCCAAGAAACACTGGAAGTGAAATACGTTTTAACTAAAATCCATTTTCTCTGGGGTTGCTCTTGTGAAAAACATTAGTACTCAATTTACGGCATGCAGAGCCATTGCAGTCTCCCAGGAGCAGGGGGAGGCCGGGGTGGAGGAAGTATAACTTGTTTTCTTTTTCGCCTGGGGTGGAGGCAAGTTGGTTGTTCAGCAGGTTATGAAGGTGGGTCCCTGAAAGAAAGCCTTCATTTCATGTCAGTCGGAGGAGAAGTAGGAGGAAAATAAGGTGAAAACTTGTGAGGTGAAGATGGAAGGAATGGTTTGAAGATACGCTCTAAAAGTGTCAGTGAATCCAGAGCTGCCAGATTAATCCTGGAATGTAAGTGTAAACTTAAACATTTTCTTGCTCCCACTTTCAGGAAAGCAGTTGTTTTACTGTACATGTGCAAAAGCCTCTATAGGCTGATCAGACCAATCTGGTACTCGTGAGCAATTTTGGAGATATATAGTGTTCAAATAGTTGTAATAATGACATGTAAATTGTAAAAAGATAGTGCGGAAAGATGAGAAAGATTATCTTTCGGTGAACCTATGTTTATTTAATGAATGGATTTTTAGCATGTTTTTAATGTTTATTTGAAATTCTATACATATGATAAAAGCGCTTGTAGTTTGCAACCTAAGTAATGCTCGTGCATTGAGAAAATGTTTTAGAAATAATGTATGTAAAAAGGATTACAATAACATTGTAATCGGAAAAATTATCTTAGTTCCTCTGCAATGTAATTCACACATTGTTATTATCACTGTCTCATTACTGGAGAATCTAAAATGACTTTATTCCCTATTTAAGACATTTCACTATTAAGCAGATGGTAATGTGACAATTGTGTGACAATTGTGAATTTTCATCCTCTAGGAAAAGAAAAAAGTAAGTAGACAGCATAATATGATATGTTAGTGGAGATTTGTGATAGCTAGGGCTTTTGCCGTGCTTTTGTGATTTTCTACTTTGATTCCTGTACATTTGAATAAAAAACTGTAAATAAGGTATTTTTTCTTTCAACTGACCATTACAAATTTGGTCTCTGTTAGCAGTAGCTGTTCTTAACAGTCAGTATCACTGAGTCGGTGCAGAAGTATTGAGAGTATGTTATGCACTGGAGTGAATTTACTCTAAAATAAATAGAGCAACATTACGTCATACAGTAGCTAATCTGTTTAAGAACTCGATAAGCAAAATTTGCATTTTCCACAACTGATACACAAGACCCCACGCCAATTAACCAAATAACTCCATGGGGACTTGGAGACTTTCATTCATTCCCCAGCTTCTGTTATTACCGTGAGTGCTGGCGAGGGGAGCGTTTTGAGAGCTTTGGATTTCCTGGTGTTTTCACATGATGTCTGCGGGAACAGAAAAAGAGCTGGGAAGAGAAAGGCTCGTTAGGTCAGTGGCGCAGAAATGCCAGTGTGTTCACTCCTATGGAAATGTGCTGGCTGTTGAGGGAAGCGAATTGCTAGAGCAAAGTTATTACTTCTCTCCTGTCCATTGAAACCTTAGTTAGCTGCCCTAACAGTGTGCGAATAGTTTTTTTTACATCAATACATACTTAAAATATTATCATCTTAACCTGTTGTCTTGGAACATTTCACTGAGCTGCATCTCAAGAGATTTGGTTGTGCACAGTTACTTCATGATGGGGTACTCCATACTCAGAGAGTAGTGATTTTAAAAATATTACATACAGTCCTTAATTTAGTTCAGTGCTATTTTAAAACAGTACAGGATTTGGCAGTAATCTCAGCACATAAAACCTAGTGTTGCTAATTAATCACTAAAAGTGCAATCCTGGCCCCAGTGTTTTCAACAGGAGCAAATTCAAGCACCAATATATCCCCTGAAGACACTCAAGTTTAAACAGAGCGTAGCTTAAAAGCACAATACCGAACTTCTCTCTCTCCAAGCCTCCTGTGAAGAAAAATAATCTTTCAAGTTTAAAAAAGTGTACTGCAC
This sequence comes from Chroicocephalus ridibundus, assembly GCF_963924245.1. Taxonomy (NCBI): domain Eukaryota; kingdom Metazoa; phylum Chordata; class Aves; order Charadriiformes; family Laridae; genus Chroicocephalus; species Chroicocephalus ridibundus. Next base: position 5,570,683 of record NC_086289.1, on the reverse strand, counting down.
TAATAAGTAATAACATTCCTTAAAAGCTTATATGGTTTCCTTGGCTGACAAACTACAATCTTTCTTTTACAGCTTGACTTTAATGGAGTTTTTCTTGACATGTGCCACAGACCAATCTCACATTCTTTGGAAAAAAAAAATTGAAGAGAGCGTGTAATTTTCACCTATCCAATAACAGAATAAATACAGGGAATTTAAATTCCTGAGCTCCAAAATAAAATGTCTAGAACAAGAAGTAAATATCTATAAATGAATCTCGATTGTCTACATTTACTGTTGCGTATCCTTTTCAAAAATATACAGAAATGAATGATGCCCGGGGAGACACTAATTCCAGAGCTGCTCGTTACAGTTCTAATGCTCCGAGGATTTTTTTAAAATTAAATAATTAGAGTTGAACTAGTACAAAACCAATAGTAATTAAGGTGGGCAGATCCTGTTAAGTGTAAAGATGTGTTTAGATCGTAAAATTGTAAGCAGAATAATGCCTAAGAAAAGCAGGGTACGACTCCAGTGATAAGGATAAAAAAATGCATTTACTGTTTCTTAAAGCGAAGAGCATATGTGGAAAATTGTTTCTGTTACAGTAACGGTCAGGTTAAATTGTGGTTCTGACAGTGTGAGCACGCAGCTCAGTCCAGCATCTCCAAGACATACATGTGGTTTGAATACACTTATTACGGTTTTCATATGGGCTGTCCATCCAGAGTAACTTTGGCAAAGAAAATGCCTTTCTGCTCAAATGACACGGGATAATCCAGAAACAGAGTAACAAAGCTGAGTTTCAAGGAGCGCCTTTCAGCGTAAGTGGAGCCAGCGTAGGGAAGACAGCAGAGAGACATTATGAAATAAAAGCATTAGCAGTTCTCTTCCCCTGATTTATGACTTAAAATCATTGTCAGACTGAATGTCAGGAGGGGCAGCTGATAGGGTGACTGCTATGACATTCCTCCAAAATTTCCTTTTTTTTTCTTTAAATGTAAAACTGAGAGCTTTTTCTTTTCTTCCAGCGATCTTTCTTTAATTGCTGTGTGATCCTGGACGTCAGCATCAAAATGGGCAATGAGAACAGTAGTGCAGAAAATCAGGTGAGTGTGACAGTGCGGTTGCATTTCCCTTCCCTACTAGCTTAGAGCAAACCTTACAGAAATTGGTTTCATGGGCTGCGTATACCCCTGTTTATGTTCTGCTCCCAGTTACACTCATATTGAAGTGTCATTAATGGTAATTGAAGAGAACCTTTTGTTTGTTTTTTTGTTTCTTGGGCAATGATGCTGCTACATAGCATCAGGGCAGTGTGTGGGTGGTTGGGATGGGAGCTGCGGTGGATCCTCATGGGGTGAGCAGGGCTGGCTCATCCCACCGCCCCAGCTGGGAGCAGGGCAGCTGGGGGGCAACTTGGGACAGCCCCAGCGCCAGGCATCAGGCACGTCCCTGCAGAGGGCGACGGGCGAAGAGGGGACCAGCGTGTCCGTCTATGGGTCAGCCCGGCTCAGCAGGGCAGATGGCCCCACAGGGCTGTGGTGGAGCAGGAGGTCAACGTCCCATGGCATCGCTGGGGATGATGTCCGCAGGGGAACTGAAATGGGGTCCTGGGCCAGAAATTGATTTCATGGGCTGCTTACCCCACATTTATCTACTGCTCCCAGTTACACTCATATTTAAGTGTCATTAATAGTAATTGAAGGCAACTTCTTGTTTGTTTGTTTGTTTATTTGTTTCTTTGGCAAGAAAGAGGCCCTGGGAGCCAGGCAATGCCTATGGTGTCCTCAGAGCCCTGACACGCAGTAGCTTCTCCTTGTTCAGAAATGACCTTGCAACGTTATGTGTGCTCATCCAGAAATGTACAGCCATTTAAGAAGGGTGCTTTGTTAATGCATGTTGGTGTTTGGTGATTTATTTTTAAGTTCTTGAAATGAAGGGGACCCATATGCTATCGCTAGTTGCGTACAATTACATTAGAAGTTATTATGTTGATACAAGTTTGAATTAAAATTGTAATTTATTAATTTCAACATTTAAAATACCAGGACATGTTTCATCCTCTCTTCTTCCATGTGTCATGGTAGATGATAAAATGCATTAGCGTTCATTTTGCTTCCACTTCAGATGATATTCGGTATTTACTTTAATTAAATGCCCAATCAGTAAATACCCAATACAGACCTGCTGTACCTTGTGCATTGCAAAGCGGACCCTCTCAAGGGAATCACTATTACAAGTTAGCCAGATTTTTTCATAAAGAATTTTTTAGAAGAAAAATTTTCTATAATTCTTGGTTGTTCTGGACAAGTTGTATTGTTAGCCCAAGATTTGGTCCCGACTTTTTTCAGGGTTGGGAAGAGGGGAATGTGTTCATTCCCCCATGGCAGGGGGGGTTCAAACTAGATGATCTTTAAGGTCCCTTCCAACCCGAACCATTCTATGATTCTACGATTCTATAGGTAAGAAATGAGAATTTCTTCTCCAATGTTGACAGCTTTCACTTAGGAAGTTTTTGAAAGTCATTTCAAGTTTCACATTTCTTCAGGAGTCCTCCTGAGGCTGAGAAGACTTTCCTTAAAAGTTATTGACTTTATTAAGAGATGTCATAAAAAGTTCTTCTTTTCTAATAAGGAAAGTAAGCTTCTGGTCTCCTTTTCAGACTGTAAAAAACCAAAACAAATCGAAACATCCCTCCCAACCCCCCCAAAAAAAACCCAAAGCAAAACAAAATAAATGCTAGAAAACCAAATTACTTTTAAAGTCATTATTAACAGAGAAATAGCAAGAAGTAATAATAAAATTTTAAAAGCCACTTAATCTGCTGAACAGCTGTTGAAAAAGTATCACTTAATGAATAGGGAAAATTCATACAGCCACTGAAACATTTAAATATGTTCATTTTTAGTCAGAAGTTCCCAATGCAAATAAAGTCATCCTTATACCACCAAGCCAAGGAACACAGCAGGTAGTGGATGATGAAACTGCTTCGCATGGTTTGCATTTCAAAATGTTAGCATCAAGCTTGGCTGCTCTTTTTCTTACGCATCTGCTTCTGGCTTTTGTTTTTTCGACACTGACTGCAAATTCACAAGGCAGCTACATTTCAGTTTTCAGCAAGTTGTAAAAAAAAATCTGGTTTCTTTTAGCTTTTTTCTTTGGTAGCAATCTATGCTTTAGAGAAACAGCCTGCATTTGACCTTCTTTGCATGCTGCCTTTTCTTCCAACTCTAACACAATTAAAATAGCTCAGTGGGTGTTGTTCTTATACTCAGTACCAATTGAGATGAGTTGTTGGTTTTGTTTACGTATTTATCAGAGAACACCATTGCCCAGTTCTGCCTCTCCGCTGAGTCATCTGGAAGCCGTACACATGGTTTACATTAAAGATAGGAGTGCTAAGTTTAGAACTCATTTAATAAGAGGGAAGATCTGTGGAATAAAAGTGCTACTATGCACTTAGAGAAAAAGTAAATACCCAATATGTCTTGTAAAAACCAACATGTGAGGAAAACATAATTTAAATTTAGTAGAAATGAGCGAGGATCACAAATAAATAAAATGAGGCTGGGGCCAGCAGTATATTTAACAACGTGATTTTAGATAAACTAAGCACGTTCTGCTTTGCTGTAACAGAAAAGTCCAAACTGCTGAGAGATTTTCGGTTTGCCCTATTACAATGGCAAAGCTTGTTTCCAAACAAGGGTCTCTGTCAGTGGCACAGCTTGTTGGGCTTATGCTGAATTAAATATAAGCTAATTTTAAGATGTATTTTCCTTGAAAAGCAAAACTCTACATGAGGAGAAATGAGTTTAAATTGAAAATTGAAACAATCTAGATCAGATATTTTGACGCAGTTTGGCCCTTGAGCAGCATTCAGCAGGAAAAATACCGGGGAAGTAAAGGACGGGCTCTGCAGGCCAGCCTTGACCATGCTGCTCCGGGGGTTCGTGCTCCCAAAGCTCCCAAAGTGACTGTACGTTACGGGATTATTATTGGCTGTCATGACTGGTTTTTATCATGGACTCCCATCTGCTAGGATTTCGCTACTTACCAGGACATCTTTACTTTCATTTTAAAGGGATGGGCGGAGGAAGTAAAAAACAGGAATTACCTGCGATAGAAATGCGAGCACAAAATTTTCTAAAGCTAGAAAAGGCTGTATTTTCTAATATGTAATGATTTTAACTCAGGTTTTTAATTCTTGCCGCTCTCTGAAGTTCTGAAGAGGAGAGCTGTCATCTTTCACAGCCTTTCTCGTCAAAAGTTACCAAGTAATTGTAAAGCTCTTTGAAGGTGAAAACTGACGCTAAATTGAAATTCTAGCAGTGTATATTTTGCCCCACAGTTGAAGAGGGAATTTCAAAGTCAGTTACTACATAAGTTATTTCTATATATTTTGCTTTATCCTTTCTTCTTCGTTTTCTGAATAAGCGAGTAGCCAAAGCTGGTTATTCCACATCTGTTATTGTCTGTTTCTCTTTAAACACAAATCTAATGTGTGATTACCTTTTTTGTTCTTGTTTGTTTTCTACTGTGAAACGTGTAAGATATGCAACACGCGCATATTTGCCAGAGGGGCCATAACTTCTGAAGACCCTGTCTGAAGCACCGTGCTATATTCCTGCTAGGGTTTCTCCATTTAATTGTTACGAACGAATCTGTCTGCTGCACATTCTGCAGTTAATATTCTGCATTATTACTTTCCTCATATTTCACCTCCCTTATGCCTATGCGAAATTATGGATCTAGTTAATTGGCACGGTTCTTCTTTCAGATCCCAGTGTTACGGGGATTAGCAGAGAATGCATGAGGCATATGAGCAGCTTCCCAGCCTTCAGTCTCCATTCCCACAGCTGATAACTGCCCAGATTCCTCTGAGCTCTGGTGCTCATACTGTGTGTTTACATTCTTTTTGAATAGCGCAACAGCATCTGTACACATTCCATTGTTTATATCCAATTAGGAACAAAAATACATTCCCAATTTTCTGCATGATAATTTTGCCTATAGCATTTTAATGAGGTACACTGTTACCCTGCATGGGTGTTTCTTTGAGTTGGTTGTGTCCACATGATTCACCCCTTTTACTCTCTAAATTATTATTTTCTTTCATTTTTCCTTCCATTTCATCTATTGCACATTGGGAGTGTGTGGTAGAAGACAGCAGAACTGTTCCACATCCTTTCAGTCAACATTTGCCCACGACAGGGTGTCGATGGCCGTTGGCTACAGGCCAGCATGGCCATTACTGACGCTTACATCATTCTAGCATACCGCCAGCCACCATATTCGTTAATGCTTACTTCCAATGATAATTACTACTGGTCCAATATTCTCTGGTGAGTAATGCCAAGGATTTGTCTGAGTTTACACAAAAAGAACATTGTTTGTTTTCAGAGAATTATACATCCATTTATGCAAATGCAGCAAATTCTGGGACACTTCTCGCTGCAATGAATAATTATTATACTTGTTCTCATCTTCTCTGTGAATGAAGGAACGGGGATGAAAGAAGAATAAAGAGTCAAAGTTGTGACGGGGTTCTTAATTTGAAAGCATAGTAAAAAGGAAGTTGGAAGACTATTTCTTCGCTTCTGAATTAATGGTTAAAGCTTCCTTCACATCTGCAAAGCCATCACCATTTCTAATGGGAAATGTAGATTTATGGATACAGATAAAAAGGAAAAATATTTTATAAAGAACCTCTGTAATTATTTACTACACTTCTCCATTTAGAAATAGTGTGGAAATGTTGTACCTACATTTTCCACAGCTATGGGTAGTTAAAAATTACTAGGCAAGCAAACACTATTGACTGGGGAGCACAACAGAGTTTAGAACTCAGCTTGGAGATGATTTTCCCAATAGTACTCCATATGAATCTAACAGCATCTTCTCAAGTGTTTCATTGTTAGGCTGCTAAAAACCACTCATCAGAAAGCTGCTTTAGCTAAAATATTGACTGGAAATTGCAAGTTATGCGATAAAGATTTTTTTCCCAAGATCATCAACTTTATTCTCTCTGTCTCCTGCTATATCTCATACACCTGCCATCCTTAAGAAAATAATCTAGGTACTCATCAGGCCTTCGTCCTACTGGCAGGAAAGGGACAAAGGAACACAAGGAGCTGCAGCAAGACTAGTGGAGTTACAAGGATAACGATGAATTTTCCTCTGCTTGCTGAACATCGATCACATAAACACATGGAAAGATTAGGTTAACGAGAACCTGAAGTTACCTATCTATGCTTCATTTAGCTCAGCACAGACTCATGCTACGTACGTTCAGACTAAGGCTTAAACATAGCAGCAAGTTGTTGAGAAGACACTTATGGTGACATTACAAGGATCTGAAGATAAACAGGTTAGTGCCCTCAGTGGATCAGAAGGGTCATAAACATGAACAATGAAGCCTGAAGGGTTGAATTGCTCCTGCTGTAGCTGAGAGGAAGTTGTGTACTCTCTGAAGAATGCTAAACCAAGGATAAGATGGAGACTATATAGAAATATATATATACACATACACACACACCCACACACAGACCAGTGTTTATTTTTACGGTCGCAGCCAGAGTCATTTCAGCAGGTATTTCTCAGGAGGGAAAGCAACCCTTTTTCTCTCAGGAAAGGTCATAGGTACTTACAATAGCATGTTGTAACCAGAATTTCTCAAATACCGACGTTACCATATCACATTTTACTTTGCTGCTTGTATTTGTAAACAGCAGATTAAATGAGACTGCCACCAAATGCCAGTTTTTGCATTCGTGTCCCTTTAAGGGTTTTAATTAGAAAAGGCATCAACTTAAAATTCTACTGCTGCAAGAGACAAATAAACCAAGACAGAAGTAATAACAAATTACACCACTACTGATTAAAAAAAAATAAACTGCATAAATGCAAAATTCTATAGGGAATATCCCTTAAGGAAAAAGTCTGCTTTTCGTATCTGATAATTTCGCATGTCGTAATTACATCCAACTAATTAAGTAATTGTGATGCATGGGAAAAAAAAACAAGAAGAGGCCATGACAGTCATCCCCCTCTCTAAACTGCTGTACTCCAGCCACCCTCAACACGGGGTGGGTGCTGGATAATGCAGATTGCTGCATTAGTTGTTTCTTAAAATCAGAATTTAGCTTCCTTGCGGCGTGACAGAACCAAGTTTTAGTGCAATTCTCGAGATCTCAGCTGTCCCATGGAGTTCAAGCTTGGCCCGATAAGTCAGGTACCAATTTATTACTGTCCTGTGATCAGTAGTTTTCCTGGCCAATATTTGGTGATTTGATTGAAAAGTTCTGGTTGTTAAAGCAATATCCACTCATTATCTAATTTTTATCTATTTTGTTACCATTTCTCCAAACAATGCAGAAATTGTTTGGAAAATGGTTTGGAGAAATGTTTCTCCGAGGATACAAAGATTGAAAAATCTAATTTACTATTCAGTTACTGTACCTGCAGAACAGCAAGAAAAAAAAAAAGCCAGAAGAGCAAAAAGGTAACTCCTAAAACCTGCTCTGACTTTAAAAAAATGCAACAGCCATTTAAAAAAAGTGATTTCCCAACCATGTGACCTGTGCAATTCTGGGTTTAGAAAAATGCGACCTTGAAAACTTTTCTTCTGTCCACTTTTCTGACATAGGCTGGGTTCTTCGTATTCATGGGGCGTTGATTTCTCGTAGGAATCAGGGTATTAGGCAGTTATGTTAACTTGATTGTTTTAAGAATTGCAGCAAGCCGTTTTCTGGCATCTCAGTTCCGTTTTCAAGGAATAAAAATAACAAGGAACAATCTATTGATTAAGGCTGTGGATGAACAACTGGTCCTGCAGCGAAATGAGCAATTGCTGCGTCGCGTGGCAGTGAAACCCTTCCAAAAAGCACCATGCGCACAGTTTTCAGCTTGATGCTACAGCAACGTGTGCTCAGCCCCATACGTGTGAGCCGTTCGGCTGAGGAGGTGTGTGGCCCTAACGGGGACCGTGTGTCCGTCCTCCCGACGGGCTCAGCTTGGAGGATTGATCCTGAAACCGGAGCCCAGGCACTGTGGGGACGAACTTTGCTCCGCGTCCTGGCGTTCACCTGCACTGCTGCTGCCCGCTCCCGTCCCCGACCAGGAGGTGGTGGCTGGGAGCGAACAACCAACGCCTCTAGCAGGCAGATTTAAAAAAAAAACCAAAACTACACTAAAAAAATCGCCAAAAAAAAAAAAAAAAGAAAAGAAAAAACAAAACCCACCAACTTGTAATGGAAAACATGGAGAAAAATAAAAGGTAAGTTCTGGTTTATTGATTGAGATTGTAAAGGCTTGTTCCAGCTTCCCCCTTTCAATAACCAGAGGGAGTTAGTGGGAATGGAAACTTAATGTAACCCTTCAAAGATTACTTTCAGCGAGTCAGAGCTCTGGCATGTTCCAGCAACTGCTATAAAAGGATGTGTGTATAATGGAGGAATGCTGCAGAGGGCAGATGTAAAAGGAAGCAACTTCTAGTGAGAGAAAGGAGAAAGGGGAATCAAGGGAAGTTCACCTATTTGGAGGGGTTTGAGAGGGAGCGCCAGGTTTTCAAAGCAGTCCTGTTTTGTGCTCTGTGAGCAGGAGGCTGGTGGCTGGTGGGGAAGCGGGAGCCTTCTTGACGGGCTGTAACACAAGGCTGGGCAGCGCCTGGAGCTGTTGCTGTGGCTCTGAACCGGGAGGGGAGCTGCGAACAGCCTCCCGTCTAGCATTAAAGGAATTTCTTTCTGGTATGATAACTTCAGCCAGAGTACAGCAGCGCACATAATCCTTTTGGCTACGGCGTTAATGGCATTCTCTTTATTTTTTTTTCTTTTCTTTTTTTTTTTTTTTTTAACTTCTAAGCTCCTGCTCAAAGTCATCAGGAAAATAAAGTGATCCTCTAGATTTACTTTGTGTTCTTGCAGAATGCAATGCTTGTGGAAAGGTTTGATGCAGATTAAATTGCATATTTCAGAAGAATGAGTTTTGTTCATTTAAATAGTCTGCTGGCTTAAAGGAAAAAGAAGTATAGGCTGTTTAGTTTTCTTCTGTTGTTTGTATACTCTCTGTAACAAACTTGGTTTGTTTGTTCTTGGGGTTTTTTTTAATTATCATAGACTTAAAGAAAAAACTGCTTAGAACCTCTGTATTCTCATTTTTAATATAATTATTTCTTTAAGTCTTTCAATTAAATAACTTTTTATAATCTCAGAATCCTCTTCAAAAAGCAGTATGCTACATTTGAAATGAACATAGAGCAAATTTAGCTGGAAGCTTCTGTAGTAAATCACTTCAGAGGCTGTATGTGTTGAAACCTCAAAAATAATTTATTTAACAGCAGCTTTCTGATGATAGTTTTGAACAAAATGTTGTCTTTCTAATTGTTTTCACAGATTTTAATTAAAAATAAAAAAGCATGCTCTGCAAAGCTAGTTCAGCACCTGATTTGCATAACTAGCTTAAATTTGAAAAACTTGATAGAGAAATTGAATTATGTTTTTCTGCTGGCTGGCAGAGATTCACAGAGCATGTTCTTTTGTGATGATTAAATTAATACATTAAATGTAGAAGACCAATATATAAAGCTTTTGTATATCTTGGAATATTAGCAGTTCCTTTTACGTTTTAATACCTACATTAAGATTTATTTTAGATTATTGTTATTGAGCTTCTTTTGAAAATATACTTTCCTGGCCGTGTGTGCTCTTGCCTTTCTGGGTAAGAGGGTAACTTTGCTTTTTGATCATTCAGACATCTGATAGCCTGGAAAGAGAAAGAAGAGTGTCAACAATTCAAACTCTGCTCTGCTCCAACAGGAGCTACGTTACAAAGATTGTTTTAATATATGTTAAATTTGCTCATGCTCGTAACTGGAAGGACAAAAGTCAAGATTTTTTCTGTGGCCAATGGCAGTTGCTTAGGGGTAGCTGGGAGATGAACTATAATTTCTTAAACATTAAATCCCTGAAAGCTGAAAACTAATTGAAACCAAAAGCAAAGTCAAAACCAACCAACCAACCAGACAAAATCCGACCAGCCCCCACCAAACAACCTATAGAAAATGTTAAAAGTAGTCTTCAAAATAGTGCACGTGACTAACCTGTTTTGTTGTGATCATCCTCCTCGCCTTCTCAGTCCGCCCCTCCCAGCGTGGTTTTGTTTAGAGATGAAGACGTGGTGTAACAGCTGATAAAATCACTGGGACGTGGGCCCTTCTCTGTGTCTAATACGGAAACGTCCTAGTTGTGATGAGAGGAGGTGCTGAGGTATAGCAGGCACATAACTGGCTATATTATGTAGTTAACTTGTGAATTATGGAGATGAATAGTAACAGTAAAGTCCAGAAAACTTCTGCCAAAATTATTCTGGCCCGAAGGTGTCCTGTGACGTGTCAGACTCAGGGAGTCAATGACAAATTAGTTTCAAACTGTCCTGAAATAATTGTTCTGCTGCCTTGTACCTAGCAGATGTAACCACTGAGCTACGTCTCCTCCTATTTGTTAGTGCTATTTGAGCTTTGGTAGCCACGTGCTACTGGATTTGTTGTATGAGAGGCTGATGAGTAGTGTTTCTTTCTCAGTTATAGCATCATAACTGAGCCCATGTTGGTGATTAACTATCGGTTATCATGTGGCTCGTGGGATTCATGGCTCTGGGTGGCAATCCAAAGGATGCTGGTTCTTTGCAGAACTTCTTTAGAGGTTTGTGTGCAAGAGACATCCCTGTTACACTGTGACTCCAGAAGTGGGATGCCTGCAGGTCAGTAGAACAGAGGATCGGAACCTAAAGGAGCCCTTTGAGTTAGGGCTTCAGCAGCTGATCTTGTGAAAGAGAGATTGATTAGAAGCAATGTGTGGGTATTAAGAGTACAGTACATTAATGACTTAATTCTTTGCTGTGTTCCTTTCTGCCATTGAAAATGGCAGAGGCTTTAGAAGAAGGCTTTAGAAGAGGCTTTAGAAGAAGGAGACAAAGCATGCAGCTCTTCATCTTCTGAAGAGAGCTGTGAGGTATTCCTCCTGCCTAGCACCCAAATCAGCTGAATAAAATTTGAGATGGTGGTAGTAAAAGGAGAAAAAATAAAGAATTAGTTCTCGCTGTTCTTGCCAACTGCTAGAGGCATCTGGACAAATTTGTAAATTGGCCTAATTTCTTGGGGTTCTTCTTGTGGTTCTCCCTACCCTCCCTGCCCTGCTGGGAAAGGGAAGGAGATCATTTCTGTCTGCAAGTGGCCCGAAAATTATTCTTCATTTGGCTGCTACTGCGAGGCATTTGTTTGGGGCCGGCCTCCCAGTCTGACCCAACTGTAGCTCTCACAGTAAGACGTGATACACTAAGTAAGAGCGTGGCACCGTGGCTGCCTCGCGTGGCTTGTTGTGACTTTATCAACCTCCTGCCTTGCTCTTGTCCTGCTTCCCTGGTGGGTCAGGGCCAGTGCAAGCTCTGAAGACTGACTCGCCGTGGGGTTGCGCCAGGAGTTCCTCTTCCGCCGAGATATAGATACCCCCACCTTGGTTTGGTGTGTTTTCTAAATGTTGCCTGGCCAGTGGGGTGGGGTGGGGTCTGGGCAGTGGGTATACTGCTGGCCTGTGCGTGGTGACTGGGCCATGGACGTGCTCCAGCATGATCACGTATGGCTCCGTTTTTCCCTGATAATTAATTTAATAATGCATTTTTTTCATAGTTCTTTCTCTCTGCTCACATGTATGCACGCCGAAATAAATTCTCCATGCAAACTTTCTCACGCAAACAAAAGCAAAGCTGCCCAAAACATAGCACCAAAAGCAAAACAGAGCCCTGTAAGCTAACTAAACTCTATTTGTATAATTTTTTTCTGGCTGGAAGGAACAAATTTCCTTGTATAAATCTTATGTTCTAGTATTTTTTTGCCATATACTGTGGTTTTGGGGCCAACGTATATACTTAGATAAATATTGCAAATGCCAGATGTCAGCACATGCTGGGTAAGTGCTTAATAATCATGAAACCAAGAGCCCTTGGTCTATCCCAGCGGAAAGCGGTGTGATAAAGGAGACTTCTGCAAACAAAGCGGTAGTGAAGGCATTCCTCCAGGGAAAGGCAGAGGATATGGGAGTTAATCAAATTTGCCTTAAGTCTAAAGGAAGTCTTTTTATATTTTCAGTACGCCCTGACCTTTTCAATTGCTCGTTACATGGGCTGTTCTTGTCCACTGGGTGTCTCTCATCCCTGGCTCTGATCACAGGCAGCCTTGGGTTGTGTGAGAGCACACCGTGTTCACAGAGAGAAGTGTAATTTTGTAAACAATAGCTTTCTGCAATTTATTGACTACTTCTCAAACAAAATAAACCTAAAAATTGAGAGTAAAAAAACCCAAGAGGTGAGTTGGAATTGTGTACTGTGCTTTTCATCTATGACATTATTCTGAAGTGGTTCTCTTGTCATCAGTACATGCCTTACGTGTCTTTACATTAAGTGTGCCTTAGGCGTTTTACAGTTACAGTTAAGAATTAAAACAGCAGTGACTGTACGTTGAGGATGATCTGATGAAGCAGTTTTCCTTCTCTTTCACTACTGCTTGATGTGCCAGAGGATTTGAAATGGAGCTTCTTCATTCAGACATAATTTTTGCTTTACACTTAATTGTTTTTCTCCAGTTCTTTTGTTGCACTTGAAGAACACCGTCAGCTACTGTTCAAAGCAGCTCTTACCAGCTCTTCTTTGCCTTCTGAAGATACTTCTGCCAAAAAAAAATTCAGCAGGAAGGTGCTGCTACCTGGTGTAAGGAGCCCCTTGGGGTGTTGTAGAACCCCAGGGATCTGCAGGCACGCCATGGGTCACAGCCCTGGCACTTGCACAGGACTCTTCCTCCCTGGAGCAAAAGTAATAGTTTGCAATAGAAACAAAACAATACAAAAAAACCCACTCATGTAAAGGCATGTCTCCATGGATGAAGATCCCAGGTAAATATTTACCTTTGAGAAGAGGTGATGCAGCGTTACCACATTTGTGTAATAGCATTTCTGTAACTATTACTACAGAAACTGCAGCATTCCCTGTAGCTATTACTATAGAAAGGCAGCGTGGGGAAGAATCAGGCCCTCCATTTCAGTTCAGAGGCATACTGAGCTTTGTTGAAGAGGGAAGGAAAGAATCTGAACTTGGATTCAAGTGCTGTGTCTTGATTGACATTGGCTTTATCTCTAACTTGACTCCAAAGATACTGCTAATATTATGAATGTCAAAGTTTGTAGCCTGTTTCCATCCTTTCTCATTTTAAACTTGCTTAGCAAGGAAGCATTTGCCAGTCTTGGAAAAAGAGAAGATGATACCCTCCTTGGGTCAGTAAAGGCCCTGGCTGCTTTAAAACAATTGTTGCATTCTTCTCTCCCTCTTCTTTTCCTAGTATTTATTTTTGGCTCAACCACTTCCTTCTGTTTTTCTGTCGTTAAGAATAAAAAAAAAGGCTTGGCTTTGGAACCTGCAAGTTCCATCGAAGTACTGAAATCTACCACAGAAGTTGTCTGTCAGTGGGCAGAACAAAACTCCTGAAGCTTATGTATTCTCCAAAAATAGCTATTTAAATTGTTCTTTTTTCATTCTAGAGTGCTCCACAAGATTCAGAATTAGGCCAACCTCCTGGTAATGGGCACGGTTTGAAAAGGAGTCCTCAGGAAAACAGCGTAGAAAGGTCTGGAGGTCAGGACATCTCCAATCTTCTTCCTGCTGCTGTGCAACTGGCTGAGAGCATATCCCCATCAATTCCAGGACCTACAAGGTAAGAAATGAAGTTTCTTCCTGTGGATAGAATTGAAGCCCTGCTGCTGTTGATAGTTGGGGCTGTTCGTTAAGTTTCTTTTCCTGTGTTTCTCAAAATCTATCTTGTGTGATTTTCCCAATCTGTCATCCTGATGGATGATGATGATCATGCAGTCTTCAAAATAACCTGACAAAACATGACTACTTACTGTTTACCAAACTGACTTTCTCGCCTTACTGCATAACTATAAACTCCAGCTGTTGTAGTAACCCTTGACCTAAACTTCCCATGCTTTTTGCTCATACTAATAAACTCTCATCTGAGACAGAAAAACACTGAAGAATCTTTTGTAGTCATATATGATTGTGAAGTAAGACGTCATTGTTTACAATTGCAAAATGCCACGCTCGGCTCTGTGTAACGAGCCTACTAAAAAGTGCCAACCCAGCTAATATTTATTAGCATCACACTGTTCTAAATGTCTTAAAATTCACCTGATTAAATAAATAGGACCACTTTCAGAGTTCAGGTATTCTTCAGTGCTATTAAGGATGGCAGAAGGTAGCGTAATCTGGATTTTATTAAATATCTCAAAGGGAATATTTTATCTGAGTATTTTATCTCAATACTTTTTACTTGAATACTTGAATTCTCCCACGCTACTCGGGTTTTCATCTGCTGCAATGAAGAAATTATCTAATACCAGTGTGATTTTAACGTGGGGCTCAATACTTTCCAGATCATCAATGTTACTTGTGATAGAATGATAAATACAACTTAGAAGGAGTAGCAGTAACTTGCTGATCCATGTGTAGGATTTTTAGGCCATGGGCACTTTTCAAAGTGTTTTCATTCATTTTCTTTAAGATTGGAGAATTCACTGCGGAAAGATTTGGCACATCCTTTTCAAGTAGAGTATGTGTGATTTGGGCCCTTTTCTGTTTCCGACAAGCCTGGCTACCAGGCTTCTGATTGCCACAGTCTTTGAAAGATGTAAACCTGAGAAATGAAAAACAAGAACAAACAGCAGTCAAGCAAAATATTTCAAAAGCTGTTAAGTTAATGCTATCCCAGGCAATAAACCTGGGCAATAAACCCTTCTTCTCCCTTAATAAGAAATTATGAAGATTAAGCATTTCTTTAGCAAGAGGGTGGTCAAACACTGGAACAGGCTTCCTAGAGAGGTGGTCAATGCCCCGTGACTTTCAGTGTTTAAGAGGCATTTGGACAATGCCCTTAATAATATGCTTTAATTTTTGGTCAGTCCTGAAGTGGTCAGGCAGTGGGACTAGATGATCATGGTAGGTCTCGTCTCGTCTCGTCTCGTCTCGTCTCGTCTCGTCTCTTCTCTTCTCTTCTCTTCTCTTCTCTTCTCTTCTCTTCTCCTCTCTTCTCCTCTCCTCTCCTCTCCTCTCCTCTCCTCTCCTCTCCTCTCCTCTCCTCTCCTCTCCTCTCCTCTCCTCTCCTCTCCTCTCCTCTTAATGATTGATATCATGCAACAGTTAGTGGCAGTTTAAGTCCAAATGCAGGTATTAAGTAAGATCATAATTAGCCACATCAGGGAAACTGGAGACGTGACATAATCTGAAAAGATTTACCAAGGAAAAGCAGCTTACTTTCTGGAAGAGTGAGTTTGGCTGTGCTATGGAGCTCCTACAGTTCAGTAGGCTGTGGTACTTCAGCACACACACAGGACGGTATTTACTATTAATTCTATTTCTTCTGACTGCCACTAGCACATCTTAATTATCTACTGAAAATAATAAAGTCTGAGCAAGACTAAGATGGCAAAGTCAATATACAATCATAAAGATATTTTGGCTTGAAGTTTAAAGTGATGAAAGGTTGCACTTCTTTCCTAGAGATGTATGACTATTTCTTTTCTAATGTGCCATGACTTTACTATCTAGCACCAGGTGTACACTGAAACAGCTCTTCCTTGGATTAGTTCCTCACGTCTTTGAGAGTGTCTCTCCATTTTCATGTCAAATGAGGAAAGCCCTAGATGTCATTCACACTAGTTAGAAAAAATTGAGTTTGAAGTTGTGATGTAAACTTGGACAGGGTGAGAATTTTAGGTGCATATTTTGTTTGTTTGTTTGTTATTTCAGTTAACAAATACTACAGGTATCCTCTAGCTTCTAGTTTCTCTCAGCAGTATTGTGCATGATCACTATACTGTGTATGTGTGTAATGCTGTCCTCACTGAAAAAAATATAAATTTCTTGTAAGCTACTGAAAACGTGATGCATTCTGATTTGTGACAGTAAAATAGTAATTTTCTGCTATTCTTGTCAGTATTCAGGTTATATTATGGGAAGGGGGAAAAAGTGAGAGAAGAAATTATGAGTATTACTAACAGCTGGATTTTATAATAGGCCTATCATGACTAACATTTCTGAAAATTAGAGTTGTTTGTGAAACTGCAAAAAGACAGGTATTAGACTGTGTTCTTAGAACTGCAACACCCGTACACCCTCCGACTGACGGCATTTGTACCAGCATCCGCCTGATACAGTGTTTGTGCCAACTGCTAAGACCTGCCTTACGTACTGCCTCCTGTGAATGAAGCAGCAGCAGAACTCACCTCAGAGAGCTTGAATTGTATATTTTCTTCTTCTTTCTCAGAAAGCATCTCTGTACAATTACTTTCTCGTCCACATTTTAAGGAAGATCTATATTCACACCTTTCTCCAATGGCTGCCTATAAAGACCCTTCTAACTAGCTACCAGGACACTGGTGGGGACAGTACCACAGTGAAACACTCAAAATGGAAAACGTGCTTTCGACTCCCTGCCCTAACACAACCTCCCACCTTATCTAAGCAACTAATCTCTCTGAATTGTATTTTCTGCACCTGCAAAATGGGTATAGAATATAAATGGTGTAGTATGTTAAAGAGTAAGAGACTCTTAGATGTTGCCAGAAAGCAGCAGGAAGTATGCAGAGACTTAAACTTTCTGACATTCTTGCTCCGTTCATTTGTGGAAACATAAGGAACTTAGGTACACAAAACCAGCAGGGACCCACCTAAGAGCCCCGAGGAAGTAGCTCTCCATCGCTTCTGTGATGTTTGGTTCATTTTTCAAGTTCACAATACATAAAATCAAGGAGGGGACTTTGGGAGAGGGCAGTTTGTTTTACCCTGGTCAGCAGTATCTTCCTCTACTTCTGCCTTCAAGAAAAAAAAGGAGTGGGAAAATCAGATCAAGAAGCCAGGAATGAAGCTGTATTCATCCACGCAGCAGATTTTTTCACTCTCACCCAAGCATCTGGTGGAAACCACTCTTGATTAAATGTGTGTGCAGGCACAGGTAGGAAAGAAAAGGGACGAAAATTTTCGGGGGGGTTTGGTGGTGTGAAGAAGAAAGCTTCAGCTTCAAGTTTTTCTAGTCACTCAGATATGGGAGACCATTTAATACAGCCTGCAGACAGATCTGTGTCATCGTCGGTACTGGAAGGACATGGTAAACTTCTCTGAGTCTCATCACCTGAATATTTGACCTGAGACTTGTAGAATTTCTCATCGGTCTCACGTCTTCATATGGGTGGACCTTTGTATCTTCATTCTGTGGGCAAAGTTGGGCAGTCCTGCCATTGAAAATGGCCTTTGTGGGAAACAAAGCTATAAGGTCTTGGCTGAAGACATCACCATGGATTTTCACACAACAAGAAACACTGGTGGAGTCTCCTTTGAGAATGCAGACGTCTACTAACCGTGTTGCAAAACTGATAAGCAAGTTCTGTTCTTTCATTTGTTTGGTGACTTTGGTGTGGCAGAATTTGACCCTCAAATTATCGTATCCATGCTATTCTTTTTCAAAACCTGCTGTTCTTTGTAGTGGTGCTTTAGCATACTGTAGACTCAGAACAGCAGCTTTTCAATATACTTATTTTTTAATCTCAAAGTAGCAAGTATCTCTCTGCTTCCTACAGTAGTGATGGTAGAGGTAACTGGTTAATAGGGTCTGATCTGAAGCCAGAAGTCCTCCCACAAGGATGTGGGCCAGATAATTCTCTCTGTGGGTCTGGATTTTAGTGGAGGCACAATTCCAGGCTCCGGCTATAAGCAGGTACAGAAGTATTAAGCATGAATGGAAAAATAACAAACACTGGCTGAGGAGCGGTGTGTGATGGTTTACATTAGCGTCAGCAATTCTTGCGTGCGGCCTTTTGGAAGACTCCGTTAACTGAAGGAGCAAGTAGTTACACACTGATGTGGTTTGAAACAATGGACTGAGTACAGCTAATTAACACAAGGCTACGCCGTCACCCACCCAGCACATGAAGCTGCCCAAACTGGTGTTAGCATGGGCCAGCGGTAGTAACGGAGACTGTGGGGTGGGGTCTCTTATCTTGGGGCTTGAATATTTGTGGTTTGGCTGCAGCAAGTGCAGTCTTGTGGGGTTTTCTGGTTGGTTTGTTTTGGTTGGTTTTTTTAATATAAGCATAGGCATTATATACTCTTCTGTGACTAGTTTGCATTTTTTAAAATGCATTGCTCACAAATGGCATCGCTGCAGCTGTTTAGGGCTTCCTTTTCAAAGCGTGATTACCGAGAACACTTCGACTTACATTCTAAGCTAAAACAGCTTTACGCTTCAGCGTGCAAAATTATGACTCTGGTGAGATGAATGTTACAGGGATGAGTCAGCTTGGAGGGATTCACAAGATTCTTGTATCAGGAAACATATTAGATGGGCAGGGGCTCAGGCAATTACTTTTTATTTAGCCTTACTCCTGAGACTGCTGGCACACGCCTGTTTTGGGTGGCTTCTAAGTTATATCCTGCCAAAATAGAAACGAAGACAATAAACGGAAAATCTTTGAAGTTTCAGATTCCAGGCTGTTTATTTTTAACTCGCTCCCGTATGCTGCTTTAAATGCATCTTTTCCACCCTGAAGTGAACTCTTACAGTCTTAAGAGCATATGACTGACCTGCCATCTTTGGATGGAGTATCTCTGCGTGGAAAACTACCACGTTTGCTTTTTTCCAGTCTTCTGGGTGGCGTTCTTCCATCCTCCACAAGTTCTCAAAAATTGTTTCAGTCGCTTTTAAATTCTTATGTTTTGTAATTCAAAATGTTTCTGACTGTTATTTTAAAATACTCTGTTTTGGTGCATTTTTTTTTTTACCTGTTTCTCACTAGTCCTCTCACTAGTCCTGTGTGCTGAAAAGTAACACCGTCAGCAATCGATCTGTAAACTTTCCACGTGAAATAAAAATGCTGAAGAACTAGGATAGATAGCAAGCCTGAGGCTTTGCATTGGTGCCTGCGCGAGATGTAACCGTGCCTTTCTCCTGGTGCACGCACAGAGGAGAACGCCTGGGGAATCCTTAGCTGGACAACTTTTTCCAGGAGGTTTAGCGAGGAGCAGATAGAGTGATTGAAAAGGTACACGCCCAGCAGTAGTTCAGGGGAATAAGCACTCCTCCTGGATGGACTTGGCTGCTCTCCCGGCCGGAGTGCTGCGCACAGATCCTGTGGGACCCACCGAGCCGCTGCAGAGTGACAAGCTGAAGCTGCCACACATCCTGCAGGACCGGCCATTCAGTGCCATGCTTCCTGCTGGCTCTCCGGATATCTCGGATGGAGACCAGGAGCCGGCTGTGGAACTGGAACTGAAGATCTGGCCGTGTTTGCTTGCTGCAGCAGTAGTACAGCTGACTCTTTTTAATGTTAGAATAATTTAGTTCGGTCATACTTAAAATATTGCAGGCCCCTTGTTCCTGTGTATGGAACAAGGAGGTGAAAAGTGATTGGGGGTGGGGGGAGAAGGGCAGGACAGTTCCCAGGAGGATCTTATAGATCATTATTCCTGCTTCACTTTTTCCTGAAAGCTTAGATATACAGGGAGGGTGGGGGAAGCTGGCTGCTGTTTGCAGCCCTTTAGCGATGATGGATTTCTCATGTGCTTGTTTACACCGAAAAGTTCAGATAGTGAGTTGTTCTGCCTCTAAAACTCTGACTTTTTTTTTTTTTTTTTTTAAAGGGAATGTGGAAATTATTTCCATGTTCCTAATTAACTTTCAGGATCTCTTAGGGACAGATTAAAGTGCAGGATTCTTTAAGTTAACTCAAATTCTCCAGTACAGTGTGTCCAAATGTGCATGTAAACTCAAAATGTAGATGCTGATCTCTCATGTGTCAGGAGAAACGGAACAGAAAGATTTGAGAAGCAGCTGTACGTGTGCCATGGTTGCAGAGGTGGCTCTGCCATCTATCCCCTCCAGTGCTTTCTAAATTCATCCTCAGATTTCAGGCTCTTATACGCCTGGGAATATCATCACTCGGCTCGGAGTTACATCACCGTATGTGACCTCTGGGTTTCACGGGCTTCAGCACTTGGTGTTTTTCCCTCACGAGTGTGACTGGGTTGGAAAGGCTGCCTGTTCTTTCGACAACTACTGCACATTTTAGGAGGAAAGCAAAGGAATAAGAAAAGGAAATTTTAAATTATCTATGATTTTCTGTTGCTGGATTGTTATTTCTTGTTGTTTATCGAGTAGACTTAACATCTTTGGGCATCTCTACCCTCCCGCCCCTCCAGACACAGCCCTGCAGATAGTAAATGCCAGAGAGCCTTTGTCTGTCTGCTGCTGGTTTTATCTTCTGTCCCCTTACCTTTGCTGCGGATGCCAAAACAGAGCGATGGAAGTTGCGACTTCAAGTGTTAATAGCTCCATTGGGTGTGGCTCTTAATCCAGCAGTATTTACGGGAGATGCACCGTAAATCATTGATTTCTTAACATCCTTTATAGCTTCACACCCTAAACACAAACCAGGCAGTGCTGTCCTAATAAACATTTTAGTAACTGGGCAGTACTCTTAAATTGTTCCAGGATAATTTGAATTTGCCACAATATATTCTGAAGGTGGAAGAGCTTAACTACAGCTATTAAAAATTAATTGGTAAATTTGCAACGTCCTTCCAAACAAGCAATTTCTCAGTAATTATTTATGCAAAACAAACACTTTAGACATACAAAGATTTAACTCATTGTTTTTTGATGCCGCAACTGGAAGGATAACATTCATATGGTCAGTATGTTAAGGCCTTGAACTTGCAAATCCTTAATTGTGTGCTTAAATTCTAAGACAAAGGAAGAGTTTCCTTTGATAACTCGAGTGCAGTGGGACGCTTGCACATTTCAAGCTACATACGCAGCTAGGTCTTTGCATGGCTGCATTTTCTTTTTTTTTTCAACATATCATCAATTAAGTGCAGCAATTATCCCTAGCAAAATTACTCTTTCTCCCCTAAGCGCTACATGAACTGCGAAGAACTCTAATGTTCTTTCCTGCTTTGTCATTTGCATGTTTTGTTTTAAATATTACCCTACAGTATGAATTTTTCCCTTAATTGTATCAAGCTAATTCAGATTACAAACAAAAGAGATCAAGAGAATAGTGGGAGACACATCTCACAATAGAGAACGTATTTTATTTTCCTGTGTTTAAAAAAAAACAACTTTTAGGGTCATAGCTTTATGTTGATCATATCGAATGGGTTGTCTGAAAATACATGCTCCCTGCAGGTAATTATTGATTGCCAATAGATTTTCATGTAGATTGGGTTTTACTCAGGGGAATTATCTTCAGCATGTGGTGTCACTTCCCTATAGTGTTATTCCCTTTAAAAAGAGTGGAAGATAATGGGACTAGGGGTGACCTGAAGAGGTCATCTAGTCCATCCTCCTGCCCTAAAGCAGGATCAACTGTGCTTAAGTCATTCCCAACAGATGTTTGGCTAACCCCAGCAGCGTCTTGCAGACAGAAAAGCAAGATTACAAAAAATGAAAAGGAAGATGTAGGATATGTTCCCTATATAGTTTTCCTGGTTACCTACATCAGAAGGAAAAACATAAATGGAGATATCCAAACAGGTCAGTCTGGACGTAGCTTATGATGATTGGAATCTCGAACCTTCCGATTGTCTGTTATAGCCTGAATAAAACATTGAAGCAGGCTGAAGTAGCACAGACGATGAAGGTGTACTACTTCATTCCAAAAGTTAGGGTTTAAGTTGCTGTCACAGCACGTGTCAGCACTGTCATTTTCATTCTGTTCAGCATACATTAATTACAAAGTTGTCCCGATTCCTTCATCTACTCTTGAGGAAAATGAACCGGTTTTCAGCATTACTGAATACCAGAAAAATGGTTTAAGTTGATTCAGAATGCTGCATAGCCTAGTTCATAGGATTGTCCTCTGCCCTTGAACCTGCTAAGTCACTACTATGACTCTTTACAAAGTTGCTACCAGCATGGCAGTAGACCGTTCATGGTTTCAGCGATTGTATTCAAATAAAGTTAACGACTTCAAACACGTTTGGGGCTGTTTCATATTTAATAGCTGCAAATAGAAGTCTAATGTAATAAA
Source organism: Chroicocephalus ridibundus (assembly GCF_963924245.1). NCBI lineage: Eukaryota > Metazoa > Chordata > Aves > Charadriiformes > Laridae > Chroicocephalus > Chroicocephalus ridibundus. Next base: position 5,548,580 of record NC_086289.1, on the reverse strand, counting down.
GAAGTCATATCTGTAAAGATCTTGGAGAAATTTCAGTCAGCCGAAATCTGTGAAATGCAAGTATATAGTGATGTATGGACTGTATGATGAACATTACTCATGCTTCTATCCCAGATTTATTACCGTGCCTTTCCTAACTCAGTTGACACATGGGATTAACAAGGAGTAAAGAATCAGAGGTTAAAGATAAGTGATAAGGAGAAACTGAAATTGTAGGTGGTGTTTTCTACTTTTTCCAACACTCAGTTTCACAGAGGTTAAAAGACCTCATACAACCCCCGACCTGCACCCACATTTGTCCCTCCCCTGAACACCATACCTCTGACAGGAGCATGCTTCCAGGTTGAAGACCCTGGGCACACAACTGCTAATGAGCGATTTAATCAGTAGCAAGGTAAACCTGCAACAAGAACAAAAAGCTGGAATGGCAATTGACTCCCACTTTTCCATCCCCTCCCCAATTCAGTGTTGTGGTTTCTGCCCTTCCTCTCCTAATTAAAAGTCCCTGAATGCAAAATTAATGTAAAATGATAAAGTCTGTTCCCTCCAGGGAGGGAAGGGCTCCTGGCACCTCCTTGTTTGCTCATGTCCCATCGTGCCCCATGTTGTCAATGATCCAACAAATACCAGATATTGCGTTGCCACCTGTGTTGTTCGCGGTGTCAGTTTTATATGGATAGGTGTTTTCCAGGTGCTAGGAAAAGAAAAAATTGGGGCAAAAGAATTTTTAAAAGTTTAAATAAAATGTGTTGGTGTTATAAATTAAATGTACAAACTGATGCCAAGCATTGCTGAAACTTGGTTAAACTATAAATTAATTGTATGGTAGAGATATTGTACCTTAGGTTTGAGGCTTACCCTAAACATAGGCAAATTTCAGTAGCTTTTTAAAGAGTAGTTCATTTTCCATTGTAATGACTCTGAAGAAGGTTTTTAGGGTCTAAGACAGGCTCATGTTCAGTTTTATGTGCAGCCCTCTCATAAAGAAGTTGTTGCATTGGGTAATCCTCTGTGTAAGGAGGGGTTCTGACCCCACCTGGAAGCGCATTTTGTGTACTGTAGCACAGCCCAAGAGCTTCGGTGCTGCTTCAACAGTTACTGAAGGGGAAGTGTTTGTATAAACACAGACCTAAACTGCAGGGACCCGAGAGCTCATCACTGACTCACTTTTCAGTCAAATATTTTGTGTGGGCGGAGAAGAGGAGAGAGACTTCTCAGATTTCTGGAGATTACTGAAAATCCAATCTATGCTCGGCTTTCCAGAAGGTGTTTTAAGCATCTTTTATAACTCCAGTTTGTAGGGCACTTTGAATTTCTGAAATGTAGCACAGCTAAGCTGTGGCAAAGCTTCAGTGATGGGCTCACCATGAGTGACCTTTCTCGCTGCAGCGATGGAACCAGAGCACGCTGCAGTCACACTCACCTCGGAGCATTTGACAATGTGTTTGTTGTCTGTGCATCTTACTTTGGATCGGGGCAGGGGGGAAAGGATTTATTATTTCATGTTAAGTAAATTGTGCCCCAAGCTCCTAGGTACAATTCCATGTTCAGTTTTGAATTGATATTTCACTCCATGTTCCCTAAGGCAATGAAAATATGCTCGGGCTTCCCAGGGGAGGTGAGGGAGACAACAAGGTTAAGCTAGTCTGTCACCTACAAACCTAGGTGTGGAAACCGAGGTCCACACAGTGCATGCGAAAAAATATTAAAAATAACTACCACCTTCTCTGCAGTTAGTGCACCCACATCATCTGCATTTCCATTTCTTTTCTACCTTATCTTTAATGGGTGGGGAGAGAGATCATACAAACGGTTATAGTTTATATGCCCTGAAATTAAACGGTGCAATAAAATGACCTCATAGGGTGTGTATCATTGTATGGCAGGGTGAGACCTTTGACCTCTTGGTGAGAATCAACTCTGCTGATTAGTTGGAGAAAACATTCAACAGATGGGCCCTTCTTAAGCTTCTGCTACACAATAAAAGTATAGCCAGATAACAGCAGTTACTGCAGATTGCACAGCCGTTAGCTTTGCGCAGAGTAGTCTCATAGAAGCAGAATGAAAAACGTTTCTTTGAGGTACTGGTGGTTTTTCCAGTATTTTTGTCACTTTTTCCCCATGTTGCTCCCTTAGATGTGTGTCCCTTCTCCCCACACTTAACTAAGACAGAGTGTGGAATGGTTAAAACGCATGCCATGAGCATGGTGGCTGTCAGTTAAGACTGGGGACATATTTTCCAGAGTAACGAGCATTTAAGTCACTGTGATGCGTGTCTGATGGTTTTGTCTGGTGGTCTGAAAGCAGATTCTGAGCTTCTCAGTGCATGTACTGCATGGCTTTGAAACACCAGTGGCACAAATTGTTTTTCTTCTTTGCTTCATATTCTTTGCTTCTTTATTGACATGAAACAAATAAACATTTCCATTGTTGGCAGCGTCAGTAATGAAGGCAGCAGTAGCTACAGTGCTGAAGATTTATCCAATCCGAATTCAAGCATGGCATCTTCAGAGGTGACAGGACAGAACACTAACTTGCAAGAGCAAGGAGGACAAGCAGACTCTCATTTCTTAAAGCAGGCTGCAGAAGCAAGAGGGAGAAGTCTGCCTGTCTCAATGCCTTTGGCAGACGGTGCCAAAGAACACGCCGGAGCAGATCTCACAAGCAGCAATGACAAGTTACCAACCTCAAATTGCAATGAAGCAGTGCCATCACCAGGTCCAGCAAATGACAAAGAAGAGGGAGTAACACACGCCGAATCTGCGGACAGAGGCCCACAATGTGACAATGTTGCTGCCACTTCTATGGAAAACAGTGAGAATGATCCCAGAAACCCAAGCCTAGAGCCCAGCCCTCCTGCAGCAATTACAGAACTGCAAGGAGCCACACAAATGAGTTTGAGTGAATTAGGCTCGGTCTGGCAGAGTGAACAGCTGGGTGGCATGAGGGAACCACATGTCAGCACGTTTCCCCGGGGTAAAGAAGCAGGAGATTATTTTACTGCTGAGGAGGCCAAGCAGGAGCGAGGAGTTCGGGAAGTAGGTCAGCCCCAGACTGTAATGCAGCAAGGTAGACAGAACACAGATGGTGGAGAGGGTCTGCTAATGAAAAAGGAAACCTTAATCCTAAATTACCCAGCAACACGAGGCTCAGATGGTGAAAAATTTGGAGCAATTGTGAATGCTCAGGGCTTCACTGAGATGAGTGAAGTCTGTAATCTACAGATGGGGGCTGTAACAACAACTAAAGGGGATGAGGCAAAGCTATCTGGAAGCAAAGGGGAGCAATCAGCAGCTTGTACTTTAATGTCAGAGTTGCCTTCGAACTCTCCAAATCTCTTCCTGATACCAAAGCCTGAAGAGCCTTCGAGGGAATATGTGCCTGGAAATGACTCTCAAGATCCAATGAGGAGCGAAGCAGTGAAAACAGCCCCTGAAAAAAACCAACCCATTTTTCAAAGAGAGCTTCAAAAGGAGGATGAGCTTGTTAGTGCCGAGCATTTCAGTGTGCCTTTATCATTTAAGCAAGAGGAAGAACAAAAATCAGCTGTCACGACTGAAAGCCCAAAAGATGAAGCCAGTAGCAATGAAATTATAAAAGCTGATGATGTGTCTAGAGAAAGCACCACACTTTCTGAAACAGAAAACATTATCAAGCCCACCAAGGAAAATTCCCTGCTAGATAAAAGAGTATTACTGGAAGAAGATGCATTAAGTACTTCTCTGAGCAGATCCACAGAGCTGAATGAAAAGGAAAGTGAGGCAAGGCTAACAGGAGAAAAAAAGGAAATCAGAACAGAGGAGGCACAAGTGACAGAAACCAGTCAATTACCTGAGGGGTCAAGTGGAACAGAAAGACTACTACTGAACTCTGTTAGTAGCTACCACCAGGACATGGAAAACGCCCACTTGGGACACAATCCCAAAGAATTCAGTCTTTGTGAAAAGACTTCAACAGGTGACCTAATGGAAGAAGCTGGGGGAAAGCCTCTGAATTTAGACAGTAACTTTAAATCACCTGGAGACGATTCACAGTCTTTTGGTTGTAAACCTGAACAACTAATGAGTAAAGAGAAAACAGCTGCCACCAATGACCTGGAGAATAAGCTGGTGGCTTCACCCCAGTTTCCAAGGGAAGAATGCCCACTGAGTTTTGATTGCTTTAACACTGAGGCAGAAGACAAAACTTCAGGCCAGCCAGGCTGTAACGGGACTGAAACGGTTTGTTTAGCTGATGCACACAGTTCACCGCTCCTCCACTCTGAGAACAATAATATTAAGCAGAGTAAGCAGGATGAATCCTGGGAAAAGGCTTTTGCTAGAGACACTACATTAGAATCTGAATGCAATACTGAGAGTCAAGAAAAGCCTGAGAGCTATAGCAAATCCGAAGAAAGTGCAGAAATGTCCAAATCAAAACTTGAGCTCCAGGGCTTAAATGAGTTGGCAGGGACTGCACAAACTGAGGAGGCCTCACGGGTTTCGGAAACCAAGGAAGAGATCAGTCACATCGCTGAAGAGCCTCGCAGCAATCCAGAGCAAGGACCTGCAGCTGCACAAAGCAGTGCTGTGGATGGTAAAGAAAATGAGGGTTTTCAACAGGGGAAGCACCAAACTGTGGTGAAAAGTTTCATGGAGGACACAGATCTGGCACTGAGAAGTGAATGCAAATCAGATGTGCTGGTGCAGGCTCAGCGGGAGCAAGTGGCTGCAGAAAGTCACCAGAATTTGCAGATGGCTTGTTCAGAAACCTCCCAGGCTGCAGTCGGTACCTCAGGACTCGCTCCTCGGCAAGTTCACATGGAAGAAGGGGGTGACAAACACATCAGTGACAACAGCTGCCCCTCTGAGAGTGACACGTGCGGCTCTTTGGAGGCCTTGGAGTGCAGTATCAGAGAATTGCAGGAAAATGCAGATGTTCCAACTGCTCTTCCCCAAGCAGAGCAAATGCAGGAGTCCGTGTCTGTTGCTGGTGACCGTGACTGGGTTTCAAATACAGGACTCGAACAACAGAAGCACCAAAGCAGCCTGACAACTGTCACAGGAGCAGATGATCAGGAACACAAAGAAAGGGCTCTAAAACCTGAACGGCCATTGGACCTAAATAATCACAGCAACATACCAGAAATACCTCTAAACATTTCAAACAACCTTAATAAAGAATCTTCTGTGCTAGGTCCAGCACCGATCCAATGCGACTCTGACACAGGAAAAGAAAAGGGCATGGATAAAAGCGGTGCCGTGGTGTCAGAGGACGGGTGCAGCAGCAAACACGGACAAAATATTTCTGGTGTGACCATGCTTAATTTGCAAGATTGCAATGAGCAAAACAAAACTGATCTCAAGGCAGAAGAAAACTGCCGCAGTAAGCAAAACTCAGACAAGCCCGAGCAGGATAATAATTCTTTGATCTCAGCTAGTCAGCATGAAGCAGCATGTCATGCCGATACATTTTCTAAAGAATCTGACAAGAATGAACAGCCAGGCAGCATATGCAGGATAAAGGATAATGCTGGTGAAAGCCGTGCTGCTGCTATAAATGCTCTTCCAGGGACACAGAATTCAGCAAGTGCCACTAACATATCACAGGCTTTGCCAAGTGATACAGAAATAGCACATGCTTCTGATAATTCTGAGAAAAATGATCCTCAAATATGTCATCCAGAAACTCCAGGGAAAATGCCATTAATGGCAAAAAAGTCAGAAAAGATTGAAGGTCTGACTGCTAATGGGGAAATCATCCGGAAAGATGGAAACATGGAGATAAGTTGTGAGGACAGTGCTTCTGTCACAGAAACAAGCAATATCAAAAGTGATAAAAGTCCAGGGGCACAAGGAACTCCTTCACCATTACGGGCACAGGGGGAAGTAATTCCCACCGATAAGTCATATAAATCCAGCTGCATTCAAAAGACACCAGAGGAGCCTGGTTCTTGTCAAGCAAATTTTACAGCCCTCTCCACAGGGATCTCTGCGCTCAACCATCCCAGCCAGCAACCTGGAAACAATACGGACAACGGTACTGGGGGGGAATTACTAACTAATGAGCTGGAAGTTGTAGCATGCCAAAAAGCCGTAGAAAGTAACTCTAATTTGCAGATTGCTGCAGGTTCTCAGGTGTCTGCGCACTCAGGTCCTTCACCCAGGGTAAGCCCAGGTAAACCAGCACATTCAGAAAACAGCTCTGCGGGGATTATATGTGTGAATGAAAACGATGTTCCAGACCAAAGTTTTCAGTGTGATGGAGACACAAGTTTAGCCCTGCCAGAGGCTTTAAATGTGGGGCAGAGTACGGGAAACTTATCACAGTTCAGTTCTGAGAAGCTGAAGGAAGAGGTATCTGCAATTAAATCCAAAGAAACAAAAAGTGAGGTAAACTTCAAAGAGCAGCAAAGTGACAGTTCAGCAGAGTCTCTTTTAGCTCTCCCTACTCTAGAAGGGAAGCTGCTGAGCCTTTCATCTGTTGGTAAACAAGAAGGCTGTAACGAGGAAATTGCAACCAATATCTGCGTAGATGACAAGTACGGTGAGATCTTAGAGAAACCTGGGAATTCAGAAAAAATGGAAGAGCTTTCAAAAGAGAATACTAACGTAACCAGGGCAGAGATTTCCGAGCAGTCTGCGGAGAACTCTGGAAGGGAGCATGAGGCTCTGACTTGCAGCTCTCTGGACATTGGCTCCAGCCTCCCAGACTTTAGGGAACATATCAGCCAGATATTTAAAAAAACGGTCCACAGCACACTGAGTGCTGAATTACCCCAGCTTCTGTCTGAAAACCATGCAGGCTTCAAGCAGAGTCCGGTGGCCAAGGACACAGCAGAACCGGGCGGTGCTGAGAACTTTTCAGAATCAAACAAGGCGGGCAAAGGAGCTCCCGAGGGCACCTCAGCAGCCGAGGGGCAAGGGTTGTCTTTAGCTACTGAGACTTCCTGCAAAGCTGCCAAAGGCAAATCCCTGCAAGAAGAAAACACAGTGGCAGAGCTGCCACCAGCAAGTCTCCAGGACACTGAGAAAAATAGGCAGCCCGGTAGCTTTTCAGAAGTGGTCCCTGGGTTGGATGGCGCTGCACCCGCTGAACGCACTCCGGAAAACCTGCAAAAACCAGAAAAAACCACTGAGCATCCAGAGAGCAGTGAGATGGAAAGGCAGGCAGGCGGGTGTGCTGGTGGCGTTGATCCTGAATCGCTAATAAGCTTAGAGATAAAGAAGCGGGGACCGGCTTCATTTGATGGGGCAGCAGCTGAGAACTTCCCCGCATATTCTGACAGTAAGCAACAACCCACTGTAGCTGCTAGCTCCACAGGCGGTGCACAGAAGAGTGACTTAGAAGATGCTGCCACCGCAGAGAGAAATAACTTAATTACAGAGTGTAATGCAGAACCAGTTTCATCTGAAGAGGATGTAAGTCTTCCTACTGAACAGTGCCAGGATCCTAAGCCAAATGAACAGGAGAAGAGTGAGTACGACGACACAGACACTGCCAAGAGCTTCTCTGACATGGCAGCTTCAACGTTTGTCCTGGGAGGATCTTACAATCATGAAAAATTGCCAGACAATTTTAATGTTTCACCTGGGGAAAATCAGGAGACACACATTCGCAGCGATTTTATGTATGACATTCAGTCTCAGAATGATACACAGAGGATACAGGATGATCCAGTAAATAGGAAATGCTTGGAAACATTGGAGAAATCACAAGATGCGCAGGAAGAAAAGGCAGTGACCATGCATGGGTTAATAGATTACTTAAAAAACGAAATAAGCCAGGATGATTGCTTCCAAACTGACTCTAAACTAGAATCTAGCAGCATGACTGAGGGAGATGTAAAAGAGAACAGTGACACAGTGTTAAGCACAGCAAAAACAGGTAACGAAAAAATTGGAGACATCCCTGAGACAGGTACTGCAAGGATGTTAGTCACTGGTGGGGGTGACTTAGCTGTAAACAGGAGCATTGAAGAGCAGGAGACGGACCGGTACAAAAATCACTCTCCAAGCGTTCCTGTGATGGAGCAGGATGAGCATTCTGCATGTACTGATCTCCCTGTTGCTGAAAATCAGCCGAGCACGCTGAATTCAGAACATGAAAGCTCACTTCAGGATGCCAAAAGAAAGCTATCACCGCTTGCGTTAACTGAGCCTGAGGACCTTGACCTCAATGAACTTCAAGACGTGGCCGTGGCAGGATTACCTACGGAAAGGTATTTACTTTAAATTACTATGAAATGGTTGTTAGGACCCTGGGGCTTGGCAGGGGTACAATTTTCAAGGTGGAGACCTATTGTCTGGGCGGTTTGGGAGGGCACGGCACTTAGTCTCTTCATAAATTTCTGTTGCTTCTAAATGTGGACTATGTGGAAGAAAATTGAAATAATTTGTAAGGGCAGAGGGGTCCTAAAAGCTGAGGAGCACAGTTCTTACCTGTTCCATCTGCTGGGCCAGATTCCTGCCCTTACCTGCGTGGATTTGCTTACGCTTCCCAGTGTTCACATCCCGTAGCCTAAAGTTAGGCAAACAAATAGCGCTTCCTAGCCTTAAGTTAGTGGGCTTTTGCTGAAGTTTTGGTGACCCAGTTAAATGAGACCTGCAGCGTTCACTTGGTGGATTGCAGTATTTAAAAACAAGCCTACAGTATAACCCAATTACTCACACTGTTAGTTGTCTCGGCCTCCCTCTTATCCTCCCGTATAATGTAATTGTATTGACAGTGCCTTTGATCACTGTGTTACTCAGTGTGTCTAATGACGTGGAGTTGTTTCAGATGTGAATTCTTCTTAGCTGGGATTTGGGGAGCCAGAGAGGTGTTGGGGTTTTTTCGTTTTCCAAACCTAGCAGCAACTGCTTTAATAAAGTTAAGACTTTTTTTTTTGGTGAGTTTCTACTTCGTTCTCTGAATTCTCAGTTTGATGTGCAGTTCATTCAAAAGAATTGTGGTGTCTTAGAACAGGTGCTTTCCCTTTATCTAGTCATGTCACTGCCGCCTCTGTCTCCTCAGCAACTTTCTCGCACGCTGTCCCTCTCCTGCCCGGACCAGAGGCCGCAGCTAAAGCTGTAACTGCGAAGGCAAGAGACGACAGCAGAGCAGAAGGGTACAGCGAAAAGCTGAACTGTTTCAGAGAACATCTGCATAGATGGAATCTTCCTAAGTATTGTTAAAAAATTAGATGATACTAACTGAACAAGGAAGGAAAATATTTCAGTGCCACATTCCTTAAAGGTTAAAATGATATTGTAAGTGAAAATACCTGAAGTGTTTCTGTTGTGAGGATGTGGGGGAGTTCTTCCTGTTGCATGTCAGGCTGGGACGGAGAGTGAATATGACCTAATTGTGTGAGCAAAATGTACATTAGAAGATTATTAGAAGCGTCGGAAGTCTGAACAGCTATATGACTTGCCCTATAAGGATCTGTCTATAAAATGACAAGGAAATTAGACCCTGTTATTTCTCTCTAGCTCCTTTCCTTTCTGTTTCCTTTTATATGATGGGAAGCTTCACAGTGGGTAGCTTTGAAATTACCAAACAAATTACTGGCATGGCCGGGTTCAGAAGCCGTAAGGGACTACGGGGCGGTACGTGCATATGTGGACGCATGTGTTTTATATCAGGGCGGGTACCATACTTTAAATAAATACCTGTGGCAAGCAGGGCAGGGTTCTTGAAACAGCTGCTGGCAATTCACGGGGTAGTTGCTTAATACTTGCGTATGCTTTAGGAATTCATTATCACCTGTTTTTCCAGCGGGATGGTTTGTATCGGGAGGCAGCTGCTCCCTTTGGACCGCAGCTGTAAGTGGTGTCACACACATAGCGGGTGTCAGGAGGGACTGGCTGTGGAGCCACGCGCGGGTGCGGGGTTGTAACTTAAACACTGGGGACTCTCAGAAGTAGAGAGGAGGAGCCTCTGCTTTTGATCAGGCTCCTTTCTTAGAAGAACAGGCATTTATAATACGAAAGGGATGTGAAATGCATTAGTTGAGCTGGCTGGTCTGTCTTCGGCGGGTCCAACACCAGTCCAGTTTTTCTCTGAGCTTAAAACCCATTTTGTATAGTTGAATTTCAAGCTGTATTCCATACCCTGTGTACTCCAGTCACAACACTTGTTGCTGCAGAGTCGTTTCCAGTTTTTTGTTGCCCTCTAATCATTACAGAGGATAAACTATTAAAACCATGCAAAAAAAGGTGCACATTTCTGAGAGCTGACTGTGGGGATTTGAGCCTGATGGAAAGAACTCCAGGGAGAAAGAATCCTCCTCAGCTCTCAAAATAAATAGTACTAAGAAGTATATTCTATTTAGGAGAAGGAAATGGCATGTTCTGAATTATTTCAGCATTGTTTTCTCCCCCCTCTGCTGCCTCTGTATAGCTCCATCTCTTACAACGTCTCTGGTGTTGAAACCCCCCTGAACTGTGGGTGAGGGGGCAAAGTTGTATGATCTGACTCTTAAGTCCCTGTCAGGATTTCTCGCCGTAGAGGAAATAGAGGAAATTCTTTCCTTCGTGACTATGGCACCGGGAGGAGGGTGGTCTTGTGACAAACAGTAGATCCAAGAACTGTCTGCAGTGACTCCTGCCCCCAGCTCCTCTGGGAGTGGGACAGTTGTCAAGTGATAAGGAGAGCCTTTGTGTCTGAAGGCAACAGTACAGCACCAATAACTTGCTGTAAAAACAACAATTATTTCTGGAAAGGAAGTTGTGGGTGAAGCATTAGCTCCACTTCCCTGTGAAGTACAGCTGTGCTATTAGCAGAGGTAGGGAAGGGCTGGATTTTGGCAAACCTGTCTGTCAGCACTGAAAAGGAGTGAAAAATTACCCTTTCTTTAACGGTTTTGACATTTCCATCTCTCTGCCGAATCTGTGACTGAAAACCTGTGTTCGTGATGGCCACATCTGGGCATCAAAATGTCATCCTTCCCACTTACTATTGGGCATCCAGCCGCTCCATTTTACTGTCTGAGTTTTACTTGGAAAGCAAGATCAGCCAGGACTTGAGGGTGCTTTTTATCTCCTTTTGTAATGCCTACACCCATTCATCCTCATTCTTTCACGGAGAGAGAAAGGAGGTTCATGTATGTACAGGAATCCTCATACCTTATGCCACTGAAATGCTCCTGTTTGCATCACCGGCTGTGGCAGACATTGAGCAGAGCACGGAACAAAATTGTAAATGATGGCAAAATTTTAGGGATGTTTAGAGGTGGCGTGGAGTTTTTTGATAACTTCCTGTAATTCAGCTGGCTGCTCCGTGCAAACTGCCATTGTCTCTTGGAAAAAGTGCCAAGGGAGCTTTTTGAAGTGAAGACTGTGAAGTCATTCCCAGATGTGCATCTGTAAGGTACGGAGACCAGATTGCATCATTCCCTGATTTGTTGATTTGGCAAAACGCTCAGCTTGTTCCCAGGCCTTCGGGTGTTCTAGGGTTGCGGAGATGCTCACAGACTGGGCTTGGGGCTGGGCGTGCTGGTGAGGGAAGAGCTCGAGGAGCCGTGAGCACCCTGCAAGCAATGACACTCGTTCTGCAGTAAGGTGAGGTTCTCCTCTGCACCCCTCGGCAGAACCGGTTTGCTGCGCAGAGCAGAATGGGCTGTGCCGGCTCCAGTGCCCAGCAATACACCCAGTGCCTTCACCTGCCTCAAGAGCAGGAGGGCACCGTGCGGGCTCGGTGCTCCCGGAGCTGCTGGTGCTACTGCAGATGGAGTTGACTTCTTCTGGAGCTTATGCTGCAGAAGCAATCCTTATTCCAGCCTCTCTCTGCGGATCAATAGACAAGAGGCAGCGCTTTCATAGCCGTACTCATGTAGGTGCCCGTTCATTCCCTGTGGTGCCTGAACCTTCCTTGCTGGGTACCTCGACCTGCTCCGCACTACACGAGTGGCACATAAAGGTAGCCGTGAAGGGCGAGCAGGCTGTGGCACTGTGCTGCTTTGGGGACAAATGTTTAGTAACAGTTTTGACCCTGCAAGAAACTCCACCAGGAGGGCCCTTTCCCAGCTATAGCACCCTATTGTATGTGCTCTCCTATTGCTGCCATTGCTTTTTAGAGAATGGAGAGTTCTGTTGCATTGACTCACATCACTTCTAAATCTAACCAATATTCTTATCTGGGAAGTACGCTGAAGCAGTTGGCATGAGCAAAGATACTTGAAAAACATTCTTTACGTCCTATGCATAGGTCAGACAAGATCTCTAAAGGTGGTCCAGACATACTTTTGGATTTGCTTCATGCTTTGTTCTTGCCATCAAAAATTGGCTAGTTCAATAAGTCAGGAAAGAGTGTTCACTCCTTAGTAAATACTGGCTTGGTCTTTTTTGTCTGCATAACAAATACAGCATTAAATATTTTAACAGTCTTGCTGGATGAGGTATGGAATGTAGAACTGCTTTTTAGATCAGTCAAGTGGGTTTTGAGCACTAAGGCTTTGTGTCGTTAGCATCTGAAAACAAGAGTTTGGAGTTAAAAGGACACTTATCAAAACAGTGATTATGCAGCTTTCTTTATGTCCCGAATTTTTTTTAACTTCAAAATTAACTCAGATGTGCAACGGAAGGAAAAAGAGCTGAAGGTGATTTACACATAAATAAAATGCACAAAATTAATCAGGCTATTTGCCTCTCCTGCCCGTCTCCCTTTGCATCTAAATTCTTTCTCTTTATTTCCCTCCCATCTTACAGTCCTTGTTACCCTCCATAGGTGCAACTTTTCGTACAGTTGTGCTTTTGGAGATGGCAGAAGCTCAGCCTGCAGTCCTTAACTAAATTAACTGCATGGGGAATTCTGTAGGAATTTTGTCTGTGTGAAGTCTGTGATATTTATTCTGGTATTTTTCTATTCATGGAAGAGTAAAATTGAGATAACTTCACTCTTACTCAACAGACATCTCATATGCTTTCTAAGAAGTGGAAGGGAGTTTTGCCATCTACTCTAATGGATGCCATTGACTGAACTGACCGCGGTTTTAGGCAGCGTCTATGTCAGTGTAAAGTATTTATAAAATGCTGATTTGATAGTATGCCCTGTTGTCCTCAAAGCACATACCAATGGAAAACTAGGTACGTGATAGCATGCTGGTTTATTTTATTTTCATATGCCTCTGCTACACAAAAGTAAATCGTTGCTGGTAGTTCTTGCTGTATTGAAAACATTCTGTAACGCTCTTGAGAGCCTTAGCCACATATTCATAAGGTAGGTATTGACATGGGTGATGATACATGAGCTGCTTTTTTCACACATCCTTCTATGTTTCTCAAGAAATTACATTTATTCAATCAAATGTAGGCATTTGCTAAAGAAATTCACCAAGGACACTGATACTTTGTCCAATGTCGGGACAGGCAGTTCAGCATCAATTTTTGTCTTCTTTTCTCATTAAGTTAAAAATTACTTTCAGATTACTTTTTTTTTTTTCCTATTAGCTTTCCCCAGATGTATTTTTCAACGTTTCTTCTTCCAAGTAAGCTACCTATTTTCCCAAAATTGTTTTTGCGTATCCTACAGATCCCCATAATTTCTCTATTCCAACTCTGTATCTTCTGGCTTCTTGCAAAATCAGATACCACAGAACTAGTTCCACTGTCCCTGTTTCTAATAGAATATGCAAAGTAGGATTAGCCCCAGCTTTGAACCCTGCCGAGGGCAGCTCTAAGAGCAGCAATTACAGACACAGGCATATTCTCCATGACTTGGGATGTGGCTTCCTTCCAGTTTTTTTGGCGTTTTGGCATGCTTGCATTGCACTGGTGCTTCTCAAAATAGACTCCTCTGGAGACGTGTCTGAAGAACCAGAACTCCATGGTACTTGCCTCATCCTTTGCTTTTTGTTTTTCCTCCTGCTATCTTTTATGTTGATGTCCTTGGAGCCTGTCTTACCAATATTGTTCCAGGTATATGGAAGCTCAGGTGTGTATTGTTGACAGCAGGTCGGGCTTAATTAGGTATTGCTATTCCTTGACATTTGGGTACTCGGGAAAAGTCAAAAATTGTTACATGGGTCTGGTTGCACTTTGCTCATCTATACTTCCCTTGACCAGTATTTGACAGGTTAAGTCTTACAGAAGAGTCTCTTTGCCCTATAAGGATCTCTGCATCTCAAATTGCAGTAAGTGAAGAAATGTTAATTGCTCCAATCAAAGGCTTAATTGTTCTGGATTCTCAGATCCCTGTGAAATGCTGAGTGTCACCACTTTGTGCTGTTGTCAAGAACCAGCCCTAGTATGTTATGTTAATCTTGTTCTCCTTGCTGAAATGTGCTTGGGATCTCCTCCCAGACTAAGCATTTCCTCATCAACTCTCCTTTGTTAATCAGGCTTAATCATTCCTCTTCCCTCTCTCCCTGCGCGGCACCTTCCCCGTTCATCCATGGTCCTCAGGAAAATCACCAGCGGTCCAAAAGTGCACCAAGACTCTGCAAGGTCTTTTCCATTTGAATTTCACTAATTTCCTTCCTTTACCTCTTGGTAAGGCAGCTGTGTGAGAAAAGGCTATGGCTGCAGCCTACCCTTAAAGTCAGTAGATGTTGGGCCAAATTCTTTGCTGATATCACTCCAGTGGAGCAGAGAATTTGGCCCCGAGCCTTGAAGAGATCAGCCAGGGAGAATGTGGCACAGTCTGTGATCCTTGTTCACCCAGACCGTCCTAGAAGCGCTATACTCCCACTTATCCTGCTCTGCTTAAATAAGGGGGGTGTCTAATTGTTTCAACTGATAAAAAAATCAAATTAAGAAAATAGGCTGTAGGTAGGCAAGTAAGATTTAAATGATTTGTTGGCCTGAACTACCTGGTGTTTTCCAACGTCAAAGCTGTAAAGCTTGGCTTCTCTTTGTAAATGATGCTCTGAAAAACACGGAGGAGCACTTGCTTCGTGAAACTGAAACTCATCAAACTGCTTTTTTATTCTTTGTCAGCCTATTTTTCCTAGCTCCTTTGGCTAACGAAACACAAACAGTGTAATCAATAAAGCCTTTTTTTTTTTTTTTTTTTAAGGCATTCAAGAGCTTATGTAAAATCTTTGGAATTTGTTAGCATGATAACATTGTTATGCTCTCCTAGCTGATAGAAATATCAAAGCCAGCTAAGAATAACTCTGCAGCAGACAGAGAAGACTGGATTTGTTTCCTGGAATGAAAGCAAAAAGCATGTATGTATTTCTAACAGCTATGGAAAAAAAATTAGCTGTCATGAAAATAAATGGATACTTAAAACTTCCATCTCCCCTTCTCAACAGAGCCATTAAATGAGTCAAAATGTAGTTAATTCATGCTGAATATTTGAAAATCTCCAAGATTATTCACATCATCCTTTTTTTTTTTTTTTTTTTCTTTTTTTGAGTGCTGTGATGGTACATGAAACTTCTGTTTCACACAGCATTCTTCAAATCTTGTTCTTCTGGTAGAAACCCCAAATAAAATTGGTTTGCTAGAGAAGTTATCACTGGAATTTGTAAGGCTTCGAGTCTGGCCTAGGGTTTTCTAAAGATCGACCTTATTTATTTGAAAATTTGCAAAATGTCAGTTTCTCATCACTTTGATCCTCCACAGTGCAATGGGTTTAACATTGAACTTTCCTTTATTTGAAAGCAGAAGGTTAAAGTAAAAGTCTGAGAATTTAAAGAGACTGCCATCCCAAAGCCTCGCCAATAAAAATCGCTGGCACTTGCACAACCTAATTTTCAACCACCGCAAATGGTGGTTGCGGGCAATTTGTATGTGGAAAGTAGTGGGAATATAAAGTTCAGGTGTTTGTTACAGAAGCAGCGTGGATACCTCCGCCAAGCTGCGCTGCAGCTAATTGGGTCTGTGGTTTTGCAGAGTGTCTGACTGTGAACCTCTGCTTAGGAAACGCAAGAGAGAAACTCCTCTTTAATTTTAAAAAAAACGGAAGTACGTTGGCGTGGTTTTCGTTGTTGCAAACGGCCTTAAAAATGGGCACTTAGTTTTCACAAACAACGATTTAAAACCACACACGCACCTTTTCTTACAGGTTAGTTGCATGGTGCAGCCTTATTGTTCAGAACAAACATAGGCATTGCTGGTTTGCCTCTTTGTTTTTTGCAAGTTTATCACAAATATTTGCATTTGCCTATAGACAGGGATAATCTTAACGTCACTTTAGAGCTGGAAAAGAGCAAGCCTTGTTTCATGCTTACAGGGACAGACTTGACAGTCTGATCTGAGTTCATCCTGTATTCTCAAAAAACAGAATGCAAATTTAAAAGAAAAACTGCGTGGGTTGTTTTGTTTTGGGTTTTTGTTTGGTTGGTTGTGGGGTTTTTTTAACATTTATTTAATGTAACATTCTTTCCAAGCCAATTTCATGGGTTTTTCATGGTTTTTTTGAGGGCTGACTCATTTCCCCCCCTCAAGTCCTTTGATTCGGCCAAAGTGACGTGGTTTATGGGAAAACCCCTCAGATGGAATTCACAGGAGCCGGGCAGAGTGGGTCACCACTAGCCGTATGGTGTCCATCCGAGGCTTTCACCAGGTGTCCGCCGCAGTCTAAAAGCACCCTGACCATGGAGCACAGCTGCAATGATGAGGTCTCTGACGACATTTCACAAGTCATAGACCAGACCTAAAATGCAACCTAAACTGGTGCCCTGGAATCCAGCGCTTCTGAAGGTACTGAACTTGAGCACCTTTAATTTTTCTGTAATGAAATATCCTATCTTCCCGAGTATAGGATAAAAATCTTGCGCGGCTGAGGTCAATATCCATGTGTTGGTCCTGCAGTTAGGAGTGGTATGCGATGTGGAAGCTGGGGTGAAGTTTGTGTGTGTGTGTGTGTGTGTGTATATATACACCCCCCCACACATACACTTATATATATATATCTTGTGCCTTCCAGCACCACGTGCCTATGTAATATCAGGTAACTACAGTGTCACCACAGGAACTTCATTGTACATGCGTGGTGAACTACTGAGCATTGACAAACTAGAAAGACAATTATTTCTTCTGGGATTTCCTCCACCCCTGAGACTGCAACCTAACTTCTCGCATATACCTTAGTTAATATTATTTTCATGGACACATATAGAAAAGGAAAAAGTGGGGATCCAGCAAAAATAAAATCCTTCACCCAAACACAAAATACTGGTGTTATTGGAAAACGTTTGGGATCTACATTAAAAAAAAAACAAAACAAAAAACAAACAAACAACAAAAAACCCCAAACAAACAAACAAAAAAACAAAACAAAAACCCCAAACCAACCCCCCCAATATTTGCTTTCTGGCCTTTCCTTGAGGCTAACTGTTCCCTGGGAGCTAGGGAAGGGCCTGGACTCCAGCAGGGCCATCCTGCCGGATGTCTCCTGCTGCCGAGTCCCTCTCATCAGCGTGCTCACCGCTCCTATCCAGCTTTGGCCCTCCGGAGAAATCTTTTGCAAGACTTTCTTTTGTGGCTCTTTGATCTGCGGGCTCCCAGCCTGAGCCAGACAGCCCGTCACTGCAGGCTGCAGCCCCAAATCAGCCCCTCTCCTGTAATTTTCTCCCCAGCCTTGCCGGGAGGTTGCTCCTCTCTTGTTTTCCTGTTGCTTTACAGCTTGTTTCCTCTCTCCTCCCCCAAGCCTTCTATTAACACAGATCAATTAATTCTCACAGGAAAATCGGATAATCAAGTACACCTTAGCACTGTGTTCCTGGAGTTCCTGCGTACCAGTTTTCCCATGTTTAAGTAGCAGAGGGCACTGGGAGGAAAGTGGAAATGTTTTAGCGACAAAGGTGGGTTGAGATTGCTTAGCAGTGGGTGAAAGGGTTTTGGTACAGCAAGAGGCTAATGGATAAACAGGGAGAGGCATGTTATTTCAGCAAAATTACAGTTTAATTCCAAAAATGCTAAATTTGGTTTTGTTAGCAGGAACATAGCTAGTCTGTGTCCACAGCTTTGTGCCAGACTGAAGTGCTGCTTGCAAAGAAAATCAAAATTTCTTTTAATGAATCTTATTCTCTCCGGGGTCTCCCTCCTCCTCAGGGCTGTTGTACCTGCAGAAGCTATTTGTGAAATGGTTTCCAGATGACAAGAGAGTTTAATTCCCCCCTCCAAATGAGAGGGTGGCCGAATGCCTGTACCTGTATCAGAAATCATGGTAACTTTTTCCATGCCTGGTTTCCTGCTGCTTGGGAGGCAGGATTTGTGAGCTGCTCTCCCCAGAAACTTTAACTCGCTGCCTGATCTGAATCCTTGCTGTCAGAGTGGGTGCTACTGGCTCCCGGTCCTGCAAATAAGTGAACTCTCCGCAGTGTATAGTGCCGTACGTGGTACTTACCCCTTGATGAGCCAGATTTTGCAGCCCAGGTGATGTCGGTAGTCTACCTGTTTTTCAGCATTTTCACCCGTTACAGTATCTGATTTGGTCTCCGGGGGTCATTTGGTATATTCTCCTGTTTCCTGTACAGGTATCGGAATTGTTAAAAGCAGCAATGAGCACATCTAGGGGAAATCCCTGTCATCTGCTTTCAGACTAGATGTGAACGCTCTCCTCTAACACAAAATTTGCCTGGGCAAAAATATGTTCCCTCCTTTTGCTCATAGAAAATCGAACAAGTACTAGAAGGAGAAACAGTTCAAGACTCAAAAACCAAACTAAACCAAAACTGATGAATTCCTTTTTCCACCTCAGGCTCAGTTCTGAATTGATGCTTTGAGAGGTCCAACTGGTATCAGTACTGTACCCAGACGTTAAAAGGAGATGCACAGTCCTGCTAAGAGTTGGACTGAGTTCTGAAGAAGGTGAAAAGTTGGTTTTGTCACCCAAGCAGGAGTAGCTGGCACCACAGTTGAATGTCCAGAGTTCGGGCGGACTGCACATGGAGTCATCCAGGAAGCCCCAACTCAGCTAAGTTCAGTCTCTGTAACTCCAGCATTTTATCTGAAATATCTCGATTGGGCATTTGGTAAGCAATGAATCCCACAGTCTTGCTGTGGGATAGATAGTATAGACTTTTAGTCTATAGTTATTATATGACATGTTATAAACATGATAATGATCTCCCTCGGTACAGAGACTCAGTTAATTCCTTGGGTGCTGGCAGCTTGTGTATGCAATTTGGTGTATCTCGATGCAAAGACTTAATTACCTGGGAAGCCATTCTTTTGTGTTGTAATAAACCCATAGGAAACCTAAGGGACATGCAACTAATTAAGACTGCTCCATTTTCTTATAGGTTTTTTACCTATAAGAAAACCCACGTGACTTTAGGAGCTGGAATCATAGAATGGTTAGAGTTGGAAGGGACCTGAAAGACTATCTTGTTCCACCCCCTGCCCTGGGCAGGGACACCTCCTACCAGCCCAGGTTGCTCCAAGCCCCGTCCAACCTGGCCTTGAACCCCTCCAGGGATGGGGCAGCCACAGCTTCTCTGGGCAACCTGGGCCAGGGGCTCACCAACCTCAGAGTGAAAAATTTCTTCCTGATATCTAATCTAAATCTCCCCTCTTCCAGTTTAAAACCATTACCCCTCATCCTATCATCACACTCCCTGATCCAGAGTCCCTCCCCAGCTTTCCTGGAGCCCCTTTAGGGACTGGAAGGGGCTCTAAGGTCTCCCCGGAGCCTTCTCTTCTCCAGGCTGAACCCCCCCAGCTCTCTCAGCCTGTCCTCCCAGCAGAGGGGCTCCAGCCCTCTGAGCATCTTCGTGCCCCTCCTTAACACAAGAATTAAAGTAGGAATAAAAAAGATTTGTCTCAGATTTACATCTCTCAAAAAAAAGAAAAAAAAAAAAGTTTTGAGAGGAAGCGGTTAAAAACTTTTCCCTGCGTCCTGAGACTTTTTAAAAGTTGCCAAACACCCTCAGTGAAGCAAGGCTCTGCTGAAGTGGGGTTTAAAACGTTAGGAGATAATCGTCTGTGGGTCCTGTGTGTGTGTGTGTCCCCCATCTCTCCGCTTGCTGTAAGCGCTCCGGGATGCGCCCCGCGTCCTCCCCCGCCGGGGTCGGGTCCCTCCGGGGCGGCTCAGCCGCCCCGGAGGGACCCGACCCCGGCGGGGGAGGACGCGGGGCGAGGCAGGCTCGATGGTTGTGGCCTTTCCTCGGGGAAACTCATGGGAGGAGCCTCCGAGAAAGAGCTCCAAAGCTCCTACTCCTTTTGTACGCTCCAGCCTTCCCCCAAAGCGGCGGCGGCCGGGGCTGGGCTCGGCGTGCGGCGGAGTTCGCTGCTCCCGACCCCGGGGATGGTGGAAACGGAGGGAATTCGGCTTAAAAAAAAGGCCTGTTGCGGGCTGTTGTGTTGGAAGCGAGGATGACTGAGAAGAGCGAAGCTGGTGATTATTTCCTGGCCTTGGTAAGTAGACACTTGTGAGGGGGGAAGTTCGCCAAAGAAATAACAAAAGCAACGTGCAGCTCCAGCCTGCATCTGAAATTAAAAGTTAGCTGTTGTTTACCACCGCTTTTCTCTCTCGCAAAAGATTATTGTACTTTCCCCCCCCCCCTTCTTTTTTCTTTCCTTTGAACAACTTTTTGAAAAGTAACGCTTCTGCCGGGTAAAACGCCCTCCTGCTCACACAGCGCTGCCTCCAGCTCCGGGAGAGGATTAACTCTCCTTCCCCCCAAGAAAGAGCCGGGATGGTTTTGTGGCTCCAGCCGTGGCTTGCGGTTAGGGTTTCTGCTCGGCCAGAGTGTCAGCGGGTGAGGAGACTTTGCCGGGGTGTGTGTGATCGCACTGAGAAACTTCTGGTTCAGGTTTAGTAGCTGGAATTTGGAAACTTTTAATTCTGCAGCAATGACACCAGGACGTGACTGAGAGCCCTTCAGAGGCTCTAAAAGCTGCACGGTGGTGACGTTATGGGCTTTTTATAATGGTTGACAGTTATTACAGCAAATATGCTTATTCATCCTGTGCAGGCGTGATTTATACTTTTAAGACTTTTATGTGGCTTTCTGTTGTCCCTCTTATAGCTTGCGAAGGAAGTAGTACTGTAACGTGTGTTTCAGTCGCCTTAAGTCTTTTAATCTAAAATAATTGTATTTGTTTGTTTAATGTAATAACTCACCGTAACATTTAGGTTATGGTGTGACCACAGCAATGTAGAATACTCAGGGAAAAGAAAATACATTTTTCTGTTTTATGGTTATGACTAAGCACATCCATGATCAATCTGCATACACGTGTTACAAAAATTAAGGGACTTCTAAGCGAGAAGGGTTGGGCGAGAGAGGAAGTCCAGGCCCTCAGGTAATGTGTGACTAAACGCCATCCCCTGCCAAGATAACTTCTCTATCTTGTCAGGATTTCCACCAGCACTGCCAGCAAAGTATGGCATCCGAGAATGACTCTCCGTCGTCACGTGCGGGGATTGCCGGACCGCGATAGCACTATTGTCCCACTGGGCTGGGGGATTGGGATTTACCTGCCGGCATCACCAGCTGCTGGGCAGCTGCCTTCCTGGGGTTGCTTTTCATAGGTGGGGTATTGCCTTCAGGAAGCCTTTGAAAAGATAACTTTTGTTTCTCCAGAATGAGTTTCTGCATTTGTTTTCCCTTCTTACTTTCTCGGTAGGGAAA
Source organism: Chroicocephalus ridibundus (assembly GCF_963924245.1). NCBI lineage: Eukaryota > Metazoa > Chordata > Aves > Charadriiformes > Laridae > Chroicocephalus > Chroicocephalus ridibundus. Next base: position 5,527,090 of record NC_086289.1, on the reverse strand, counting down.
TTTGCAGTAAGATAAAGGACTCCCTTGTTGCTGGAAGCACAGCCTTGTGTCCGGAGCTTGGCGGTCGCGTGTTCTGTGCAGCTGGTTCCTGTTGCTCAGCCAGGATGATGGCAGTTCCCTTCCTTGGGGACAGATGTGACTCAGGTGCTGCCCTAGCCGCGGTGGGCTGGGCTGGCTCTCCCTGAGCACGGTCACCCAGTGTCCACACCCGTTCTGCCGAGTGCTCGAGTCCGGCTCGGAGGAAGCGCATGTAAATCTCAGACACTGAGATAATTCTCCCGGGAGCCAGTTCTGGTATGTTGGTGGCAAGTTCTTTTTTTCCGTAAGTGTAGAAATGCTGCCATCCACATTACTGTACATCAAACTCACGTGTCGCCTGCATGACAGTGGTTTTATTTGTTTAATTAACACATGCCGCTTCATCTCTTGGATACCTTCGTTACTGTGTTTGTAGAGCGCCCAGCTCAGCAGGACTCAGCCTGGCTGAGGTGTGCAGAAGGTCCCGCAGTGTAAATACAAAGTGCTGATGGGAGGCACTTAAGGCATAGTTTCTCCTTCAGAGTATAAAAGGAATTTGAGAGATTTTTCCAAAATCACATATTTAAACGCATAAGTAAATCTTTGTTGGGCTTACAAAAGGCAGGATATTTCCCAAAACTTGAACTTTTGACTCTGAGTGTGTGTTTAGCTGGTAAAAGTCAAGACTTGGTTGTATCTGAGCATAGCAGCCAGCAAAAGTAACCAGTGACTTCCAGTCATTGCTGCGCCTGAGCTTTTAAACCCATTGCTGGCGTGTGGACGTGTCCCGTGGGGACATCATTTGGTTGCATGGATGTCCCCTCAGTTCATTGGGAAATAAAGCCAGGCTTTCCATTTCAATCTTGGCATCTCATATTTTTCCTAAAATTCTATTAATATTTAAATTGTTCTTAAATTACCTCACAAGAAGTAGCACAGGGGAAAAAAAAAAAAAAGAGGGTTTTGTTTGGTTTTAATCCTGTGCTGGTAGCTTATGCAGCGGTCCCGAGCTGTTTCCTGAGAAAGATTAGTTTTAGTTTCTGATAGCAGTAATGTTGATTTCTAATCTGAGAAATAGCTTCTTACCTCCTACTCTGCTAAATTCTCTTGACAGGAGTCCCAATAATCATGAAAATACTTTTAAAGAGCAGAAATACCAAAGGTGCATAGAGTTACTACAGCAGGTTATTGTTGGATTTTCTGTGCATGAAGTTTATTTCAATGAATGTATGAGATAAGCTACAGAATAAAGTATGAGAAGGTAAAAATGCATATTATGAAGGAATTAATAAAACAGCTGAAATTTTGCAAGGTATAATGCGTTTGAATGAATGAATGAATTGGAACTCATGTTCCAGTGATCTCTTTCCCTTGCAAAGAATTGCTCTGTAAGAACGTATCAGAAATAGCAAATCATCTCAATATTTGTCTGTGATTAATTAATGTTTTTTCTTATGCACGTGTGAACTGAGGCTCAAAAAATGGACTCTCTGGCCCAAGTTGTTACAAAACCAAGTATGAAATCTAGAGGATTTTGTCTATCAGCCTTGTTGTACCCAATGAGCAACATCTTGTTTCTCGAAGAAAACAAAATAATGGGTGATGCGAGTGCTGAGAGCTCAGTCCTGCCTTGCGGTTGTTGGTGCCATTTTCCAGAGATTTCTGGAGTAAGAGCAGGATCTATAAATCTTACCGTTATCTCATTAAAAGCAACCAAATGTTTGGGACTAGGAGATAGGGCTTGAACTGCTTATTGGTTTCCCCTTGGAGTAAGCTTGGAGCTGTTGTTGACTGTTCAAAGGGAGCCACATCCAGAGCTCCTGATTGGAAAAACATGGACAGGGAGAAAACGCCAAGACCCATAGCTGCCTTCCGTCTCCAGCACCAGTGTCAGAACATTTTAAAACTTTAGGACGAAATTGGGGTTTTAAGGTTTGCATCTTGCTGATGTCAGTAGGAGAGCAACCAATGGAGCCACCAGAGAACCTGGAGAGCACCTCGCCCTCGCCGTGTTCCTGGGCTGGCGCCGAGGAGCTGACCCTGCCTGCCTCAGCGTCCACGTGTGTAAAGCTGTGCTCTTTTATGTGTTTTAAATACATTTCCTGCCTTGGTTCTTACATAGACAGTGGTCAGACCTCCTCTGTTTAAACAGAAGGAATTACATAGGTTTATGCAGTTGTTTCTCATTCATTCACTGATATTTAATGACAGATATGGGTCAAGCTTTGTCTGAAACTTGCTATTTGCATACCTGCCTTCTAACAGCGACTTGGAAAATCCCTTTTAAGAGGCCTTAAAAGTGAAATAGGGAAACTCAAGAGCCTAAGGACACCGGATGGGCAAAGCCTTTCACTTGTGACACACTAACAACGGACTGGACCCCTTGGTCTTTGGGCTGCATTTAGTGTGCTCGCTGCAGCTGTTAGTCAGCAACTGCTTGTTAAACTGTGAGGTATTTTCCTTTGAAAAGTATTTCAGTCATGCTTGTTATAAGTAGAATTTGGAAGTCATTTTAAGTACATCCTCTCCCAGGCTTCACCCAGAACTCGGGCAATGGAATGGAAAAAGCTCGTGGTCTTTTTTTACAGGGTTCGACTCTTGAAACAAACTGACCGAAAAGGCTGGCTGCTGGAGAGGACTTCGAGCAGGGACCTGGTGGCAGGCGCCTGCGAGGCGAAAGGCGGTTGTGATGCCCAGGAATGTCAGTTGTGGAACGAGTCTGAGCAGCTTTTGGATCGCTTCATTGTTTGTGGCGCACAGGGCAGGGTGGCTTGGCAATGAGCAGCTTCGCCATCACCTCCCCAAGCCCCAGTTTCAAGTTACCTTGTCTGTAGCCCGTATGAAAATCGCTGTCTGGGAGCGGCGAGTGGCAGCAGGCAGACGCTTCGCTTCTCACCAGGTTGGGGCACACCAGTACAACAGCTTCACTTGCAGTTTTAGCTTGTGCTGTGCGTTCTGTATGTTCCCAGGAAAGACCCTTGGTGCTCTGTCAGTAGCCAGAACAAGACCTGCCCGTCTGCGTTTCCCTCCTTAGGTATATCAGAAAGAAGTTTCCACGTCCTGTCGTCAAGCTCTGATTTCTAAACGCTTATTTTAAGGCAAAGCAGAGGGGGCACCCCAGTTTGTGCTACCAGTATATGCAACTCCTGGCGATGAGCGAAAACCGGTCCTGTTATACTAATAATCCAGAGGACTTTAGAACTCGTAAACATCTTAGCTCAAAGCTTCCTACAACAGGCCGAGCCCTCAGGTGTGGTTAAACCAGAGAACATGTGGACAGTTAATTGCTTAGTATTGTAATTAGATAAAAGTGATATTGTAAATTTAAAAAATAATGTTCTAGGTCGTCAGCTGAGAACTGCAGTCGGTGCAGTGGCTTAACCCTACTCTTGTTTGTGTTGGTGTAACGGAGGGGAGAATGGCCCTTGGCTTGGCAGGGAAGCCATGGACAAACGAACTGGACCGAGTGCAGAGCGGTGCTGTGAAACCCCTGGAAATGAAAAGCAGAAACACTGGCTTACAAAGGACCACACATGTAATCAATTAAAAATAAAATAAAAAATGTGAAAACAAGCTTGACAAATCATTTTTCCCATAGGAACGTGTTACTTTACAGAATCTTTTAGATAAAAGTTGTGAAATGTGAGTGTATTCAGATGGTAGCCTTCAGTCTGTTACCGGAATGACACGGACATTATTATAGTGCGGTTTAACTCCTTGTTATGTTCTTTGAAACAAAATTAAACTACAGTAGAGAATCACAGTGAACCACTGGATTTGCAGTTAGATAAGGAAGTAATCATCCCGTGTTAAAGCTGAGTTCCGTGATTTAGGGATTTTTATTTCTAAGCTGAAAGGCCAAATGCTGAGTGACAGTTTTAAGTTTATATACTTCTGCTCAAATCCACCTCCGTACAGGGTTGTGTTCACGGGGTAGTATCGGAAACAACATGGACAGGAGGGTGTTCAGGAAAGTGGCATCTCAAAACTGAGCCTGTTGGGTGAATCCGCAGATGTGAAGTTGGAATCCCAATTAAAGGTCAGATTTTATGTTTTACAAAAACGTGAGGATTTTGCTGAGTTTTAGGGAAAAACTGACACTTCCAGGGCCCCAGCGTCTGGGTGGCCACGTAGGAAAGTCAGGTTGAAGTAGGCAACAAAACTATTGCTTTCAGGGGGTGTCTGTTAAACAAACCCCCTTCTGCAGCAAGGCTCCTTTCCCGATTGATTTGAGGGCGTGTTTCCAAATTGTTTTCTTTTAGCCAGGTGCGGGTACTCGGCTGCACCCTGCTTTTCCTGGCAATGGGACAAGGCTGAGTGTCTCCTGCCTGTGCTCCCTGCAGGACCTGCCACACCTTTGGCTGACCTGCTCCTCCCACCGATGCAGCTCCGTGGCAGGTGGAAGCTGAGCTCGAGCTCTCCGTCTGTTACGTGGTTTCTGAGCAAGGAAGTCTCGCTGTTTCTCTTGTTCAAGCAGTAGCTCGTTTTCTCATTTGCTTTTTAAAATCAGAATCAAAATGGGCTTCGTTTGCTGTTGGATTGTGCTCTCTCATTGCTCCTGCAGTTGTAACGCAGACAAAAATCCAGCGACTTCAGGCTGGTGGGAACAGTAGAGCTGTGCACAAAAGCAACTTATATTAAAACGACCAACTTTCCCTGAATTCCTGACCACAGGAGTTAGCATACGCATGCTAAACAGCGGGGGCTTCAGACAGCCAAGTGACAACAGTTCTGCAGTAATTCAAACCTCTAAGGCTGCCGTTTTCCATGTCTTTTCTCTCCGCAGCCCTCCTGGGCCAGGTGATGATACACAGTTGGCTTCTCCCCTCCATCCTTCTGAGCAGCCCTTAGCTGTTTCTGCGACGTATGGCACTGCTGACCCCGTGGATGCTGCTGAGCTGACTGCAGCAAGGTACCGTACCTCTGCACAGAGCCGCTGAGGCTGGGGCGGTGGGAAGCAGCTCCAAACCGGTGTGGGCGGGTGGAGGACCACGGGCCTCAGCGCTAGCTAAGAAATTGCTGTCACTCTTCTTGGATGGATATATGTCTGGTACGGCCAGTCGCTGGTGGGTTTGCGCAGCCTGTCTGTAGTCGGTGGAGCATCTGTCAGGGGAAATCTTTACCAGCATTTAAATTTCCCTCTACCAAAACCTTCAAAGGAAGATGCCATTTACCTTTCCTTTAGATTGAATGACTTTGGCACATAGGAGGGTCATGCCATGTGAAGGTGCAACGTATGCCTTATAATTTTTTAGGTGCTTATACTTTTTTTTAAATGTATTTTTTGTTAGTACAAGGTAACTGATCCTTTGGGCATTTTCTTTAATTTTGATAAGTTCCTTAATAGTATAATGCTGATTATAAAGCATTCAGGTATCTCATCTCTGTTGGACACCGGGCTTTTTGTCTCCTTTTACTTGCACTGGGAAGGGAAACTGTTGCTTTATTTGTGCTGGTGGCAGTTGGGTTGTCAAGGTCTTTGGGTGTATGAGCTTGTCTTGACTGCCAAGAGTAGAGAAAGCCTTGTAGGGTGTGTTTACCCTTCAATCATTGTGAATTCAGTGGAGTGTAAACATACACAATATATTTAAGCTAGCATTAAATCGGTTAGCTAAAGTAGCAATAATATGCTATCAAAGGCAGAAGGGAGCTTGCGTGGTTTGCTCGAACCACCTTAAAAGCTGGGTGACTTTGCTTTTTAGCCCGTACTGGTCGTCTGTCAGTCCCCAAGCTGGTTAGTCGCTAATGCTGGCTGAGGGAATCTGTGGGAAACAAACTTTTTCCTACAATCGGGGTAAGATGATCTAGAGAAGCTTACAGTGGGAAGTTAATGATGTGGATTTCTTCCAGTTCTTGTAAGTTTTTACTCAAAGTGTTGTGTTTCTTTGTTTTTAACAAATGTAATTGGGTTACTGATGGGTTTTTGTGAATTCTGTTTTTTCTTGCTAATGGATTGTTGACCGTAGTAGCAGGGCAGTTAGAAAAGAGGGAGCAGGAATTGAGGTGCAGCTATGAGCTATTTTCTGAATGCGGAGGAGTGAAAAAAGACTCAACACCAAAAGTGCCAGGAAGATTTATATATGGTCTCTGGACTACAGTCTGAAATAGGAGACTCTGTTGCCCTTGGGGTGATAGTTTGCTGTTTGTAGGGGAAAAGGCACACAAGCTGTCTATGATTAAATGTCACCTTAGGAAACATTTAGGAAGAGCAGTTTTAATTTACTGCTTCTTGTAAACCTCATGAATTCACACTGTTCAGATTCTCATCTGGATCTGGAATTTCGAGTTAATTGTATTATACCATGTGTTTTGATCTGCTTCATAACTTCTGTCTTTAAAAAGTTTTTACCATTAATGTCCAAATGTTATTCTCGGGGTTCCTTGCCTCATCCCGGTTGCGCAGGCTGCGAGTGCTGGTGCTGAGCTGTCGCTGGCCCGGACAGGGTGGCTGAGCCCAGTAGGGGTGAGGGCACACAGACTGCGCAGCAGCCGCAGGATCTGGCTCTTGTTTCCGTATCCTGACCTTGGTGAAAGTGCAAGGATTTTTTGCAAGGGTTCAGTGCTAAAAAGTTGCAAACCAGGAGTATTTGGTGTGGAAGTAGGTAGTTTTTCAGCTCCTGAAACGGAGGGAAGTGAGAGAGAAATGCACCGTGGTCAGCTGGAGTCAATCTGGCGGCAGGTAGTTTGCCTATGTTTGTTGGTTTTAATCTTTTTTTTTTATTTATTTTTTTTAAAAGCTGCACAGGTTAACTCTTGTCAGTATTGTTTGTTTTCCTTTCTCCTTTATTTTGCATCCTTGTTCAGCTTTAGACATAAAAGCCTACCTGTTCTCCTTGCACCTGCCTTTCCTGCCCAGGCTGTTGGTGCTTGCCAGCTTCTCTGTGAGCCTTGTAGAAGTGGTCGCTGGTGTCCAGGCAGGAGAAACGCAGTAGTTCCCACCTCTGCCCACCCGCAGATGCAGCTGATCGGCAGAAGAGGGGTTAATATCAGCGCAGCTGGACCCTCGCTTTAGCTCCTGTCTGAAACAGGCATGGAGCAACTCTCTTCCAGCAGCAACGAACACTGCTGACTTCTCTGTGGTTTGGTCAGACCTAAACTGATAACAACATCATGTTGATAGCACATGAAAGTAGTAGTCTTTAAAATGCATGGGATCGTGCTCGCAGTGAGGATCAGTAATAGCGGGACTGGGCTTTTCTTCTCCAAGGGAAGCCTTTCCAGGATGTTTGTTGTTTCATGTCATTGCCTTATCCCTCATCTTCTCTTCCCCTGTGACGTGGGGCGGGTTCTTGCCTATGTAAGTAAGATGATCATATTAAAGCTACTTTTTTGGCATTTTGTGTAGAAATACTGTACGACTGCTTTTCAACATGACTGCAGAAAAATTCTCTGCTGCACACACGTTGTCATGTCTCTGTGTCGATGCTTTCTGGTTATACGCATCCACTACACCTTACTACACTACTGGATGGCATGATGCTATTCTATCTGGTACTACACTACTAGATGGCATGATGCTATTCTAGTTTGTCTGCAGTAAAGTACAATTATAAAGTGTTTTTCCCCCAATATATTTAGTTATTTACTAATAAGTTCCTTTTGCTAAGTTTCCATGTATTTCCCCATCAAGGGTGTCATATAATGCAGATGGTGTGCGCTTTGACAGGGTAAAATAATGGTGCATGTAAGGCAGGGGTCAGTTTGTGCTAAATGTCTTCCAGATGGCAGTGCATAATAAGATATCAGGTTGTCCCTCCATCTGTCCAGTCAAGAAACTGTATCTTTGTTTTCATCTTGAGGGTGACTCTCTGCCTCTCTCTTCCCCTGATGATGACATATTGATCAGGGACAACACGGTATCATCTGCTCAGTAAGTAGATTTTATTTACTGTATCTGCAGAGGAGGTCCCTGAAAAGAATTAGGTAAAAAGTTCACTGGTTGTTCTGCCAGGCATTTTTGTTTAGCAATGAAACTGAAAGGCCAAGTTCACACTGATTTGCCAGTACACGTTGCACTAGGAGAAATTTTGGCTGTAATCTTTCTCTTTATGCTGCAGGTGCAGAGCTCTGCAGCAGGGCTTTAGTTTTACATGAGAGATGTTTGGACTGGAAAGGCAGAGAAGTGCCCCGACTGTATCAGACCACAGCTTAGCTTGGCTCCATCGTTAGAGGTGTTAAACATTTCTGAGCCGTGTCTGCCCGTTCTCTTGCAACTTGCTGCCCATCCTGCGGGCAAAAAACCTGCAGGTGCCCGGGAAAAAATGGCAGCTTGGAAAAGCACTTGCTGCGCGAGTTGTCTTTAAGGTCAGGCTGTAGGTAACAAGCAGGGCAGCGCAATCTGGTCCTGTCCACGTGCTAAGGAAAGCTTCTGCTCTTGCATTTAATCTCCAGCTGAGGTTGCAGAGCTGTAGCATGGCATTTAGTCCGGACTGCCACAGCTCTGTCGTGAATCCTGGGCAATGAAAGCTGTTCTGAACTTGAGTTGGCATTGGAAAATGGTGTGTTGCCCTGCACCAGCCTCTCCCCCAGCCCCTGTCATGCAGAGGGCGCATTAAGCTGCCATAAGGGAATTCGTGATCAGTGCTGTCGGGTGCACTAAAAGCTGTGTTGCTTTATCTGCAGGTGGACCTTTCCCGCTCACGTAGTTCACAGCCTGGGGAGCTGCGATGCTCGGGGTGTGCTCCTCCGTGGTAGCAGGGCATAGGCAGGAATACCCAGGGGCCTCTGTATGCACAGAAGTCAGAAAGTGACTTTTGAGAATTATTTAAAAATAAACAGAGGCAGAGCTTGAGAAATGCTTGAGCTCGACTTTACAGGGTAAAGACTGGCCAGCGTATAGTTTATTGTGCACTGGGAAGACTTGGCCCTTTCACTAGTTGGCCCTTGCTAGTAATTGAAAGATAAGTTTGATAGCAAATTTTGTTTTAGTAAGAGATGTGGAGAGGAAGAGGTTTTAACATAGCCACTTCATGTCTGAGCTGGTACAAGTCCCGTGAACTGGTACATGTAGCAGAGTTGGTGCAGGCTTGGGCTGGGTTGTTTAAAGTGGACATAAAGTCTGTATTTTGGACAGCAGTGCTGTGGCGTGCTGCCCTGCCTCAGTTTGTGCAGGCTGTACCATTTCTGAGCCGCTCTGCTCCTGCCGTGTCCCTTGTGAGCTTGTTATGCCACCAGTGGGCAGCACCCATCTGCAGGTAATGCCCGTCTGGGGATGGGTAATGACCAGTAGCACTACGCTGTTGCAATTCTACTGCAAGCCATGCTGAGCAGTGCCAAAATTTTTACGTGGCAATATTAACCCTTCTCAGAGCGACAGCAGTGGGGAAAAGGAGTGGAGGCAGCCCATGGTACCCTGTCCTACCCTCCACCTCCCACGGCACGCAGGGGGATGCCTACTGGCACCCGCGTTGGTGCAAGATGCCAGAGAAAATGCAAGTACCAACTGCATCTCCGCCGTGCTCCTTTACAAGCTCACTTGCACAAGGAAGGCAGCTGACACTTGGCAGGCATGGTCTTTATGGGAATCCGGTATTTATCCGTTTAAATGAAGCTTGCAAAGATGAAGGGAAATTATTTGTGGATTTTAACACATACAGATACTATAGCTCATGAAAGCAAACCGTGTGCTTTGTGAAGACCAGGGAGCAGAGCTCTTCTAAAAATGCCTGTATTTTGATGGCACGTTTTGCTTTGCAGAGAGCATTAGAAATGGCATTATTCAAGGTATATCTCTGAAAATTGTTTCATTTTATGTGGGAAGACTTAAAGGGGGGAAGCTGCAGGGCTGCAGATGGGCAGCGGGGCCTGTGCGAAGGGTGGGGGTGAGCGGGGAACAGGTGCTACTGTAAGCAATTGACGGGTCAATTTTATGTGTGCATAACATCAGGTCTGTAATTTTATGTGCGTTCGGTATTCTTGCTTGGCTGGGCCCTCTTGTGAATTGTTTCGGTTTTGCAATTCTTTGTTTACTCTCCAAACAGATGTTCAGCATTCACTTATTTTTAGCAGTTTACTTTTTGCTTTAAAATCTTACTTTCTCCAATCTCCGTGTGACCCTATATAGTCACATCGCCTTTGTATATATATGATGCTATTACTATATTAGGACAAAGACATTTTTAGCAAAGGGAAAAGTCCTTTGCATGAAAAAGGAAACAGCTCGCTTTTACATTTTTATTTATTTATTTATTTAAACTTGATGTGACTGAAAATTTAGGAAGTCTATGTCAGCGTCACGCCAGTTCGGACAAACTGGGGAAAGGGAAGAAGGAAGGAGTGCGTAAAGCAGAGATAATTTCTTAGCAGAAGTAACCGAGTAGCCCTCCCATGTGGCACAAAGCGACTTCATGGCTATGAGCTAACCAAGGTAAACCGCCCTCAGAAAGAGCTTTCCTGGTCCTAGTAAGTTAGTGGGTAAACGCTTTGGGGAATAACTGTTCTCGTGCTCCTGTGCATTGGAACTACAGTGAAGGATGTGATTTATGTTTGTCCTCTGTTTGTATACACATTTCTAAAGAAAGTAATAATCTGTCCCTGAACTCCACCAACTCTTATTCAGTAACACAACTTAATCTACCTTCTACAATTACAGTATAATTACTTGGAGGGAGAGGGGAGAGGAAATTTTGAAAGGAATGGCTAAGAGAATTGTTTATATTTGGTTCAGGAAACTTAAAAGAAACTTCTCAGCCAAGGCCTGGTTCCATCAATGTTTCCTTAAAAATTTGTGTCTGGATTTCTGGAAGCAGGAGCTGGCACAAGGGGAGGCTGTTCATGTGTCTGCTACCCCAGGACATCTGTGTCCCTCTGGTATGTCGGAGGTGCCCTGGAAAGGACAACCTGGCGTGACAAGGCCCTACTGCTCCTGCTTTTGAGACATCAAGTCATTGGATATTTAGTTCCTTCCATTAGTCTAATGAGCGTGGCCAAGAGCAGGGGGAGTAGTGTGGTTGGTCACCAGCCTGCTTAAAGGGAGGGGGAATGCAAGTGAGCTTCTTGTGGGGTGATCTTTTTGGATACCCGAGTGACTTACTTTCCTAAAGAGCATTAGAAGGCTCATGAGAGAAGTGTTTTGTTTGTGTTGCCCTTGAGGGTTTTTTCTAATTTGGGTTTTGCTTAAGAAAACAGAAAGTTAATGGAGCTGTATTCTGCTTCGGTCTGCCTTGAGGAGAGAGAATGCAAGACTACTCATCCCTGCATTCCAGGGGTTTGGGCAGGTGGCTGGTTCCTCCTGTGCTCCGATTGGTGTCTGTGTGCGAGAGCTCCTTTTCTGTGAGGACCAGGAGAGGGGACATCTCCCCACAGCACCCTGCCGTGCCTTCCCTTGCTGAGAAGAAACTCGGTCTTTCCAATCTGTATTCATGTGCTCTGGAAACCATTCCGTGGCCGTCGTGCTGCTGAGCTTGGGTCTTGTGGGGCTTTGCTGAGCGGAGGGACTTGCAGGAATTAACAAATACAGCAGTATTACAGTCCTGTAATCTTAACATTCATGTCATGAGTTCAGGGATTACTGTGCTTTTAGCTTTACAGTATAGGGAGAGCTTTTAAAGTAAGAGAATTTTTTAGTCCTGAGTTTTAGGTTTTTTTCTGAAAGACAAGTCACTCAAGTCTCTTAATTGGATGTTTGTATTGTACACTGGGGAGAAGGGGCTGTATGAGAACTGCAAAGTAGCCATCAGTGATTTATTTATTTTACTAATTCCATATACAGTTAATTCTCTGGCAGATAATGTTACGGTGTATAAGAGCTGTTGGAACTTTGCAGTGTTACTGGTTATGTGGTCATCTGAGAAACTAAGTCAAATAGGGTTTCTTGTAGGAGGTGGGAGAGAGATGGTATTGGGGCGGGGATGTGCTCCTTAGAGCTCCTTAGTTTAGATCCAGCCAAAGTTCGTCTTTTAAGGAATCTTCACTAAAGCTTCATGGACACTTATGAAATATGTCAGCTTATTATTTTTAATAATTGTTTTGCAGCACTTCCAAGCTTGATAGCTGCAAAGAAGCTGATAACCTCATTCCTGGGGATGTACCTTTGGCTGCGGCCCCTGGTGATGGTGTAGAACTGCCTGCTCGGGAAACGGAAGGTTTCACACGGGGAAAAAAGAGGTATTGTGCAATATGATTTCACATATTACAATATACTCCCATGTCTCTACATCCTTTGCTTAAGAAAACATAACTGCTGTGAAAGAGGCTGAGTAACTTCCAACAGGCTTTTTGTCTAAGTTACATGAACACTTTGTTGCTAGATTTTGAAACTAGCTGCTAGACTATCAAGACCTGCTTACTCCAGTATATTTACACCAAAAGACCAGAAGAGGGAGCCTGGGCTACGCTGGTTATTACCATGCTGATCTTCCCTACTCTTTTTAAAGTAATACATTTTTAGGTTTTTTTTCTCAAGTATTTTCCTTGCTTGAAGTTCAAGAAAAAATTTGTGAGCTGAGACTGTGCAAGATCAGGTCATGTTCAAGAGGACTGTTCTACTCATTCTCCTTCGGGTGCTGCCAGCATCTTTCCCCACCCCACACTAGTGATTGGCATTGTAGTTGTCAGTACTCAAGGATGAAGTTCGTCTTGGTTTTGTTCTTGCCGAAGAAATGTTGAATTACCTTCAACCACTACTTCAAAGTTGATGTTTCTCTCCTTTGGATTTGCATTGATTGGTGCCATAGCATTTGATAGGTGGCCTAGGTAATTTTTTGCTTGGAAAACCCCCAAGCTGAATCCTTCTGTCTCAAATATAGTCAAGACGAGACACGTGCTTGGATATTCATGTCAGAGCTTCAGATGACGCCTGTCTTGTGAGTGATTAACTAGTATGCCGTTGTGGCTCAGCAATAAAGGCATGCCCTTATTGTGACATCTATTAATGGAAAAGGTCACAGCACAGCCGAGGATATGAAATGGGCACTCCCTGGAGAGCAGTGCTCTCCACCCCACAAATACAGGCCGCAGCTTGTGACAAGTACGATACAAGACAAGAGACACCACGGGAAATATAGCTATTCTGCTGAAGCTCTGTTCAGAAATGTTAAAAGATGCTGCTGTCAGCAGGAGGATACTCTGACTCACAAATGAAAACATACACAATAGGCATGTTCTGCTGTGGAACAGTGAATGAATAACTACCAGCGAATGCTATTCAAAAAAACACCTACGGTATAGCATCTAGGAAACATGACAGTTAACTACTTGTTCTACAAGTTCTGATTATTTTGATCAAAAAATGAGGTCCTCACCTCTAGTCCTCTAGACCTCTAGAGTCCTCACCTCTGCTTGCTGTAACGCAGTTAGACCAAGTCTTCTGTGTAATATTCCTCCATGATACTGTACTGGACCTACACTTTTTAAGGCAGGTTCATCAAAGATGAACTTTGGCTGGATCTAAACTAAGGAGCTCTAAGGAGCACATCCCCACCCCAATACCATCTCTCTCCCACCTCCTACAGATTACATCTTCCTAAGAAACCCTGTTTGACTTAGTTTCTCAGATGACCACAGGCACTTTTTAACCTGTCTATAGTTGGTGAGGAACAGACGTGCTTGAAGATCTGTTTTGCACCTGTATGCGAGTTCTGTAATCTGGAGGGAATTTTCTGAATGAAGGGTAGATACCATGGTAATTCTCTAAAAACGGAGAGAAATGGCCAGGTGAGGTTGTAAGTTGGAAAATATTCACCCTAAGACGCTGGCTCTTTCCAGAGGATCATCTGAAATTGTATGAACTTTATATATACCCTGGACTGAGTCTCACATTCTGTGAGTGCTTTAGTGTAGTCACAGGTGACTATCGTTTACAAATCCAAATTGAAACCACCAAAACACGTGGTGTTTTTTTTTCTTTTCCTTTTCACCAGAATTCAGTGTCAAAGAGAGGAGAAATAATTTTAGAACTCTGCAGACAAGCAGAGCTGCTGTGCTCACGTATTTAGATTGGCTTGTGCCTCTGAAGTTCCTGTTTGGTTTTGATAATGATGTAGAGTGTTTAATAATGTAAACATCCATGGGTGCGTAAGAGTCTCTTGGATGGGGTAAACAATGGTGTCATTAAGTAATATTAGTAGAACTGCTTACTGTAAAATCAAAATCCAGCCTAGGATCTCAGTAACCAAAGCGTACACTGGCCAGCATCCTCGTTATGCCTCCAGACCAGCAGTCTCATCACCCACAGCCTTCTTTCTCTAAAGCTGAACGTGCGTGTTTGTTCTTTTTGTAACATGGGAGTCGGCTTTTCACAGATCTTAATGGAAATTAAGATGCATACAGAGGTGAGAATTAGACGTATTTGTGGGACAAAAGAGAATTCTTGCATCTTCTTGAAAAGCAAATGCGTTACTAGCCAAATAGCTCTTTGCTGTTATAATCAGCCCCTTATGTAAATACTTCTTGGACTATCTTGCATTTTTATGTGATTCATATGTGTATCACATTCATTCTGTGTATCAAGTCGAATCAGCCATGGAAAATAATAGCACGCAAACTGGGTTATGTGTCACTTTGTCACATTTATGGCAACTGCCTGGACGGCAAGGTGCTACACGTCTGCAAATGCTGTGCCACTGCACGATTTTCTGCAAAATGGATCCTTGGGGCGTTTCAGTCTCCTCTGTGATTATGATGGTCACATTATGAACTGCGTCACAGGCACTTCATAATTTGGGAGAAGTGCTGAAATACTGCTAGTGAGTGTGGCTTGCCCTTTATGGAAGCCCTGCAGATAGAGCTGGAAAGGCTCCGAAGAGCCGGTCCATCCCTCTGATGGTCCTATGAGGAAGAGAGGTGGATATAATCCATTCTGTAGAGCAAAAAGCAAGTGCTGTCTTTGTGCATGTTCTAACCTGCTTTGAAAGCTACACCTGTGATGTTAAACGTGGCTGGTGGGATTGGAGAAGTGCGTCCTCCTTGTTGGCAGATACGGGGTCAGTTTTCTTTCAAAAGCTAAAGCAGACTGGAGTCGGATCGTTTTGAGAGACTCTGGATGGATAGGGAACTTCTGCTGATCTCGGAATCTCTGAAATTAAATACACATCTCTGTCTTACCCAATTTTCCTGAAATGAGCCTGGAACCAATTGGAAGTACAGCAACAAATCTTTCTGTCTGAAAGCAAAAAGTCACAACAATCTTTACAGACAGCTCCGCTTTCTGCGTTGTTGATTTCCAAGAGGTGGTTTCGTAATACTTCCCTGGGAGGAAGCAAAGCTGAATTATTGGTGTCACACAGAAAAACAGGATAAACTTTATGACTTCTGGGTTTTATTTGCTTGATCACGTGTTGAAAACAGGTTTTCTCCTTTTGCCCGCCTTAGGAGAGATTTGGTGTAAAACTAAGTAAATAAAAATTAGTGTATTGCCTTCATTTACGACCAATACTAAAACCCCTAAACTGAGTAATGATTTAATGAAAACCAAGAAGGGATTAAATGGGATTCAAAAACAGAAGGCTTTTTTCCTTGAGTGAATTTAACCCTTTTGAAAGGGATGAGTCATTGAACTAAGTTTACAAGCGCATTGAACAAGGAAGAGATGGGAAATACAAGTGAGGGGTACAAATGCAATCTCAGGGCCGCCTTGTTTACAGAGTTTGGGGTTTTGAGGCTTTTTGATTTGGCGGGGCTGGGGGGGGCAGTCAGGAGGCTGGGGTTTTTACGTGTATTATCTGAACTGGATGGGAGTATACCTCTAATTTGGCTGGACTGTTTGGTGCGCAAGTGGAGTGGTGTTTTTTTATAACGGCAACTGAATGAAGGCATTGAAATGAAGTTGCTTGGGTCTTGGAAACTAAAACCCAAGGATTTCCCTTGAGCCTTTGTGGCTGATATCCCAAAAAGCGTTCCCCGTCTTCTGAAGCACAACATAAAACATGGTTCCCTTCCACATAATCAGCCCGTCTGTAACGAATGGACAGGAACGAGCCACGGTCCTGCTCTTCACTTGCTTCCTCCATTCCAGGTTTTTAAAATAGATTGTGTCTCCTGAGCGATGTGTTCAGAACTGCTCAGCCCCGGGCAGGAGAATGCTTTGCGTTGCTCAGTGTAGATCTCTTCAGCCTATTACTGAGTAATAGCATCAAATCCGGGGATGTCTGAGGTGTTTCAAGCCCAAAATGTTGGGGACTAAGTGCATTTTCTTGTAGCTGATTGTGGGAGCGGTATGGTGGGGTCCCCAGCGGAGGGACTGGATCCTGCAGGCTTCTCTGGGTGATCCCATGACTGGGGGGGGGACGGTCCTGTGTGTGATGGGCAGGGTGCCTGGGGACCCCCACGTTGTGTGCTGGCAGAGGACAGCTTCCATAAAACAGCAGCGGTTCAACAAATAGGTTCCAGTAACTGCATTTTTAAAAGGCAAAGCATTAATGGATGCTTGACAGAAGTGGGAAATTTCACCACGTTTTTCTAACCATGTCTTTGTTCAGAATCTGGGCTCTCTGGGGTGCGTTCTGCCTGCACGTTTATGCTTAAAAAGAGCAAATTATTTGTGTGTGTTGTAAACCTTCTCTCTGTATGTGGCAGTGGACAAAAGGGCGATGGTAGCCCTCTGTTTGCTTGTTATTCCTGTGTATTTTACAGGTTCCCTCAGGCAATATATGGTAATTTCCTTGCTGCTAGAACAGGTTCAGCAGCACGAAAATGAATATGTCATTACGCTAATTAATCCATCCACAAGGAATTTTAGAATGGCATTAATCATCTTGCATCAAACCTGCAAAACTGGCAGTACGGATTCAAGGCAGAGATTATCCACCTGGCGCGGGTGGCTGTTCCCTGGCACTGTGGGACACACGGTGGTGGCTCCGAGGGCACCAGAGGAGCCTGGCACTGCCAAGAGGGTGGAGGACTTGCAGGGACTCACCTCTTGTCCTAGAGCAGGTAATACATGAGTTAAAACAGTTGAGTCAGGGGTATTTTGTATTTCTCAATAATAAATGTTAAATATGGCTTGTGCTTTTGGGGCACTCTACCCCTAATGCTAAGTCTTTTAAAAACAAAAGCCAAAAAAAAGCCCTGAAAAATACTGAAAATACTTAAATTTTCTGTTAACTCTTTCAAAATCGAATTGAAGCTGTAAGCTGACTTCTTAAAGAAGTACCCGCTCGTCATTTGACCACCCACCCTTGGCAGTCACAGCAGAGACTTGCACCAGACGGGAACACTGTTCTTGTCCGATTTCCTCATCCTGCGTTTTCATAATCTAATTCTTCACATAGGCCCTGAGGGCAAGAGACCTTTGGATGCTGCCTCCTCATATCTCCTGCAACAAGGTGCCCCTGGAGAGTGTTATTCACACAGATCTTGTCAGCTGAGGGCAGGTGCGTGAGAGCCCTTCAAAATGTTGGTCCCCTCCTGGTGTTACACAGCTCCTTTCCTAACAAGCCTGGCTCCAGCTGCCTTGGGGATCTCACACCTTGGGATGTTTGAAGGCTTGGAAAGAAGCATGGAAGCAAGAAAAGATCCCATGGTCTGCGATGGCTGTTTTGCAACTCCGTTGTGTGGAAATGTCAACAGAGCTTTGGGCATTTAGCTCATGGACGTGGTCTGCAGAGGCGTATTCGGCAGTAAAACAAACTCCCTCCTTTGGTGTGGTTCTGCTTGTGGTCCCAGTCTGAAGACTGGGATGGAAATTTGGAAAACGGGGGTTTAAAGTTTTGTTTGTGATCCAGTGAATTCAGGCCTGGCTCATACAGTAGCAGCATGATGCAAATGGAATCCGAAAATTGAAGTGTCTGTGCCTCAGCAGGAGGGCAAAGGAAAGGAGCAAATGACAGGCCAGTGGCCGCATGAAATGGTGCGGGACAGAGAGCTTTCCGCAGGGGTTTGTCCTCCCTGGAGCCATACCGCGGGTCTCCACCGTAGATCTGTGTGGCAGACGGACCCCCTTGTTCCGTCGGTGGAATCCCTGCACGGCCACCGCGGAGGCTTCCACACTTGAGGGAGCGCTCTGGGAAACCTAGTCTGCCTGTTTGTATGGCTTCTTAATTTCATAAAACGCTTTCGTACACGGAATCTTCTGGTGTGTTCAGTTCTCACGTTACTGATGGTAATTCACTGCCGACCTCTGAGGGGCTGTAGCCCCCCCGGCATCCTGAATAGCTCCGTGCAGGGGCCCCTTTTGTTATCCTTGCAGTGGGTTTCCCATGCAGGAAATTTCAATAACTAAGCAGGCATCTTGGTTATTCATAACTCTTAATGCCATTAATCTCACTTGCAATTTAGATGAAGCAGTGACCTTAGCAACCAAACAGCGATCAATGGGGGGTGGCGGGCACACTTACTTTATTTATTTTTTATTTTATTTTATTTGTTAGAAACGCATCCTAGTGTTTGCTTCCTGTGATCTGCAGCATCCATCCCGAGTGCATCATCATTAGTTACTGCATTTTTCTTTGGCGTGTCAGATGGAAATACTCTGTCAGTGTGCTCAGGCTTAAAATTCTGAGACAGTGAGGTGGGTTTTGGTTTTTTTTTTTTTTTTTGATGAACTAACAATGTATCAATGCAAATAAAGCACTCGCACTGTGTTAATCTAGCTAAGTGGTGGAGCAGACAGTGTGTTTATCAAAGTATTTAATCTATAAGAGTAAATTAAATCCCTGAAGCTTTACACCCAGTATCTCCTCGTGTTATTTTGTGGTGTATTATTTTATATCATGGTAACACAGATAGGGCTGTGTTACGCCAGGCATTGGGCAGAGGGAACTGAATGAATCGCTTTTCTTTTTCTTGAAGAGAATATTGAAAAACACCCCGCTGATTTAACACTCTCTAATTATTTTACTACTTAGATTTCATTTATGCTCTCTACTCATGGATTAGTACCCCACTCTAAACCTATTTTAAAAAAAACCACAAACCAAACCAAACAGCGATAAAAAACCCCAAAACCAACAGGATTTTGGTTTCAATCTGAAGCTCTGTCATTCTTACTTTAGGGCTGAATTTCTGGTTTATCTGTATTGGAGTAGGATTAAGTTAGGGATAACTGTATGTTCAAAGGATGGTGATGAATGTGCCTCTAAATTGCTAATTATAGGCTATAATCATATCTTAATTATACTGTGGACATGGACTGCACTAAATGCCTATTTATTAGGCACTGCTAAAGCACAGGTGTTACAATTTATGTTGACAATTTACTGGTTTTTGCCAGTCAACCAAAATGGAATAATTTTGTTCCGTATTTCAGGTAACTTTTCGTAGTTTTTCAAACTTTTCGTAGTTTTTCATTTGTAGCACAAAGTTGCCCCATAAACCAAAGGGAGAGAAAGACAAAAATCTGTTTTTCTTCCACTGCTCTTGCTACCTGAGGCAAGAGGTCACTCCTCTCTGTGACAATTTGCGTGGCTCTCCAGGAGGTGGCATTTGCTTAGGTTCTGTCTTTGGGATTTCAACGTAACAAAGATTTTTAATTTTAAATGGTGGTCTGTTCACTTGCAATACTGTGGCTATTCCCTAAAGCAAAAAAAAATATAGAATTGCATCTCTGGGGAGAGAGAGATGGAAGGGGTTAGGGTTGTTTTCTGTGCTTAGGTGTGACTTTCGGAAGGATTTGGTGACAGCACCAGTGTTAAGTATTTATTGCCACTGTCCCTGTCCCACAGGAGTGCAGGCAGTGAGTGGGATCGTGGAATGACCTGGCTGGAAAAACAAAAGCGAGACCAATGTGGTCTCGCAAAGCTTCCTGCTGGCACATCTCTGGGTGTAACGTAAGAGCAGGGTAAACTGGATGAAGTGAAGAGCCAAAGTGAAGGGTAGCGAATGCCTTGTAGCATTCAACCGTCAGCCTCAGCAGCTCTTTTAAGTGACTCTCCTCAAGGCAAGCGGAAATTATAAGACAGATCCTCTCTTGGTCACTTCAGAGAGGGAGGTGAGGCTAAGGAGCAAAAATCTGGCTGCAGGAGTGAGAGAGACTGATTTGGAGAATAAACAACAACAAAAAAAGAAATCCTAAGTGTCCCAGGACTGAAACAGTGCACGGTGAGTAAATTAGCACAGGAATATGAGTAACATGTCTAGAGCCGTGTATTTTGCGCAGCCTATAATGAAGAATGCTTGAATTTTTAAGAGCCTGTAAAACTGCTTACGGTATAAGCTTCAGAAAGATGAACTCCCAGCCTTGAGTGCCCACGTGGTTGGAAACAGTCTGCTTGACCTTCTCTGTAACGCAAGGATCAGCTCTGGTCCTGGGAGACCCGTATTTCATAGAATCATGGAATGTGTTGGGTTGTAAGCGACCTTTAAAGGACCTTCCCTTTCTGGGAATGACTTAGCAGACGGAGCCTGTGCTTAGACGACGTATCAGCAAAGGCCAAGGAGGGCTGGTGCTCCTGGACGGGTTTTAGAGTACAGGGGTCTCCAGCCTTGGGTGTCCTAAAAAGGCTGTCACCACTGCACTTGAAAAGGTGTCAATGCTTTTAAGTGCTAATGCGTTCTCAAAAGCACAGCCAGCCTCCCGGAGGCACCGGTTTGCCTTGCGACTGTCTCTATACTGAACAGGGGTGATTTTTTTTTCTGAGCGGTTTGGTCCTTTTAGTCCTTTAGGAGAGATGTTGCTGTTTCTTAGCAGTCTGATGTGGGTGCCCTAACCATGAGCCCTTTGATACCTAAGAATAAGGGAGTCCTTGGTGTGAAAACTTCCCAGGCTGCACTCAAGGCTTTGGGATCCAAAGGCAATATCATCTAAATATTTAAAAAAAAAATAAAAATATTGGGGGGAAGGAGAATTCTGTTTAAATAATAATCCGCCCTTTGTTAACATTTTCCATTTTTTGTTTGTTTTTGGTAGCCAGTGCTGTTCCTTAGAGCTTTGGCAGCAGCCTTCCGGATACTAGAGAAGCCCCTTGGTGTTATTGGGATGTTTGGTTTTGCTCTGTGCAGTTTGCTTTGTATGGTGCTCATTTCTGCACAGGACCTCAATAAGGCATTGCAGCCGGGAGGTAGAGCTTAACATTCACCCACTCCTTCCCAAGGGGGACGGATGGATGTGTGAGGGAGGGTTTTCTTTCAGTCGGCTCTTTGATGATTCCCTTTGTGTACGCGTGGTCATGTTTATAACTCGCGTAAGCGCCTAACACGACGGACAGGGAAGCCAAGAGCAAAGAAACAGAACATAAATTCCGGCATATCATGAACCTTATCACAGTCCTCTCCAGCACTGGGTTTTGATGGAAGCCAACGGTTTCAAATTGAGCGCAAGTGACTGATGTCTGGATTTATATATAAACACCGAATGTAATAAGACCAAATATTTAGGGGCCCACACAGCATTTTAACCAACTAACCAATAGACATCAAGTTACAATAAAACATTTAGTATAGGCCAAAATACGGCTTTTGCTTAAGTGGATGAAACAGGCAGGAAGAGAAAATGATGAATTTTGAAGGATGGTACTGAATACTTAAATAGCCTTTTTCAGCAGTGAGATCGCAATAAGTTGTTGTGTGGCTGTTCATCCCCAGGCTGAAATGCCTGGAGCATCTTTAAATCCTTTGAAGCCACAGTGGGATTTATTTATTTATTTATTTTATTTTTTAGCTACATCTGTGTGTTTTTCAGGTTCCGGAGAAGTTCTTCCAAAATGTGCTTATAATGTCAACACAGTTCATATATTTTTAAAAGCCAGCACTAAATTTAGGACTAAATTGATGCTTCTTGGCAGGCCCAGAGGGTGGATTGGGGCCAGGCAGGAGAGGGAGAGCTCTCCTCTCATCTGAGGTCTTCCTTACCGACCGGGGCGGGCTGCAGGGAAAACCTTGCCGTGCTGCTGATCACACCACCTTTCTCTTCAGTCTCCAGGTCGATCAGACTCTGGGCTTCTGCCCCACAGAGAAATCAAAGGCCAGAGCCAGCTTTGCAAGCTTACTGCTGGAGTTGCTTGATGCTTAATTACACGTCTCCCCTCTCGGAAGAGCAAGATGTGAAATGAGTGACCTGATCCTCTGCGCATCTGGAGTAGTTTAAAAAATACGTGGGTTTCGGTGAATCTAGCAACAAGCAAAATGACAGATCCTCTCCAAACCTCAACCTAGGGTTGGTCCACAGATGGCTTTGTAGTGTAACAGATTTTATGGCCAGATCACAAGTAAATCCACGGTCTGGCTTCTTGCACAGCGTTGGCCAGAGGCTGCAGTCTATTATTTGTTACGCTTGCATCCCTTAGTCAACAAGCGTTTTCAAGTCCAAGGCCCAGTTACAGCACATCTTTTTCTGAAAGACCATCACGGTCTGGAGTTTTGAAATTATTAAATGTGTTCCTTCCCCATGAGGTCACTACTCACCATTAGGAATTTGCATGTAAAGGGTGATTTGATTTTGTTTTCCTAATTTTAGTTTCTCTCATGTGGTCTTGCTGATGTAGTACTCGGTCAGAGCCACCACTGCTTTCGAGTATGTAACTTCTCTTTGTGCAGGGGCCTTTGGGTGTAATGGACTGAGCTCCTTCATTTTTGGTCTGAAACATCTCCCTAAGGTTCCCAGCAGCTCTCCTCTGGCCAGTGAAGTATTGACACTAAACTGACAGAAGCACATCCTTCAAGGTCTCACTAGGGTTGCGGCCCATGTTCTTGTTTTACCAGTGCTCCAGTTCATGTTGCTGCAATCGAGCTGCTTGGATGGTTGTTTTTCAAAGAGAAGAGTTAAATCCTCTCCCCTTTATAAGCAGGAGCAGCGTAGAGGCAATGATTTATCCTGGTGGTGAATGCCTGAGCTGAGCCGTGAGCTGTGCACACAAACTGGGGCGAGAGGGAGGGCAGGAGGAGGCAGTACCTTGTCTGTGACACCCCTCAGGACAGACCAGAGCCCCCTGCTAACCTGGGCACTACGTGCAAAGGGATGTCGAAGGGCTGAAGCCCACAATCCTGCAGACCGTCAGTGAGTGCGTTAGCCGAGACCTGCGGTTTCTAGGGGAATATGAATGTCTGTTGCATAGAAGTGCTGGGGAATGGGACAAAAACTTTCTCCACTGTACAGCTCCTGAGAGGACCATGCTGCCTCAGAACAGGATTCAATCCAAGCCTTTTTTTATTGGGCCTTTGTTTATTTAATAGACATACGTGTGAAAATTGAGCGAGTTGACACTTGTTAGGAAGATGCCACAATATTCCTGTTTTTCCCACTGGCATGACAAACAGTGCCTGTGTTCTCCCTCTGGGCTTCCAGGTACCTGCTAGGGCTTTGCTTTCTCAATATGGTGTTTGCCTTTCTCAGGAAAATTTTTTTCTCGGTGTCTTCCTTTTCTCTGTAACAAATGAAATGCAGCAGGGAGCTCTTGTGATATTCAAAAGGCCAGTGCTCCGTACTTCAGTAGAGCTACCACGCGCAAAACTGAAGCAGAGCTGTAACCCCAACCTAACAGGGTCTCTGAATACAGCCGTGTAATTTCAGTCTCTTGGCTGGTACCATTCATTTCCCGTACTGGACGGAAATACCGGGCTTATTAACCATTTCAGATCTGCTGCCAGAGTGCACATGGGGCTCTTCATACAATTCCTTCGAATTCTGTGTTTTACTTAACTAGGAATGCTCCTGACAAGTGTATAACTGTATACCAAAATTTTGCACGCGGAGTTGTGGTTGTATTTGGCTCTGATGATTTGCTGTCATTAACAAAATTCTCCAGTTCGTGGCATTTTGTGCTTATCCTAGTAAATATTGCTGTAAAACTTAAAAGCAGCCTGTATTCTGTAGCGCAGAAGAGGTGCAAACCTGTCAAATGACCCTGTCCTGTATTTTCATCTTTCACTCTGAGCGTTGTAGAGTTGCGAGGGCACCTGGGACGGGTCTGGTTCCTCGTCTCTCGTCTGGTGATGACTGGAAATGGCTGTTTGGGCAGGTCGGGCCGCCCGGGTAGTGAGAGCCTTTCCCCCGGGAGCTGGCAAATACCGCAGGCGTAGGCAGCTGCCACCACCTCGGCAAAGGAGCGTCAGGGCTGCGCTCTGCTGCAGAGCTCGGGGGTAACCATGGCCCAGGCACCCAGCGGGTACCAGGAATTCTGGAGCTCAGTCCCCAAGTGAGGTGGTGACGCTGCTTCTCTGGGGAGTCCAGAGGACTGTTGTGCAATGGGACACTAAAATTGAGGGTTTGGGTTTCACCAGAAACAAAACAACCCCAAAATCGTAACTTGCTTGGAAGTTTGTGGCTAAACAAAGTGCTGGCTCACTAGGTTTTCCCCTTAGCTTAAAAAAAAAAAAAAAAAAAAAAAAAAAGAGAGAGAGAGAGAAAAAAAAGCACATTGATTTTGATGCTGTTCATGAAACAGAATTTAATTTTAGGCAGTCTCTGGAAATGAAATGTGCTTTGTGTTCACTAAGCATCTTTGTTTTCTCCTATCCCAAGATCAATTTATTGTGGGTGCGTTCAGAGAGACAGAACCGTGCCCAGAACCCATACAGCACTCCTTGCTTCTCTAAAGCGAGCAAACCCGACTGCGTCGCCCTTTTAGCAAGCAGAGGGAAAAAACCAGAAGCTGTTTACGGTGTGAGCCTGGTGAGGCCTCCACTGAAACATGAAAGCCAGGCTGTGGCAGGTGCTTGGAAGTTGGTATGTTTTAATATTTCTCTTAAATTTATCTGATCCTTTTGACCTCTCTGCCCTGTCACGTCTCCGGAATTATTACATAGCTTCAAGCCATTTGTGTCCCTGGAGTTTAATTCCTACTGTAGACAGTAGTGCAACTGATTTATTTTTTTTTTCCTCCTTTCGTGATGCGAAACATAACTTGTATGTGGAGCATCTGTTATTTGCTGAAGGCAGTGATGTGGAGAGTGATGGTGCCCAGCACGTGAATTCCCAGTACCCTGGTACCTCCACGCTGGCAAAAGGATAAGCTTATCTGTAGGGTCTGGAATGCTGTTTGCTTGGGCTTGTGCTTTCTGGGCTTAAAGATCCTCACCACGACTCACATGATGATGAGCATCCCCACGGTTCTCCACCCCGTGGTCCAGCAAGGGGGTCTGTGCAGGCAGGAGCACAACGGTTAAGAGCATCGGTCTGTGGGATGGAGCTGCCTGGGTCCAGTCCGCTCCCACATTGGCTTGTTTACCTTGGCTGCTCATGATATTCTCCCTACGTTCCTCATGGAAGATTCCATTTTTTGCAAGAGGGATGAGCTCATTCGTTTAAATGAGAGAAAAGAAAAGCAGACGTTCTGCTTATTAATCCTCTCTGCAATCATCCCGATATGCACAACTTGCCTGTTATTAGAGGGAAATGTATGCGTGGCATCCAGCGCACACGTGCATTTGCATTTCAAATCAGCTGAGTCAACACAATATAATGGTCCTGCCTGTAGGTCCTTGGGGAGCCACAGTAGCTGACAATGTGTGCTTAAAGGGAGGGTCTGCTTTTCTTCTTCTTCTTCTTTTTTTTTTTTTTTTTTTTTTTTTTAAAGCCAATTTCAATAGCCAATAGCCCTGTGTTAGAGGCGCTGGCACCCTCGCTGCTTGGACCACTGATGTTTAGCAGATGATGATTAGCCTGTCACAGTGGCTGGGATTTTATTTTATTTTATAAATAGCGTTCATCTGGACTGAAAAAAAAAAAAAAAAAAGAAAATAACTGGCAACAGTTCAGAGAAGAGAAGCTGCTGGTGAAGTGTTTCTGCTTGTGCTGCCACTGATGCAAGCAGCTGTTTCCATCTGCACTGCAGTATTGCAGCCTCTCCACAGTCAGAGCTCGCAGGGCTCCTTGCCGGAGGAATTACGGAGGAAGCTGGCCTTGCTCGCCTCTAGCTGCAACCCAAGGGCACGCCGAGGATGGGAGGGTCGCAGTCCCTGCAGCAGGCACAGACAGGTAGCCTGAACCGGGAGCCGTCAGAGGCCATGTAAGTGTGGATTCCCTTTGCTCTTTTTTTTTTTTCCTCTGTACCGCTGGGCCTGCAGCCTTTCTGCACTTAACCTGTGTGGTGCGTTAAGGAGCTGACTTTTGTGTTCGAGGCCTTTGTTTAATGCTAATTGCGTTCAGCTGGAGACATAGTTAAGGTTTTGCTAAATATCGTGAGTTACATTTTATAACGCTTTCCTAGTAGGAAGGCGCCTCGCTTGGGCTGACCATCCCCATTCATTTGTGTCGAGCGATAGCTGTGTACCATATGTTTTGTCCTTTTATGTTTTGGATGCATAATCAATCAAACACAATGACCATTTCCAGCGAACAAAAAACCAACCCCTTTCCCCCTCCCAAACCCACCAGCTCTGTGTTTTCTCTTTAAAATGCACAGCATGGACCTGCGTTTCACTGTTTTTTCAGACCTTCTTTTTGCTTTTCTGTATAGAATACTGGTTTTCAGGTCACATCACCCTTGTCAGCATCCGTCCCCGTCATGGTATTATATCCTCTGATGAATCATAAGCAAGGTGTCCTTAGATCGCTTCTCACTGAAGGCCAACTCTGAAAGATTCACTGGGGGGAGGGAGGAAAAAGCAAACAATTATTGCGTATTCAGAGCAAGTTATCACTTCTTCTGATGGCTAAATCATGTATGAAAGTACAAAAATATGTACGTGCATGCAGAAATAGCAGAGTCATTTCCCGTTCGTAAATAGGATTTTGTCATTTATTGATTGAGGATTTATTGGTTTACTTAGCCAACAGTCTTTTCTCCCTAACCCTCCACCCCAAACTACTAAGCTGGCATGCTAGAGCATGGACCTTCCCTCTGAATGGGTTTTAGAAGAATTGCCTTGTCTGCTATTGTCATTTCAGTTACATAAATCACATTTATCTAACATGTCTGAGCACCGAGTTCATTTCTGATGATGTATTTCGGTAAGTTTTAGGTGTGTATCCACTAGGGCTCGTCTATAAACCAGCCTCATGTAGGTCTCTTACATTTTATTTTTTTTTTAATGTACTGTCTGCTTATTAAGGTAGATCTGATTAGAGTTGAGACATCATTTGTATGTTTGAGATAAGTGCTTCAGAGTCATCGGGGAATGATAGAGCAGTAACTGATAGTTTTGCCTCTATAATAGGCCTTAGGAGTAGGTATTTGCTCCCTATTGTCAAATCCGGTATATCAGCAGCTAGCTTTGCTTGATACTGTCTTCTTGTGTTTGTAAGATACAGGCCCAACAGCATTTCTGCATCCTTTGTTCCTTTGATGTATAGCTACACCAATTAAGATTTTTTTTTTCGGTATAGTTCCATCTCACGTAGCGCTGCCATTCCTACATACAACATCTATTTTAGTGCTACGGTGAAATTAACTGATGCCTCACTGTCTTTAAAGTACTTTAAATTACATTTTCATCGGCACACACTGGTGTTGATTTTTAACGGTGATCCGAGGACTGGGCAATAAAAGAGATGTAGCTAAAGCAGGGTTTGGTGGTTTTTGTCTACAATTTTCACAGCCTTTTAAGAATGCATTCTGTTGAAGAACGTATTGATCAGGGTACGTGTATATATATGTGTGTATTTTGGGGGCACGTGAGTCAATTACATTGTCATCTCTTTCAATGACTCCTTTTATATATAAATATACTCATCTTTTGCAGTTAGTCATTCCTGTGGGGTTTCAATATGATCTTTTTAGGCCCAACTTAATCAACAGATGCAATTTTAGCACAGGCATCATTTAATAACTGTTGATGTCCTTGGGAAGAGTTTGTGAAAGATATTACTCATCTTGCATTAAATAAATCACTAAGAGTGTGCCATTTTCTTCATTCCAACTACATAGCCTTTAAAATAAGGTAAGTATGGAGGTGTTTCTTTATCCTCGAGAAAGTATGGGCCTGTTTTCCCATAACGAGAACCTCCTATAGTATGTCACGGTAATCAGTTCTGGTCTGAGGTTTTGACTTTTGTATCCTAATAACTATAACTTTTACCAACACTTTTTTAATGAGGTTAACATTTAACTGACTTTGCACACACAAGCAAATTCCTTAATGGCAGTGATAGTTCAGAGACAAAAACATCTGGCCGTGTCCCAGGCAAGTTGGGTAACTGCCCATGCGGTTACAGCATCCCTGAAGTCATCATTTTAGCCAGCAGCAGAGGCTGGCTGCTTAATGGAGACAGCTTCTTAACAAAGGGAAAGCCGAGGTGGCTTTGGCTGCCCCGAGTTCATTAGATTAGAGGGGTGTAAATAAGAAATCGTTACTGGAATAGATTTATGTTAGCATCAGAGAAGTACAGAGACAAACAATTTCCTTAAATAGCTGCTGGTTTAGGAGTTCCTCCAAAGTGTCCTATGATGGACTTCTTCACTAAACACTAGCGAAAGTCGTAGAAAGGAATTGATGATAGAATCAATGCTGAAAAGGGGTCTAGGTTAAGATTTTAGAGTGTATCCATGATTGAAGATGCTCTTTTTGCAAGTGTATGTCAAATCCCCAATTTTAATGTAAATCTGTCTCAGCCAAGATAAAAGTATTTGTAATAAACCCACTATTGATACTGACAGCCCGGGGTACTCTGTTGTTCATTGTTGATTGTTAGCGACTCAGTCACTGGCAGCAGACAATTGTCCTTTTATTTAAAGGAAAAAAAAAAGTCAATTTTGAATGATGAAAAAGGGAAAGCCCAAGGGAAGCCCGTGACAATAAAAGTTAACTGCAGATAAAAGCAGCGTGGTTCAGACCCCGCTATTGACATGAGAAGCGCTGTCATGTGCTTTGCAAATTGCAGCAGGCACCCCGGTGGTCACCGATTTAGCTATATCAAGGGCACGTTTCAATCAGATAATAGGAATGGACTCACTTGAAATAAAAGCACATGACAGCGTGATGATGTTTAGTGTGCATGAATTTCTTCAGGTGCGTAAATGCCTACATCTAGTGCACTTGTGACGGTATCCTTGTGAGCGCTGTTTGTGCTACCTTGAGACGCTGTTTTAGTCCTGGTGAGGATGTGAATAGTATTCAGCTTGCCAAGTGCTATCACCTGTATATCTGTGGCTGGGCAGTCACTGGCTTGAGAGCAGCCCTGAAGAAAAGGACTTGGGGGTGCTGGTAGACGAGAGGCTCCACATGAGCCGGCAGTGGGCACTAGCAGCCCAGAAAGCCAATCGTATCCTGGGCTGCATCGGGAGAAGCGTGGCCAGCAGGTCGAGGGAGGTGATTCTCCCCCTCTACTCCACTCTCGTGAGACCCCACCTGGAGTACGGCGTCCAATTCTGGAGCCCCTACTACAAGAAAGATATGGATGTGCTGGAACGTGTCCAGAGAAGGGCCACGAGGATGATCAGAGGGCTGGAGTACCTCTCCTGTGAGGACAGACTGAGAGAGTTGGGGTTGTTCAGTCTGGAGAAAAGAAGGCTCCGAGGAGACCTTATAGTGGCCTACCAGTATCTTAAGGGGGCCTACAAGAAAGCTGGTGAGGGACTTTTTAGGATGTCAGGTAATGATAGGACTAGAGGGAATGGATTAAAACTAGAGATGGGTCGATTCAGACTGGACGTTAGGAAGAAGTTCTTCACCATGAGAGCGGTGAGACACTGGAACAGGTTGCCCAGAGAGGTGGTGGAAGCCCCATCCCTGGAAGTTTTTAAGGCCAGGCTGGATGGGGCTCTGAGCAACCTGATCTAGTGGGAGGTGTCCCTGCCCATGGCAGGGGCTTGGAACTAGATGATCTTAAAGGTCCCTTCCAACCCTAACGATTCTATGATTCTGTGATTCTTCTTAATAGTAATATGTTTCTATCTCTTGGTAATACTTCTTGAGTATTAAAAAACTGGAAATGTTGGTAGGTTTTGAAATGTTGGTAGCTCTTAACCAGTTGCCATCTCTGAATCCTTCTTTTTTCTCTGATGGAAACGGTTCCTTTCTCCTGAGCACGAACCACACCTTCCTTTTGTGGAGCGTTGTGGTCACTGTCCTTGCAGCAATTGGACAGGATTTGGTGCCCATTTCTTGGTCAGCCAAAGGGCTGATGATATGTTATTTCCTCCCATCAGGAGCTCTCCATGCTGCGTCTCTAACATTTTCATCCCTTGCCAATCCAAGAGGAAAATGACTGAAGACTGAGCCAGCTCCCACTGAAGTCGATGGTGAAATGCCCACTGACTTCAGTGGGAGCTGGATCAGGCTCCAAGAAAGAAATGGAATGTTACTGATCATTGGTAGCAGGCCAAGGTGTTGGTGCCCTTGTGGGTTGTTTTTCAATATTTCTTCTGCTGCCTGGTCTTTTCATTTGTTTGTTGGTTGGTGGAAAGACTCAGAAAAATTTAAACTGGATTGACTCATCCATGTGCATAAGAGATGGGAGCAGCCGTTCGGAGTGTACGTGTGTATATACGCATGTATCTGTGAAAGTTACCTGTGCACACATACAAAAACGCAGGCCAGGTTTTTATTTTTCTGCCTCCCAGACTTAAGAGAGTCCACTGTATGGCTCTTAAAAGCTTGAAAGAAATTAGTCGAGTGAAATATTTGCTCAGTTTTATATGCTCATATATAGGAAAATCATCTTAATGACTATATACATGGAAGAGTGGGATTTATATATATATATATTTTAAAAAAGTATTGAATTTGGGTCTTGCGAGGAAGGGAGGCTTTTGTTAGTGAATTAGTATTTAGTCAAGAGTTAATCCCTTGACAGATAGTTCTGCCTATTGTCAGCATTCTCTGTAAATTTGTTTTCTTTCTCTCATTGACACTCATCAAAAAGCATCCCCATCAATAAGTACAGCATGCTCTATCTACTAGATTTGTCTAGTAAATAGGCTGAACTGCTGGAAGACATGGGGGTGTCTTATTTAAGAGAAAACGGACCAGAAGTAACAAGGAAATCCTTCTGTCAAGCGTCCCTGTCCTTTATTCCAGCCTCCCTTATTTGAGCCCAAAGGATCTCATCTCAGAAGTGGATGACAGCGCTTCCTTTGATAGGAGAGGTTATTACATCAGCTGCTACATCTGACACTAGGAGTGGGCAGGTCACATTTAGACTTGAAAACAAAATAAGAAGACCCCAGAATCACTCACCCTTCTATTAGCAAGGCATGCCACACATCTGGCAAATATGTGTATATTATAAAGCTCTCTCTGCTGAATGGTGTGCCCTACGCCATGCGTAAAGGAGCTGCTGTCATCTATTATGTATTATGACATATGGGCAAATTGGAAAATACAAACTGATGTGAGGCAGTAAAACCATGAATGAAAAGGCGTTCCAGCACGTGCATCGGGGCCGTCGCTTGCAGTCGGGACTGTTTCCCTGCCTGCTTTTGCTTTTTGCTTTGCTTGACCCAGCAGTCAAAGTAACTGCTTCTTAAATTTACATCAGAGATGCTCTTCACTCCTGCGTGTCTCAAGACGTGGTAGGCTGGGTGCTTTTAATGTTTCCTCTAACATGATTATAGTACATAGAAAAGTGGTTCTGGCTGTTATAAACACATTTCCTTTGTTTTAAGACCTTAAACCTATAGTGAGATTTTGTATTTGGTAACATCTTCGATACCATTTCCTTATCCATCTTAGATGCTTTGAAAGGCTTTAGCTATGTAGCAAACTTCTTATTTAGTCCAGATAAGCTGGCTTTTCAGAGTTTTAATTATAGCTAGAATTTCAGTGCAGTTTGCATTTTCTTTGAGAAAGGAGGCATGTTTGCTCTAACCAACCAACCAACCAACCAACCAACAAATATATTTTTTATTATGGAAAAACTTCTAAGGAAAAAAGGTGGCATTTCCCTTTGGATCCTTAAACACTCTGAAACAACCATCTGAATTTAGTAGTGGACTGTGGGTATCATGTTTTTACTCCCATTGGCACCGGAGATGCAGCTTAACGGGAAAAAAAAATTGAGTTAGTTTCCTTTTTCCACCACAGTCTGAGGTTTCAAAGGTTTCTTTTCGGGCATGTTTTGGCCTGAGAGCTTTCATTGCTGGTGATACTGGCCAAGGTAGAAAGATTCCTCTTTAGCTCTGGAAACCGAAGTGGAGTTTGCAGCATAGACTGTCTCAGCCTATAGCGTGTGCACTGAATTGTGGTTTAAGCACCTGTAGGTGCCTCTGAGACAGACCTCAGGGTAGTTGCTGAGCTCTTTTCATTTTGTTTGTTGCTTGCCCGCAGCACTGTTTGCTACAGCTCC
This sequence comes from Chroicocephalus ridibundus, assembly GCF_963924245.1. Taxonomy (NCBI): domain Eukaryota; kingdom Metazoa; phylum Chordata; class Aves; order Charadriiformes; family Laridae; genus Chroicocephalus; species Chroicocephalus ridibundus. The sequence goes on along the minus strand of NC_086289.1, from coordinate 5,495,037 downwards.
TCCCCCTCTGCTCCGAGGACCGATCACGGAGATGAATGGTGCTTGGGAAGCCTCTTGTTTTCCGGACCAAGAACTAGGGCCTGTTCTGTTGGGGTGGAAAGTGAACTTTGGGAAAATCTGGGGCTTTCCATTTCAAGTTTATTTGGTTTTGATTAAACAGAAGCCTTAGAATTATGTTCAAATTTACAAGACAGGGTTTTCCTAAACAAAAGAAGCTTGTTTCTAGGGCTAAATATAGACCAGACTGTATGTGAAACCCAGCAGTAGTTAGAATCACATAAGCTCCTGCTTTTGAGTTTTGATTTCCTTCAGCACAGAAACCTGCATTTATTGGTCTTGTTAATAACAGTTCATTGCTCTCGTTAGAGATGAGCCCAGTGTAGTGCTGGGAAAAGGGTTTGGTGGCTAGAGGAGGGGGAAGATGAGCAAGGAATTTGAATCCTTTGTTTAACTTCCCAAACGCAGGACCGTCCCCGTCCAAAGTGGGAGCCTGGGAAGAGAAGGTTTAGCACCGATGTCCCTCACCTAGCCGAGCTGTGGGCAGGCCAGCTGGCTGCCAGCCGCTGCGGTGCCACTGCGAACCAGGGATTGCTTTTTCCAGCGGGCAGTTGTGCTGAGCCAGCACTTCCCCGAGCCGGGCGCTCAGGCAGCACCTGCCCCAGGGGAGGGTCTCGCTGTGGTGAGAGCTGGAGCCCCACCGTGTGCCCGCGGGAGAGGGGACGCTGCAGCTCTGCTGAAGTCATCGGGACATCTCCCAGAGCTACACCGGGAACAGAAGGATCACACCCACCCCCGAGTCACGAGATGAAATTATTATGGCCTGCTGAGAGATTCTTCTGTTGTTGTTAAGAGGTTGAGATGTTTTTTGTCCTTCGCTCCTCTTGCTTCCTGGCCGTTTTTCTACCCGTGCAGCTGCTTCACACGTTGAAGCAGAGGAATAAGCGTCAGGGAGGATCTGTGTGAAGCTCTGCGCAGCTCTACGGGGGCTCGGCAGGGGTACGATAGGCAGAACATGGAGCAGGTGGGGGGCAGAGGGACTCTTTTCTTCCCACTTTCCCTTTGAGCAATGGGACTCCCCACCTCCCTTCTTCTCCACCCTCCGCGTCGTCCTTATCTCTTTTCTGAAAGGAAGGACTGTAAGCGTTACAGGAACACCGCCTTATTTACACATCTCCTTATTTTCACAAATCTCCATGCCTCTCAAGATAAACTGGTCCCCCAGGGATTACGGGTGTCATGTATTCATCTTCGCACTTCGCAGTTGCTGTTTTGTCCCCAGGTCCGGCGTTTGCACAGGGTGGCAGAGCAGAGACCTGGCTCTGGAAAGCCTTGTTGCATTTAAAAGGTAGTTCCAATAAGCAAAGCAATTTCAAACCTATGGCTCTGGCTCCCAATGAATTCTTGATTATTTTCCCTTGAAGCCGTTGCGTGATGCTGTATAGCGGTGAGCACAGGCACATGGATGCTTTCCGAGGAGACAGTTAACAGGATGTGGTTTTTTGGATTAAAACTTTAGAGCTTGTTACCAAAGGCAAGAGGAAAGGTATTTGCCATGAGTATTAAATACTTAAACATCAACTGCTGATTCAAATACCAATCCCTACCCTCGCAGGGTGAACAAAGTGCAGCGCTGTCTGGGATTGGTATGTATTGACTGATTATAACAGTATATGCGGTAAGTATTTGCTACTTTGGATATCGGGGTATCCTGCATCTTCACTGTTTCTTCTCATCTCTTAAGAGATTTGCATTTTTGGATATTTAGCAGCCTCTGGGGATTTAGGGACATACGAGTATATTTGCTGTCGTGATGGCGGAAGATGAGTGCCTTTAATTAAATGGTGTTTTCCTGTTGTTCCTCTGAGAACGAAGCATCTGGCTGACAAGAGCATGGGGATTAAAAAATTCTTCAATTCTGAGTCCCGTTTCTGTAATGTAGATGTTTTCATTATTCAGAGTGAAACCAGTAAAAGGGAAAGAAAGGCCAGAAAGGATGGGGGTTCGTTCCATTATTCATTTGTATCAGTAGCGTTGAAAAACACCCCCTGTTAGATCTCGGGAAAAGCAATGAAAAGGGAAAAATTAACATGATTTAAAGCAATATGGGCAACTTCTTGCTAATCAGTTAGAAAAAATGATTTAAGCAGTTTGAAGGGCTGCTGTAAGTACGCCATGCTATATCTCTCAGGCATTTTTCCTTCAGATGTGGCTTCCCACAGCTTGAGACATTTCTTTCTGGTCGCTGTGTGAAAGCAGGAAATGGCTTTTGTTGGGGGAGTGTGAATTTGGCTTCGGCACAAAATGCTCTCAAAATCGCTGAATAAACAAGCAGAAAAAGCAGGAAAAAATAATTCCTTCTTCCCCTATCAGTTATGGTAGGAAGATTACTTACAATACAGTAGGTTAAAAAACAAAAATCAACATCATTTTTAAGGTGATTACGCCGTTTTAATTCTCCTCCACTGCAGTTCTAATCCTGTTCTCTAAATATAACCATCCTGTGAGGAAAAAATTGGCCTTTTTATAGGAAGTGATTAATGTTTAAGGGATTCATAGGTTTCTTTTTGCAGTCTGTTCTAGAAGATACATTTCCAAACTGACCTGTGTGGTCTGGATAACACGCAAGGTATTATTTTCTGTTGCTAAAGGCCCACATAATGGTCTGAAAAGGGAAGCCAGAGCATTTCATTTCTGTTATCTCACCTACATGAAAAAAGAAAATCCGGATTTTTGTATCTCAGCTCAGTCACTAAGTTGTCCAAGGACTTGACGTTGGAGGTTGAATGTTATCGGAAGAGCGGTGAAGGCGCTCAGTAGTTTTACACCAGTAGCAGTGTACAACTGAGCTATATCTACCCTTTCACACCAAATTTACAGTGGTGTAAATCATTACCGCTTCAGCGGAGCTGCCTGAGATGCTCTGGGGCAGCAGAGGACGTTTCACCCCTGGGCTGACGGTGGGAGAAGCAGAAAGCTGCACGAAGCAGGGAACGGCTCTGGCTGCTTCTGCGCGCCATGCAGAAGGATCTTCCTCCCTTGTGTCCCCGAATTAAACCTTGTGCTTGTCATGACACATCGCTTGTGGGCCGGGAAGCATCACCTTCGATGCAAGAGTGATTATTTTTCTGGGGAGCCGTGTTTTCCCTGGGTCTTGTAGGAATATTTATGCTGGAATAACATTCAAATCCTTCCCTGCAGAGGAGTGCCTGCCCTGCTCTCTGCACACAGCCGTGTCAACGGGAGTTCTTGTGTAACTGCGTTGTGCTAAAGTAGGTCTTTGTCATTTCAGTGGAATGGGATTTATTTGATAAAAGCTTTATTCTTAAGTGGGAACTGCAAAGGATGCTTCTCTGCCATAAAATGAACACGTGACATTTGTCCTGCTCTTCTGTTGGGCAAAATATCTCTGCCGAGTGAGAAACTGCAGGTGATTTTGTGGAATACGGCTTTTGCTGCAGAAACCCGCGAATGCAAAACATAAGTCCTATTTAAACCTCCCAACTTTGATTGCGGTATGTTCTTCCACAAAAACCTCTTTACAGAAAAAAACCAAACTACCTGTTTTTCTGTCCTACAGTATAGTTTTTATTAGGGTTTTAATGCATCAGAAAGATAGCAGGATAAAGGATGAAGATGTGTAGGAAATTAACTTCATCTCGGTTTGATAATTTCTTCTATAAAATTATATTAAATTGCTGTGATTAAAGAAGCTGAGCCATATCCAGTTTTAAAGTAAAAATAAAGAGATATCTATAGGCCAGCAATGGTGAGCGTTATAAAGAAAGACTAAAATTACTGTCCAGCATTACAGTCTAAGCTGAAATACCCTGTGATGAAATGATTGTTCTGTTTCGATGATCAGACTTTGCAAATCAGAAACTATAAAATACAGCGCCAATGTTGCAATGCAGGTGAGTCGCAGAAGGTGTAAGTGCCTGTTCTGGTACGTATATGATATGTATTCTGTACATATGCCAGACATGTCAGATCGCAGACAAGGCATTCCCCCGTAAGGTGATGTACGTGCTTAGTACAGGCTCAGCACCAGAAAGCTGTAAATTCCCACTGACTTCTGTGTAGTCTGGGGCATTTTTCATTTCCCTGGAGCAGACCCTCAGAGAACAACACACTCTGGTTTTCCCGTGGCTCCCCTGGGGCTACGAAACATTATTTTGTTTCATTTGCAAGGCTTGATTCTCACCTTGTGGTAAATCAGTAGTAATGTTCTGGTGGGACAATGGTGTCATGCCAGTAGGAGCGGGAGGTGAGCTGAAGGCAAGGTTGGTGGTCCGACTGTTTCCATCTCAGCATCCTCTTCTTGTGACCCATTTTGCCATTTGTTGTGAATTTATTTAATCATAAGATAGATGATCATGTCCCTGAACACCCTTACAAGAGTGTGAGAGAAGGCCATTAATAGTTAATGGTCAGAAACGTGTCCCTAAAGGAACTGTCTTGTAAATGGAGTGTGGTGACATCTAAGCGACATGTTTGTACCTCCCCTGGCTCCTGACTCGATGTAAGTGTCAGATCCAGCACTGAGACCATTCCCCACGGGGGGAGAGGGAGGAAGGCAGATGGCTTTCAGTGGGCCCCCAAAAGTCACCAACGCTCCAGCTTTGCTGGGCGAGGCTGCGGTTACTGGGTTTGCTCTGGGCAAAACGTTTTCAGAGCTGTCTGCACTGTTGAATCCTTTTGAGAAGTTCTATCATTTTAGTGGCGTATTACATTTGAGAGAAGGGAAATGTTGTCTGCGAGGTTTATGTCTGTCACCATTTGTAGTTGGGGTGCTTTTTAACACAATGCATTTAACAGGTCCTTGGACGCTAGGTTTGACAGGTAAACTAATTCAGATACCAAATATTAGTATCTAACCAGATGAATCTACCATTATATCTGTGTTTTCTATAAGTTGCCAATGCATATGAATCAACTATTAAAATTTAAAATCTGTAATGATGTTTCATATTCAAAACATGTAGGTGAACAATGACATAGCTAACAATTGCCGTGTTAAAAGAAGCTAATTAACATGGAATGTCATGTTAGCTGGAAGTCACTGAGTGTGCAAATACTGTTCAAAGAAGATAGCATACAAAACTGACACATCTTTGATATGATCCTAACCTAGTGCTGGGATGAAAAAATGACATTTTGTTGTAACTATAGCGTATTCGTGGTCCTTGCGAGTAGACCCTTGGGTCAGCTAGTGGCTGATGGCCTAAATTGGTAACTTGATCTCCAGAAAAGGAATTACCATTTGGGCTCTCTTGGTGATTTTGAATTACGATCCAGAGCTGCATTTGTAAGAGTCTGAAGGGAAAAAAAAAAAAAAAAAAAAAAGGAAAAAAAGATTATATGTGTTTTTGCATTACAGGGTTGGGTAATATGAGTGATACCACAACATGAATTATGAGAGATTGTCTGTTACTGAATTACTCCTCAACTGTAATGTGTACTGAGCAGTTTTTCTTCCCTCTGGACTGGGACTGTGTGTACAGCCGCAGCAAGAAGCCGTTCGTGCCCTTACGAGAGCCCAGCCTGGGTGGGTGAGGCAGCCTTGAGGGGGATGCAGAAGTGAACTGGCCACGACCGTGCACGTGCAGCAGTTCAGTGGCCGAGTTGAGAGTAGAACTGATCTTCTGTCTGGAGAGATCTATTGCTGAAACATCCTGTGTTCTTTTTGTTAGTTTGGCTTGGGGGTTGGGGTTTTTTTAAACTGAAAAATCAGTTTAACCATTGAAAATGGCACCAGGAAATTTGAAAAGGTTTTATCAGACTGTTTACAGTGGAAGAGCTTTGATGGAAATGAATGGCCATCTCTGAACTCCTTGCCTCTGTGGCTTTAGAAACTCTAAAGCTTGAAGTTACTGAGTGTCTTCTCAAATCTGCCAGTCTGCGTGGCTCTTGCCAGGGCAGTATATGTGCGTAAGTGACATGCAAAACAGGTTGACCTCAGAAGTGTAGAGCCAGACCTGCATCCTTGGTTCTGATCTCACCAGTAAACCAGACCTGAATTATTCATGCAGGGTTTATGAGGATCATCTCTGCACGTGATCATGGAGGTGAGACTATAGATCTCATGCCTCCTTTTTATTTCCAGCTCATCTTCCAGTGGGACTTACAGGAATGAAAACCAAAATTAATTTTCGGTACTAAATTGAACATTGTAAGAAGTTGCCTTTTTTTTTTTTCCCTCTGATTTAGATTCCTCTCACAGTTCATAAATTGTTCAGTAAATACTGATGTGAAATTTATACCTTAACTTTATGATACGACAGTTAGCGAGGCTTTGGAGGGCCAGGACTGATGGAATCTGCGCACCGCCTTTAGGTGTTGCCACAGGTAGTGCTTCTGTATCAGCACTGCAGTGTTTGCTCGTTTGGTTCCTTCCATCACACGGCTTTGGACTCCCTGTTCATCTCAGAGACCTGCTGGTACCTCTGGGGCACAGAAACCTTGGTACGGGAACTGAGCATTGTGAGATGTCCTTCTGGTAGCAGAGGTGCGCTCTTACTTGTCATTTGATTCTTAAGGTCCAGGGAAACTGATCTGCAGATAACTCGACTGCCGTTTTATGTGGCCTAGAGGAGATGAATACACTTGGGCAGCCGTTTTCCCCTTGAACTGCAGCTCTAGCCAGTTGTAAAGAACATGTGGATCTAAAGATGAGATGGAAAAAAAGACAAAATATCCATTTCTGCCTCCTCCCCTTCAGGGAGTACAGCTATATCTCAGACAAAACCATCCCTGGAGGGGTTCAAGGCCAGGCTGGATGGGGCTTTGAGCAGCTTGGTCTGGTGGGAGGTGTCCTTGCCCGTGTCAGGGGGTTGGAACCAGGTGATCTTTAAGGTCCCTTCCAACCCGAACCATTCTGTGATTCTGTGAAAAGACTTTAGAAGCTATTGCCGGTTTAAAATTGATCAGCTAGGGGTTGCTCATTGTGTGAGACAGTCCTCAGTTTCTCTGTAGGTTTCCAAACGTCCCCCCCACTACAGTTAGAGGGCAATGTTTAAACCACGGCTCCCTTTTGGAGCCTCTGGAGTCCTTGCTTTTGCTTCGTTCCCCCCCAAGCACTCCCGGATGGCACTGGAGCACAGTTTGATGTTGTTGGGTGCATGTTGTAAGATTACCTGACTTTTTTCCCCCAATATGTCACATTTCCAAATACACCATGAGAATGAAATTATCCTGTCCAATGTCGGTAGAACAAAGGTACATAGGGACAAAGCAATTACTGGATAGAGTTTTATTTCAGTACCAACAAGATGGATCAGTTTATGGAGTGCTGGCTGGGCATCAGTGATATCATTGATGGGGACATGTTCCACTAATGACCAAATTTAACACACTTTTTCCTAAACGCAAAGTTTGGAAAAAAATACACAAATTTAAATACAGGTGGACAGAAGCTGTTCACCTTAGCTCTGATGGAGCAGATCCCCCTGAAGCCCGTCTTGATGTTGTTACTTGTGATTCCACAACCCCAGCTGGTGGAGAGCAGCTCCTTTGGCTCCATCCCCCTCTCCCCACTCCCAGCACGGGCAGCATTTCTCGATGATGGAGCTCCAGCTCCTGGCTTTAAAACTTCAAAATATCGCATTCTCATTCCTCTCCAGACTGTCCATATTGCACACCAATAGATCAGTGCTCCAGAAAGTAGTTAGGCATGGGTTTGTTGGGTTTTTTCTAAAGCAGGCTATACGCTAAATAAAAACTGTATACAGATTCGACTAAGGGAAGTAATTTTACAAAAGCCCGGGGAGCTCTCTTGGCACATAGTGGTTCCAGATTTGCTCCCTTGTGCCCGTTAAGGACCTGTGTCCCCACAAGGACTGAGGTCCTTGTGTTAAAGCTCTGCTTTTAAGTGCCTTTTCTATATCAGACATCCCTTTCATTCCCATGGAATAAAACCAGAGTGCAGACTTGCATTGGTTATGCTGCTGTAGTGTAAATATTAGAAGAACCCAAGACAGATGGCAGGGTTCCTGATGCAGCTGAAGGTCACAGCTCTGTTGCAAACTACTTTTTAATGAATCGAGTTTCCAAGTGACAACTGGGATGACCTCACTTCAGTGGCTGACGTGACTGAAGAGGGCAAACAGTGAGGGGAGGCAGTAGAACGAAGAAATCTCATTCTTGCTTACCGAGTGCTTTCCATCTACGGCGACAAAAAGGCAATTTTTCATTCTGAAATCAGGGAGGACTTAAAATTAGAAGCATCTGTAGTTTACAAAGAAAGGTAATGTAACTTATGAGGCTGGATTTCCGCAAGGCCAAAGGTGAAGAAGAGAAGTCAACCCTAGTGAATCCCTTCAGTATTTCCTCCGGAGATTTATGTAGCAGGCTGGGCAAGACCTCAAAGTTTCCAGATGAGAGTGGGAGTGCTCCTGCTCCACAAGCTGATGTGGTGTTGCCGCATTGGTCTAGTATCATTCTTGGATTTTTTTGGTTCTCCCCTGCTTCTCGATCCTGTCTGTATGTGTTATATTTACTGTTTAGTGGCTATCTTTTGAGAAGGGAGATGAAAGAGATGGATTGAAAGAATATTTCTGTTTTTGTAGCTTCTACAGTCTATACTTTTTTTTGCCTGTTATGTATGGAAAGCAAAGGATACAGATGGAAAGAGATAAAATATGCTATCAAGGCAAGCTCCCGCTAATTTCCCAAGCTGGCTAAAAGGACGCGTGAATGTACGTTCCTTCCTGTAGCCTTTACTTCCTCACTGCCCCAAAAACTAGTCCTGCAGACCCGGACTCTGCACTCGCATGCCCCGACTCCACAACATTATGAGGCAGCAAATGAGTTCTCCATCTCTAAAACCCATGCGTCGAATGTCACCCTGCTTCATCCTCCTCGGCTGGAGCTTCAGAATAATATTGTAGATGATGGAAGGGCTCTTCCTTTCGTGCGAGCCTGCCCACAGCCGGATCCGCGGTGGCTGCTCCTCGCGCAGCTTTGAATTGGTGCCGATTCTCACAGTGTATCGCAATTTGGCAATCTGTTTTACACCACGAACTTCACGGCAGCGTTATTTTCTTTCCGTGTACTCCGTGCATTTCTCAGAGAAAAGGCATTATGAATAGAACTGGCTGAAATATGTAATTTCCTTTTCGCAGGAAATCCTGTTGTTCTGGGAAAATCTTTACAGTCCTACTTCCAAAATGTAAGAAGTCTTAAAAATACCATATGCAAGAGAGACCATCCGTATTTTCACTAAGGAAAACTGAACACAGGATCTCATTTTTCCAGGATATATGTAATGTAGACCTTGGAGCATAGTCCTGGAATGTCCTTCCAGGCTTTATGCTCTCTCCCAGATCCCAGGCTGTGACAAAGAACATTTTTCTGGTATTCAGCTTCCCTTCATATTTCTTTGTTAAATGCCGTATTTTGCCAGCACGATTGCTTCTCATAACAAACTCGGCGGCATTTGGCTTATGGTTAAGACAGTTCTTACTTGATCACGCTGCTGTTTATGGAGGGGAGCAGTTGAAAGTTGTGAGTATTGCATCAGGATCTTTTGGGGATTATTAAATATTAGCAAAACAGCCCTTGTCCTGGAACTTGGGCACTACAGCTCTCTGTCCACAGACTCGGGAGGTTCTCCAGTGCGAGCGCTCGTACAGCGAGCAAAAAAGACCAGACATTTCTCTTTACTTCAAATGCTCACGCCCAACTCATCCAAGGAAGAGACCAAGTAAACAAAGGCAGCTCTCCTAAAAGGGGGATAAACATGCGCAGAGTCTCTCCGTCATTTCAAGAAGGAGGACCCAGAACTGCTCCATCGAGCCAGATTTACAAAGCAGTTACAAATATAAGTAGGACACGAAAATAGAGATTTTTTACAATTTCAGTTATTACATATGTCTGTGTATTTACTGCATTGGTTACATGCGCTGTACAGTCAGCTTGGAAAAAGGTGTCTAAACGTGTGCAACCATTATTGTTTCAGGATTTACAGAGCAACAGTTTGGGTTTGAAATTAAGAGAGTAAAGCATTAATTAAGTACAGCGCAGTGCAGGATTATGTGAAAGCCTAAGAGAGATGCATTACCTTTCCTTTTGTTGCTTTAGTTGATAACTTTCGCAGGTTTTTTTTTTTACGACACAAGAAACATTTCTCTACTGGGAAAATATCACGCAACTCTCTCTCTCTCTTTGACTTTTCAACTGAAAAATTTCCTGAACCAGGAAGAGAAAGTGTTATTCTGTTAAATACCTATTGTGCAGCATTATTTACAGAAGCTCTTTGCTTGCAGCTGTTCTTGAACTTAAAATATTTTGAACTTAACACATGGTGCATCTTTGAAGGGATATAATTTAAAATGCTGCAGCTACCTCTTCCAATTTGGCTGTTCCGTGGCCTGATGAAGGAGTATGGTTTAAGCAATGACACAAAGAAGGTATTTTGAGGAGCTGCAGCAATGAATTTAATCGAAAGCCTGCACGCTATTTTTGAGTAGTTCTGCAGGCAGTGATATAAGTTTGGGGAGAAAAAAAGTCTCCCAAAATCCCCAAGTAAGGCAAATATCCAAAACTATTAGCTTGTAGAACCCCCCTTTTGCTTTGCAGAGGAGGAGAGGTGATGAGAGAGGGGTGCGAGGAGGTGGGAGCTCTTGTTGGGATTCTGCGGAGACAGCCGGGGAGAATCGGGTCCGCTGTGCTCCTCAAGCTGCCAGGGGTGACATCGAGGTCTTCTCTTCCTCAGCTCGCCGAAGGCTTCGTGCTGCCGTAGATTTGGGCAAATGTAATCGCATGCAAATCCTCTACTTGTACTTCTCCTGACATCGAGCTGCTTAAAATAATCACGAGCTTTGAGAAACCAAACAGAATCTGTCAGCTCAGAGTTATCTTTTAACTTGAACAAAATGAGAGGGGTCCTTGATTCAGGGCGGTTTGTGGGGTGCTTCTGGGGGATGGACATGGCTTTTAATTTCATGGCAAATTTTGTCCCCGTTGCACTGGCGTGTGGGGTGTGGACGGCCGTGAGGAGCAGTGGAGACTACAGCCATGCAAAGAATCACTGGAAATGGGCAAATCGGTCTCATCCTTTAGGGAGCTGTCGTATTTAATGCACTTTATTACAGACCAGCAGTAAAAATCTGCATCTGACCAAGAGAAATCCTTATTGAACATACGTTCAGTGCGTACTGAATATGGCACCGTTGTCACTGCATTCCTTGCTCCCAAAAAAGACTTCAAGAAGGAAATTTTTAAAGCTAAAATTTCGTCTCGGTTTGGTTTAAGGACAGATAAGATCTGTAGTTTTCAGATCTGGAAGGACAGCATCCTAAGCCTGTTCTGCTGTAAGAGCAAATGGTGTGTCCTTGCGTGGTTCAGATCTTCACTTCACGTTGAGGTTACCCATCACTTAGTACAGTTACTGCCTTTCAGGCCTGTTTTTCATTTGGATGGCTCCATTTTGGGGGCTGCATTTCCTTGCTGAGCTGGCGCCAACCCGTTATGCTCCCTACGGTTTTTGTGCCTATGCGAGCACACGGTGCTAGGAAAGGATTCTTGACGATACCGGGTCCCTGGTGCATTTTACAGGTTATCTTACCTTGTGTAACAAACCCATACGCTTGCTGTTCAAAAAGGGCTGGGGTAAAATTCTGCTAAAAGCAAGAATTTATTATTTCTGCAGGAGCAGGTTGCACAAGGATTTGCTGCACCTCAGGTATCTCCATGTTTGCTCTCTTACCTGTACGAGCACACGCAGAAATTTGATGCTATTTTAGATGGTTTTTTTGATGAAGCTATGAAATTCTCTTGAGACGATCCTTCTTATTTTTTTTTTTCAGTTGATCTAGCTACACTTGTGCCAAGGAGAGTTTCTGACACTAGCACAGAGATGGCAGTGGTGTTGTCTGTGTGGTCGAGCCACTGGAAAGCGGGATCTGCAGGACAGATTTATTGCCAAGTGTGTGTTTGCTTTTGTAACACAAAGAAGTCTTAAGTGACATAAAGATTTATACACGGAGAAGACCACAGCCATCATATTCTGCTCTGGAGGGCACACTGCAGTGTAAAATCTCCTTTGGGAAATGCAGAGGTAGCCTGGTAGCTGAGGTCCGTGCCGTCGGCTCAGAAAGCCCTGCATTTCCAAGTAGACCTGCAAACATGAATCTTCGCTCTGCTCACCAGTCTCTCCTTTGATTTTCCCCAGGAGCTCTGACTCTGAAGAAGCGTTTGAGACCCCAGAGTCCACCACACCAGTAAAGGCACCACCTTCACCTCCGCAGCCACCCCCCGAAGCGGCGGCGGCGGCAGCAGCAGTTGTAGCAGAAATAGCAGAACAAGAAATAAAACCCCAGCTGCCCTTGGAAGACACAGGTAACGAGCATGTAATGAGCGGGACAGGTTACTGGGGAAGGTAAAGCTGCGGGGAGGTGTTTGTTTAAGCACAGGCAAGGAACTGATGCTAATAAAATGTCTTCTGGAAGACTGGTTAGTGTATGCTGGGCATTATCCATGCTGGGAGGAAAAAACCTGTCTCCTCCTGAAATAAAGTATTGGAAAATCTGTCCATAACACTTGATAAATACTTAAGAAAAGAGGAGCTTTCTAGAAAAACCTTTCTTCGTTTTGAATCAAACTTCATTCCTCTTCTCAGAATTGTAGGATCTTTACAGAGTCAGGGGAGTAGGAAAGAGAGGTGTGAGATACAGATACAGGCACCTGGGTGAGCACTGTTAGCTGTGACAATTAACAAAATGTGATTTCCAAATGTACTGTCACCTGCAACAGAAGGTGAACAAAAAGCCCTTCGAAACAATAGAAATATTTGTATTAGCTTTATAGGAGGAACATGGGAGTATGCGTGAATGTATGCATAATATACATACATGAAAATTGGTATATACTGGGAAAGTAACCTTTAAAAAAAGCATATTGTGTTAAAAACCCCAAAGAAATTCTCTCCCCCCAAAAGTGTTCTGTGTTCTCCAAATTGACTAATGGAATATGAGGGAGTAGAAAGCGCTCTATTAGCCCAAAATAGCTTTGTTTGGGCTGTCAGCTGACAGCTCAACAGTTTAAGATTGAATTCCCCATTATGCTGTCTTTTTTCCCATCTGAAAGTCGTGTCATCTCGATCACCTGGCTAAATTGTATAAAGGTAATTTTGCTCTAAGCAGACTAAAGTTGACTTGTGTTTCGTTTGGAAAGATGTGTAGCGTTGCCAGGCGGTGTTTTAGAGCTTCCATTTCCAGTGAAGAAGTGGGTGTGTTGAGCAGCGGGCAAAGGCGATGTCCGTGGCTGGTGTGTGGATTATAAGGGCTCTCGAGCTTCGATTTAAACCTTCGTGGAAAGTGACAAATAAGTCTTGCAAATGTCTCAAGCCACCTAACGCAGTTCTGGGACTTATGCATTAAGGAATGCTCTTTAAGATCACGATTTATGGTACAAGTTTATAAGAAGCTAGAAAGATGTTCAACAAACTGATTCCAGAAAATAAAACTGAAATACTGAGACGTTCCGACATTTTCCTTTCTGCTGTTACAGTTCCCTCTTCATTGAAGCAAACAACGTTACTCATTCTCCATCTTCTTTCCTTTTTCTAATCTTTTGCCATCTAGTGATTACGAAATAAGTGTTGAGAGAACAAAAGAACGCATATGCTGAACAGGATTGGAGTGTGTTTTTAATTACGGCAGTAGATTATCTTCAAACCCTTGATTACACATGTGCTTCCTTGGCACACGTGTGTCTCGTCCCCTACATCCCAGATCGCCCCCTCCTTTCTCTCAGATATTTCTGAAGGAAGGTTGGGAACTGAATAGGTCTGTTCGTAGCCACTGTGAGCTGCGTTGGAGGCCATTGGGTGGCAGAGATGGAAGCGTTTCATTTGCAAATGAGATTTGTCCATGGGAGGCAAGTTATCGCAAACTAACAGTTCAGCGTTCCAAAATGATGCAAAATGCAGTTATACAACGGGGTAATTTATGTGCGGGAAGGAAGATGTGTAATGCAGAAAAAATTCAAACGTAGGAGGGCAACACAAAGCGTTCATTTATTTTGGAAACCTTTAGAAAAAAGTAATAATACTAAGAGTGTAGGTTAGGTGTTTGCATGCTTCTTCAGAAATGTGAACAGTTAAATGGTTTGTACTTTCTAAACCGCTTGAGTAACAGTTAGTGTGTAGTTTACATCCCTCGTAGCTTATGCACGTGGCTGCAGACAAAGAGAACGTGTCCCTTCCTCGGGGGTTGGGAGCAGTTGAAGCAGAATCCCTCCTTGGTACCACACAGCTAAATAAATAGGTTTCAGTAAAAGAGGAGTAAGGAATAGGGGCAGCCGGAGAGCCTGGCACTGGCACAGGGAGAGGCAGCCACGTCCAGCTGGGTTTCTGGTTCACCAGCTGCGTGGCTTTGTCTTCTGCGTGAGGCTGGTGACAGACCGTGTGCTTGGGTGGAAGGAGGAAGCATAGTAAGTTTTTTAGAGGATTATTTCATCTATATCTGCCAATAATTACTTATGCAGACGGTTGCAGTTATGCTGCATGATATCATTAACGCAACAGCTGGACCCCACTGCTGGAAAGCCAAGAGGAGAGTTTTTAATTAGGTTGACTTCAACGCTCGCTTAATAAATATGATGAAAGTGAAATATAGCTGGACTCATCCTGGGTTTGTGCCAGCTCCTGGTGGGGTGAAACCTGCCGCATGGCTCCAGTCCATCAGCAGAAGAGCAGAAGAGGGGAGTCAGTCTGCGGGCGAGTCTGGAGGGGAAGAGGAGTAACAGAGCACGTGTGGGAACTACCTCTGAACCCCAGAAGGCGTCACTAACGACACTTCCACTCCTCCGTAAATACTTCATAAGTTCTGGGGAACGTGGGTTATACTCTTGAGGCAGATGATTTTGAGGATGCTTTTTATTTTATTTTTTTATTATTATTTTGGTTGTATTTTAAATGATTGTTGCCATCAGCTTCTCACAGCAGTGTCCTCTTCCAGTTCCAGCCATCTCAGCACCAGAAAGTGCCCCGAGCCCTTTCTCCCAAATTCTCCCTGTTTCTGGCCAGGAATTCCTGCCTGGGCAGGGACATTTCTTCTGCGCCCCTGCTGCCTTCCCCAATTAGTTAATGAATTCAGATTTTATACCCAGGGGAGATGCGAGAGCTGTAATGCATAGAGGGGACTCCAGCTCTCGCAGGTCTCTCAGGATACGGGAGACCTATGTTCAGGTCCTTCTTGTGCCAGGGAAGTTGAGGTCAGGCTTTCCAGTAGAGAGATGATTACACAGACAAAAACAAACTGAATTTTGGGGATGGAAAACATTCTTCTTCAGTGTTTTTCCTCTTGAAGCCTGACACAAAAAAAATGGAAAATAAACTTTATATCCAAAGTTTTCTCTCAGAATAAATGGCAAACTTATTTTTACAGTAATTTTTAAAATAGCATTACTAATTGATTTCATAACTTCAAAAGCTTCTCATAACAAGCAGGAGTTTGAAATAAACTGTGTTTCTAAATTTCTGCTCTTAGGTAATTCCAATTCCTATATGCTATAGGCGAAGTTTACTTGTCTCCTGAGTTACTTCATTATAATGGAGAATGTGAGTGCATGCTGTATGCATTTTCCGAGGGTTTCTCTTTGTTTTTCTCTAGAAAACAGAATTAGAATTTAATTTCTTCCGCATTTGATTTATTAGATCTGGTTAAATTTTGTTTCTAAGCCTTTCAAAATAGTGTTTTATGTTGTTTCCAGCTCAGCAGCCTTCTGAGAGGCCAGTTAAGGCCTTCTATTTTCAGCCTGTTGGATTTTCCCCCTATTTTAGAGATACTTCAACAAAGAAGAAAATGCTCAACTGTCCTAGCACACGGTGCAGCTCCATCGCTAGAAGAATTTGTTCTAATTTAAAAGGAAAGATATTTTAAAATAGCTGGAAGTACTTTATATGTTCTAACCCCTTAATATATTTTCATTATTCAGAAAGAAATGGTTCAGATTTAGATTCAATAAGCTCATAGCTGGTGCGGATATTTCATTTCCTTCTTTAAAATACCTTTTAACCAAATTTGAAGTTGCCTCCAAAGTTTTTCGGAAATGTGTCTTTTTGTGAAGACGTCCCGGGAGAGTAGGACGCTCCGGGGTGCCGCATCCCATCCCGCTGGGACCGCAGCGCTCGGAGCGGGGAAGGCAGGGAGGGCCCCGCAGATGGGGAGGACATCTGTGAGACCGCACCAAAATGAGACAAGGCTGCCCTTTTCGGCTACTTCAGGGGAGGTTTATTAGGAAAAATTTCTTCACCGAAAGGGTTATCAAGCATTGGAACAGGCTGCCCGGGGAAGTGATGGAGTCACCATCCCTGGAGGGATTTAAAAGCCGGGCAGACGTGGTGCTGAGGGACATGGTTTAGTGGTGGTTTTGGCAGTGTTAGGCTGATGGTTGGCCTAGATGGTCTGAAAAGTCCCTTCCAACCCGGGCGATTCTATGATTCTGTGACTCTCCTTGTGCAACTACAGCCACTGAGTTTCGGTATTTCTTTCCTGAGGCTGTAAAAAGAGGCTGGCTGGTGTAAATCCTAAGACCAGTCCTGCTCTAAACCTACGAATTCCTCCTATCCAATTCAATATATGCAATATACAGCAGTGGCAACAAGGTAGTAAAAATTCTGTATCCTCATCAGTGGAGGGGCTGGAGAACGTGCATGGGATTTGTTCACATCATTTATGGCTCGTTCTTTAAAGGAGGCTCAGTTAAGTGGGGTATGTGCCTGCCTCGCTCGTCCTGTGGGACATTGAAGCTTTACTGGCATCTCAAGTGCTATCAAAATGTAGGTATTTTATAACATACAAGAAAAAGTGTTCTGTAGTTGACTAGAAAAGTGGGGTTTTTTTTATTTCTTTGGTTCCTTTTTGTTGATGCTAACAGCAGAAATTTGTTTTGGTTCTTAATGCAAACAGTCTCATAATATCTTTCTAGCAACTTTTGCTGCTTCTGTAATAGGTGACAGGTGAAAATGCCGAGCATGAAACGTGTCGCGCAGCTCTCATTGAGGGGGCTCATCACCTGGGTACAAGAAGTCTGGGGACTTCCGTTGTTGTGTTTGGTTTTGGGTTGGTTTTGTTTTTCATACCTGATCCAGGCAAAAATTTTCTGAAATCAGAGAAAATTCCCTTGTGGAAGGAGCAGAACTTGGACCTTCTGTTTTAATGAATGAAATGTTGGGTTTTTTCAGGGTTTGCCTGTTTTTTATGGCAACGTAAGTTTCCCTGCTATCGCGCGTGTTCTTGGAATGCTTTATAAAACTTAGTTATCTACCTGTGGGCAGCTCTTACCAATATAATTGTGGGTGACTGTGGCATAAACCTTATTTAAAACCTTGTGCTCGCCTCTCGCCTCTCGCTAGGGCAAGTCCTGCCTTAATTTTCATCCCTTGTGTTGTAGTACGTTCCTTTGCGATCAGATTGCATTTTAATAAAATACTGTAGTTAGTGATGCTGATTTGCTTAATTCTGTGGCGTAAAAGGACAAATGGCACTGCTCTCTGAATAGGCTGTTGATATCGGAAAGAATGGTCTTCATATCTCTCTCTAGTAATAAAGGCGTGTGGGATTGCGATAGGGAGTCCCGTTCACATCTTCCTCTCCAGCACTTCTGCTGTTACTGAGCCAAGTCTGTTGTAATGCGGGAAGAGTTCGACAGCAGCATTTCACTTCTACCAAACGCCACGTTTTCTGAGGCAGCTTCCCATCTTGTTCCGTAAAGAAACAAGGAAAATGTCACAGCAGCGAGTCGAGCGACGTTCTGCAGAAATCTATACTCTGAAGTCAAAGATTTGATGAGGAGGAAGTTGTGAAATAAGCAATTAAAGAAGATTAAAGCCCTGCGCTATGTGGAGCACACCAAATTTGAATGCTGTTTTGCTTTGAGCAGCTGGAAAGCCTCCTATGTTCTCTTCGCTGCTGTGATGAGTCCCTAACCTCAGCTCTACCACGCCTGTCATTTACAGTCCAAGTCCTGCAGGGCATTGGTTTATTTTATTTTTTTTTTTATATATATTTTTTTTTTAAATGCATGTTTGTACTGACTTTGAACAAGGGGCCTCAATCCTGTTGAGGCCTTTGGCGCACGCTGGAATGAAAACAGCGCATAATTGCAGACGGTTTCTTGTTCAGATCCCCCTTTTATTTCGTGCTGACCTACATTTGTACTCTGCTGACATACTAGAGCGATGCCAGTGTTTATCGTAACGCGTTCCCATTAAGTGCCTGCCGTTCCTGTTTCAGTATAATGCACAGATCAGTCTAACGCTGGAGTTTTATGGCACTCTCCGAGTCCCCTCAACGGCCGTCCCAGGGAAGTGAGCGCCAGCTCAGCTGGCACATCAAGTCTAGGTAATGACCCACTCAGCCAGGCTGAGACCAAGCCCAGCCCAGTGGAGATGAAGGAGAAAAATAAACTGTCCTGAAGTACTGCCATATTATTAGCATTCATTTAGCAGAAAAACACATTAAAATATTATTTTAATTGGTGGAACTCGGTAAACTTCCACAGTCTTAGAAACTGTGTAGTCGTCGTTCCTTTGGCAGTCCCTGGAAATACGTCGTGCCAGTCTAAGGTATTGCTTTGGGAAATGTATCCAATTTCCTTAAATCCCTTCTGTCCTCTACGTCCATAAATAATAATTCTTGTAATCTCTATGCAGACATATAATTTCCTCTGAAACAAAGGAAAAATGTGGGTTTTTTCTTAATTCATTCACAGCTTCTGACTAAAAGTAATTATTGATTGTATTGCTTTTATGAACAACATTAATGAATGTAGCTGGTCAAAATGGGAATTACTTTGCAAAACATGTCAAGACTGGAATGAAAAAGATGTGTGGAAATTTCTCTGAAGTCATTTTAGGATGACAAAAGCCTTAATTTTTTTCCTTGACTGTTTTTCTTTATAATTGCATAATTAAACAAATTGAGAACGTGAAGAATGCTGTGCTGCTGCAATAGCTCCAGTCCGCATCGGTGAGAGCTCAGAGCAGCTGGTTTAGCCCAGCTTGAGCTGTGAGCCGGAGAGACATTTCCCAGGTCCCCGATCCCCTGACTGGGACACGCACACCTGGGCAGAGGGGACTAGGTTACACTCAGATAGGGAGCACGACAATGGCAGCAGGAACAAACCATACTCAGAATTTGTAAAACATTGTAGTAATGAGCTTTTATGAGCTGGAAGGCAGAAGGGACCATCATCTTAATCTTTTCCTACCTATGTATTTTCTTTTTTTTCCTTTTTTAAAAATCTCTTTCTACTTTGTCCAATATAGTTGTTATATTCCAAGTGAAGAGACTTGTAGAAATCTTTTTTTGGATTCCGTTCAATAAGCAAATCTTTAGTTACAATGAAAAGCTACTTGTTTTAACAGTTTTAGCATCTAATTCTCTGTAAATTTTCTTCACTTCGATGAGTTAGAACTACACTTTGAGAAATCTCATTTAAATAATTTGTAGGAAGCTTCTAGCGGTCTTTTTTAAGGAAGATTTTCAACTAAGAATATTTGTACAGCACTCTGATTGAATAATATTCTTACCTTTACCATAATTTATTTCCTATGAAAATCTCAGTGGTTCACGTCTCATGATAAACTTGGAATTACAAGGTCAAAGTGGACTGTGTTGACTGCTTGGGGCAGAGAGAGGAGCAGCATTGGTGGGTTGTGGAGGGGAAGCCATGTTCCTCAGGGAAATTGGTAAAAATAGCACATGGGAAACAAAGCTTGAGACCATCATGTAATTGCAGAAGCACCAGTCAATTCACAGGGAATTTACTGCATAAGAGCTCAGACACAATTCTGTGAACTCTTTATAACGGTAGAAAACAGGAGTAATAAAGTGTTTGATGTTCAGTTTTTCTGGTATTTGGCATAGTTAGCATGTTATGGTAATATCTAACTCTTTAACTAAGTGATAATTAGTTTAGAAGTGATGCTCTAGAGGCTGTTGCAAATACGTATTTTGTGTTTTCGTGAAACTTGCCTTGAATCCGTTTCTGGGGAGAACAGAACTATTTTTTCCCTTAATCTAGTTCATATATTGGAAATGTCACTTTGGTGTGTATGCCCTTTAATCATTGCTTACTTAATTTGTATGATTTTAACCTTTTATTATTATTTTTTTAATTGTAGTGTTATTAGATCGTCGTAAAATTTATTAAGCTCCAGTTTCAAAAATGTGCGTAAACTTCACAGAGTTTCCTGTTTGTTCCCACAGGATTATGTTCAGAAACTGTACCCGTAACTGATGTGTCACACAGTGAAACAGTTGAAGAAAGCCCTTTCCGTCCCCCTTCCCATTCTTTTTCCACCGTCTTCGATGAGGACAAGCCAATAGCCAGCAGTGGAACTTACAACTTGGACTTCGATAACATTGAGTTGGTTGATTCTCTCCATGCCTTAGGACCGAGCTCTCCAGAATCAAAGAATCGTGATCCCAAAGCGAATGTTCGAAGAAAATCTACCGATTCAGTCCCAATTTCCAAATCTACATTGTCTCGATCTCTTAGCTTGCAAGCAAGCGATTTTGATGGAGCATCTTATCTTGGCAATAGCGAGACATTAGCACCGGCAGCAGATGTGTACAGTACTGGTTCCAGTAGTGCTTCTAGTACCCTTAAGAGAACAAAGAAATCCAGACCAGCTTCCTTAAAAAAGAAGCAGTCAGCAAAAAAATCTCTGGATGCTCCGCCGGTGAAGGAAACACCACAAGAACCATCTGACCTCGGCCAAGCAGCTTGTGCCCCAGGTGAGGATAAACCAGTAACTGAAGCAAAGGCTGATTCAGTAAAGCCCGAATGTACTGAACCTTCTAAAATCTCTGCTGAGAAACAGGAGGCCCCGCCTGTGCCTGAAGGATCCTACCCTGTGGATCCAGACAGTTTTGAAGGGATTAGTGCATTTAGCACTGGAGGCAGCAAAGTACAAAACTCTCCCCCTGCCAATAAGAAAACGCTACCTCTTACGACGGCACCTGAGGCTGTGGAGGTGACTCCGCCTGACACTGGAGGACAAGAAGACCCTCCGGTCAAAGGCATTGCGGTGAGGCTGGAGTTTGATTATTCTGAAGAAAAGGGGGTCAGTGAAGACCAGCAGGAGAGCACTCCTCCTCCCAAAAAAGCAGGTAAAAAGCCTGGTGCTAAAATGCCACTACGGAGGCCAAAGACTAAAAAGTCAGTGGAAAAGCTTGACAATGCTCCAACCACACCAACCAAGTCGCCCGTTGATCCAAACGAAATCCCTATCACAAAAGGCTCTTACACTTTTGATATTGACAAGTGGGATGATCCCAATTTTAACCCGTTCTCATCTAGTACGAAAATGCAAGAATCGCCTAAACTGCCTCAACAAACGTACAGTTTTGAGCCAGACATGTGTGAGGACTCTATTGACCCTTTCAAGTCGTCTTCTAAGATAGCCAGCTCACCTTCCAAATCTCCAGCTTCCTTTGAGATACCAGCCAGTGCCAATGAAACAAATGGAACCGAAGGAGACAACTTGAATAAACCTGCAAAAAAGAAGAAGACGCCACTAAAAACGTAAGTTAAAGGGCACAGATGTTTCTAGATTAGAAGCACATTCCTAGCCCTTAGTGCAGTTACACTCGGGTTATATCTGACCAGAGAAAGGAAGATGCTGTTGAGTGTTGGTAGCCACACAACTGGGCTTGTGCTGCGGGTCTTTATGTGCTCTCCATCAACTTGTTTCCTCAACAGCTTGATGTTTCCAGACTGAAGGGCAGAACCAGAGTGGGCCACTGGACTGGCAATTGGATTTTTGAAGTTTTGGGGCTCAGTGTAGATTTGAATGTGATGAAGTCCAAATTTTATCAGTTTTGTGCCAAATTTTCTGTGGCGTCATCTTGGGAATTTGATACTGTTTAAGCTGATCAAAGTATTCGCACCAGTAAAGACTATTTTGTGAATCATCGGTTTTGAGAGTGGGATGTGAAATAGTAAGACAGCGACAAATCTTGTATTGCACACAGCAGGAAGATGCTTTTATCTAGTGACTTACAGTATTTAAAAGAAAATAACCTGAAATGGAGGAGTGCAGTATTGAAATATATATTTTTAAATATAAGACTAAAAAATGTGAAATGTTTCCTTTCTGTGAAAGAGCTTGCAGTTCTGCAGAAGGGTTAAAAACTCCTAGACTGCTACTTGTTTGGGAAATATCCAGCTTTTAGACACCGTTGACAAATTGGAGGATAAATTCTCTAGCTTGTTGAATTTCGATATTTGATTAATGATTTCAATGGCTAGTTGCATTGATTCCATGGTTAACTTGCCGGTGTGCATGTTATCTCTTACCCATTCAGACGGGGTTGTTTTGAGTCGGTAAGCAGTAAGCCTGTATCCCATTTATCTGAAATTGATAACCTGTATGTGTCTATAAGAAAGTATCTCACTGCCTGTCCCTTTATGATTTAAATGTTTCAGCTAACTAACAAAAATGTGACTTGAAGTTACAAAAGCCTGACAATTTGACGATAACGTGGTTAATGTAAAGCAGTACAAAAAAAAGACCTCCTTTATGGAGTGAAGCGGAGATTGTTCAGTTTCTTCTGAGCAGCCTGCTACTCTCTAGACATCTAATTTGCGTCCCTTGCCAGATTTGAGGAAGCTTGTGCCATTTTTTCTTTTTAGGGGCATTTCTGACTTAAGAAAATTATAGACCACTGTATAGTTGAGTTTGAGTTGTTCTGTTGTTGCTTCTTTTTGAGGTATGCCTGAAATTCCCAGGAAATTGAGGTGGGAATTGAGATACGTGCTAAGCTGACACATTTTCCGAGGTTACAGTCCGAACTGGTTTTGTCCAAAACCAGACGACTGAAAAGTCTGACTGCAAGAGAGGAACAATTCGAATCTTACTGTGGAAGTGTGGAGGGAAAAGAGGGGAATTTTAATATCACCAGATCCTTAAGTCTGATATTTGCAGCCAGCCAGAGTCTCCTTGTGTCTTCCAGTGGCTGCAGTGGAGGTGACAGACCCCCAGTATAAACCTCTTGGGTCCACCCATCTGCTGTGAATATTAGAATCAATTCCAAAGCTGTTCATTTAGGGCCAACCCGGGTTTACAAAGAGTTTGCTAAACCACATCCATCCTGGGGAAAACCCGTCGTGGGAAGGCCCTGTCCTACAGCCACAAAGTTCCCTGCTGCTCTTTGTCATGGTGGAAGAAGTGAAACTGCCCTGCTGGTCCCAGGTTCTGCTTGCAGGCTCTTATCTCAGGAGGGTTGCAGGAGCTCCCAGCCCTTGCCTGGGACTGCTTTCACTGCGTTGTGTTACCTGTCTGCTGGCTCCAGCCCCATAACCTACTTTTTGCAAGTGGTTTCTAAGAAAGAAGAGAATCTGCATGTTAATACACAGCGCAGCCTGGAGCCATAATACTTTCTAGAAGAAAATTAGCCTAAGGCTTGTTGGGGAATGCCAGGGGAAGTAGTGGTTTTGTCTCTGCCTGTCTCCAGTCTCTTTTCTCCATAAAAAGGGCCCTCAACATGGCCCCTCCGTGGGGTCCAGTGCAGGAGAACCCAAGGCCAGGCAAGGAGCTGGGGTGTAGGATCCTTCTTGGCGATGCTCCCATGGTGGGAGAGGAGAGAGAAGCCAGTGTTAAATGCTACAGCTCCAAGGGGCAGAAAGGAGGGTGTTTGAATTTGGAAATGATACTGTAACGTACCAGGACTTCTAAAACCTAATGGACAATTGTGCAAAGCCAGGAGTATTTATTAGCACTGTTGAGGAGGGCAGAAATATAACTGTATGGACCAGTTTGAAAATGTATGGAAAGCCTTTCCTCGTGTGGAAAGACAGCAATTTCTAGGTGAGACCTATGGGAGGTGAGGAAGCCAGGAATGAGTTTAAGCCATTGTTAAGCTTGTACTCCTTTGATTCTCTGCCGCGTGCTAGGTATTGCCTATGTTAAATCAATAAAAATAATCAGGTTTTATTCTGGAATGAAACTTACAGCAGTCTAAGCATTGACCTCCATGTGAAAAGATGAGATTTTTAGAAGAGCTGTCAGCTCGACACAAATGACTCTCTGGTCGGATACCGAAGTGCTGAGCTGTTTCGAGGTAGATCATCTTGCTCAGATGATGGTGAACGAGGAGCAGCTGATGCCTCCCGGGTGCCTGCTTGTAGTGATGAATAAAAATAGGTGGCTTGTATAGACGTTGCTCTCGAAACTGTTGGATGATTGGAGGCTGTGTTTAGAAGCTCCAGGTGCCAGCTCTCCAGAGCATTGCACGTGAGAAGAACCGAGCAGAAGCTGCCAAGTTTATATGTAGATGAAAACTTTTCTTAGCCTTCATTGTTTGGCAAGGTTTCCTTCTGGATTTGGGGCAATCGGTTTGTTCCGTTGGAACACAAAGTTAGGTTTCAGTGAGAGCTGGAAGAGATGAGATTTAAAGAAATGTCGTTTTCTTTCTTCGCTTGGGGAAATGATTTGAAAGGGTCAAGTAGCTTTTCCTGTACTGTCGTAACAAATCAGCAGGCATGAAAAAACCTTGCATAACGGCGCTCTTGCCTTAAGCTTAGCTGCCATTCAAGAACAGTTTTACATCCCAGATGATAACAAATCCTGTGCTTTGAAAAGAAAGCAGGTGGCTACCGTCAGGGAAGGCAAGGACGCTTAGTATGTTGATAGAAACTTAACGCGGAGGCCTCAGCTTTGAAAACTGTATTTTGTGAGATGAAAGCATGCCAGAAGTATAGCATTGAATTTGAAAACATTAAAGGACTCGATGAATATTATTTTTTCTCCCCATGTATTTCACAATAAAAAGTAGGTGTTAAGATTATACAGGTAGAAAATATGCATGATGAGATTGTCTTAACACATTAACATTAACAGAGTGTTTGTAGGTTTATCTTTTTTGTCAGTTCCTTCTGTCTGTCTCTCTTTTCTTTGTCTTATTTGTCTTAGGATGGTAGAAGATGTGATGTCTGTATGTTCTCTGTTGTAAGTAATTCTAAGCTAACAATTCGTTTCCTCTTTGATTTATGGGCTTTTTAATTTTACTCATTTATTTTGCGGCATGATCAGTTGCTATTCAGCATGAAGCTTTTATGTTAACCATTTCACTTCACTGTCACGTATGGAAGCTATTTGAAGTAAGATGCCTTGCTGTGAATGAGCTTGAGGAATCTATTGCCTCGTTATCTGTTTGCCTATCAAAGAAGATCCTCTTTTAAAAACTATATAAATTTCGTATCCTTGAGCTAAAATATGAGTGTTTTATTTCTACCACTGTACACCAACATTGTACAATCAGTTTTTCATAAATACTGCATAAAATGTTTCTCCTTCTTAAAGGAATAAGTTACCCTAATTACTTCTAGCATCATAACTAGATAATTAGTCACGCCGAACACACCGATATTCCACTGTTGAATTTATTTTCCCCTCTAGATGTGGTATTGATTTACCCTCTAACGATTGAA
Source organism: Chroicocephalus ridibundus (assembly GCF_963924245.1). Lineage (NCBI taxonomy): Eukaryota > Metazoa > Chordata > Aves > Charadriiformes > Laridae > Chroicocephalus > Chroicocephalus ridibundus. Next base: position 5,469,597 of record NC_086289.1, on the reverse strand, counting down.
ACCCACCATGATAATTTCTAGTGCTGATCTTGCCACTCATCGATTAGGGAGGAGCTGGTGGGCAGTAATTTTTGCTACTGCCTCTCAGTTCAAACATTAAGTCTTTATCGGCGAGTTTGGTATGATATTTTTCTCCCTCTTCTAGTTTGTAGCAAAAGTGTGTTTGAATAACTCTGGCAATAGGCATCAAGAGAACAGGTGGACAATTGGTTTATTTCCCCGTTAGTCACAATTTTTAGCCAATTGTGAATAAACATAAAGGCAACATTCATAATTATACACCAAGACGTGATGTTTATTCTTCATTCCTTTTGCCTGATTGAAACCTATGGGATTTGGAAGGGCGACAGTGTCCGTGCTCCCAGCCTGCACTGTGAGCTCTCAGGGGAACTGAAAGCAGAATTGCCATATTTACTGTTTTATTTGTTTTAAAGAGGGAGGGGGTCCGTCGAGCACATTTGTAACGACAGAGCTTTGTTCTGGCACCTTGGGAACAGCATCTGCCTCGGCTGTTTTTATGTAGTTCACCCAAAGCATATCAGGTTTTTTTCGTAGCAATTTATGGGGTCATTGGAGCTTACTGCCCCAAGATTATCACCGTTTTAATTCTCATTTAAAGATGCGTTTTAGACTTAATTTTCAGATGGGAAACAGGAGCAGACAGAAGCTAAATAATTTGCTTAAGGCCACAGAGGATGTCTGTGGTGGAGCAGGGATTTGAACTGCAATCGAGCAGCAGCTCCGTTCTGTAAATGTGTCGGTAGTTGGCATGAAAAATATGGCAATCCTGCTTTTCTCAGCTTTTGGGGAATTGAGGCCCGTTCCAAGTGCATGACAAGAATATGTACCTATGGCATGTTTCTCTGTGGTGCTGCTGCCTGACGGGTGGGATTTTCAAGCAGAAGGGCTTACAGAGCTTGCATTGTCTGTGGCTGTCTCTGGCTGAGTGTGAAATGACCCAATTCTTACCGGTATTACCATATTAACGGTTTTAACTTTATTTTCAGTGATACATTTAGGGTGAAAAAATCACCAAAAAGATCCCCACTATCTGATCCTCCTTCTCAGGTAAAGTATGGATGCATTTAATTAGCATTCTTGTAGAGGCAAAAAATGGAAGTTTGGTTTATTTAATTGTAGAACAGTACGTTTAATAATAGAAGAGGTTTTTGTGAAGAATATAAGCATATTGGTGTTTAAGTACAGCACACTGGGCTATAATCGTAAGATATTGAACTTTTGGTTTCTTGAAGCATGTATTCGGCGTATATTAGAACTAGTGTAATTAGAACTATTCGAATTCCAGTTAGATTACAAGTGCATGTACTTTGGAAAGTCCTATGTTGCAATGGAGCAACAATATGAATAAATATCTTCGGTCAGTTGTCTGAAAAACTAGACGTAACTATCCACCCTGGAATTTTTTGATTAGAAAGTAAGAAACTAAATGCATCAAACTGGTGGGCTGGAAGGGAAATGGAAATCAAACAAGTGGGCTGATCTACCAGGAACATGTGCTTGGATGGTTTTATTCCTTGTTGTAAGCTGCCGGCAGGTGGTTTTCTTGGAAGAGAAGTTAACAAAAGCTGTTCTGCCTACAAAGGCCCAAGTGCTTTGATGTGGTACAGCTCCTTCCACGCTGCTGTTCGCCTTCCTGTTATCCATCCTACCCTTTTATTTATGCTGCTCGACAGCCTAGAAGGGAAGAAAGGGTTCATGACCTCGCAGACCTACGAAGGCTTGCTCCCATGAGGGGAGCCTAAAAAGTCGGGTTTGGTAGTCAAAGACTTCAGTCATGGGTGCCACTTATGTCAAGTGCCTAACAGATATAAACAGCTCCGGATTTTCTTTCTTCCTTGTTATCAAGGCGGCTTTGCAATGCCGGTGTTTATCATCAAAGAGTTTAGTTATACCGGGAAAACTGGCTGCTAGTAGAGTTCTAAATGAATTACTTTACTATTTTTCATTACGTATTTTGTACAGAGCTGCAGTAAAGAGCACGGCATTAAACAGATGACTGTGGTTGTGTAGAGGGATTTCGGGAGTTGACTATTCAACGTGTCAATGAAAGATAATAGAATTAATTGGTGCTTGTCTTCTGCAGGATCCCACTCCACTGCCTACTCCAGAAACACCTCCCGTCATATCCACGGTGGTTCATGCGACAGATGAGGAGAAACTGGCGTCTTCGGTGACCAGTCAGAAATGGACCTGCATGACTGTGGACCTGAACACGGATAAACAGGATTACCCGCAACCGTCTGATCTGTCTACATTTGTTAATGAGACTAAATTCAGCTCTCCTACAGAGGGTATGCTTTATACAGGACTGTCTGCATCCAGCCGATGTTATATTTATTGGGAGAGGGGTTTTGGTTCGTTCAAGGAGGTTGGCATATACTTTGCTGAATGCAAACGGTATTATTTGGGAACCCTAAAAAATGATGCTCTTTGGAGCAGTCTGGGAAACTTGGCAATTTTGGGGAGCTGAATGTACGACACCCATAGTCCCACCTCGAGTTTTCAAGAAAGCGGAGAGAGGAAGCTTAAAGGAAAATGAAAGGAGCCTCCAGAGGAAGGCTTTTGCTTCCTTTAGATGGTTACTTGCAGACATGCTCTGTTCTTCTGTGCGTGCTGCCTGTTCCCTCTGTGCCTTCACGGGAGACTGGCGTCTGATTCCACTCTGGGTTTGTGCTCCTGGATCGAGTCACTGAACTACTGGTTTTGCCCGAGCCTGTTCCTCTAACCGGAATGGGAGAAGGTCCCAGGTTAAAAATCTGCTCAAAGTTTGTGTATTGTACTAAGACCCTTAACATGCCATCTCTCCTCCAGGTTCCTAGTATCCAGGTATCTTTAAGCATAAAAATGTCCAGGATATTCCCTGCGTAAGATAGGTACCATTCCCGTGCCAGATAAAATTTCCTTCTGGATCAGCTTATTAAGTTTTTTTCCTGTTGTAAGCACCTGTGAGCTGAAGGTGGAGGTTTCTGTTAGGAGAACTGTCATTCCAGGTCTGCGAAATGTGGGACAGACATTTAGAATTTAGAAAATTTGTGTGTGGCCCTCCTTGGGGTAACCGGAGGGAATACTGCTTTGCAACATCTGCTCCAAGGGCAGATTTTCAGCTTTGTGGGTGGGAAGAATGTGTGAGTTTAACTTGGCTTAAACTTTTTCTTCTTGATCAGATTTTTTTTTTCCCCCTAACCTTTCAACCCACGTCCCAATCTGCCATTATAGTGACTTTATGCCATTTTAGACTAGATCTGAGGGGTTTTTTTGCCTAATTAAGAACTGCTAAGCTTTTCGGTCAAATGCATTTGACATTAAAAGGCACGAATAATCACAGTGCTTTTAATGGCACTGCACATGTTCATATGCACGTGCTTATATGTTTGCGTGGCCTGGGCTTTTTGGAAATCTGTTGAGAGTCTTTTGTACAGATATACATTTCAATCTGGGTAAATCCATTTGGCTTTATTGTCAAATTATAAATTTTAGACATCGACTTCTTCATTTGTATTAAAAAAAATAATTTAAAGAAATATTTTTTAGAAAATAAGCCCCCCAAATCTAGGAAAATGGAAATTATATGGAAGGAGATGAACAAAAGAATAGTGAGAGATACTCTAAGGCAATCATTTTACTATCAAAGTGGATAGAAGAAAGTGAGCAAAGCTCCTAATTAAATGCTAATTGTCTTGTCTCATGTGTGCTGCATCGTACAGTCGGAGTTTCAGATTACATGCTAATTATAATCAACAATGCTTCCGCTTTTCAGATCTCTCAAAAATAATAATTTTTTTTTCCCTTGACAGTCTTGCTCCTGGGGCGTTGAGAAATTCTTGAGTAATGCCAAGGCTGTTTCTCAGTGCGAATATTTTTTCCCCTCCCAGATACTGGTAGGAGTGTTACCCTGTAACCTGACACGGCTTTTGCACAGATGCAGCCCAGCTACTGAGTCAGCCAATACACCCAGCTCGCGGCTCTTGCATGCGCTGCTCGTAACTCCTGCCATTTCCCTGTTGCACAGACCAGAAATAAGCAGTAGTTATTAGCAGAAAATTCTGATGTAATCTTGCAGCTATTTGTGGGAGGAGTTGGAGGACATCACTTAGTAAGTCTGTTGTATGTATTTATGAAAGATAATTATCTTACTTCATGGGATATCCTGGGCATTTGTAATTTTGAATGTATAGAGGTAACCGGAGCGTAAGATTTTGGAGGGGAGATGATGTCTTAGAGGAGATAGATACCTAAGAGAGGAGATAGATAAACTCTAGTTATGCTGGAAACTTCTGAGAGCAATGAGACGGAACGAACCGCGTTTAGCGAGCCATGCTATTCCTTTTGTTTCTAGTTGAAGTATTTCCATCCGTGTCCTGCCTTTTCTAAATCGGTAAAGTTAAATACGTGTTGTCCCCACGCTGGGTGTGGATTGCGACTGCAAAGCGGCCACCGGCCCTGGGGGCAGCTGGGCCACCACTGCCGGCTGTGCCAGCAGAGGACAGTGCCGGCGCATCTCCTGCCCCTGCTCCCGCGCTCACTCACCCGTTGCTTTCTGGGCTCGAAAATACGCCCCTTAAACGCTGGTGATGCACCTCGCCGGGCTGTGTGTAGTTAAACGGAATACAGAAAGGCACTGACTAAACACTGGGTGCCGTTATCTGGTATTTCATGCTTTTTTCCTGCAGCGCTGCCTCGAGGAGGGGGTTTGAATCTCGTCGTTTCAGTTTTGTTTCTGCTTTCACTAGGAAGAAGCCTGTATACCAGGAGGCTGTCCCTCTTGCCGGGCTCCCTATTTCCATTAAAACATATGGTGCCAGGAATTTAAATGTGAGGAGCTGACTATTATAGCATTCTCCTCACTTAGATGGTTTACTATTAATATCTCCCACGTGTCAGGTACTGAGAGTTTGTGGCTGTTCCTCTTCAGTGGTGGTTTGACAAAATACATCGGCTCGCAGAATTACAGTCCTTGTTCTCCACGGTGCTTTTTATTATAAAAAAATCTTGAGCCTTGTAAACTCACATTGCACCCTCTGAAACTTTTTTTTTTTGAACAGAACAGGTAAGGGATTACATTTAGAGTTCATTTGTTTTTAAGGAGCAAACGTCTTCCTGATACGAGCCCTATTTTTCAAAAGCTGCCCAAATCTAGAAGAATTTTTGCACATACTTTTAGCTTCATATAAATGCTAGCGTGCCATTTGTTAGAATTTATCTGTAATGGAAATGGAATTATACAAGTGGTTTATTGAATTAACTCATGGAAACAGAGTAAAATACAGCGTTAGGTCAAATTAATGATGGTTTTAATTTTTAAATGAAGGTGTCATTGAACAAAGCCTTTGCTTTTATTTGGGTGCAGGAAGGTATGCTCTCTCTTCCATTTTGCCGTGTTTTATCTGTCTGCCTCCGTATCAGCTCACTGCCGGGTGACCATGGATTGGAAAGAAATGCTGGTTCTTCCCTCCGGTGTAACGAGGAGATTAGACGTAGAGAAGCAGTAAAGATTTGCATTTTTATTAGGGTTTAGATTTAGGGGTCTTTGTAAATCTTCCCGCTGTAGGCTTTTGCTCTGTAACTAAAATGTGAAAACAGCCCAGTGAGCTGGGCTGTTGTGTCACCCCCTGTTCAGTGAGCATACTGGTATTTTATGTATCTTTTTATCTTAAGTAATACCACAGTAGTCCTGCTTAATTAAGAACTGTGTGATAAACATTAAGAAATAGAAATTACTTCATTTCTCAACAGCTTTTAAAATCTTCTTGCGTACATTAAAGGAAACTGGTATCAGCGTTACCAATTATTGAAAAATGTGTTTTCTGTGATAACACAATAGAGGAGAGTTATCTGCGCTCTGAAAGTGCTCTGAAACTTTGTTAATATTCTGGCCCCTGGAGCAGAATCTTCAGCAAATGGATAAAGCTGAAATTTTTCAGGCAAATGAATTTGTCTGAAACGTGTCATAGTTCATTGCTGAAAATCAGTGCACCTTCTGCTTTCCCTCTGTATATTCTATTTTTAATACCTCATAGAAAAGTATTGAGCAGAATGGGAGTGGCCCTGGTAAATGAGAAGAGATCTCATTTACTTCTGCAAATATCATTTCATGGCTTGTATGTAATGGCTCTTTTTTGTTTCTGTTGCAGAACTGGAATATGGCAACTCATATGAAATAGAATATATGGAGAAAATAGGCTCCTCTGTGCCTGTAAGTTCTCACTTCCATTTCCATTCATTTGCATTCCCTTGTCGTAATATACTGTCCTGACACTGCCATCAGCCTCGCTGCCCCTTAAATTAATTATAATGTGCCTGCAGCAGATTTGCAAAACCAGTTCCTTTAAATTGGCATAACTGGGATAAATTGCATGGGCTTTGTTGTCCTATATTCTGTAGAGCTTGTTCCATTTCATTATTTTATTTTTAAGCTAGCATCACAGTAGTTCTTTCTGGAGATTAAAAGCAAATCAGTATTTCCAGCAGTGTAGAGTACAGAGCTGTCTGCACCAGCTATTGAACTATTTAAGAGACTGAGAGTAAAACTTTTAAGATGGAGGGAATCGGGAGAGAATACACGGCATGAACATGAAATAGGGAATGCGGTACTATACACTATCAGTTGTTTTGCCTTGCTTCTATTTAATTCATGGATTCAATAGCTTGACTAGATTCAAAGGGGGTATATCCACAGGGAATGTTAAAAAAATCAAGTGTGTCAGCTGATGAGAAGTTTCAGTGAATATTTCAGTAACACTTTCAGTCAAGGGATGCCCCCTGCCTGACAGGCCCAGCAATCTGATTAGCCCCAAAGTTGGAGAAGAAGAGCCGTTGCAGAGAGTGCACTATGTAGGTTTTGTTCTTTAATGGTTTCTTCCTTAAAGGGATCATCTCATCTCAGTTAGCATAGACTGTGTTACAGTCCTGTATTATTGCTCGTCTGTCAAGTCATTTGGTCACTTAAGGCTTCAGTGACCTGAATTAGCTTTAATGGAGGATGGTTGAGTTGCTTAATGAGTCTTTCTTTCCCCATTGCCAGCAGGATGATAACACCCCGAAGAAACAATCTTTATACCTAATGTTTGATGCACAGCAGGAGAGCCCGGTCAAATCACCTCCCATCAGACTGTCTGATTCCACGACCCCATGCTCCGGGTATGTCACTGCGAGCAAATTCAGCGACGGAAAAGGATGGCAGGGAAATGGGTTACCGTCATAGCACATACACCTCTTCCTCTCTCTGCCTCTCTGTTGCCAAGTTGTTTGTTTAAAAATAGATTCCCATCTGTGTACACATATGATAGAGAATAGAGGGCAAAGATACAGAAGTTTTCTAATGGGAAGGAAGAAGGACATATTTTTCTCCTTCATATTCTTACTAAATAGAATCACAGCGGCAACTGTTCCAGTAGACAATGGCTTCCAACTTCCCATTTTTTTCTCAGATACTGAGATCATTTTCATGTCAATCTAGAAATCTCCTAATTTTGCAACTTTTCACTTGGCCTTTCCTCGATACATTTTCTGAACAAGGAGTCTAGTTCATAAGAACAGGATGTGGGGGTTGTATTTACTTCCAAAAATTTTGCTTGTTGAGGACATCTGATCTTACTAGTAAAAGTTGTTTGTTGGGAGAGATGTAGGTCACAATGAGAAATGGGTAAAAAGGCAAGTGAGCAATATTTAAGGAATGCGCATAGCATTTCTCATGGAACTGACTTTATTTAGATTACTCCTGAGCATTGCTTCGGAAGGATATTGCAAAGTGCTATGAGGTGTAATGATATAAAGTTGAGTTGAAACAATGAGTGGATATAAAAATATATACACATGAAAATAACGAAGGGGACTTCCTTAGTTGTTCCCAGAAGCAGAATTGTAAGGGCCTTGTGCTCTACCCTGAAAGCATATACACAATCTTTTTGCAGGTCAAGTTTTGAAGACCCTGAAGCCCAGCAGTCCTCTGGAATGAAAATACAACATCCAGCTTCCCGAGTCCTAGCTGCCAGCCAAGAGGCACACTTACAGTCACCTGACAAGTCAAAGCAGAAAGACCTGGAGCCCATGACCCTAGGAACAACTCCAGAGGCTATTGAAATAGTAAGTAATTTATGATAAGAGCTTAGGAATTGTTTCCCTGCAGAAATTTCTCGTGTCATATAAGAGGTAGCAAAGGTGGATCTCGCAAGTAGAGTGAAACTCAATCTGATACTTAAAGATCTTGGAAGCAGCATATGGTAGGACCCAAATGAGGGAGGCAGGTTGATGGCACTGATGGAATTCATAAGACTTTTCTGAATACTTGCTGTAGCTTAACGCGTTCTTGTAATAACTTCTTCCAAGTTGATACCTTGAAGTGCTTTTTTTCTCACACAGGCCTTTTTGCACTGTGCTTTAACCCAATATTTAAAGAAATATTTTATATGTAAAATAAGTGGGTTTATATAAACATAAGAGACATGATTTGTTCTGTTGCATGTACTGTGAAATTTCAAAATTTTGTTGGTAAAGAACAAGTGCCCTTTCACATTTTTGCATGAACTGTTAACTGTATTGTTGCCATCTGATACTGATAATGTAAAATTCACTTTTTTCATCACTAGAAACCATTCCAGCTTCCAATTAAATCACTTTTTTTAGTGGCTTCTCTGGGTTGGATTTGAATTAGTGGTGAGCCCTTCCTTGCTCCCAACCTGCGCTGCATACAGACTTTAGAGCATTGGTTCTCAGATTCATGAAGGTTCCCTCAAAGCCTCCACTTTTCCGGACAAACTTGTTTCACAAATGCCTACAGCACTAGACGTGCTAAGCTGTGTGACAATCTATTTACTGAGGAGTCTAAATAAGAAGCAGCTCACTTTAATACTATGCTTAATTTATATTAATGATGCTGTTGATACCATCTCAGAAAACATTTTTTATGAGCTTGAGTACTTTCCTGACTTCAGGGAGTCTTGGGTACTCAGATCCCAGAGGTCTTGGTTTTGTCCTTTAATTCTGTCCACCCTCATATTGTGCATTTATCCTGACCATGTTATAATTGTGAACATAACTTAGTTTAACCCCAGTAAGCAGCAAAAGACTTTGTAAAGACTGCAAAAAGAGTCTTGCTGAAGTCTGCCTTAGTTTTGGGGGTCTCCAAAGCTTTTGCACTGCCTTAGAGATGCCTGAACTAAACATAAGCCCATCGGAATTGTTTGAAAGCTATTGTAGAAGTATTGAGAGTGGGCTGTGGTCCATGGTTTGAGAGCCATTGCTTTAGAGGTCCAGATATTTATTTCTTCATGTTAGTCTTGGAAAGTTTACTCAGCTTTTAAATTAGGAAGAATTGTTCTTGATGTTTGTCTGTTCCACCTGTGGGTTGCGTATTCAAAAGTAATCTTCAGGGCAGCAAGAATTTACTAGGAATCAAGGATTTGCAGACAAGTATGTTGCTTTTGGTCTGATCTACTTAGGCAAAACGTCTGTTGCTTATTCTCTATCCTCCTTCCCCTTCAGACATCTCCTGAAGACTCCTTTGTCTCTGCTGATGCTCTTCTCAATAGGATATCTAAGAAAACCTCGATATGTGATCAGCCTGAATATCTGGATCCTGATTTAGCAGAAAAGAACCCCCCAGTATTTGCTCAGAAACTTCAGGTTTGTAGCAGAAACATAAATCTCGCTTTTCTCTAAGTTTGTCTGTACGCAGGTAGAGGAATGCTCTGCCTCATTTGGCATGGGTGTAGGGAGGCTTGGAGGGGAGGTGGGAAAGAAGCAAAATAATTATTTGATTCTTTCCAAAGTAACTTTGGCCTTTTGGGAACTTAAGGGACAGAAATATTTTAATTTATTTCATATAATACATAAACTTAAATTTCATCAACACTTTCGGTTATCCTGTGCCACTGGTGCATATATTTTGCAGAAGTCTTTATAAAACAAATCTTTTTAGCTTGAACACAGGACTTGATGTGTGGAGAGTTGTCTTGACACCTGGCCTTAGTAGGTCTGTATGCATAGATTGATTTCCAGAGATTGAGGCCCTAATTCTACTGACATTAAAATTAGGCTTTGGTTTTCTAGTAATCTGTCCAATGCAGAATTTGGCATGGCTTCTTTCTAGGAAAAGCAAATTGTTCTGCAGAGTAGTTCTGTGTGTCAGGACATATTTTCTAGAATATTTATAGTGAAACCTCAAAAGGGCAAAGGCTGAATTGAGAGCGGCAGCTGTCATAAATTCACATAAAATGAAAACAAAAGGAGAGGAGTCTGTGAGAAACAGCTCTAGTTTCAGAAAAGGTTTATTTTACCCAAAGCGTTGTTCATACTTACCTCCTAATAAAAATTGTTTGTCTATACAGCTACCTGAAAGCTAAAAACTACGGTTTTGTGTCAAAGTTCTAGTCGCGAAAGAAATACGGGATGTGTTTGTCACCCAGGAACTGTCAGAATTATACATGAAAATACAACATTCCATTTTTGATCGTGTTAAACATTTTTGCTATGTTCTTAATACATTTTTTTCCTGTGGATTGCTCACAACCCAACACTTGACAGGAGGAGTTAGAGTTTGCTGCAATGAGGATAGAAGCACTGAAGTTAGCCAGGCAGATTACCCTGTCTTCTTTCCGCTCCGAGGTATCTGCTTTGTGCCTGCCACGTGTGTGTGAGTGTGCACAGACTAAGAAACCGAGTGCTGCTTTTTCTTTAACAAGGTAACGACGGCTCTCAGAGTGCGGTGCTAAGCTGCGCGCACCTCAGCGAGGCACCAAAGAGCATGCTGAAAGCAGTGCTGCACACCGAAATGCTCTCACCCGCTCCACTTACAGAGTGCCGCTACATCTGAATTAACAAAAGGCGGTTTGAAGGCAAGAAGCAGGCACTTAACCTTTCGCAGGAGACACGTTCTGCCATCAGGTGGCCATTTGTCTTCTGTCTACAGCAAAATTTGTCCTAGAATGTTTGACGGCAAAGCAATACCGAACCTACTTCTTATAAAGATGCCACAGATTTTGACTGTAGGGGCATTTTGTCTTTTGTTGGTATTTTCAGCTTGAAATCAGACACCTTGAGCCTCAGAGTTCAGAAGTGAGAAGTTCAATCAACCCTGCCCTCAGGCTTGAAGAAAGGGTCTACAGCAGGCTTGGAAGGGCTATAGAGCTCCCCCAACACAATGTGTCTTTATTCATGAAGATCTGAAGTTTGTTTTTTTTTATTGTTACTTCTATGTTGAGCTGGCTAGTGCCAGAGCGATGCTTTGCGCCACTCTTAGGGATGCACGTGGTCCTCGCTGTGTTTGGAACGGGACAGAAGAGCTCACTGGTGCGCTGGGTTTGGTGGTCAGCCGGTTGTGCAGCCCATTTATGATGCCCTTCATGGTGCTTTTAACAAAAAAACTCAAGCCAAAAATGTTAGTGGCTTTCTTGGGGGGTGCTATCAGCTGAATGAGATGCTGATGGGATGGCAGTGTCCTGCTGCAGTGAGATGTTTTATTCCAAATGAGGAGAATGTGCTTCTGACTCGTTCTTCTCCGGTGACCTTTCCCTTCTTATACTGTCCATCTATAAGTCAGAGGGAAGTCTTTTGCCTGGTTCTCTATCATCTTGAGTTCATTTGCAACATAACAGCATTTGGGCCGGTTGTATGGTCGAATTACTTTTCTGCTCTAAAGATCAGTCATAAAGTAGCTAGTTCATAAAAGTAAAGATTTTTTTAGATCAACTGAACTTTTATGAAAAAATAATGATCTTATTTGATTTATTTTGCTTACCTTAAATAACCCACGAGCCAACTGTTTCCACGGTGCACATATACTTACCGAAGTCAACCCATTCCTTGCATATTTATGGGTGTTTTAAAGTATGTGGCTATAGTCTTCTATTTAATCAAGAAAAACGTGCCGTTGTCTTCATTAGAAACCAAGATTAACCTTCGCATTAAAGGAGTGACAAAATAAATGCCGTTTTCCTGCTTGAGTACTGGCCTGTGTGTGACGGCGTGCCCTTGCTCCGTCGCCCGGAGTGGCGGGTGTCAGAGGAGGGCGAGGTGGCATCCTCTCTAGATCCTCTCTACCTCCTTATTCTCCCTCTGCCTCCTTGTCCTCCCAGCGCTTTGCTGTAACATGCAGCTTTCGGGCTCTCCGGCACCAGGAAACACTCGAGATCAAACATATAATAACACCTAGATGCTTTTCGCAGGTCATACAAAAGAATTCTGTTAGACATCTGCATTTTTGCTAGTGGCCAGCAATTCAGAAACTCACAAATTTTGGACTATTTTAGCCTGAAGAAAATAGCTTCGTGTGCTTGTGAATTCTTGCGTGTTACCCAGGGAAGATTCTGAGCTGCAGAAATGTTACAGGATGTATTTGATTAGGTGGAGTTAACATTTTAAAGATGCTTTTTAACATCACTACAGCATCTTCTTTTATATAGAGCAAGTTTATGAACTCCTTGGAACTTAGAAAAGGGAAATGGATTTCATGTGAATTTTTGGAAAATTCCACTAATTTGTATGCTAAAGATAGCAAAAACGATAAGCAGAGCTGAGGAGAGATAAATAAGCAAAACTCCACCCTCTGACAGAGAATCGGTACCATTTTGACGTTCGCAAAGCCCCGTGTTGGTCCGGTCGGAGGAATGCTTCTCGCTGAATACGGTGGGTGTCGTGTTAGGCTGGGAAGGACTTTTGTCCTTGCATAACTTTCTTATTTCAGTGGGAGGTTGCTAATGTAAAATTAGCCTGTGATGACAGCCCTTGTGACCTACGGTGACTGATGGCCTGGATTAAGTATAATAGGATCCACCAGACGACTGCAGTGACTTAAATTCGGATGCTAACTGGCAGAATTCCCTCCTGGTTGGCTGGCCTCCGTTCTTTTCTTAACGTTGTATAATTACATTTAACATTTGCTAAACCGTTACAGGATGGGGTAATAAGAATAAGATGTTAAATAAAGACACAAGCACTTGTTATGGCAAGTTAGGTCACCTAAAAAAAAAATTAAATAAAAGCGTTTTCTGCTAGTACTGCGACTGAGAATAAGGATGTGCAGTTTGTTGTTCTCAGACAGAGGGAAGTTATTTGGCCACTCCCAAAGTTCTCGTCAGGCGCTTCAACAACAGCAGGGCTAGTCGTCTATTTTTACATTGCCAAAGGTTTCTCTCTTCTGGCGTTGAGATGAATTCACAGTTCTCTATTAAACTGTCTCCATTAGGATATCCTGTGGCCATTTTTTTATAGGTGCAGCTTGAACAGAAATAGGTAGGGTTTGTGTCCAGCACCCTGCGGAGGCTGAGGCGGTGTGGAGTTGGGTGTTGAGGTAAGATCCAAGGAAAGGAGAGAAACTGAAAGGAGAGGCATTGGCACAAATGGGGTTGGCACTTCACGGCTTTGGGGGGCTCTCCTGGTAGTGAGGGAGGAATATTTCCTTCAAACAGGGGTACCATTTTTGCTAGTAAAACTCTACAAGCAGGGAACTTAGGCTTGGATTTTACTTGCTAATCAATATATTTGCAAGCACAAATAGGTCTTGGTTTGCCTACATTGCCTTGTTTGCACGCACATCAATTAGTTAAAAGAGAAGATCATTTGATAGGCACCCAAACAGTATTTGGGTGCTTGTAAAGGGCAAGCTTCTGGTGGGAGGTGTCCCTGCCCAGGGCAGGTCGTTGCAACTAGATGATCTTTAAGGTCCCTTCAAACCCAAACCATTCTGTGATTCTAATTTTCAGAAGGGCTAAATACATATTCCTCTAAACAGTATGATAAAAAGTAGTTTTCGTTTCCGTTATTTTTTCTGTTTTCTTTCGCTTTGACCTGCTGGAAGCGAGGTGCCCGCAGCTGGTTAATCGATGCGCATTTATTCCCCGTCCGGTCAGATATCCGGTTTCTGTGAAAGGTGCTGGGGAGGGAAGAGGGAAGTGCGTTGGGCTCTCAAATATTTACACTAAGATTGCAGTGACCTACATTCAGTAGTAATTCCCCTGCAGACTCTAATCTTTCTGTGCGAGGTTCAGTGACTTACAAATCCCTACGCTTATTATTACCCCAATTAACTGCTTACCTTCTCAGCAATTAGGTGTTGAACTTGAAGCACTGACAGAGTTATTTTGGGTAATACCGTCATCTTGTTGGTCAGGTTATACTATTGTCTCAGGATAGGAATATTTGGAGGCAGCAAATAACAGTCGCTAATTGTGCATCAGTTTGGAGCTGTGTAAAATTGGCTTTTGAAGTAGAACCACGAGGACTTTTACTGGTTGGTCCTGCCAAAGAGCCGGCTGTGACTGGTGTGAAGTGTTTCCAAAGTTAGGACAATACTGGTCTGACCACTACTGCAAGCGTTTCTGCTCGGTGGTTCAATTCCAAGAGTTTTTACAGTCATCTTTGGAAATTTTAAGTTGTTTTCCATGTCATTGTTACGATTCTTTTGTACGATTTACTCAAATGCAAGTGGGGACTAGAGAAAACATAACTATGTGAGTGAGGTGTTGAGCACTATATAAAAAATATGAGTAAATATGCATTAAATGCTTTAAATGTTCTGTTTTCTTTAAAAATTTTATCATTCTGGCAGTTACTTTGACACGTTTTGAGGAAATTTGTGTTTCTTTTGCCACAATTAATATCTTCCAGCAATCTCTTGATGAGATCCAGCAAATGAAGCTGTAGGAGGCTTTTGAAATGCGATACGTGCGGTTCCACAGGTTGATCTTCAGGATGGCCTTTCTCTTGAGGCCAGCTTTGATGATCTCATGGCTCTTTTTTATCTCTCGGTTTTTCTTGCCTTGTGTTTGAGGAGGAACAAAAGTGAGGTGGTTTTTCTTGAAGTTAGGGTCCTGAGTTGAGGCAGCAGTAGTCTTATTTATTGGCTGTTTCACGCAGATCTGCGGACAGCATTTTGTTTATGCATTGACGTGGATGTTGGAGCTTGTGTCCCAGGTGTATTTTTTCCTGGATAGCTGTTGTATGCTGGGAGAGACTTTCAGGAATGCAGGCTATGTAGTTCTGATAGATCTTGTGATGCTTTTTCCTCAGGTAGGAGAATCCACTGGATTTGAGCTTGCACCTCCTAATTATGTTGGAATTGATTGTTATTTTGTGTATTCCTGGTTAAATGTAGCAGAAAAGAGAAGGTGTGGCCTGCTCTATAAGTGATAGTCAATTCACTTCCGAGTTTAAAAATACAGAGCAAATTAGTGAGAGTCTCATATAAATGAAGATACAGCATGGCATTATCTAAGTACTGTTTAGCTTATTCTTGCTCTAATTAAATTTTCTTGCCTGGGCTTTTATTGTTGCTGTTTGCTCGAGTTGTCTACAGATGTGCTATCCAGAACATCCAGTCCTGTGTTTATCTCGAGTGAGCACTGGATGTCATTTTTAATATAGCTGCTTCAATAAGGTGTGATGTGAGAACTCAGAAGGGATTGCAACAAAATTAATAGTGGGTTTCGATCCTTTCTGTTAATTCTAGGCTACGCGAGAAGAACTGTGGGCAAGTGAATGGTTTATGGAAGGGCAGCTGACAAATTTTCCTTTAGCTGTGTTGAAACCAGAACACGTGGTGTTGAAATTAATGGGGTCTATTTGTGTGCATGTTGTGGAGGCGAGGCCTGCGCCTTGATTCGGACGTTACCTACTCACTTTCACATGCCTGTGCTTCAGGCAGTAGAATGTGACTCTGCTATTTTATTTAAAAAAAAAAACACAAAACAAAACAAAGCCCAAAAATAACTAAAAAAGCCCAACCCTCTTTTACAGTAAAATAAAATCTTTTTATCTCTTTTATGTAACAAACCCATTAAAAAAATCTGGATTGCTACTCTTAATTATTTCAGATAAAGCCTAACAACAAAGGTACTGCATTTGTGAACTTGAAGGAACAGAATATATTGCTTTATGCACAAAGGTAACAAGTAAACCGGAAAAATATGTTATCCCCTTTTCAGCAGCAAGGAAGTGCTGTAGCAGGAAATCTGCATGTGAATATCCACTTCCATCGGTGGACGGAAAAAGGCATTGATCAGCCTGAGGTCCTTCCCCAGCCACACAGGCTGTGGGCCCCGCTCCAGCCCTCTCTGTGGCCGCGAGTAGCGTCGTCCTGGAGGCAATTGTAATTGTCATGAGAGCCCACTGAAAAATTATGCTGCTGAATCTGCAGGCTAAATAACTAATTAAAAAATAATAATAATAATAATAATAATAAAAAATCATTCCCTATTTTAAAATGCAGTTTTGATACTGGTTTATCAAGGGACGTGATACACATACACAGCGAGAGAGGGATTTGCGGGCATTTGTGTCCTCCCCACTTAAGTCAGTGAGTTTGTGTGTTCTGTACAACGTGGAGTATCTTTTTAGGTCAGAGAAATTCAAGGAATTTCAGCCATACTCAGACACAAGATCTTTCCTGTGAAACTTCTTTTGGCGGAAGGATTTCAGATAGAGAGAATGAGAAAGGAAAATAGTTCATCGGTGCCAGGGCACGTCCCTGGCCACGGCTAAGCCCATCTGCCCCCGCGGTGCTCCCCGAGGTGGGGCTGCCCTGGGCGGGCTCGGGGCGGTGGGGGCACCATTGATCCTCCAGCCTGCGTTAGTGGGGTCTAGTAAGGAAGCGAAGTTTGGGGGATTGCCATGGTGTCTGTACCGCCTGCCCCTCTCCTCCCCGTCCCCAGTAATCCTGATTCCGTTGGCCAGTTTCGTGGGTATTCAACAGAGGAGTGGAACATTCCACCCCAGCAACGGGGATATGGGCACATCCACCCCCAAAATTATTTTGTGACCCACCAGCAGCTGGGAGAGAAAAGATTTTGTTTCCCAGACCGCCAGAGGCAACGTGCGTGTCGGCTGGTTGATGGCAAGATGCAAAGCGTAGGTGGGGGACAGAGGGACGTGTGGCTGTGGTGGTGCATCTGCTGCGGGGGGCTGGGGGGGGTCTGCTCTCAGGGGGCTGCTGCCGGGGAAAAGCGCAGGGCAGAGGTGCTCCGGTAGAGTAGCTGAGAAAGAATATGGTGTTGCTCAAGCATAGGAATCCCGACTGTAGATCTGCCATGGATGGTGTTTAAAAATGTGGGGATTTTTTTGTTTAGCATCTTCCTAATGGTCTTTTTTAATCACCTTGATTTTAATGGCCTGTAACTTGGATTGTTGGTACCTACAGTGTTGTTTGCAAGACCTTGCATCTCAGTGTCCCATCCCTCTTTTTTTTGCTCTTCCTCATTTCACATGCTAATCTGGGTCGCTGACATGAGCAAAATTGGCAGCTGCAAATAAAAACTCATTTAACTTACTAATCGCATGCTAAATACCAGTGGGGCAGCAACGTCACCTGTGTATTCTATGATTCCGTGAGTCTATATGGTATTCACACTTTTTATGAAATACCATTTGTGGCAGATACAGTATATTGGCAGATCAGACCTAAGAAAGTGAGCTGTCTTCTCGCTTCTGGTTTCTTCATCGATTTTTATGGAAGCGGAATTCCCCTTAACAAGCTCTCTGCCTCCAATACTAATTTCCTCTGCTGATGTGCATTTCTTGTGGATGATTTGATGAGATTTCTGCATCGGAAAGTATTAAATTTTCTAATATAGGACCTTAACATATTGGTGGCAAAGTGCTGTCTGTATTTTCGCTCTATAAGGGTAATATGGCTCTCTTGGTGCTCGCTTTGGATCTTAAATGTGTATTTCAAGATGGCTAAATTCCAAGTTCCTTGTCAGTGCCATTGCTGTTGTAATTTAGTAGTTCACAGGATTCTAGTCCTAGCTCAGGACCCCGGTGCTTAGCACCGCACCCAGAAAACATATTAGCTAAACGCATATTTAATGGCTCATTTCTTTGTATTTAAAAAAACAAACACACAGAGAGAACCTGCTATCCCAGCAGATGTTTCCATCTCTAAAAGTGCACTGTACTCCCGGATCGGCACCTCGGATGCAGAAAGCACCGCGGGTCTTCTCTACCCCCAGCAAGACTTAGACTCTGCGCTACGACTCGCCAGAGCAGAGGTAATTTTCTTCAGAATTTGGAAAAGGAAATATGTGCCCCTTGCGGTTTACTTCTTTCCTGTTTTCTCCCAGCTGATTCATATTACGGACACTTGTTCTATTCTTAAAACTATCCTCAGCCACGCTAAAACCACGCTAGAGGCTACCAAAGCAAAGGGCTCTACACTTTTTTGACATAAGTGAAAAGAAGACATTACATGAAAATACATCTTTTTTGTTTTGAACCGTATCTGTACTATGTACGTTTTGACATTGCTATGTAATTTTATAAAAATTGTAAGATGCTAGAAATAGGTATAAAATGACGTATTTTGCAAAGCTACATGTAAGATTAGTCCGGCTAAAAATAATAAAAAATGGGTACAATCTAGTGTTAGAGTATTCCAAACTTCGTGATAGATTGTGTGAACGAAAGGAGCACAAAGGAAGCCAGTCCTTTGGGCATAAAATTGCATGGACAGTCAGCCCTAAATATTGGTGCAGAAGCAGGAGAACCCCCTTAAAGGGCGCGGGACCATCTACAGAAGTATTTCAGGTTTGGCTCCAGGTCAAATCAGACAAAGTGTGGTGTAACGTAGTATTTCCTGAAAAGTGTCCTTGATATAATCAGGAATGAAATAAGAAACAAGAACGTTGCAGCTGCTCTCCTAAGTTAGTCTTTCAAAACTTGCGGATGATTTCACAGCCGAACTTTTTTAATTGCACCTTAAAGTCTGCAAAAGGGAAAAATCACTGGGGATGCTTGAAACCATTATGCGTTTGAAAACTGTACCTCTGTTAATTAGAATTTGATATTAAATCAAATATTGTACACTTACTTAATTTCCTCTTTAATAGATCACTGGGTTTAACTTTTTTTTCCCCCTTTGCTTTCTTCGTTTCAGATTGTGGCCAAGGAAAGAGAAGTATCTGAGTGGAAAGAGAAATATGAAGAAAGCAGAAGGGAAGTGATGGAGATGAGGTGGGTTATTAACTTGTCACTGATCACGCTGGCAGAGAGTCTCATCTCAGCTGTGGATAGTACACAGAGTACCGTGACTGTACAACTACTTTGGTTAGCTGAATTTGTTTAGTTATTTTTAACTGCAGGTTTTGGGTTGATCCATAACAGATGCTTTGTACTTGCTCTGCACGGTGGGCACCCCTCTTCAGGGTAATCACTGAAAACTTCTGTGTTGCTAATCTCATTTACATCCTCAAAAAGATACCAAGATAAGAGGGGTCTTCATCTAGGTTAATGTAAGGGAAGAATTTTCTCCAGTTTGTGCTGGGAATTCACACATGGATTGCCTGGTGGTGTCTCTGTTGCCTGACTGACTGGGTCTGCCTGCGGAGCTGGCAGAGGTGTGCACGCGCTAATTTAAAATTCACTCTCCACAAAGAGTTTTGCCAACAGAAGAAAGAACGTGAAGATTGTTGTGAGTAGTACAGGCTTTCTCCAGGAGATCATTGTAAAAAGTTTCTTTAACAACAGAAAACAAAACCCCGGTTGCCAGTAGGAAAACATTTCTTGCAAAGGAGCCACTCTGGCCTATGAGCGTTGACTTTCAAGGAGATTCTACACTCTTTTCTTTGAACTGAGCTAATTTTTGTAGTTATTGCACACACTAAGATTGATTTCAGTTTGGATTTTGCTGCTGTTTAAGGGCTGATAGAAGGGCCATGAGCTTTTCATTTTCTTCTAGTTGTATCTGTTCTAATGTATTCTATTTCTCCTTGAAAACCTGTCTCTATTATATTTAATATAAAATACTGGAACACAACTGGTTTGACTTTCTTCCCAGCCTAGGTCCTACCACTTGGAAGGGTGACGACAAAATCACTGTAGTGCATGAGTTGAGGAGTATTGCTCAAAGAATCACTCTTGCTTCCCATTTAGTGAGTTGAAAGTTTCCGCCTTGAATTTTTTTTTTTTTTATAGTGGTAATCCCATAAGAACCACTTACAGATGAGCTTGACCTGCTCAGCGATCTGAATCTGAGAAGGTCATCAATTGCAAAATATAAATATATATTTGTATATTAAATATATAGTTGCATGAAAGTATTTCATGGAGTCTTTAAAACCTGTTATTTTCTACCTTCAAACAGACAGAAAAACACCTCCCTCCTTGACTCATAAATAAAAGGAAACTGTCAGATTATTTTAGCATCCTTCTTTTAAGTAATAGTTTCTGGTATTGCTTCTGAGACTGAATTTTTTTCAAAATCACTTCTGTTCTAGCACTAGCTTCTTCCCAGAATTAAACATCTCGGTGGTTTAAAACTAAAGCCGATGAGCTGTATCAAGTGATGACCTGCATATGCCATTCCTGCTTGTATCCAGGAAAACTGCACTTAGGGAGTAAGGGGAAGAGGGAGGTGCGGTGCAGACTCGGCAGAGGCTAGCACGGATGCCAGGAGTCCCACAGGGCGGATTTGAATAGCGGCAGCACAGGGCTTTGAGCCAAAGCATCTTCAGAGAGGCATCTGTGGAAGGCAAGGGCAGCCGCTTCATTTCGGTCGGAAAACCACCTCCCGGTGCCCAGCTGAGTTCTCTCACCTCCCTTGCGCTCTGCTCAGGCAAGGAAACAAAACCCCGGCGTAGCCCTCGAATGCATAGCGAGGCAAAACGGAAAGGAGCTGCTGCAAGCGGTCAAACCGAGGAAGCAAACCAAGGAATGAAGAAAATTCAGAATTGCATAAGGAATGTCCCAGCGTTCAGCACACACTCAGGTGCGGTACTTGGTCTGTTCTCCAGGAACCACCTGGGTGCTCGCGCCTGCCGACTGCAAACGGGCACCGACAGAGGTTGCTTATTCCTTAGTGAAAGGAGAGCAGGGAGTGACACAGAGCAGCTGGCACGCTGTAGATCTGTACTTTCATCTTCCTCACAGTGATTCGCTTGTGTGTCTACACCCTCAGTAAAACGTGATTTGAAAAAAGCACATTATCTGAGCCAAATTTCCCACAGGCACATCCCTAGAACACACGGGAGAAAAAAAATAATCTGATTAATATTGTCACGAAATGATAAAATATGCATGTGTGCACTAAGACAGATTTCTCTTGGAAGATTAAATGTTCAAACAGTCCATGTGTGGTAAATTAGAGATGCAGCAATTAGGTATGCCATGATGATAAACAAGGAGTGAAGGGATTATCAAGAGTTGCGAGCACAAAAGCATCACTGTCCACAGAAGGAGAAGCAGTGCTCCTTTATCCGAGTCCTGCGTACTCTACATGGAATACCCTGAGTTCAGCTAAGTTTCCAGAAAAACGTCAGACTGGAGGAAATTCCACTCCAGAGAGCAGTAGCCGAGATGAGAAGTTGTAATAATGTAGTAACTATCAAAGAGCCAAACCTGGGTGAGATGTACCATAATCCAAGGGTACAACCAGAGGCAGGCAAGAAATACTTAAATATGGTTGTTTGGAGGTCTAGTTGATTAAGGGAAGTCAAGCAGATGACCTCAGAGATCCTTTGTAGCCCTGGATTTCGGTGTTTTTATGACTTAGGAAATTGCAGGAAGTCAATAAATAGACTGAATGTCTAAAATACCGGGAGTTAAGCCTATGGAGCATGTCAAGGGTGAAGATGTGCATCACAGAGAGGAATGATGTGGGCAGCATCCTTTGGTGCCCCAGGCACAATGACCATTATTTAGGCTGCTTGATGGAAAGACATGAATCTGGAGCAAGACTTCACCTTGCTTTCCAAATCGAATATTATAAAAATCAATGTGCCATTGCAGTATCCGCTTCTACTGAACAGCTGCCGCATGATTCATGAGGCTGGATAATGCAGAGCACGTGGTACCTACTTGAACTAGTCTAAGCTGGTACAAATAAGAAATAGATAATGTTATTTCACTTTGCTGCCAACTTCCGTGGCGCAGCTGAGTCTGTAACAGTGTTTAATGTCATGTTCGTTGCCCTGAGTCCTTGGCTTCGTTTCCTAGGATGATAAAACTTCCTAAAGGTGCCTGGTGTTACAAGGATATGACATGGCTTTAAAATCCTTATTGCTTACAGCAGGCTTTGTGAGGTAATCTTCTTTGGACATGAAACCAATCCCTTCCTTTTAGGGGCAAACGCTTGAGGCTATCTTTGCTCTCAAAAGTGTCATTTATGGTTAAAAAAAAAAAAAAAGAGAAAAAGGAAAAAAGCCAATTAAAACAACAGGATTGTCAGCAGGTAAAGCAGCATCCGAGCAGGTCCCAGTGGATGCCCAGTGAGCTGTGCAGAGACGGGCTCTGGACCCAGGACCGAGAATTGTCGGTTCGATGTGAAGGCCGAGCGAGGTGAGCGGGGAGCCCCTGCCCTGCTGAGCGCTCTGCGGGACCACGACACCTGAGACGCTACTGACCTTGGGGGCAAGCGGCCTTCTCGGGGGGTCCTGGGCTCTGTTTGCGGTTCCGATTTGAGACAGGCGGTACTGGAGTTACTCCGTTGGTTTTTTGAGAGCTCCACAAGTTTCTCCTTTCCTTTCCAAAAGTCCTCCTGTCTTTTGTCTCGGGATTTTCCCACATCCTTTCCGTAACCTCACCAACTGCAGCAGACTTCTCTAAACTGGAGCAAGTGAAAGCGAGCTAAGGCTTCAAAAGAGACGTATTCAAATACCAGTGAGCTATTTTGAATATCCACTTCAGATGAAGTGTGGGGTCATTTTGTTTTTCGTAGGCAGTCCTACGTGGCTCATGAATCAAAGCACAGATCAAACTAGTCCCATTTCATTAGCTTTATTTGGCTCTGGGAAGGGATGGATCATCTTTCTAAATCACATTTAATCTGCTTATTTTGGCTAACCTCTTTTCAAGAAGGAAATTCAAAGCCTACTGTGAGTATATGAAATAAAATGGTCTTAAAAGTAACATTTTGCCACCTCGGTTTCAAAAACAGATTCGGGAAATAGGACACGATGGATTTTGTGCTACGTAATTGAATACTTCGGTCTTGTTGTCTTAAGTGCTAATGGATCATTTAGTCACATTTGGAGTGGAAGATTAGATATATTTTGGATGATGGCCAATTGTACTTCTGTTAGGTTTACTTGCTACCAATTACAACTTTACTTAACATTTAACTTTAAAATAAGCAAACACAAACATAGAGAAGAGGGGAGAAAGTAATGGAAAAACCAGACTCTTTGTAACTCTTGAATTAGACCGATGTGATTATGTTTATATTTAAATCATGATTGGTAATGTACTTTGGACACGTTTCAAATAACAGAATTTGTTTCAAAGCAGTCCCTTTTCCCTCCCCCCACCTATGCTGACTTACACGGAGAATTAAAAATCAGGTGCAACGTTTAAGCTGTCGGTTTTATTTGTTATTCATGTAATAAGGAGCATATAAAAGTGTGAAGGGGTTCTGCATCTCATTTAGAATACCATAGCTGGCTTATTGAGTAGCATTATTTTCTAAGTAAGCATTAGCAATGATGATGTTTGACAAAAGGTTTTCTTTTTTTTTCCCCTTTTATAGGAAAATAGTTTCAGAATACGAGAAGACGATTGCTCAGATGATAGGTAGGTGTTTCTCCTCTGTAAGATGCTATCCTCCGCTCTGATTTTCTGAAGAGAGCCTAGAAACATAGTTGAAGTCTCTGGGCGGCATTTTGATGCTAACTACATCTGCTGGTGCTGCTGGGAGTCGTGACCGTCCCCGAGGACACCAGGGTGTGATGAAAAGCCAGGGCTTCCTTTGACAGAAAGTAGCCCCCGAGGCAGTCCAGGTAATGCAGAAAGGTCAGGGCTTTTCCTTCTGCATCAAACTATCCCATAGGGAACATGCTCAAACGCTTTGCCCGCAATTTGTGGGAGAGACTTTCAGTGACCTAAAACCCCTGTAGTCATCCACTCCTGGCCGTTTAATGGGAGATACCAAACTTAGCTCTCTACAACAACAGGGATTATCCGTGCTAAGTGCATTGGGCAGACCAAAACCTAGATTAACTCCAATCCCAGTTGAGAGATTGAGCATCCAGTCCACCTCCCCAGTTACTTACTGACATAGGGATCTCCTTTAAGGTCTAAATTATGACATGTTTTGCCTCGCAATAATTAGAAAACGCCTTTGTTAACAGCACGCCCTGCGAATGAAGAACGCTACGTGCAGTAGCATTTCAAAACCAAAGGTTGCAGGACTCATGTTTTTCCTCGGTGTGGGAGATCTGGCCCCTGGGATGTGATTTCAAAGCCTCCTCATAAGATTTCCAAAGCTCTTTTTCTTAGTCGGGCTATACAAAGTGCCAGTGCCTTGTGCTGCCCTGTACTGCTTCAGCTCCAGCTGTCTCCCAGAAAGGCAAACGGCTGAGCAGGGTCGTGGGTTCTCCATGGCCAAAATTGCTGGGAAAGAGAAGGAAAAGGAAAAGCAGGAAAAAAAGCAGCGGCTGATGAGAAAGGAGGACCAAACTCATCTGGACAAGCTCAAGTAACGCAGCAGAGTAATTTGAAATACTGTTGAAATCCATTAGGAGCAGCCTCGGAGTTAAATCTGGGCTGTGAGAGGCAGGAGAAAGGCTAGCCCGGCTAACGGTGTCTGCGAGCAGCGAGTGGTGTGAATCCAGCCTGCTGGCACTGTGTTTATTGAAAAATCAAAAGATAGATTTCCCCCCCCCCCCCCCTCCTTATTCCCCCTGAGAGAACTGTCACAGAGAGCACAGTGTGCCAGGAACGCAACCCGCGTACCTGCGTCTTTCCAACAGGGAAGGACTTTTATTCCAGCTATATTACAGCTATCATGTATCGTATAGATATATCACGTATCGTATTGTTTGCCCCTTTTAGAATGGGCAGTCCCCTCATATACAGTCAGTATTGTCTGACCCCCAAATGTTTGGTTTCTTTAAATTTGTTTGGGGTTTTTTTTGGTTTTTTTTTTTTTTTTTTAATTAATGCTTGAGTCGCGTTTACATATGTTTGTAGCTAATTTGGTTAGTTTTGCCCAACGAGAGTCGGGGGAAGTAGTTTTGCTGCCTTCCTGCGTTTCTCAGTCATTGGGAGACACCCCAGACTCCTTTCAAGTGAAGGGAAAAATGAGCCTGTAGATAAATAAATAAATGTTATGATAAAAATAATAATAATAAAATTATATCATAAATATATATAATAATAATGAATAATATAATAATATGCCTGGCTTCATTCTCTATGGTGTTATGCCTCTGTTGCCTTTTGTATGTACAACTGAGCAAATTTGCCTGCCTTCTGACATAACGTCTGTCATCCTCCTCATGCAAGTGCTAAAATAGGAGTGACCGCAGTGTGCAAAGAACTTAATTCGTTTTGGTTTACACTAAACCTGCTCTGGTACAGCTTCGTCCCTGAACCTGGCCATTCACGCGGCTAAAACACAGGACCTGACCTCTTTTCCCCAGGCGTGTGCATGTAGTTGGCGACAGACGTTTCTTTTTGATAACAAATTCAAATTCCATTTTTGAGAAACAAACATAAAAAAAAAAAAAATTTCAAATTGTGAGACCGCAGTGCGGCAAGAAGGTATAGAATAAGGGTCCTAAGGCAAAGGCACAGCCATGGCGTACATAGCAGACTCTACAGTTGCCATTTCCTCTTGTTGCAAAGAAATTGAGGATAATTGAAGCGTCGGGCCGTTGACCACTGAGGAAATAGAAAAGATCTTTAAACTTCAAATTCAGAGTATCAGTCAGAGTCTTTCAAACGATCTTTGGCAAGTTTCTAAGAGCTACAGCTATAAAGAATGCAATTTGCTGTCCATTTGCAAAGGAACCGAAACAACAACGGTGACACAGAAAGCACGTGTTAATTAGAGCACTGTGCAAATTCGGCAGCATGGTAATACGTTTAATGCGAGGCTTCTTCTCCCTGCATTTAATGTAAATTTTTGATCTAATTGTCCCACTTTCTCCTGTCATTTGTTGTAAATTACTGTCCCTTCTGATAACTCATCCAAATGCCACGTTGTGGAGGAAAAATTATTGTCTGTGTGCTATTTGCATATACTTCACTGAACTGTTATCACAATAATGTCTAAAGTGAAATCTGTGTTGTAACAAAAGAAGTGCCTGTGCTGTTTCTGTTTATGACTTAACCCTTCTGAACTATTTATACAGCCCCGTCAGCGGGGCATTACAAGTGAACCAATTTCACAAATCCCTTTAATGAATATTCGGTGTGGTTGATAGGTCCTGCTCGGCTTTTTATCCGTTGCCATGGGAATATATAACAAATACTGAAAATATTCCATTTGAACAATATATGATTGTATATGTGTGCCTATAAAGGCACTGAAAACATGCATTGCAAGCAGTAATTGGCTTTGATTTCAAGGGCTGGCAGGTCTAGAATTTGCTGTCAAATACATATAGAACCCAATATTACCCCATTTAGCTTATGCAATTAGTTTCCTGCCGTACTCTGTACAGCCAGAGCTTGCAAGCTGTCAGCATCCAGCTCCCTGTTAGTGTCTCTTTGCCTATTTTTTTACCGGTGTTTTAACTTTTTTTTCCTTTTTTCCTACACTCGCCTCCGCCCCTAATGCATTCTTGCTTATATTTGAGGAGGGGGGGGAGAAAAAAAAAAGCGCAGGCTTTGCGGGCTGCTGCTTGTGCTGCTGCTTTGCTGAGCCGCGTGGTGCAGCTGATGGTGCCTGGCGCTGCCAGCCCTGCGGCACGGAGCCTGCGAAACCCCCGTGTCCACAGCACCCCACCTTACGCACACCTCATCCACTAGTCCCTTCCGAAATCCATCATGGATTTCCTTTTTATTGATGGATTTGCAATGCTGGGTTGTTTGGTGTTGTTTTTTTTTTTTTCCTGTTAAAAATGTATCCTTCTACTTGTACGTTTAAATACATAATTAAATTCTCATTACGAAAAACAAACAGATGTTATGCTTTGTGCCTTACAGGTTGTTGCATTACTTATTTTCTGCTTTCCTAACAATTCCTGATTTTCTGTTTTGCTTCCGTTTTTGTTGCTTCTTGCTATTTGCTTGCAAAAACAAAACAGGCAAGCCTGGTAAGTAAAGCTTTTCACCAACTTTCACACCGGCATTTTGCATTTTCAGTTTCTTTCGCTTTTGTTCCCCGTTTGCTGCATTCCCATTAAGTAACGTGAGTAACGCTGAGCTGAGCCCGAAAGCGGATCTGCTGTGGTGGTGCTCTGATTCTGTCAAGTTGGGTAGTGTTAGTCCCGAGCATACCGTTGGTATTGTTGGTGAGCCGTGGACAGTGTGTGTTGCAGACGTGGAAGCCATTTAATTAAAATATTTTAATCGCATAACCTCATAAATATCTTTAGAAATAAGTATCTGTAGCTGCTGAACTAAGACTTGACTGGCAGACGATTATCAGCGTAGTTCTAGAAAATATCACACAGATCTTCCAGTCCCCTTCCAGCCAGGTGACAGTTTCTGTTTCCTGTAGTATTTAACCACTTTGGTTTTGAATGTGTCTTAACTGTTATCAGAGATTATCAGATGCCCAGTGGAAACTTTCCCTCTTTTCAATTTATCTGTCACTGCCCCAATATAAATTCCCGGTTTCCCCTTGGAGCCTAATGGTGGTCCCGGCTCTCTCCCCAGTCCATGGGCGCCTCTGGCATGTCGCGGAAGGGAGAGGAGAAGGGGAGCGTCGGGCATCGCTTGCCCCGAATTCCCGTGTGCCGGTTGCGGTGGGGCTGGGGGTGAGCGGGTGAGGACTGGGACAGCTGAGGGGCGAGGGGACACCGCCAGGCGCTGGGGGGACGGGAAGAGCTCGGGAGTTGCGAGGGAGGGAATCAACAATTACTAACTTTCTAGATTGCCCTAGAAACAAATAAGAAGGAGGTCGATAAATTGCCGCAGGCAGCCGTCTCCGAAAAAGTAAAGTTGTGACATTACATTCATTTAAGTACATTATGGGATCATGCAAATCCCTTCCCCTGCATGGAGTTGCGACGACGGAGGTTTTGCCAAAGAATGTCATCCTGAAAGTGTGTGCTTTGGAATTAAGGTAGACAGTGTGTGATCTCCAGCGTGGTTAAACAAATCTTGTGCTGGAACACAAGGTGACAAATTCTCAGATTTAGAGAAATAAACAAAGGATGACTAATGGTTTTCTCATTTTACTTGAAAATACATTCATTTGCCATTACAGATTATCACATTATAAAAACAAAATCTTTTCTATTTTGCTTTCTTAAAGACACTCATCTTTAAGAAGGCAAAATAGAAAAGAACGTTTATTTTTTATGAACATTAAATGTTATCAAATTGATGTGGCGTTACAGGGCTCTGGGTTTCTCAGTCCTACCATATCAAAGGTGTTTGTTCACCGGTAAAATAAGATGTTACAACTTCCAGTTCTGCGAGCTCAGTGCAGGGCTCTGAGAGCTTCCCTGATTCTCTTGATCTTCTCCGTCATGTAGAGCAAAATAACCTCAGGTGAGGCTCTGCCCCAGCACGACGCGGTCAGGGGTGGGCAGAGGAGCGCAGAACACAGCCGAGGTGGGCTGAGGCACGGCGCGGCATCGTCGCTGCTCTGGTTTAATCAGGCTGGGAAAGAAGTGTATGAAAGGATTGAATACGCAGAAGGAAGAGGTTGATCTCAGTTTGGGAATTGACGGTAGCAACTTCGCCATTCCAGAGCTGAGCAGCGCTATGAAATGCTTAATTCAGATGAAGACTTCCATTCAAATAAAAAAATCCACCTCTCGTTTAATTCTTTATATTTCAAAATATAAAGGCCTGAGTGAAAAGTTGTAGATTCTGCAATGCCCCGTGCTTTTTACATGGGAGAACTTCTTACCTTATTTTAGTTTCCATCATAGACAAAGGAAAACACAGGCAATATAAAACTGCTATGTTTTGCAGGTTGTTTTTTTTTATTTCAGTATCGCTCAAAGTAGCCCTTAAAACATGGACACAGGAATCATATTTTAGGATATGAAGCAAACAAGGAAGCATTTTGGAAGACAATGCCAGACCTTGTCTTCCAGTGTTAGACGGGTATTCCAAGTCATTACTCGGTCAATTCCTTTGAAAAGTTCTCCTCCATATGGATTTGGGTTCTGCTTTTGTTGTTCCCACCATCCCTGCCTCAAATTTAACTATACCTAGGAGAAGCTTGGAGGATGTTTTCTGCAGACCAGAACTTAGAAAGTCTGTCTAATGTTAGATTTCCTGCCTGGCACTTGCTACAGTAATCCTAAGAATGAGAGTTTGCAAAACTCTTTTTCCAAGGGAGGAATTTGAGTTGAATTCCATTAAACAAAGTGCCTTTTTTGTATAGGATTAGAAGAGATGCCAGGAGATGCCAAGCATATATCAGCAATGGCAAATAATTTATTACCAGTGCTAGTAATATGCATAAATGTCCTTTTCCTTCAGCTAGTGCATCTTCAGGCAGACAAGGGAAGTCCGACACTGCCTTTTTCATGGGAACAGCCGAGTTCAGAGTGAAGTAAATCGTCAGGACAGAGATACATTCACATTTTTTCCCCAACATCAAAATATTTAAATATCCCTTTATTTAGCAACCTTTTTCCAAAACAGCATTGTGTCTTTATATAAAAATGACTTTTCTAGATCCCGCGACCTTACTAATACACAGTGTAGAGCTCAGTGTAGTAGAAGCTATAGATGATAGTGAAATCAGTGTTCTGACTACTATAACCCTTCTGAAAATTGCTTTTTTTCCTCCCCCTCTCTTCTTTCTAACAGAGGATGAACAGAGAGAGAAATCTGTCTCCCATCACACCGTTCAGCAGCTGATTGTGGAGAAGGAACAAGCTTTGGCAGATCTGAACTCAGTGGAGAAATCACTGGCAGATCTTTTCAGGAGATACGAAAAAATGAAAGAAGTATTGGAGGGGTTTCGGAAGGTGAGTCCTGTTAAAGTCCTCTCTCATGTACCAGTGTTGCTTAGCAGAGGGCACGTCTTTGGTTCCAGTTGGATCTGATGCACTACATGAGACGGCAGTGTCTAAGAGATGTCACATAACCGTGGGACTTGAGCATGTGTCAGGGCTGGCTTCTGGACTGAGCCTTCTGTTAAAACCTCGGAGGTGAATTCCTCAGGTCGGGGGTTATGTCTCAAGCGCGTGACACAACATAATCCTCAGATGAAGGATTGCAGCCGTGCATCAAATGCAAACAGGAGCATTGTAAAGCTCTTTGCCTTGCGTAATACTGCTTCAGATGGCCTGGGTGTCCGTGTTAGACTGCAGCCCTTAAAATATCTGAATGTGACTCCTGCAAATCATAGAATCATAGAATGGTTTGGGTTGGAAGGGACATTAAAGCTCATCTCATTCCACCACCCTGCCCCGGGCAGGGACACCTCCCACCAGACCAGGTTGCTCCAAGCCCCGTCCAGCCTGGCCTTGAACCCCTCCAGGGATGGGGCAGCCACAGCTTCTCTGGGCAACCTGGGCCAGGGGCTCACCACCCTCACAGCAAAGTTGTTCTTCCTAATATCTAATCTAAATCTCCCCTCTTCCAGTTTGAAACCATTCCCCCTCATCCTATGGCTCCTCTCCCTGACCCAGAGTCCCTCCCCAGCTTTCCTGGAGCCCCTTTAGGGACTGGCAGGGGCTCTAAGGTCTCCCTGGAGCCCCGGAGCTGAACAACCCCAACAAATAGATGCCTGTCCTACCCTTCAACCTCTTGAATTAACTTTAATGTAATCTTCTCATTTAAGAATGAAGAAGTGTTAAAGAAATGTGCGCAGGAATATTTATCACGAGTAAAGAAGGAAGAGCAGAGGTATCAAGCACTCAAAATTCACGCTGAGGAAAAACTGGACAGGTAATGGATGGTACACGTCCCTTTTCAGGAGTTCATGCTGCAGGAGGATTCCTGTCCCAGGACCTTGTATCCCAAACCTGCTCCCTCAATACGCAGAGTGCTCTGTGATGGAGGGTGGAATGAAATGCCCTAATGAGAATTTCTGTAACGTGCTGGTGTTTCTTGCACCTCCTGACCGTATAGAACACCTCAGATTTCTATCTTTATCAAATGTCTTCATGTTTCTTTAACATATTTTCCAGGGAAGACCAAGAGAGAAGCCATTAGCTAGGTTTATGCAGCCGTGGAGGGTTGAGCTCAGGTATTTGCACCCGCAGCCAGTACTTCAGCCCCAGAGAGCTGGTATTGCCCCTCTGCCGTATTATTGCCCCCGCGTCCCTCAGCAGAACAGGACACGTAAGTGCTGCTCAGGTGATTCAGTGCAGAATCAGTCAGGCGGCCTCTCCCCAGTTAGCCCAGTTACCTCAGCTGGATCAGCCCAACTTGTGCTGAGGGTGACGAGGAATAGTTACACAAAAGATCGTGCCAGATGTGCACGGATAGTAACTCCTTAAGCCACCGTTAAGGAGCAAACATCTGATTGGGGCTTAAGAGAGGCAGCTCCAGTTGATTTTCTTTTAATTTTTTTTTTTCCTACGCTTCCGTGTAGCAACCAAGGAAGCATTTCTAGGGATTACATTCAGGACTCATGTTACAGTCCCCTAGACCCAAGAGATGTCTCTGAAATGTCACTAGGATTGATCAGTGCCTAAACCCAAGTGAGACTTGGATTTACTTTCCAGCTGCTGTCCCAGCTGCGAGTCCAGTCTGCAAGAAGCGGAGATTAGATCTGGAAACTTCCAGAAAACACTTCCACCTAAGTGATATTTATGACCCCAGCACAGATGTCTGAGAGAATCGGGGAGGGAATGACACAGACGTTAAGAAAAGGCATTGCAGCCTCTGCTGAGCAAGAGAGGGAGTCGTGAAAAGTCTGTAGGGACAAGTCTCAAAATACTTTCAAGGACAGGCAGAAAGTAGCCCTGCCCTCACCACCCCTCTGTTAAGATGCAGCCCATCCTTCGGTACCCACCGTCCTTTCCTGTAGAGAGCCTGACATGACAAAAATCTGTTGTTTTTCTAGAGCCAATGCTGAAATTGCACAAGTGAGGGGCAAGGCTCAGCAGGAGCAAGCAGCCTATCAGGCCAGCCTTCGTAAAGAGCAGCTGAAAGTGGACGCGTTGGAAAGAACACTGGAACAAAAGGTAAGCAGCAATTCGGTTCTTTTAACGCAGAAATCAACGGGATGACCAAAGCTCGGTGAAACTTCCCCAGGGTGGCTGCCTCCAGCTCTCCTCTGGAGCTCAGACCACAGCCGAGGTCTGCCCGGGGACCTCTCCGCCTCCTCAGGTCCAGCTGGCCCAGCAGCTTCTTTCAGTTTTTGTTTCCATTTTTAGTTTTAGCTGTGTGGTGGCTTCTGTGCCTCTGCTGTGACCGGAGACAAAATGACCAGATACAGATCTGTGCGGCTTAGGGCAAAAGCGACTGTAGGAGCTCCCTGTTTCTGTCTCGTGGTCTCTCGCTCAGCCGAGGAGCTTGCTGTCAGTGTACTGCAGCTCGTCCTTGCTCCCAGCCCCTGGAAAACAGGGGCAAGGTAATGCTGTAAAAGCGCAGCCCAGAAACAAGTTTAAACTCTGTGTTATTATCGTGTGCTAGGAATGACTGCTGTAAAGCTGTCTGCTTTAGTGCTAAATCGCATTTATTGAAGTCGGAGGAGCTGTATGTGGAATAATAAGCATATCGTTTGAATGCACTATACGTCAGCTGTACTTTGTAGGCATGTATATATCCATATATCTCTCTATATATATCTATATATAAGTAGGCATATATACCTATCCATATATCTCTATATATATATCTCTTTCTATATATAGATATTATATTCTCAGTATTGGAGAAAACTTAATTGTCCCACACTTCTCCCAAAGGTTCAGTAACTCAAACAAACCTCAATGCAACAATAATATTTTTCATAATACTTAATATGGCTTTTTTTTTTTTTTTTCCAGAATAAAGAGATAGAAGAATTAACAAAGATTTGCGATGAACTGATTGCCAAAATGGGGAAAAGCTAACTTTTAACCAAATTTCTGGACTTCGATATTGAGTGCAATATGACCATTGGCACACTGATGTCCATGCATTTATGTGGACAGGTTATATTTTCACTTTTTCGTATGCACTACTGTATTTTCTTTCTAAATAAAGTTGATTTAATTGTATGCAGTACTAAGACGACTATCAGAATTTCTTGCTATTGTTTGCATTTTCATAGTATAATTCATAGCAAGTTGATCTCAAAGTTCCTGTATCAGGGAGATTGTCAAGTTCTCTAAGAAATTACAAATTGCTGATCCTAGCCTTCCCTTTGTACATGAGTTCCCATGTTGGATGTCTTTTGGATTTAATATAAACATGTATTACTTGCATGGGGACTCTTGCCTTAAGGAGTGTAAACTTTATCTGCATTTGCTGATTTGTAAAATAAAATTAAAAACGGAAAAAAAAAAAAAAAAAGAAAATGCATGTCACTTAAATGAAATTCTCTATTGTAAATAAATTTTTTCGTTGAAAGTTGAAGATAAGTATGGCTCTATTTTATGTCCTTCACTTGATTACTTCATGTGCAGCGCCAGCTCCAGCAGCTCTTATTAACGAATGCCTTCACAGAAAGCACTTCATGGGTCACAGCTTGGAGCACCCCGTGGGTCACAAGAATATACTGCTTTTGTGCACAGACCTGTGTCTACATCTTGCTCTCTCTATAAAAACATATATATATATGTATATATATATGTGCTAGATTTGGACCAGTCAGGTCTCAAGCATAGCCTTAATCCTCCAAAATGTTTAATACTCTGACCCTGATCCAGCAAATCCCATTCAAATGGAACGGGAGTGGTTGCGTGAGTTGCAGGCTGTGGCGCGCGGCGCTGGGCTGGTGGTTTTGAAGCGTATCTGTCACTGAAAGGTGAATACATTTTCTTCTTCCCGCTACTACAAGGTTTCTGCCTGCAGGGTTTGCGGAGATGAAGTACGTGTGATTAGGAGTACCGGCAGAATAAGCTAGATAAGTAGCATTCTCGCACACCTCTTTATCCCGTAAGTTATCCTCTGCAGAGGATTAGGTATGTAAGATAAGCGTTAAGGCTTTAATAGCAAACAAACTGCTTTCTTTGGCTAATGGTACATCGCTTGTATCTCCATGATGTGGACAGTCTTCAGCCTGGTCCTTGTCAGCTCCCTTTTTGTACTCAAAAGTAAGTAAACTCCCTTTTCTTTCCTTTTTTATTTCTTTCTTATTTCCTACTCCGGGCGTGGCTGAGCCTCTCAGCCCTTCTGGGCTTCTCGCCCGGGTCTCTTTGGTGGCAGGTTATTTTCAGCATGTGGTCGGCAGCACGGAATCTCACCTCTGCTAAGTAACGTAAACATAAATATGTACGCTAACAATTTTAAATTGTCCCTGTGGACAGCAAGGCTGCCTCTGCTCTGCGAGTTTGAAGGATGGTGTTTTAAATATATCTTAAATTCATGCCTACCTTTGAAAAGACCATGTAGTTTGAACCAAGGAAAAGAAAGAGGATCGAGTTATGGTTGTAATGCTTCAACAAAAGCAAAACTTTTTAAGATACGCTGTCGTGCCTTCTGGCTGAATGGATACTTTAGGAGAAAATGAAATGTGGATCGTAGTAAGGTTTTATGTGTTTACAATATACTTTTTCATGGTACTGTGGACCAAAGATCATGACGGAGGGGGAAAAGCCATGGTGCTCCAAATTGTTAGAGTGGATTCTGCTCTGAAAATGTTACAGGGTGGTGTGGATGCAGTTACAGAACAGCAGATGTTCTTGGATTATTTTAAGGGCAAATTGTAACAACATAATATATGGCTTTTTAAAATATCTTTAAAATCAGTATCGGGACCACTTCTAAAAAAGAAAAATTGATAGGATTTGCAGAATCTCTAGCTATTTTTCAAACCTTTTTGCCGTTTTTGCATGTGCTTCAAACAAAATTAGAAAGAGCTTGTAGCTGATATTTTAAGAAATGTTTTTTGTAATAAGCTCTAAACGCTACTGCTATAAGTGGTCTCTCTTCCCTTAATGCCAGGCGAGGCCCTGCAGTGTTACACCTGTGTAGGTTCTAGTGATGACGACTGTAACAGACAAGGGACGCAGCAATGCCCAGGGCATTCGGACGCGTGTGCGGTCATTAGAGGACAAGCAAGTAAGTAATCACCCCCGGTTCGGACTTGTGCCCTGACGATCGGCCCTATCCCCGCTATGGGAAAGCTGTAAAAAAAGCATTTGAAGTATGGCCCACTTCTTACTTAACTCCGTCATTTTTAAGTTAAATGACTTCCCTGTGAATTAGGAAGGAAAAGAAGCTAACAAGGCACTGCACTTGAGCCCGGTCCGAGATGTTTAAGGGGCATCAGCTGTATCTAAGATGATAAATTGCAACCGAAGTGGGAGCCTGTCAGTGTGCTGTAATCTCTGATGCAATTGTTTTCCTTTACTTGGACGGAACGGCCAAACCTAATGCTGTTGCTCAGTAGTGGGTGGTCGGGCTGACTCTGGGGGGATGCAGACGGGAGCGGGTGACCACGGACGGTTTGGGTTCAATGTGGCTCTGTTCCAGGTGGCATTATGAAGTCCTGTTCGTTCAGGTCCTTCTGCGAGCGGGCGAGGAGGGACGGATCGAGAGCGCCTGGAGTGAGCGTTCACTGCTGCTACTCCAGCAACTGCAATGCAAAAGGCCTGGCCTCCAGAGTCACCACCTCCGCCAGCTACTTCTCTCTCCTCGTCTTCTCCTTGCTATGGCACCCGCTGTTGAAGCTGACATGAGGGGGGAAAAAAAGCATATCCTGAAGCAACAAGTCTGCCTTCTTAGAAAGGGATGATTATATTTCCTCATCACGTTATTCCACGTACCATTTTTCTCGGTAGGCAAAAAGCAGTAGGCAGACGTGACACGTTCAGATCAAAATTGTTCCATCTGCTAAATGTCTCGACCTATATGTAAGAAACGCTGCCCTCTTCTTGTTTATCATCAGGGGTTGGTTGTGCGAATACGTAACATTTTCCTAGGATTTAGAGAATATGTATAAGGAGAAATCTTAGCTGCAGGTAGCCTTCTAGTAGGGTGAAGGACCAATATCTTCCAAATGCTGTTCACTGCTGGCAGCCATTCAAAAGCAAGCTAAAATTTTCAAGCACAAAGTGACTGAAAATTCTAGCAAGCAAATTAGTCTTTCAGAGAACATTTGCGAGCTGGACAAAGCCAGAAATCTTGAAATAAAGATCATTTACTATTAATAGAAACTGGTAAGAGAAGGTAATTCAGAGAACAATACATGGAGGTATGTTATATTATGTATATTTCCTGGGAAAGAACCCCAAACACCTAGTTATCTCTTTTCTGATCCTTTGAGAATCTTATCACAATGTTGGAAGAAGAAGAAGGAAAAAAAAGAGCTTGGAAGTTGTTTTGAACCGGTAATCTGCTTCCAAAGATCAGCTTGTTCTATCTTTACTGCTGGTTTTGAGAACAAGTGGTTAATCCTTGTCTTGTAGGCAAATTATAACTTGCATAATAATATTTTTGTTTATCCAGATTCTTCTTGTGGTTTCAGCTACGTAGTTAACTCTTCACTTCCCTAGGCTTCATTCTTTGAGAGTAAGAGTAGACATCTCCCCCTTCAGTGATGTGATTGAGTTCATCTGTGGTGGTTTGTGTAGTCTTTTCATTTTGCAAAGTGAATGAAATTACTTGGAGATCTTTAGAGATGTAAAGAGCTAAATCAACATATTTATTAATCCCATTCATCGCAGTCTTACCAATTAAATGGCCCAGAATGGGCCACGTATTGCAGAAGGCATCGTGCATCACTAGCGAGTTGGCAGATGGTCCTTTGACTAGGCAAGAGGAGAAGTGACGTAACACACGATGTGGTGGCACTAAGCAGGGTCTTGGGTCTATGACATCGGAGAGCAGGGTGGTACCTCCTTTGACTCAAAACTCAGAGGGACAGACAAGCAGATGAGTGGTATTCATAGATTTTAATGTCCAACCGTGATGATCGGGTCTAATCTCTGGCACACAACGTGCGTAGAACTGGCTTAAAGTCCAGCTGGCGTCACCGAAGTAGAGGTGGGCTTTCGAGTTCTAGTTTTAGTTGCCCATTTAGAAAAAGATTCGGTTGTCAAGTTTATGGAACTCACAAAATATGTGGCAAAGTAGTTTTTCCACTAGCTTTGTGTTGTGACTTTTTTTGGGGTATAATTCTTTGAAAAATCAGTTCCAGGCAGTGTGTCATAGAAGTCTGCACATTCACAAAAATTTTACTCAGGTTGCAAACTCTAGAGAGCTGCTTCAAGTGAAATAACCACGGAAACCTCCATGTAGAGCGTAACCCTGACCTGCCTTGTAGCTCTCGCCTGACACACGGACCAAACTGTCTCCTTGTTTTGTTGTGCTCTTTCCGGGTCCTTTCCTCATCTCGTGCAGATGGTGGCTTCAGACTGGGGCTATTCTTCTGGGGTTTTGTTCCAATGGGCTCTCAGACAAGGCAGCGCTGGTCTATAATTAGTTGCTAGGCACAAGTCTGATAAAGCTGTTGAATATAAAGTTTCCAACAGTGCAACAGATCTTGGCTGAGAACGTTAATTTACACTTAAGTATCTCGTCTGCGCAAAAATCACTTCGGCTGGTTTAAGTATTTTTCATTTCATTCTCAGCTTGAATGAGTTCGTTCAATCTGTTCTGCTACAGGAAACACGTATTGATTGTATCTTTATTTTCTGATTGTTCTGTAATGATAAATATGTATGGAATGGCATCTGTGTATATGCTCGCTGCATTTCCTTAATGAGAAAATAAAATACATGCAATGGCTGACAGTGGCTCTTGATAAACAAACCTGCATCCTTTAATTGGGATTTCCAGCTGCATCTGGCGGCGTGTTTTCCAGCAGGAATTCTGGCTTTTGTTCTGTGGGCTGTATTTCTTAAATCTGTGAGATAAAACAGTGAATGTCGATAGTTTTCTCTGCTGTGGTATTTCCATGATAAAATAAGAAGGTAAGGCTCTATCCTCCTGACAAACACCATCTGGCGTTCCTGGCTGCAGCCAGGACTCGGATCTCCAGGCAGCTCAGAGCCTCCCACCGCCTCCCCCTGGTCCTGTCACCCAGCACGTCACGGGCTGTGTCTTGCTTTTCACGGGTCTGACATTTTTCCTGCCTAATTACGAACCTGAAGCAGTGCAGGCGTGTATGTGTCTAGAAATGATAAACCCTATTTATGGATCGATGGTACCGGAGGGGTTTCACAATGGTTCTTGGCATAAGCATTAACAGGAAGAAGAGCACAGAAAAAATGGAACAAAATAGAAGGGATATTTTTTTTAAACTCAGAAACATACAGAAAATATTTTAAAGTTTCCATTGCCACGACCAGAGTTATTCCCAGTTTTATGTAAAATTGTCTTTACCTTGGTTGTTCTGAAGCCTCAAAACCCCCTCATCGTTCCCGGCCCAGCGGGAGAAGACAGGCTCTGTCTTCCTTAATGTTGACAGACAGTTGGGACAAAAGGAGCAGAAGCTGGTAATGAAATGCATTCTGCTGCAACTCAAAACGATAGGACTTGTTTTCCGTCTGTTGTATCAGTTGGATGTACGTTGTGGATCAGCTGGGTGAGGCCGGGGCTCGAGCTTAGTGCTAGCCTCTCGCCTTCCAGAAAGGATCTCCAAAGAGATTCGTATTTTCTGGTTTATAAGTGAGAGAAACTCTCAATTGTAACCACCGCTTGTAGGACTTACAGATACCCCCAAATCATGTTTTCCATCATTTCTTTTCATCCTTTTGTTGGTTTTGGCGGTACAGACAGTGTTTCCTTATTTTCCCAGTCCTCTCTTAGACAAGGAGAGCCTCTGGGGACCTACCAGGAGGGCAGAGCTGAGCAAAGTGCCCCTGCGCTGTCTCAAAGGGGATATGTACGTGTAAATGGACGACCTAATTTCTGTTAATATTCGTCCACACCCAAATTTTTCCGCAGTGAGAGCAGGGTTCCAAGCTGTCTTTGTTCTTGGTGAGGAATAAGCAATTCTGGAAGCTTGCGAGCTTTAAAATCTGGCGCAGAGAAGATCACCTCGATGCTGGCTGGCTGTTTAATGACAGAAGCTTTAACTACATCTTGGTGTCACAGGGCACGGTTTCTTTCTTTAACCTTTTTTTCACGTGCAACCTTAGTCGTGTGGCTCTGTTCTGTAGGGATTAAAACAAAGAACACCCTCGTACCTTGTGCTGTCGTGTCTTTGTGTGCAACGAAAGCCCGACTGCGACAGGTTTCCTTGTGAGCATCGCTCCAGAGGGTCTCCACCTGGCTGGACCCCGTAGATGTTTGGGACGTCACCTGGAGCTGTCGCCTGTGGCTGGTGACCGCCTTTGGGGAGGAGCTTTATGCTTTTGAAACCAGAAGTCCCGACTGCAAATCACGGAGCTCAAGGTTATTTTCACCCCGCACACACATACGCTCCCTCTTATCATCCCAAGCCAGCAGGACACGGGGCAATTTTAATTGGCAGGTTTATGCCGTGCTCAGATGTAGCATATTTACTCCCAACCGAGTGGAAAAAAGTGATAACGGTGTTAATCCAAGTAAAAGTATGTATAAAGAGTGCAGCTAGAAACTCATCGTGTTGGTGGCATAGGTACGAGCGGACTTTGGCAGCATCTGAAGAAAACAAGGGAAGAGCCAAGACGGGATTCGGTTGAGAAGGAGCCCCAGAAGCAGCGCGTGATGACACGCGGCAGCGCAACTTTGTGGAAAGTAGGTCTTGTCAAAAACAGCTCGTTTGAGGTTACGGATTTTTTGCTGATAAAGGCAAATACATACATTTTGCAACACATTTCAGATGAACTTGCAGTTGTGAGAGTTCAAGAGCTAGCAGGGTGAAAGACTGCAAAAACCGCGTTCTCAGTAGAAAATCATCCAAATGGTGTCTTGGAGACGGGCGACCTCACATCGGCTTTCTGACAACCTGGGGATGTTGCTGTAGGAGGTGTCGCAAAAAGAACGGGCTGCCGAAGCGCCAGCAGAAGCACTTTCTGCGCCAGGATAGTCCTATGTGTTGCCTGAGGGACACGTGTCCACGGGAGGCAGGTAACCCCCTTTTGTAGGACAAAACTAAAGCAGAGGAACGAGCGCGGGAGGAGATGCCGAGCGTTTCGTAGCCACCCAAACCCTCCTCTGCCCCGCACGTAGCACCAGTCGCCTCTGAGGGAGTACACTATTACTAAAATTGCTTACACCTATTCTAGCGACCTGACTTAGCCCTGCAGGCAATATTCCTTTCAAAAACTACCCTTTTAGCCGCTAGCTCAAAAGACTTGCAAGTACGCGATCATGTTTGAAAGGCGAAGGGGAATTTGTCACTTGAAGCCGTTTCCCTTTTCTAAAGGCTCCCTGCCCTTCACCCACACCACAAGGTTTTTCATTTCGCGTTTTAAACGCTCAAGGAGGGGAGATATTTGAACACCGGCGGAGGCTTGGCCAAAAAAGTGAAGGCCAGTGTTCAAGTGCAGGCGCTGATTCCTACCACTTTTAATTCGAGACATCTGTAATCTTGTTCTAAGCGATGCCAGTGTCGTGGTTCGAGCCAGGCACCCTCCCTTTCTGATTTCCAGCGCAAAAAGCTCAGTGTTTGCAGCACGAGCCCTGGCTCTCAGCCAACCCGGCTGG
This sequence comes from Chroicocephalus ridibundus, assembly GCF_963924245.1. Classification (NCBI taxonomy): domain Eukaryota; kingdom Metazoa; phylum Chordata; class Aves; order Charadriiformes; family Laridae; genus Chroicocephalus; species Chroicocephalus ridibundus. The sequence continues at coordinate 5,429,061 of NC_086289.1, read as the reverse complement.
CATCTCTTCGGCCAGGTCAGAGCCTGATTTTGCTCAAAGACAAATTTTTGGTGCGTGGTTTCGCGCCTGTGCTCTCCCAACCTTCACAGAGCTTTTGAGGTGTGTTCTTGGCATCCTGAGGATGATCGCCTGCCTTTAGCAACTTGTTCTTAACCCCTTCTGCATCTTTTGGAGGACTGCCATCAAATGAAAAGAAAATATCCCAAAGTGTGTATATATATATTAATTTCAAGTTCTCATATACGTGTGTCACTGGAATGACATTTCTAATAGCGTGATAATCTCTAAATTGCCTCCCCCAACTCTGGGATGATTACTAGTTTCAGTCTTTGTCAGCGTGACAGGTTTTGCTCTATTTTATTTTGTGCTGAGTGCATGAAGACCCAATGGCCAAGGCCTCCCCAAGGCAGCTCCGGAGAAAAGCTCCTGCCCCACCAGCGGCCACGCCAGAGACCCAGGACCTGCGGTTAAAGCAGGACCCATTTAAATCCCAGTCAGCTGTGAGCACTGAGCCTTGCCGGGGCTGCAGAGCCGGGGGTTAGGACACGCTTTTCAAGAAATCCACTCTCGTAGAGGACAAATAAGCACCCTTGCAGTGTGAACGGGCCTCGATGCATTTGTTTGGTCTCTCTCCTGAGAGCTGCCACCACCAGCTGCACGTGGGCAGGGACGAGCCGCGAGTGACAGCCCCTGTCCTCATCTCTCCCCTCGATTAGTCCCTCTGAGGGTTCAGCTGTGCTTTTGGGAGCTGCCTTTTTGGACATCTCTTTTGCGCTGTACCGTTAACAGTGCTTATGAGCACTTGGCGGCCTCCGTCGCTTCAGTTTCCACGTTCTCCCAGCCAGCTATGACTCCTCGTATTGGATAAACATGTCTGGTTCTGTTAAATATTCGGTTTCAATGAACGTGATTCTGGAAAGAACAAATCAGTTACCAGGACGAAGCAAAGCCATGAGTGGGGCAGCGAACTGAGCCAGGAAAAACGCTTATCGGGAAGTCATCCGAGCGGGGCTGTGCCCGGGGGGCACTGGCGGCGGGTTTATTAGCATTCCTGTAATTAGGCGTAGGAGGAGCTGGTGGAGAGGAGAGCTCTACCCGGCTGCTTTGCGTTTGGTAATGTTTGTGCAGCAGATGAAAGGGAATGGCTCGTCCCCGGGTTGGTTTGGTTGGTGCTCCCCAAGGCTCAGGGCAGGGAGGAGCTTCTGCTAAAGCATCTCCCCGACGCCGCTCGGCTCGCGCGATTTTTTTCCAGATTTAGTAGATCTCCCTTCCCAATCCCAGCACAGCCGCGGGGTCAAAACCCCAGCCCCGAGATGGGCGTGTGTTAAAAACCCCCCGGTGTGTGTTCGGGGTGCGATGCTCTGGAAATGAGGGTGGTTTTGCCGTCAAATGGGTTTCACCAATTGCTGGCAATTTCAGCCGTGATATTTTAGGAGCTGTGCAAGCCAATAAGGCTTTCGGAGCTGGCCTCGATGAGATTCTTCTGAGGACGATGACAGGTGGGGGGGGGGGGGAAGAAAGCTTTGACTTGACACCTCCTGCTAACGCTAGAGAGAAGCAGTCCCTGAAAAAGCCATCAAAAATCAGGATCCCTTGTGGAAACTGAAAATAATACTTTTGCTCACAAATGATCAGCACTCGGTGATCTCAGCTGACCTTTACTCTAACATGGCTTATCCCAAGCTTTTTATGCTTATCCAAATTTTGGCTCCAGACTGCCCGAGCTATTTGGGGCAAATCCTGGTGACCTCTCCTTCAGCTTGCTCTCATCGGGAGGATGAAGAGAGGATTAGCAGCCCGTGGACCGGGTGTCCCGAGCCAGCAAATAAAACAGTCCTCCCCGTCTTGGAGCTGATTTCTAAGTCGTGGTGTGCTTGAGGATCTTCCTGTGCCCAGGCTCAGAGACAAGTTCTCCGGGAGACAGATGGCCTGCGGGCTGCTTTGGTCTCCAGAAATACAGAGTCAGCCCCAGCGCTTAAAATACTGCTTAAAATAGTTCTCTTTTTTTTTTCTTTCTTTCTTTTCTTTTTTTTCCTTAAACAATTTTGCTCTAGATTTGCCCGGCAACTAGAGAAACGTTTTCATTCATGTTATTTTGGTAACTGGGAAGCTGAGGTCAAGGTGGCCACAAGCCCCAGTCAGGCGGAGGAAACGGGGCTGGAGCCCACGGCTGAAACCGGGAGGAGGTTTAGGGCTGTCGCTGCCGTTGGGAGTTCGCCCTGGTGGAAGCGAGGGACCTGCAGACAGACGCCGACCCTCGGGCGTCTCAGCCCTGTCCCAGCTCCAGGTCCCCTCCCAGAGCCGCCCGTCTGGATGTCAGCTTTGTCCCACTTCCCTGCCGGTAGCTGCTGGGAATTTGGACGCATTTTAAATCGGATTAGACTCTGCTAGTTCTGCATGAAAAGCCTAAAGAGGCTGCAGCGCCAAATCAGGGGCTCACTGAGGGAGTTTTTGTTGAGCATGGCTGTGCTCATTCTTAACTATTCTTTCTGCGGTAAAGTCCCCTTCGTTGCTTTGCTGCCGGATTTACATCTTTAGGGTGTCACCTAATCAACGTACGTCCACTCAGCTGACAGAAACCTGGTCTTCAGCCCCTCAGCCGAGGCACAGCGGCGTCTCCAGCCCGGGTCTGGCGACTGAGCTGGCACAGACGGGATGAGCTCCTCACATGTACGTACCACCGTGGCCTCCACAAAAGGGTGGCACGCTGGACGGGTAACACAAACTCATCTCATGGCGGTGCTATTTGTGTAAAAATAGAAAAATTGCATAGGAACAACAGAAATTTACAATAAAAAAAAAAAAGGTACAAATGTGTTTAGCTTTGGATACTGGTCTTGCAGCGGTGCCAGGCTGAGGGCAGAGGAGAGGGAGGGTTTGGGAGGTGGTGGGAGTCTCTGCTGATGCCAGCTAAGAAAACTGGGTGAAGGAACAAGCAAATAAGTCCTTAGGCAGATCTGAAAAGTCTTAATATTTAAGTTTTCCTCCTATTTTTTTTTCTCAAAGGTTATATGCCCAGAAACCCAATCCAAAGGAAATCTTTTTGCCTACATGCAGATCACAGAAGATGCTGGTCCAAGTCAGAAACAGTGACCTGAGAGAAAATGTTCCTTGGAAATTATACTTTATTTTCCCTGATCCGAGTAGCAGGACTTTAATGCAATTTTTCCCTCTTTTCCTTATAAGTGTTGTTGAAGTGTTGGCCTTGCTGTGGGATCTATTTATTTAAATCCAGAAACTGTCAAAGCTTGTTGCATTGCTTGTAGACGTGCTCCTGAAAGCTTGGATTTCGGTCTCAGCTTCTTAGGGCAGCGATGGCAGTGGACGGGGAGCATGGGACACTGCAGGCCAAGGGACCGACGGGCTGGCTGCTGCCAGCCTCCCTCTGCCACCAGCAGCGGCGGCTGCTGCGTTTCTGCTTTTCTGCAGCAGGACGAAAACACATCAGAAAACTAACTCCTCAAAAGTGGAAAAAAAATCCAGCAGCTTAATTTCCTGAAGCAGTTCAAGGGGGACTCAAGCAGGGCTGGGACAAGAGAGGGAGAAGGACCACCCATAAAAGCCATACCTCCATAGGCTTTCCTACACTGTTTTATTCGCACTACGACCACGGATGTCCATACAAAGGAATCACCATGTGTTTTGTCTAACAAAGCTCATCGTGGTCTGGGTAGGCCCATTCAAGAGCGGTTTTGGTGGAGGTTTGGCTGTGGTGGGTCGTGGTGTGTCTTATCCTGGACTATTGTCTGCAAGAAGCTGTGGCTGCCCCATCCCTGGAGGGGTTCAAGGCCAGGCTGGACGGGGCTTGGAGCAAGCTGGTCTGGTGGGAGGTGTCCCTGCCCAGGGCACGGGGTGGAACGAGATGGTCTTTAAGGTCCCTTCCAACCTAAACCATTCTGTGATTCTACGGTAAGTCACGTCAAAGACCCGTCGTTGCCCACTGCACTGTATTATCTTCAAGTGAAAAGGGAGCAGCCCCACTTCTCACACCTACAGAGGGACAGGGTACATTAGAAAACCTCCGGAGACGTTCGCTGCATCCCTTGATTTGCTAATCCCTTAGTCCCCTTCTCTGGAGATTTTCAAGACTCGCCTGGATGCAGTCCTGAGTAACGTGCTCTAGGCAATCCTGCTCTAGCAGGGGAGTTGGACGAGATGATCTCTAGAGGTCCCTTCCAACTCTGAAGATTGTGTGATTCTGTGATCCTCAACACTGGGCTTTGATAAAACCCAGGAGAAATGGGGCCGGGAAGGAGGGGTTGGTGCAGAAGCTGCAGCTCCTGCAGACCATGGTCAGGGCTTTAAGACAGGACAAAATGCAAAAAGCTTTCAGCCACGCTGGCTCTGGGGGATGGAGGTGGTTCTCAGGAAGAGCTGTTTGTTTGGTAGTATTTTTTGACCATGAGATAGGCTTCAAATATGCTTACTTGAACTAGAACTGCATACCTCAGTGGAATCAGAGCTGCTACAGTTAGCTGAAGGTAACCACCTTGGTGAGCAGAGACTCACGGGAGCGTGTGCGATATCACTCAGCTTTTTAATTGCTTTTAAAAATAGCAGCGTACACAAAGCAATGTGTTAACCCATGAAAATTCAAATGATCTCACTGATGGCAAGGGAGCGGCACACGCACAAAAAGTGCCACAGAGGGACGTTGATGGCAGCAATGACCCGTTTCCCCTTGCCCGTCGCTGTGGCGGGGCTGGCGGGCAGCAGGAGCTGCGCGAGGCACTCATTCGCTGCTCAGCAGCCCTGAAACGCTTCGTGCTGGACCAGTTCCCTAGCAAAAGCTCTAATTCTGCAGCCAAGCTGTTCTCTCAAGAGAGCCGAAGCATATCATTTTATATACGCGATGATAGAGTACAGCTCTGTCAGGTTGGTAAAGCCAGCCCAGGAATGAAAGCAGTCTATAAAACTGTATCCCGGGCAGAAAAGCAATCCCTGCCATAGCGCGTGTTCTTCTCAGCATCTCATGCCCCGGATAGTAGGCATCACAGAATCACAGAATGGTTTGGGATGGAAGAGACCTTAAAGATCATCTAGTTCCAACCACCTGCCGCGGGCAGGGACACCTCCCACCTCATTTTCGCCCATCCAGAACAATGACAGCAACAACGATTGACAGGAATTTTGAAAATTAAGCATTAAAGCCACTGCAGTTTCATCTGCAGTTCCATTCTGTTAATATTTAAGTGTCCTTAAATAGCACTTAATTTGCACATTCACGATTTGTTCCTTTGATGGAGCAAGATATCAAACAGCAGCAGAGAACCGACTGATCAGCATCATCAGCAATCACTTCTTTCCGGTTCATTGAATTACTTCACAGCTGCCTGATGTTCTCCAAACAGGAAGAGTAACAGAGGAACCGTCATGCTCAAGTCAAGTAAAAAGAAATCGGTCCTTCTGGAGGAACACGTATAAATGCAAGGAATATATGTACAATTATAGACACCCACTGGTACCACCCAACTGGCTGAAGAACCGGAGTATACGTGTTACCTTTTCATACCGATGAAAATTAAAGTGAGGAAATAAATTCTGATGATAGAAAAACCAGACAGTTTTTTTACAAGGGGCCAAATATTTGGTCCTGGGAATGGAATATCATTTTTTTTTAGAAAGAAGATTGTACAGCACCTTTCATCTGAGGATTTGGAAACCCTTCAGACAAGCACCTCGCTTCCAGCTCAGGCCTTCTCAAACACCTTCTCTTCCCTCTTTCTTTTTTTCCCGAAATTAGGGAGGATTTTTGGCAGTTATTCTGGAGTGCTGCCATCTCAGCTCCTCTCTTGTCACTCTGGTCTCATCAGAATCACCAGAACATTTCTCCCCCTTTTCTTTTTCCTCCGTATAGTCAAACAATGGAGCCATCATGTATTCACTTTCCTCTCGCCCCAACTCACCATCAAATTCCTTCTGAAAACTCCATTTTCTGAGGAGTTCCTTCTTTTTTTCCAATTGGCAACGGGGCTTGGTCACTTCTCAACTGCTGCTCAGCTGCTGCTGGCGCTTGGCCTGGCATCTGGCTCCCACCCAGGGCAGCAGCTTCCCATGCTCTGCTCACAATAATAGGAAACTTAACACCCATTCTCTTAATGTGAAAAGATCTTTTGAGGTTTCCTCAAAGAAAATGCCAGAGAATGTTTTATTGGCAAACAGCTGCTAGTAACCACAGTCCTCACCCCGTTCCAATTTAACTATTAAAATTACCTTTTCAACTCACATCTCTTGACTTCTGATTACCAAATAGAAACATTTCTTTTTCATAGAATCATAGAATGTGTTGGGTTGGAAGGGACCTTTAAAGGCCATCTAGCCCAACCCCCTGCAGTCAGCAGGGACATCTTCAACTAGATCAGGTTGCTCAGAGCCTCATCCAGCCTGGCCTTGAATGTCTCCAGGGATGGGGCCTCCACCACCTCTCTGGGCAACCTGGGCCAGTGTCTCACCACCCTCAGTGTAAAGAACCTCTTCCTAATGTCTAATCTAAACCTGCCCTGCTCGAGTTTAAACCATTGCCCCTCGTCCTATCGCTACATGCCCTTGCAAACAGCCCCTCCCCGGCTTTCTTGTAGGCCCCCTTTAGGGGCTGGAAGGCTGCTATAAGGTCTCCCTGGAGCCTTCTCTTCTCCAGGCTGAACAACACCAACTCTCTCAGCCTTTATATCCTTTAAAAATATTTTTTTCCTCTGTATCGCAGGTGTCAGTCCATCATGAAGTGTGGAGTTTGCTCGGCCACGTCTGTAGCCGCTGGCCAGGTGAGACAGAGACACCGCCGAGGTCTGGGAACACTCCTTGGGGTGGGAGGTCTCAAGATGACAAAACTGGGAACCAACCGTCTCGGGAACCTTCCAACTGCTCTTAGACACCTCATGGAGAAGCCCATGGAGAAATCCTTTCGCATGCATTGACTTGCATATAACATCACTGTACTCATCTTTGTATTACGTTACTTGACAAAAATCAGGCTTGAAATCTGCTAACTATGGCACCTCCCCCAATTTAAGATGCTGAATAATTCGCCCATCAATTTATGTCCATCTGGGGCGAGATCTTTTCCGTCACTCGCTGACTTTCTTGTTTTTGCGGAGTTTGAATTTTGTGAGCATGAACAACGTGATGAAATCGATTTGACAATAAAACCCTATTCATTCAGGCCGGAGGCAGCGCATCCCGGCGCCTCTCCCCGCGCCCGCCACCAGGTGGTACCCGGGACTCACAAATCCATCACTTCCCAGGGGCTTGGGCTCTCCGCTAGTTCTTCAACCACCAAACCAACACAGGAGGCCTCAAAGACAGCTTGAAGTCAACCCTATTCATCGCTCCCCCCCGCCTGACCCAACTAAAGAAAGTGCCCCGATATTTAGCGCGTTGGGTGCTCCATCCCCCGGGTCAGACCGGCTTGTGGGTCCTCCTCCTTTAGGCGTGACGTTATTTCACTGTCCTCAAAAGTAGCGCTTCCTGCTAAATACATCGCGCACTGGCCATTTCTCCTGCATCCTGCAAAAGCCGTCGCCTGCTGAACGCACATCCGACTTTGCGATGACCGCAGCCATCGCCAGCCTGAGCCCAGGCTCGAAGCGCTTGGTGCTGTACAAATGCAAAGGACGGGGCTGAGTCTCCAGTATGAACCCAGGCTGAGTTCATGAGTTGCATTTCTACCCAAAAATCCTAAAATACATTTGTAGTTGTCCACGCTTTCTTAGGAGGATGATAATAATGCGCTACGTCACAAATCGACCAGTTTCTCTCTGCCCTTGGGCAACCTTGCAAGCACTCTTGCAAAAGTTAAATCAGAAGAAGACCTGTTTCCTAAACCAGATGCCTGCAGTTCTGTTTTTATTGCATGTCTCTTGCCAGAGCTCCCTGTGTGCAAATACAAAATCTGCTACACATTGATTCCCAATTCAGCTCCCACCCCAGGACAGAAAGGACGGCATTTCCCGGGATGCAGCCGGGGAATGCTGGAGCAGCGCTGCCAACGGACACTAGCCTTTCCCCCTGGGGTGAGGACTGGCCTGTGGGCTTTGTCCTGCTCCTTTTCTTTCTGCAGAGACCCCAGGCTGGTGTCTGGACCAGTTCTGCTCTAGTTTTTCACTTAGACAGAGTGACTGTGTCTTTATGCCAGTGCAATAAAGTAGAATCGGGCAAATACACCGTTGAACGGCCAACAAAAAAAATTTAAAAAATCAACCTGTAAGACCGATTGTAATACCCTACCTACAAAAAAATATTAAAAACCTCTTTCTGCTTAGCTGTTTTATCCACATCTATTTCAAACTCCTGCAACTATTCTATGTGATGTTGGCATCGTTAAGAGTTTACTTGTTTTGAAGGCTCTGAAGTTCATGGTCATGTCTTCCAGCTACAGGGGCAACCATAAAACACCAGTTCCAGGTCTATCCTGTAAACATGACCACAGTGACCCAGAGCAGAGGGAAGGCTGATGGGATGAGGCCCTGAACTGAACATCAGTCTTTTACACCCAGATACATAAATAGCCTATTTTTAAAAGATAGCTAAATGTTTCCCCACGGATTTATAAACATTCTTCCGTGTCTGGAAACACTGTGTTGTAACATAGCATACCATGGCCACTAGTGGAGTGGAGCATTTTAAAACAAACAAACAGCAAAGAAATGACGATGGGCATGAAAACATGAAAGCAAATTTTCTGGAAGATTTGTTGTTGCTGCCCTTTTAAAATGAAACGGGCTGTAGATTTGTAAGAAGGTTCAAAATATTGACAGTCTCACCTCACCAGCTTTTGTTTCCCAGCTCTTCCACCTCCAACTGCAGTGCAATTTTTTGATATTAAGTGTAGTTTCTCTCTAACAAAACCCCATCTGGTTAATTCTGGTCTAATAAGAAACAAGCACAAATTTAATGAAAGTTAGCAATGATTAGAGTGCCATAACTTACTCATCACAAACACTGACTTAGGATAAATATGATGAAGGGCTTCTTGCCTCAGGATCTAAAGAGGATCTGAAATTCAGTAAAATGAGAATAGTCTTGACAGATAAACATAGCTGATGCTCTGGTGAACAAGAGCCACCCCGTAATCCATGTAAAATTCTCATTAGTGTTAATCAACTTGAAGACTAGGCTGTAAAACTTTACCAAAAATGTATTACAGCGTCCTCATTGATCTCTCGGTGATACCCGAGTGAAGACTGATGCTAAAGCAAAGTTATCCCCTTTACTCTTTCACATTGGTCATTTACCGTTTACGCCTCTTCGCTGTAATGAGGGGTGTGGGTCTCCCGCCCTCCTGCGCTCCGCCGGAGGCATCAAGCCCAAGTCCTACAGTCACTGGCAAACACAGTACAGACGTTTCATTCAGAAGGACCGAACACCTGTATTGCTGTTTATAACTTGCTCTGCACCACCCGAGCCTTCCTTTGCAGAGGTTACCGTTTCTTTCAGACTTTCAAGGTGTTAGTTACCAGTTAGACTAATTGTGGCAGAGATTGTAGGTTGTTTGGTTGGGCTCGATGATCTCAAAGGTCCTTTCCAACCATGAAGATTCTATGATTCTATGATTCTTTTCCTTCCCAAACCGAATTTTCCAATTTAATGTCAAGCGTTATACAAAAACAGAAATACATGGCTGTTCCTGTTAGGCTCCTCCACTACAAAGCGTGCTTTTCCGACTTCTGATGTAACTCATCCTGACGTCGCCTTTTCCACTGGAAAATCGGTACTTTTTCCTTTACACCAGCTGTCATCACAAACACCCGTGGCTGCTGGATTCCTCCACACACGCACTCACCTTTCGCGCGGTCTCCTTGACACGTACGTTTTCTCTGGCGAGGTTTGGTTTCCTTATGCTCAGCCAGGGATTCTTGCTGTCGTCTTCTGGCTTCAAACTGCTCGCTCAGGAAATCTGCTCGCTTCGGTTTCTGCCTCTGGAGTTAGTGCTGGATACGGACCGTGGGGCTCCTAGCTTTTCACCTCCTGCAGCCTGAGCTTCTTTCAGAATCTCTCTTCTGCAGCTCCCTGTATCCCCCTGATGCCAAAATGCATCACCCAGAGCTTCCACTCTTCCTCCTGGCTCTCGGTGCTCCCCGGCTGATCTGAAATCCTCACGCCCTACGGCAAGTCATGGTGTAGTTCTCACTCCAACTATTTTCCTTTGTCTTCTAACATGTAAGTCATCCACCACTCTTCTCCCTGTTAATCAGGCCACCACTAACTATCTAAAGAGAAGTTATTTGTTATTTTGAAGGAAAACACAATTTAATGAGCTCGGAAGGCCAGTGCATTGCTAGTAGTTACAAAGTTACAGTAAAAATCTATCGCAGTTATCATTTTGATAAAGACATTTGATGGAATAGGCTTCTGGACTCAGGACTCAAGTATTTTTAAAACGTTTAAATAGGAAAAAAAGGAAGACCTGGGAAACTACAGGCTGGTCAGACTCACCTCTGTGCCCAACAAGATCATGGAGCAGATCCTCCTGGGAACTCTGCTAAGGCACATGGAAAATAAGGAGGTGATTGGTGACAGCCAACCTGGCTTCACTAAGAGCCAATTGTGCCTGACATATTTGGTGGCCTTCTACAACAGTGTTGCAGCGCTGGTGGATAAGAGAAGAGCAACTGATGTCATCTACCTGGACTTGTGCGAAGCATTTGATACTGTCGCACATGACAACCTTGTCTCTAAATTGGAGAGACATGGATTTGACAGATGGACCTCTCCGTGGGTAAGGAACTGGCTGGCTGGCTGCACTCAAAGAGTTCCGGTCAATGGCTTGATGGCCAAGTGGAGATCAATGACAAGTGGTGTTCCCCAGGGGTCAGTACTGGGACCGGTGCTGTTTAACATCTTTGTTGGTGACACGGACAGTGGGATTGAGTGCACCCTCAGCAAGTTTGACGATGACACCAAGCTGCGTGGAGCAGCTGACACACTGGAGGGAAGAGAAGCCACCCAGAGGGACCTGGATAGGCTTGAGAAGTGGGCACGTGCAGACCTCATGAAATTCAACAAAGCCAAGTGCAGGGTCCTGCAGGTGGGTCGGGGCAATCCCAAGCACAAATACAGGCTGGGTGGAGAATGGATTAAGAGCAGCCCTGCCGAGAAGGACTTGGGGGTGCTGGTGGATGAGAAGCTCAACATGAGCTGACAATGTGCGCTAGCAGCCCAGAAGGCCAACCGCATCCTGGGCTGCACCAAAGGCAGCGTGGCCAGCAGGGCGAGGGGAGAATTCTGCCCCTCTGCTCCGCTCTGGGGAGACCCCACCTGGAGTGCTGCCTCCAGCTCTGGGGCCACCAACATAAGAAGGACATGTAGTGAGTCCAGAGGAGGCCACGAAGATGCTCAGAGGGCTGGAGTCCCTCTGCTGTGAGGACAGGCTGAGGGAGTTGGGGTTGTTATTAACCAATCTTTTCTTCTGGTAGGTTATTAGCATTCTGTGAATGAAATTCTCTTCAGTTCCGTGAACGACTCTCTGGTGGATCTTCCTGGGGATAAATCCAACTGCCCAGGTAATTCCAGCTCATGAAACAGTTCTACTATATTTTAGCAGGTAAGGAAGAGAATTTGAGTGGAAAAAAATTAAATCAATTCCAATTCAAACTTTTTTTGAAATTCAAATTTAAATTTTGCAATTCTTTTTCCTACATCATCAGGAGTTAACTCTTAAATAAGAAACTGCTCTAAAGTGCACATTTTTGTTTCATCTTTTAAACGGTCATGGAGAACCGGAGCAATCTGTTTTATTTATTATAGCAATCATAGCATAAAAATGTATAGCTCATTTGCTGTAGAATCCCTGTGAAGGAAAGGCGCTCAACGGGAAATTACCCTGAGGGTCCGAATTGTATCTTGCTGCAACCTGAATTGCATTTTTTTGAAAGCTCCTAAAATGCGTGGGAGACAGTAATGACCTGTACTGAGATAATACAAATAATTTTCTTAGCCTTCACAGGCTGAAATTAATTGGTCCTGAGCACAGCTTCAGAAGTGTGACATTAAAGAAGCACATAGTCACCCTACAGGAACAGGCTACCCTACATTTTAACGTTGCATCATTGTCTAGTTTTGAATTCCTGGCCACGTGATACTGACTCTGGAACGGGAGGCAAGATGTTTTAATTACTCATAAATACTTATGTACATGTCCCTAGCAATGCTTGCTGAAATTAATCGTCCATTAGCACTCCGGGGAAAAAAAAAAAAAACAAAAAAGAAAAAAGAAACGGCAATCAGATGAGATATTGCTGCTGAAAGGTGAGCTGAAGTTCTGATTCATTTCACAACCAGTGTTCGTGAAACGCGCTTGATGAATATCGATTTACCCCGCTGAAAAAATCTGCCTGAGGGAGGAGACACTTTCCAGAGAGGGCAGGTAATATTTGTAATAATTAAAGGCCCATCAAGAGATCTCAAAGCAGCAGCTTATGGAGGAGGATAAACTGCTTTTATTTGCATTTGCGAATAAGGAAAGAGTAATGCAAAAGAGACACTTAAGCAAAGTCGCTAATAGCATCTACTCCCAGTGTCTTGAAAGACGTTGTCAAATTTATTCGTAATTCTGATTTTGGCTTCTTTAACCAGCCGAGGGGCTTAGGCTGGCCCTCGAGCTGTCCCAGGGTGCCACACACCCCCCTGACACCCCGCCTGCCTGGGGACCTCCTGGGGAAGAGCTCCGTCATTTCAGGGCAGAGGAGCTGGAGGACACTAGGAAGACCACAGGAGAAACACAGACACGCCTGAGGGCCTTTGCTGACCTTTTGCCCTTCACTCGGTGGCCTGTTTCTTTAAAGCGAATTTGCTTATGGGGTTTTTTTTTTTTTTAGTTAGTTTTTTCTCCTGCTATCCCCATGAGGCATTCTTTCCTATGAGTCATGCACACCATAAAGAAATTACTGTTTGGCTCAAAGTTCTGCTCCCATGCCTGGAATCAACATTTTTTCAGTGAGAGATAGGAAATGAGCTGAATTTGTGGGTGATTCATTATTTACTATTTTGACCTGAGATGTGTTTTTACCACTAGCTTCAGAAGAAAAGAAAATCATACGATGAAATCCCTAAAACACAACGCCAAAGCTACGTGTGACTCAAGATGCTAAACACGCTCTTTAATGGGTTCTTTACATCATATATAGTAATAATCCCTTATGTCCTTTGACATTGATTTTTCATTTTATCAGGATTAATAATGTGATTAACTTTATTCCAGAATGGTATCGTAGATATTTAAAATACCCTTCAAGAGTATATTTTCTCGTATGGCTCAGAAACACGGTATTGTTTATGCATTTATATTCTTTTATTTGTGTATGATAGACACCGTAAGGCACTTTTTAAACACCCATATAGCCTGGATGCAAAAATCATACAGATACAAAGAGAGCAGACCTCTGCGCTAAAGCCCATCTAAGCTCAGAACCCCAAATTTGGAATAAAACAGAATTCCAGACGATAAAAGAGCAAATCAGACCAAAACCTGGCAACCAAATTCCGATGCGATCGCCAGAGGCAGAGCCCCAGAAGCCACTTCCATCGGGGACAGCTGGAAGGAATTGCGGAAAAAACGCAGGGCCCCAGCAGAAAGGTAAAGAAATGGAGGAACATGTGGAGGCTTTCAGGTTTTTAAGGGTATTTTAGTATTAACTCCAGGTGGATTATAACCATTTCCAGCTGCCAGACAGTTCCAGCCGTGCTATTTGCCCGCGCTTCAGCCCAACGGGCAGACCCCAAAGGAGCCCAAGCCACCCAAACCCTCTTGGAAGCCAAGAAGGTGAAACCAAACCACTGCTGCCTGTAGCAGGAATATTTGCAATGTACCTGGAAAAGTGGGTGCTGGGATCAAAAGCAATCACAGACTGCCCAGAGACAGGGTTTCCTAAACCACCCGCGTGTCAAAAGTTTGATAAACACCAAGGTTTGCCCATTTTTCTTCAAATGCTGTCAGGTGGGGTATCGAAATGTATTCTCTCTTCCTACAGGCTCGCCTCTCGGGACGTCAAACCATTTGTGGCTCTGAGGGGTTGACCCTCCTCCCTCTCCATCACAAAGAGCGTTGGTGTGCTTCTCTGAACATGCGGGGGTCTCGCCCCAAGCGCGGCTGCGTATGGGGCACAGCTCTGCTCGGCTTAGGACCCCGCCACGGATCCGAAAACCAACAGCCACTGCGTAAACGCCATGAATCAGCTCTTCGCTTAAAGGACTGAAAATAAAATCTGGACCAAGCACTGAAAGCCTTGCTTGAACCCTTTCTAAAATTAGATTTAGACATTTAGGTCATTATAAAGCAGATGCTGCCACCAAATTTGTTTGGATGTAACTCACTGCGGCACTTCTGCCAGTAGAAACAAATTAGAAAATGCTGGCTGGCTCATCAAATCCTACTGATTTATTCATTTCGAACTAAAGCGGTTGCAGAAAGTTCTTAAGTAGTGCAACTCCATCCTTGGCAGATATTTATGAAAAAGGCAATGATTTTAATTTTTACTGCAGGAAATGGAACACATCTGGGATCAAGAAGTCTCTTTTCTGGTGGCCACCACTTCAGGTGGGAGCGGGGGAGGAGGAAGAGGAGATGAGGAAATTAATTTCCCAGAAAAGGCCACAATATATTAAAAAAAAAAAATAATATATATATAAACTAAAATATTGTTCAGAATGATTTCTCTTGGTTGAAGTGAGAATTATCCATTTTGTTCTCCCAGGATAGCTTCTGGATTTGAAGATGTTCTTTTAGAGCGCAGCTGGCATTTCTGATTTGACTGAAACTCTTGCAACCACGTCGTGGTAAGATTGCGTGGCAATGAGATTGCCTTTCTATGCTCCGCGCAAGCAGACAGAGGAAAGTAGACGCTATCAATGACCTCTTCTCCCATAAAAGCCACCCAATATATGCACAGTGTTGCCGACTTGCCATTTTTTCACACATCCCATGATTTTTAGTCGGGAGGAAGAATGGGTTTAAAAGCCCCACACCCTGGAAACAGCTAAATCAGCACGTATCACCCTAAAATCTCTTGAATTGCAGAAAGCCGGAGTTAAACAAGCGGAGCCCCCAAACTATAATTTACAAACAACAACATTTTAAGCCATCCCATGATTTTTGGAGTCTGATTAATGAGTCGGAATGGCGGCGCGTACAACCAGCACACAAACACCATCTAACATTTTCCTATTTCTGCTTGGCTGCAACTACTTTAAACAATTACTTCAGAAGGGTTTGACGTCCAACTGGGCATACGCTGTGCTGCTGGTGGCGAGGAGACCGGGGGCCTGTTGACCGTCATTGGACATGTCAGGGATGATCTCTTAATTAACAGAGAAGTTGAGGCTCTTCTAGCTGCGAAGATGTCCTGCGGCTTCTCTCCCACTCTTCATCAGGAGTAGAGATGAAGGGATCTCAGCTCCCCTTTCAAAGGGACTGTCCTTAGCTCGATCTGCTTGAGCTGTTAGGGTTCTTCAAATTAAAAGAAGGCCCATTTTTAGTCTTCTTCATCTCGAATGAGTGATTTTGGGAAGAGGTAGCAGATCTTGCAAACCGTGACACTACTCAAAACCCAACGCAGGACTGCAGCGACTGAAGCTCTCGCAAGCTCCTGCACAGGAAACGAGATCTCAATGGCATTTCTGTCTCATTTCTGAAGGAGCCCGGCCCCGTTCCTCTTCCTTCTCAGTACACGAACAATGTATAGAACAGTATATACATTGCTCCTGCGAGCTGGGGTTTTGTTCATTGTTAATGCAGTGAAAAATACAGGCTTTTCACACAGTTTTCTTTGTAAAGCCAACAGTTGGCTACAAGCAAACGCTCTGTAAGCACAGGATGCACATTACAGGGAAGAATGCTACTGGGCTGGCAAAGTCAGGTCCACGAAAACAATGACATGACATGATTAAAACTTCCTATGCAATCTTAATTCAGGACCCTTTTGCACAAGCCTTATAATAAAGCCTTGTAATAAATAATCAAAAAACCATTTTTGTCATCGCATCCCTGTTTCAGAGTGGAAAAGCTTTCCAAAAATGAGGTGTCTGCATGTTCTGTCATCTTCTTGAAGCCTGCTGCATCTTGCAATATGCTGTTGAAACACTTTTTTGAAGTCACGATACTTAATGTCACCATCAGGTTTCCGATGGTTCTCACCTTAGTCTTGCCCAGTGAACATCACAGATGTTTATTAATAACGTACTTTCATACCAATTTGAGGTGTGAAGATTCAACTCCTCTAAACTACCCCCTTGGGGAACAAGGACAGAGGGAAATGAACATCGGAAGTGTCCACCTTCTCTGCTCAGCTGCTGCCTCCGACTGGGGGTTCTTTCAGTGGATTTAGAGGTATGTAACATTTTATGGATTTGACATGCAACTTGAGCTGATCCCAGTTACAACGAGTTACCCAGTTACAACGAGTTATTGACAGCTCTGGAGCTCTGAATCAGAGGCCTCCAAAAAGTAGACCATGACTAATTGGTGACCATGTGGGGAATCGATTAACTCTATCTAAGGCACCAGGTGTTACAGGCAACCCAGCCTCTTCTCCTAATCAAGCCTGATTGACGCCCAGAACAGGTCCGTCCTCTGCAGGGAACCAGGGGGGTGTCACCCAGGGGAAAGAAATAGTAGTATCATGGACCTGCTGCTCATTGAGCTGATTTATGTGAGGCTGATCTAAGGCTGAACAAGTGCCCTTTTGGGGTATTCCTCACTCATTTTCACGCTTTCATGTGCCTTTGCGTATAACTTCCCTTACGCCTAGCTGCCACAACCACAGGAGGAGAGGTGATGCTCTCCAGAGGGACTGGGTCGTCTACCACGGCTCACTGTCAGAGGCGCGAGTGCGCACGTTCCGGGTTGAAAAGAGTAAATACGGGAAAGATTCATCAAAAGCACAGCTGTTATGTAGAATTTCATGCTGAGGAGCCAGACCTGGATTGAAATTTAGCGGTAGGGTTTGGAGGGGCTGGTTCAGAACAAAAGAGAAAGAGGATCTGGGGCTTTTCCAGCGACGCTCTTGCTATTGCAATATTTTAAAAGGTCATAGTGAAAAATCCATTTGCTGGATGCTCATCTGGGTTTCCACCACGACTCACTGGACGAGCGAGCCCATGTAATGTAATTAATTTGTGCCTTGGAGTTCACATCTGCCCAGGAGGCTGAATTTCAGAGCCTTTCAGTGCATTTCTTACTTGTTTTGCTTAGGCCGAGATTTTTCCAGCGTGGCTGCATCTTTCAGGTGTGGCCCGTTATTTGTGTTAGACCTGAGGTGGGATTCAATAAAAACCAGCCAAGCCAGAGGCACAGTGCACCTCAAAGAGAAAAGGTGCGGTGAAGCATTAATGCTTATTTACCCTGGAAAGAAGCAATTCAAACAACATGTTTTCTTCCAGAGTTAAGATGAACTTGCCGTTTAACTCCTTTATTACCTGCCGAATTCCCAGGCAATAGCATGGCTGAGAGAAATCACCGTTTCCTCTTCAGAAAATGGAAGTGGTGTACAATTGTTCTTTTTTCTTCCCTTTTTTTTTTTTTTTTTTTTTTTTTGGTGGGAAAAACAACTTCTGAGTTCCTTTACCACTTTCTGAGCAGAGCTACAATGGGGCCCAGCCACCCGTGACCTTTCACAAGGTGGGGGAGGAGATACGATGGAGTTACAGCTCCTTTCTCATCCCTAATGATCCCTTTGCAAAATTCTACCTGCGTTTCCAGGACCCACAAAACGCGCAGCTACTCGGGGAAGCAAACGATTAATCTTTCTCTTTCATTTCCTTCAGAAGCTGCGGCAGCGGCAGTGTTCAGCCGACCCGTAAATATATATAAATATATATTTTTTGCAATCGGAACATTTACGTGGCTTTAAAATGCATCAGCAAAAGGCAGCATATGGAAAATTCTGATTGAAAACATATGGGAAGTTGCATCAGAAACAGAGACTTTTTTTCTCCTGCCTTCTGCGGATGTTGATTTGCTCCACTCACAACTATTTGGGGAAATAGCAGGGAAAATACATTTCCTTTTTTGCTGAGTGCCGTCTAAGCCCTGTGGATTGATAACTTCAGTGTTACGGTGATCTCTACCACGCTCTGCCAGCGGAGAGACTTCTTTATCTCAAATCGCGTGTTTCCTATTAATAATTACTCAACAAAAGCTTAGTTATGTATTATTCATAGCTTTTTTTTTTTTCTGAAGTCGTTGACAGCACCTGCACTTAACTCTGAAAACCAGTCCTGAATCAGCTTTCACAGATCTCCGCCAGATTTGTGTGTCACCAGATGAAAAATATAACTATTACAGTAAAACTATTTTTTTACTTTTCTCCTTCCGAGAGCTAATTGCTTTAATTGTTTACCGCTTTTTTTCCTACTACTACCCAGCTGCTTCTTCTTGCCCTGCCTGTAATTGTGCTTATTCATTAACGCTAGAGATGGAAAGAGAAGGTACCGCTGTAAGAGTGGAAACCAACTTCAGTCATCTTCGTCCCTGGCTCGCACCTCGCACAGCCCCGTTCATCTACCTGAGCCTATACGGGGTTGTGGATCAGACAGGGCCCTGCGTCCTCACGCCAAGAAAAAAATCAAAGAGAATCAAGTATGGACTTAGGAAAGCGTGTTAATGATTACAGAAGGCCAAATTGCCGGCCTTACGTGTAGTACAGCTTGCTTTTCATTTACAGCCCAGGCTGCTACAATTCATCCGCACGAATAGCAAAAATCTTCAATGGACCTTTCAGTTCACAAAGAAAACAAAGGTCCGCTTTAACAAGGGTGATTTATGCAATTGAATTTTAAATTTTCAACTTTGCTGCCCAAAACCAAGGAAAAAAGCCTGATCTGGCAAGAGCGGGATGCCCAGTACGACGGTGCCGGTGCCAGGCGCTGCTCCTTCCAGCACAACACAAAACGACGGCTGCAGCCTTCGCCACCGGGTTTATAAGCACACAAAGCTTTTTATTTCATTTCAAGCATTCAAATGCTGGTTTGTAACAAAACCGGGACCTCGGATGCTGGGCTGGGAAGCCAAGCTACCGCAGAAGCTCCTGGCACAGGGATGTGGCAGGGGAGCCAGTGGGTCTTGGGGCAGACAAGGTGCATGAACGTAGCCTGAAAATACCTTTTCTAGCCAGTCTGTTGGTGCATCTGTCATTCCTTTTCAATCATTTTGTTCACAAAGGATGGAAGACTCCATCACACAGGGATTGTTCTACCCCTCTCACCCTGGTGAGACCCCACCTGGAGTGCTGTGTCCAGCTCTGGGGGCACCAACATAAGACGGACATGGACCTGTTAGAACGGGTCCAGTGGAGGGCCACGAAGATGATCAGAGGAGCACCCCTGCTATGATGTTGGGAGAGTTGGGACTGAGAGAGCTGGGGGGGGTTCAGCCTGGAGAAGAGAAAGCTCCAGGGAGACCTTAGAGCCCCTTCCAGTACCTAAAGGGGCTCCAGGAAAGCTGGGGAGGGACTCTGGATCAGGGTTTGTAATGATAGGACGAGGGGTAACGGTTTTAAACTGAAAGAGGGGAGATTTAGGTTGGATATTGGGAAGAAATTTTTCACACTGAGGGTGGTGAGCCCCTGGCCCAGGTTGCCCAGAGAAGCTGTGGCTGCCCCATCCCTGGAGGGGTTCAAGGCCAGGTTGGATGGGGCTTGGAGCAACCTGGGCTGGTGGGAGGTGTCCCTGCCCAGGGCAGGGGGGTGGAACGAGATGATCTTTAAGGTCCCTTCCAACCCGAACCATTCTGTGATTCTATGATTCTATGAACACTAACTTCACAAAGCACATTAATAAAGGTGTTATTTTCTACATGTTCAAACTGCTGCGATTTTTAAAAAATTCACTTGCTTAAAAACTGTTTCTTTTCTTCACTTCCTCTTCTTCCTCCAATATCACTGGACTGAGGCGAGCAGCAGATAGCACTTAGTCATATTTTCGGTGGTAGATGGGTAACCTTACACCTTACCCTGGAAAGACTCACACCACGAGGACGGTACGATTTTCAGTTAGGTATGAGAAGCAGCACTTTGTTGTGGTCTCCGACTTCCCCAAGTCCTTACATCCAGAACTACTTGCTCTCCATTTTAGAGAGTTTCTAAATGTACTTGCTACTCTTTCACGCTCCTTCCAGAATTTACGCACCTTGAGCTGACAGCAGTACAAATAATCTCTGGCGTTAAAATTAAAGGTTTAAGAAAGACAGACGGAATGAATAAAGCTTTAAAAACTTTCCAAACCATTTGTCAGGCCATTTTTTTTCGGTAGCAGGAGGCTGGCAGCAGTGACCTGTGCTGGGAAATGCTCAGTGCACCAGCGTGGCCTTGGTGTTTGTAGGCTAATTTTTGTTTTGAGTATAACTCTTGACTCATGGAAAAATAATCTAAGTGTTTTGGGCTGGTCCCTGACTTGATCTTCCTTGAATTAACGACTGTCTGTTTCAAAATAAGTGTGGAGAAGCTTTTATGATAATGTTTTTATCCTCTCGCTCTCACCCTCGCCCGCTCTCGGAGAGGCCGGAGTCGCTGGAAGTCGGTTCCCAGCAGCTGTTCGCGATGTGGGTGGTTGGACTTTTCCAGGGAGCAGAATTCAGCCATCGGCTCTACCACGCCGCCAGGCCAGCACTGCCGCCTCCCAACAGCAAGTGACATTCCACGTTAAAAATTAATGGTGAGATGTGCAATTAAATCGGCCAGCTTTAACCAGAGTGCTACGGCGGTTGCTTTAAGGCAAATGGCAAACGTCCCTCGGAAAGTCAGTGCGCTGGGAGGCACATGGACCAAACAAAATCTAAACAGCTAAATTTAGTCCGGATAGGAAATTAGCTTGAGGTTAAGTAAAGTTTTCTGCTACTTTGTTTTGTTTTTAGATTACCCAAGAGATGTTCCTTCCTGGAAAGGGAAATAGGACAGAGATACATAGCTGTTTTTCAATCCCTTCGTTTACATGGACTCATTTCAAGTACGTTTTATCGTGTGTTTGTGATTTAAACCTTACTGGCTCCTATTTTCAGATGGAAAGACTGGAAGTGCCAGTACCAGGTCTGTGTGCAGCCCAGCTCCCACCGGTACCTCTGCCTGGGCAGGGGGGCACCTTCCTTCCAAACTCTTACCTCGTCTGAGCACAGGGGGACAATGTAAAAGTTTATTAAAAAAAAATAAAATCCTTCGCACCTAGTAGTTAGAATTGGGTTTTATTGCAAAATTGCATTCCAGAAGAGATAAAAAATGACGAGCTCTGCTATGTAACGTCTAAGCCAGAGGAGACAGAGCTCCGCGATCCATCAGCTCCAGCCAAAGCTCAGGAAAAATCTAACCCACGGACTTTCTGGATTCAGATTTTATCACCTACCTTAACATTTTTGCTTGGACATCATTTTGCTTAGAGAGACGCTTCTGAACCTAAATCCTGGCGCTCAGCAGCCACGACTGGCTGCGTGTCTGTCTGCAGACGTCAAACCAGATCTAAAAATTCTGATCTTTTTCATTAAAGGTGCCAGCTGACAGGCTACAGCTCTCCCTCTGTACACACGGATTATTTTTTTTTCCTACTTGTTTTGTTTTATATTGCAATAATCAGGGTAGAAGTAACTGTAGGAAAGCATACAGTTACAGGTTTATTTACTGATCCAGGATATAAATCTAGTTGCTTGAGCAAACACAAACTGTTTAAACAGTTATTTAAGCAAACATGAGAGATGAGGTGCGCTGGAAAGGATTCTACAAGCGCTCTGAAAGCTGGGGGGTTGGTGGGTTTGTTTTTGTTTAACAAGGCGATACCGTCACTTCTTATAACTGCTGGGGAGGCGATGGGAGAGGAAGAGGACCCTCAGCACTTGTTTAATGAGGTTTTTTTTCTCGGTAAAGCTGCGACCTGCGCTGCTGGGGAGCCCTCGCAGGGAACCTGGATTCCTAAAGGGACTCCTGCAGCCCAGGGGTGGCAAAAAAATCTGCAGAGGGGGAAACTAGCCCTGGCCGGGGCTGCCCCCGTTCCCCTTGGCTGGAAGCACAGCTGGGGGGGGTTGATCCACAGGGAAAACTGGTGAGAAACTGCTTCGGTGGCACTGGGCGTTCGGGGACTTCCAGAGCTGCGGCCGGCCAGGTTAAACAGCAACGCAGTGGAATCTCCCTTTGAAGGCTTCTATTTACTTACGCCAAAGTTATTCTTTCAGAGGAAGCGATAGGAATGTACAGCTTCAGAGCAGGAAACGCCACTCTCTCAATAACGCCGAGCATAGGAACACGGGGCGTCAGCGTGGCAGGGAGCTGGAGGGGCGGCTGCTGGGGCCAAGCTCTCCCACGGGCACTCCTGCAGGACATCGACTTCTGCCCGGTGCCCAGGCTTCCTAGGATGCTGGGGTCCCAGCCAAGCACGGCCACGTACTGAGATGGAAGAATCCTCTGTGGAACAAAAATCAAAGACATTGGAGTTTTTTTCCTTGAAACTCGGGTTACTGTTTTTTGTATGGCATCCTTACAAAGTGCCTTGAAGTCCTGGTTGGATTTGGGCCAGAGGCAGGGTGTCAGGAACAACCTCTGAACTGCAAAGCTGTGACTTCCCTGTTGCATGTATAGAATAGCTTTGGTGGTGCACCAAGGGTACACCCTGCAAATGATGCTAAAAAGTAGACGAGGACAGAGAGAAAGACATTTTTAGCCTAGCGGATAGAGTACTGTTATCCTTACATGCACTTCATAAATAATTTTTTGACTTTCTGGAGGTTTCTGAAGAGTGCATTATTCAAAACATCAGCTATTCCTTCTGAGACTGAGTGTGCTCACCAGCATCTTATGAAACGCTCACTGTATTTAATTATTAACATTTGTTCAAGTAGCTATGAGGTTTTTTCCACTCTGTACAACATGTGCGAGTTCATCTCTCAAAATGATAAGAAGGAAGATGGAGCTGAGGGTCATCTTGGCCGTCACGCCTTTCCATTGCCTTTCTTGCCGACCTCCCTCAGGACCCTTGTCATGACAGTCTGGTTTCATCCCAGCGTTTCACCGTATGGGTCCTGATGAGGCAAGCTGAGGATGCTGCTTTTAAAAAGGAAAGGAAAAAAAACCCCCCACCCAAGCAGAAAGTGATTACTGAAATTAAACACTGAATCAGCATTGCATTATGAATTTCTTCTGCATGCTCTGGCTTAGCAAAAAGTTCTCTCCTACAGCTCCCGAGACTCCATCTCCTTGGATATTCCACAGTCCCCTGTGCCACTGGAAAATGCCATTACAAAATGGCACCATTTTGAATCATTTTCTTCATAAGGTGCAGCCGCTTTCCTCTCAGCTGGAGAATGGCGATGGCTCGAGAGACCGCAAAGAAACAGAAACAATATGGTACCAGTTTCAAGATTTAGTGTGTTTTTCAGAAGGTGCCAATATGCTACATGTGTAATGTGCACATTTCTGGAAAATTATGAATCACATACTTTTTTCCTGTAAAAATGACAGCTGTTCTCTAGGATGTCAAATCTGTAACTCCTTCCAAATAGCAAAACAAATTAAGTAAGCCTAGCTAAACTGGTAGGGAGAATATTTTGAAGAATGGGAAGCGGAGCAGATTGCATCCCATTTTGCAGGGCATCTGTGACAGGGACGGGGAGAGGGGCCAGCTCCACGCCAGCACCGTGCGGATAACACGGTCCATGCATGGGACCGATGCGTCGTTATAAAAATGATTTATCTTATCAGACACCAGTTCATTCCGGTGGTGACTGAACGGGGATTTTCCTAAGCGGGTGGGCTTCTTTAATACGCAATACAATTAATACATCTTCCTGTTGACTTCCCTCCTGTGTGCGTTGGATTAAGGCTGCAGTAGATCAAGTGTCTACAGCAAACCAGGGGAGACACCAGCTCCAAGCTGGCAAGGAGCTTCCAGCAATCACCGCCCGTCCCCCTGCGCGTGAAGGAGCCAAACGCCAACAGTCCCGAAGAGCGCGTGTCGTACAGACGGGAACAAACTCGTACACACTTGAAAATGCCTTCGTGGCCTTTGCAGCGCTACAAAACCACGTTGCGTGTTAGTTTCTTTGTGATATTTGCCCTTATTGTTGAGATTACCTGGTACCAGTGTTTTTCTTCTTTGATCGTCTTGCAGGGGCCAAATCACCGCAAAGGAGTAATTCCCATTTATGCGCTCTTCTTTCAGGTAGAAGCAGTTAAGCATGAAGCTTCATCACACAGATTTTACGCTGGAGTAAGAATTCCCATAGCGAAAATGGTGCTTCTGCCTGTTTGTGAAATTACCTTCATTTAAAGCAGTAATTTGATGTTGAGAAGAAAGGCAAGCAATTACAGCAATCGCTCCCTGTGGTACAAGTACATTCACGCTTTTTCTGCCTTCTGACTGCAAAGACAATATTTACACATGCATACAAATCATATCACGTATTGAACTAGTGCTAGAACTGCAAATATTAAAACTGCAATGATACTGTGTTGATATTTTAAACACTTGATGACCAGAAAATGCCAAGGCTTTGATAAAACAGCTGGTTTTCAGGCGTTTTGCAGGGCCCATCTTCAGGAATTCACTTTCTGAGAGTCTGCGGACATTAAGTGTCAGGGAATTTATTTCATCAGCCCTTTCTAACGAAGCCCCGTATCACCCGACAGGGCATGACAGAAGAGGTCCGCCCTGGTGCTCAATGTATTTGCTAACTCTTTTCTTCCTGAGGAGCAGGGAATGCTCTGGGAATGTAAAGAGCAGCTCAAAAAATCCCTCTGCCTTCGGTAGCAAGTTGCACGTTGAGACGCCGACGGAGAAGATTATCATAGTACACATGTTGTTGCAGTTTAATTATTCCCTTTCCTGTAAAGAGCCTGGCTCTAATTAAATGGCAAAACAAAGTGAGAACTTTTCTCCAAGCCATTTTAAAGTGCTCACTTCCTCCTCTGTGTTCTGCGGTTTATTAGATTTGAATGAGTAATGGGGTGGTTTCATTTGTTTAGTAAAATTAAAGTGGTCAGTAACAATTTCCTGTCTGAGCAAACCGTGGGCCGATTAATAATATTGGTGATGGTGGTGAACAGGGGTTTTTTTGGCAGCACGCAGGTTGTGCTGCCAGCCTGCTGCTGCCGGGGGGTTTCCAGAGCCGCTGGTACTTACCAGGCTGCGTCTCAAGCCTCGCCGAGACAAGCGTTGTGCTGACAGGGCTGGCACAGGAGGAGTTCGAGAGGTGCCTTCAGAACTGCACACCAAAGCAGCGTGGAGGAGATAACGTTTTGAACCCAAACTGATCTTCCTTCTTACCCAGACATCTCATAATTTGCATTTGCAGGGCCAAGCCTGCGTGCAGTACGAGCACTGGAAGCACCGGCGAGGTGTCCGGGTTTGGAACGTGCATCTATCATTCCGGATGGCAGAGAAAGTGTTTTGCCTGGTCCTTTCCAACGTAATTCCCAGTGTTGCTGGCAGGGATGGCCATGCCTACCAGGGAATCCCTTTACTTTTCACAGATAAACACTCTTCTTTAACCGGCATGTGGCAATTTTGCAGAACCCCATGACCCTGGCTCAAAACTCTACAGCATCCCGTGAATTTGAACTAACAGCAAAAATGGCAGGGAAATCAAACGCATTGTGCAAACCTTGGCACGGGATTCAGTATTTTCGCTCCTGCTGAAAACACCTTGGAGAACTTTATCTCTGTTTAAACCCGAAAAAAGGCGCACGTAACCAGGGGCTACAGTCTCCCAACCTAAATTGCAATTACCAGTTGACACAAACAATATTTAGCAGCTGGTTTTCCCATACGCATTACAGATTTTTGTCTGAATTTTATTCATTGCCTCTTCAGAGAGTCAGACACACAGACCGGTACTGATCAGCTCACCTAAAATCCAAAATGACACAATTCTCTTGCAAAAGGCATTTGGGAAAGGATGAACTCTACCGCAGTAATTCTTGCTATGCCTAAACACTGATGTGGTATTTGTGGCAAGTAAACGCTTACTGCATGTAAACGAGATTGGACTCTGATATGACACATAAAAAATAATAAAAAAAAGGCATAGTCCATGAATTTTCAAATGCGGTGGCAGACACGGAGTACCAGAGAAACATCAGACTTGTTGCAACACCTATTGAGTCAATGACAAAAATGCTGCCTCCAATTATTGCTGTTCAGTCGATGACAAATACAATGCCTCTGCCATTAGTGGGCAAATACAAGGGCCTGTCAGCACGTAAGACTTCAAAACCCGACATCGACATCCAGCAGCTTGTTTAAAGAGCCGATTCAACAGACTGCTGGCATGGCCTTGTGCTAGACTTACTTCTTCAGCCTTTGCCCATTGATCCTGACGTCTACAGATGATCATTAACTGACTTGGCTCTTTCTAGAAGCTGCAGAGTTTCAAGGGTCATGGTTAGCTAGAGGGTTGATAAGCACAGATTCTGTCAATAAAATATTTTGTACATCAACGCCAGTGCTTTTTACAAGGGATGCCCGAACATGTACAGCCTCCACAAGGATTGTTCCACCCAAGGTTCAATTCCGGAGTATTTGAGTTCCCTTAATTTTTACTGACAGTGGTGTCAAAAGGAGATGCTCAGCATTTACAGAAAATGTTGGTGGCACATGGACTCCAGCCCTCATGGAAAATGCTAATTGCTTATCTCAGGAACACCACTCACTGAGGCAAGATTTTCAGCTTAGAAAAAAGTAAAATGACTTCTGTGAAAGGCAAAGCACATGCTAAGTAGATATATCTAAAAAAAAAAACATTTTAAAAAGAAGCATACTTCTTTCCTTAATCATACTTCCTAACGCAGATAACACCAAGCCTTTGCACAGAAAGGAAGTCAGAGAAATGACGCTGCTCCACACGAACAAGCAGGTTGCGTGGGCGTAACCGAAATCAGAAATTACACTAATAAATAATGTCTCCCCTCTGACACCCCAAAGTGCTCTGCAAATGTTATTTCATTTGAGCAACAGCGACGGGCAAATATTTTATACTTTTAGAGCTGAAGGTTCAGAGAAAAGTAACAATGTAAGTGTCTTCCTTGAGGTGAGACGCAAGGCTAACGAAGAGCAGGAACGGTACCCCTGTGTTGTGACTTGTAGACCTGTGGTCTAACCACCAGACAAGAAAGGGCTTATTAAAATTAACAGCATTAGAAAAGATTATGCTCCCCAGCAAAATACCAAGTTCCTGTGAAGACCTGTGAATCGCTTGCATAGCTTTTACAAAAAGTTATTTAAGAGACATCGTCTGTGGTTCCTCTGTGTGCATCTGTGTCAGGACCTTTGAATAGTTACTCAGAATTCAAACGTGTTTCTTTCCACCTTGTCTGCAAAACTCAGATTTCAGGTACAGATTACACCCTGTCTGCTTCACGGCAGGAAAACAAAGTGCCTAGACCTTCCCCTTCCTCATTTAAAAAGAAACCGTCTTTTTGCTAAAAGTTCAAAGCAATGAGATTGCAGCTATTTTGCCAAACCAAATACTTGGCCAGAAGTCACCTTAAAATTTTAAATTGCTGATAAATTACATCAATCCCTCCAATATGGATCTGGGTTTGGGGGTAGGGGGTGAAGCATGGCCACCATCCGTTCCAAGCCACCGTCTTCTGTCACCTCCTTGAGTCAGTCAGTCCCAGTGTTACCTCACTTGAAGAACTGATTTTAGCACCTGATGGGGTTGGCGAAGCAGGAGTGATCAGTCTGGCCCACGAATCATGTTTGTCACAGGGTGAAAATAAGCAACTGCAGCCTCTCCTCGTGTCACGCTCATTTGAAGGGTAAATTTGATCACCAGCCCGTTTCCTTTACCCGTAGGTTCTTGCTGAAAATTGGCAATTTTCTCTGTACTAAGGCATGGGCTCGGATGACAAAGCCTGGTTCTAGATTATAGGAAGAGAAAGTTTGGGGGTGTTCGCGTCTCAGCTTTCCCGCAGTTCCACACATGTTTTTTAATTTATTTTTGATTGAATAACATTTTCCAAGTGGGCTCTAACTTTACGAAAGCCCTAAATGAGCCTAATCTAGATCACTTGTGCAACTGTTTTTTGTAAGTCCTTATGAGTGTACATGCTACTCCGTGCCCTTTCTGACCCTCCAGCCCATGTCCCTTCCTCCTACCCGACTTCCACACTTGGAATTTTAGTGCAGGACTCTTGGCAGCCCCTAGTCCTTGCAGCTGTGACTTCTTCTGCAGCCACCCATGCAACCCTGCAACCCTCAGAGGGGACAAAATAACAGCCTGTTTCAGAGCAGGGGATCTCATTTAATGGCATTAGATCCACACCTTGGGTATAAATTGTTCTTTCCGGGGTGACTCTCTTCCAAAATTTCTGTGTTACAGCTGACATACTCTGCAATGCTGATACACAGGGAGGCAGGCTCAGCCCAGAGCTGATGCAGCAGTGCCGTCCTGTACCAGGGTTATGATTAATTCTGCCTTTCAGCACATGAAACATTGGCTATCAATCTCTTTCCCCTCCTCTTCTACTGTAACAACAGCAGAGACGCTACCTGAGATATATTATGGTGACATAAAATATGATGATTATTTATTTAGAATAAGTGAAATGTGATTTAATGGAGCATGCGTTGGGCTCCAAGCCAATGAGCGGGTTCTGGTGTTCTGGGCTTCAGTGTAGACACTCTATAATCAGGGTTTTCAAATGAAAAGCAGCGTCAACTCATGAGCATTTTAAAAGCTCGTCTTGGCCCTACCCCAGCTCCACTGCTGGTTGAATTGCAGCCTTTGGCCTGACTCTCCCATCACTTGAGATGGGAGAAAAACAGGCTCCAGCTCTAGATGAGCTCTTTACTCCTGCTGGACTCCAGACACAGGGCTCTCAAAATTGCATTTCCAGACAGGCGAAGCTTTGCCCGTGGGAGCTGGAGCTGCCTTCTGAGCAAGCATTTCCCACACACAGGGAGGGGGCACCCGTGGGGGCACTGATGGATACGTCAGAATAATGTTTGACTTTGCCTAAAATTTGGGTGCAGCAGCAATCGCCCCCGTGCCGGCCATCGCGCAGGTTCCCGAGGCAGGTTTTGCTTGGCACCGGACATCCCTCCCGTGAACGTGGACTGGGATGTCTTAAGGGATTTAAGCCTAAACTTCAGTTCCCCATCTCTCGCCAAGTTCTCACTGTGCTCTCCAGCAATCCCACCGCCGAGGGGATGGTGCAATGGCCAGAGATGAAAAGGAGCACGCCTCAAAATGAAGCCACGCCACTGGGGAATAAAGTCACGTAGCTATGGGAAAAACATGTGTCTTTGAAGACTTCCCTTGAATTTAGCACACGCATTCTGCTAGTTATAAACTGTCTTTTTATATAACTTGACCTAACAACATCTGCAAAATTCTTGCCTTTTCGAAACAGCTATGAATAGGTCACTGTTTATTTCTGATTAAGCCTGATTCATTTATCATTCTGCTCAGACTTTCATTCCTGTAAATACATTTACTCTCAGTATTTAAAATACATTTCTCGTAGTAATTCTGAGGTCAGGAAAACAGCCTGCCAAAGACTATGTCTGCATTTCTACAGCATAAAGTTTATTTTTTGCTTGATAAAAAAAAAAAACAACAAACCAAATAAAGGCAGTGTGCTTGCACTAAGTCACAATTTTGAAAGGAAATGTAAGGCAGTCATTTCTGTAAAAGCTTTAGCAGTTAACAGTTGGCTGAGTATTTAAGTATAAACTGTTCCTAGAGACAGTTCAATAAAACCTATGTTCAATTAGTTGACATATTGTAGGAAATGTAAAACATTTCGGGATAGCTGCTAGTAGATAAATTGTACAGGTAGTAAGCTCCCAAGCTCACACACATCATTTTTCACGTGTTCTTACACAGAAGCCAGTTTTAAAGCAGAATTAAGGCTAAAATACATTCTATCAGAATTCAGAGCCCGCTGGCTAATTACGATCAGATTTGCAAGCGCCTAACAAATCCCGAAGATAATGACATCCCTGCCCATATGATAAAAATTGGCAGGGGGTGGGGAGGAGGGACGTGTGTCGAGATGCTGGCAGAGAGGACACGTGGTCCTTGGCTGCGGTCCTGCCCGCTGGGCAGCTGCCCACAGCCCCGTCCGCCCCCGGGGACAGCCAGGAGGACATGGGAAGGAGCTCGGGGCCTCGCAGCGCGGGGATAAGGGTCAGGCACAAATCCGTAAGGTTATTACTTGGCTGCACAGAGAACAGCTTGTTTCTCCGCAAAATGTCCGCTCGAGGCTTTGACCTTGTGGTTTCCGTGTATTTCCCAAATTACTTTTGTTTCCTGCAGTGGCAGCAGGTAACCCCAAGAGCTGGCCCAGGGGGTGAGCTGTGGATTGGCCCTGCTGCGGGATGCACACAGAGCCAGGAGCTGCTTCAAGGGCTGAAGGGACCCGTTAATACCCAGCTCCAGCCCCAGCTTGTGGCCGTTTCATAGGTTCCTGCTTTAGCTGCTATAAAGCCAAGCGACCGCATCACTTCTCCAATGGGTGTTGGACTAATTTTGGCCTGACGATGGAGGTGAAAAATGAGTTGCCTCTTCCCTGCACAGCTGCACTCTGATCTCCTTATGATTTCATCTGTATTTCTAGAAATTTAGACGTTTCCTGAAATATCCGACTATGCAATCCCTTCGTGGCCCTTCAGCATCCCCACCAGTTCCTACCACTCAACCTGTTTGTTAAAATTAGCAAAACATTACATAAAGGCTAAGACGGTTTTCATCCCTTGCAGTTTTGTCATTTTGGTGTTAAGTGAGTTCAGCAAAAGGGCGTTTTAACGAACACAAACTAAACTAACTTTCCAAGAGAGGTCCGTGGGCAAGGCTGGGAAGTTGCAAGAGCCATGAGGTAGCTGCTAGGAGAATGCAGACAGATGTCGGAGACATTTCTCTATTTGTAAACAAACAAACAGCCCGACACCCAAATCGGGCCAGTCTGGTGGAAAATATCAAAGTCATGACCTCCATCAAATGAAAGAAAACAGATTACACAGCAGCGGTACTCGCTGTTTTCCGTATCTTTGGGTAGGTTGTGCTGGTTTTACCAGGCTCTCCAGGGGAGCTGAACTGAAGTGACCGCTTTAGGTTCCAGTGAGGTGTTTTTTTTATTTCACCATCACCATCTGAAAGGGGACAACCCAGTCTCCACTTGGTTTTGTTTTTCTTCCTGGTAATCTCCTCTGGTCTCATGTCTACTCCATAATTTCCTTTCTTTTTTTTTTTTTTTAACTTCTCCCTGTTGTCTTCTTTTCCTCTCCTATTTTACCCTTTCCATTAACTTTTCCCCTGTTCAGCTCTAACTCCCTTAGAGCTCTACATTTTTACTCCTTAAAATTAAGTCCTTAATCCAACGCTGTTATTTGCACATGTATTTGTTCCAGCAGTTTGAGCTTAATATGCCACGTCTCATTCACTGAATCATATTCCCCGGCTGCAAACAGGCCCACAGCCTATTGCAAATATAAAAAATAATGGATATTTTAAGCTAGCCTTTCATGTGACTGAATTAACTTATTAGATACGATAACTTGACCAGTTGCAATTCCTAGCCTTGCCTTTAGTTCTGCTGAGGAACAGTCCCATTACGCTACAGCCCCATTTATACAAGCCAGGCACAGACTGCAAGTGCCACGTGGGTTTGGCCGCAGCATTGAAGAAATAAACCTTTATGATAACATACTTCTAATTTTGATTTCGGATGCCTCATTCCCTTCCAAGTGATGGTGTTCGGAGGTGAGCTTCAGGAGTGGGATATTTTCAAATTTTGCAAACAGAAATCCTTTTTGCACGTCTGACCTTTCGTGTATCTGGATTTATCATGGTGATTTAACGAAGTCAGTGTATTTGTGAAGAAGTGTGCAGCCAGGGCATCTCTGTTTACCTACTCTACACGCCTAAAAGGGGTGACTTGGAATTGTATCGTAGCTCTTTCCCAGTCTCACCATGGTCCCAGACCTTCCTGGGTACCTCAGACAGCAGTGGAGGTGCTCCAGTGGGAAAGTCTTCATTGCCACCAACTGGGCACTTTCAATCCCCTTTCTCCAGCTGTCCCCAGACACGTGCCTCTGGGATATCACGACCTCATGCCTTCCCTGCCGGTAATCCATCCCCTACCCTCCTTGCAGTGACTCACTGCTGCCCACGGGAAAGAACTGAACCACAATCTCAGCAACTTCTGCTGACCCCATTTACAGCCCGCAACGCAAACACGGGCAGCAGACCAAAGCGGAGGTGGAAAGCTGAGCTTTTCGTTAAGCAAGCGCATCGTAGGACCCTGGAAAGGAAGATTTGTTTGCGTGCTGCTCGCCCCGGCATGCCTGTGCATGCTCGCGCTGCATTCCTGAGGGAAGCTGGGTTTCTGCGAGGACGGGAGACGGAGCCGGGACGGGAGCCGCGTGGGAAGACAGCTGCTACGCTCCTTTCTTTGATAAAGCGGTGGTTGAGTCCACCTACGAGAGAACCACTTTTGCGGTCTTTGTTTTGGCAAGCCTGCTCTATAGAAGTAAATTCAGCTCCTTGCTTTGTAATCTGGGATGATTTTAAATCTCTTTCTGCCTTTTGAAGTTAAGAATAATTAAAGTCGTGCTGGCAAACAGGGGAGGTGATAAGTAGCAAAAGCCAAATTTCAGGCTACAGGCAATCTGCATGGGCCTGGGATCCGCCTGATGAATAAAATGAAGCCAAAGGAGCACAGACTAGTGGGGTTATAACACCTAAGGAGAGGTAAACCCAAATTATTCCCTTGTAGGGAAAAAAAGAGGTACCATTTTGCCTCTTTGGGCTAAAACCCGTGCGGATAAGGTGGATCCCCTTGCTCTGCAGAGGGATGGAGCCTCTGACATCCTGCTGCATCTCTAGGGACAGTGGGGAAGCTATAGGCACAGCGTGCTCGGCATCCCCCGCTGAGGCCAGCCCGGCCAGAGACACCCCGTCACAGACAGCACCTCCAGGGCAGAGGGGAGCTGGGTGGAGGATGCGGCTGTGCTCATCCCTCAACTTCAGACCTTGCAACGAAGACAAAGCCTTGGGGGAATTCAGGCGGTATTTTTTTTTTGTTGTTTACTTAGCTTGTGGGAGTTTAATGTTTAATCGTTGCAGAGGAGTGAGTGGGTTAGTCATGTAATTGTTAGCCATGATTTCTGCCTTTTTTCCTTTTGTCCTTTGTTCTTCCTTATCGCGTCTCTTCCATTTTGTGGACTAAATTGGCTTCCTATCACAGCCCTCTGGTCCTTGATTTCTCAGTAAGCTGCAGTTTTATAGCATTCACAAGCGTCTCTTCGTTTAAACAACTCGAATTAAGGGCATAGGAGCCAGGGGCGGTCGGCGCTTAGACGGCTCCCTAACCTCGAAGGCGGAGGATGCTCCCCCAGCAGCCGGGCACTGGTCCAGGCTGGTGCCCATCGCTGTGAGTACCGCCACTCCCGCAGATCCAAAAGCCAGCTCTGTACCGTGCTCCCAGCCTTCGCAAGGCTGAAATTCCCCAGTCTCCAGCGGTGATGGTGGCTGATTTCTCAAAGGAAAGAAGCACAAAAGGAAAAAGTGACGGTGTGACTCCAAACAAGGGAACCGTTTGCTGTTTAGCGAATAGAACACTTCTTTATCCACCAGCCTGAAACCGTAAAACAATGTAAGGGCTTGGAGGTTGGTAGATAAACGTTCCATTAGTTGATACTACATAAAGCAACCCCGCAGGGCTGTGCCCTAAGGGGCAGGTTTGTGTCCCAGCGTGGCTCGGGGCCGCCCCCAGCATGGGTTCAGCTCTGCTCTCTCCCAGCATCTGCCACAAAAACCAGCTGCTCTATTTTGCCCATCCTTTTTTTCCCTTAAAAATGTCAGGTCTGGCTGTGGTCTGCCACGACGAGCTACGCTGCTACACTTTTAACGGACAGAGCCAAATTTATTTAATGATTTTGATTACTCCTGCTGGTTAATAATTAATTCAAAACAGGAGCGTAAGATACTTCTGTTGGGTTCTTATTGCTTTTAACAAAACTGAAAGATGCTTTTAACAGAACTGTAACTCAATTAATCTCTGTAAAAAGAAACATATGCATCTTAATTGCCATCAAATATTTATTTCATCTTTTTCCCCTGCATCAGCTCTACCTTACTCCTTTCTAACCTTAATTCATCCATGTGTTAGTGGTTCATAAGACATTATTTAACATCTACAGAGGTTTTTACATGGTACTGAGGTCATTCCGAGTCAGACACATGGCCCATGCCATTACAGTTGCTTTTAAATGTTTCTAAGGTGTGATGAGCCTACCAAATGATGCAAAGAATAAGTCATTTCTCTTTTCTTTTCCCCAAGACAAAACAGGATTGACAGAACCAGTCATCTTTTCATCATTAATATCAGAATTGCACTCAGTCATAAAGAAAAGACTGACACATTTCATAGCCCAGTTGTTTACAGAATAATAATAAAAAATCCTAAACTGTCACAGAGCAGCCCAATACACCTTCCGGAAATGTTGCCTTTCCAGATACCAGGGGAAAGAAAAAATCCAATCCACTCAGCACAGAAATAGGCTCCCTACCTTTGAAATATAAGGCCACCTGGCTCACTTAGATAAATTACGGCTGGATGAGCGCGGTAGCTCGACGGCAAAGGTAGCGTTCAGCATGAGAACAGCTGTCAACATCTGTCTGCTCTAGGATGACAGACTGCAGGGAGCAGCGACGCCAGCCCTGTCACCGGCTGAGCGGATGACCTGGCAATGCTGCTGTTTACACAACCCCTCGCAGCTATTGCCACAACCTGTGGAGCTGGTTTGAGCAAGAGTGGAAAAATCTGGGGAGAGAAAGGAAATGCTGAAAAGCCAGACAAGCCAGAGCAATATCTGGAGCGGTGCTGGGTGCATTGTCAGTTAAATAATTTTCGTCAGCGGTTCAATTTCATCCATGTTCAACCCCAAGTGTACTTGTTGATGGCAACAGGGCTTAGAAAAAGGGCTCCAGAGGAAAATTGTTATCTCCTAGGGCATCTTTGGGGTCAAGAAGGAGAGGACATGATTGCTTTTGAACCCCGTGCCCCCGGCTATCTCAGTGCAAAACCCTGTTCCGCACCTCAGCGGGGCTGGGGCCGGCTCTACCCCACCAGCAGTTATCAGTTCAGGGTGGCTTCCAGATAGGTACTGTTGGCAACAGGGGATTTGATAGACAATGTCATAACTGCATCCGCTACCATAAGAACATACTAAAAAAGCCTTCTTCTTGCGCTGACTCCAATAAAAGTGTAAATTGTAGAGAGAATGGCATAAAGGCGCAAGCATTTTAAATTGGTAAGATGTGAGTTGGACAGTTTTCGATGACAAAATATTCACAATCCATTTACATGAGTAACCCGTTGCATAATGTGAACAATGTGCAAGCACTTTGGCTTCTTATATTAAAAATTACAGCAGTTGG
The DNA here is from genome assembly GCF_963924245.1 of Chroicocephalus ridibundus. NCBI lineage: Eukaryota > Metazoa > Chordata > Aves > Charadriiformes > Laridae > Chroicocephalus > Chroicocephalus ridibundus. The sequence goes on along the minus strand of NC_086289.1, from coordinate 5,393,711 downwards.
AAGTCAAAAACACTGAAACTTGGTTGAGTTCGGGACCAAATTTCTAGCTGTTTTAATCCCCGTGGTCAATTTTAATCTTTCCTCCAATGTGAATAACAAGTGACATTACTGAAGGCAGCAGAGTTTGCAGGATGACACAAAGGGAGGTAAAAAAGCGAACTGTGCTGGGAGACTCTGGCAGCTCCTCAGAAGCAATGAGGTAGGAAAAATGAGGATTGTTCTAGAAGGATGGCAGGCATTTCACCCAAAGAAGTTACAGGAGTGATTAGAGCTGAAGTAAGCACAGTTCTTCTGCTCAAAAACCAACCTAAGACACTACAAAATATTTTTTCTGAAGGAGATGTAAAACAACATTCAAGGAACAACCTGGGGATGGGGCACCAAAGGGCTAAAAAGCTGGGATTTGGGAATGTCACCAGAACCTCAGCATGTCACACATTTTCTAAACCTGAGCATTCAAAGATTTTTTCGTTCCTTCTAGATATTCTGAAATGGTAACCAATGTTTCTACTTTCCTTTTTAAATGTAGGCACAGAGTTGAAATTTTTGTTCTGTATTTGAAGTTGTGTAATGTAATAAGGTGGATTTCCCAGACATATACTTATCTTTTAATAAATAAATAATATCTTTAATAATTGCTTCTTGCATTTTATTTTATGAACTTAAAAGTTACGATGTTAGTTGTTAACCAGGGTCCCCATACACTTCAATTCTTGTACATTTTTTAATGGCCACCGATATCAGTTGCTTCCCAGCCCAGCAAATTGTTCCCTGCCTGTACAGAAATCAAGACAGCTCTTTGCTTTTATGAATTAAAACATGTTTCAAGCATATATCCTTCAGGCTTACGAAACTGGCCCATCAGTCCTGGGCCAGAAAGGGCTGTTTCCTCTGTGCTGAAAGCAATGCTGAATTTTGCTCCCAAAGGAGAACGGATCCTGCAGTGCCTTGACCTGCCCTGGCGCGGGAAGCCGGACCAGCCTTTCCCTTGACACGTGCTGCTTCCTGAGCAGGGCTATCGTTTATTTGGGTGGGTGCAGAGATGACCCACGTGCCCCAGGGATGTCCAAGGGTGGCTCCGAGAGTGGGACGGAGAGGTGCTCCTCAGGTTGAGCTCCACGTCCCCCACTGGCACAGACTGGGTCAGGATCAGGCTGGTTCACACCAGCTTTCGGCTTTAATACCGCCTCCGTGCCAGCTGCAGGGTGCCAGGTCATACTTGATCTGGCACGGCGCCTGCCAGGGCAAAAGTAATCTGGGAAAAATGTTGAACCCCATCTGAAATTATCAAATGAGCTTGTGCTGGTGCTGTGCTCTGTGTCACGGGGCTGAAGCACTTCTGACCTTGTACCAGGGGCCCCTGTAGTTACTCCTCTGATGTTAAACAGTGCATTTATAGATGCTGCTCTTTGGATCACCTCCTGCAGCGCTGTTCTTCCTAGTAAAAACCTTGGTCTAAGACTCTGCACATCCATCAGTGGGTGCCAACAAGAGGGGTGGAGGGCTGGTGGCACCAGCAGTGGAACTCTCGCCGCCTGGCACGGCTGGATGGAGAAACACAGAGCGCCACCAGCGAGGGATTCCCCAGCCTGGGAAATATTAGCCACAGCTAAGTCAGAAGGCTATGCCAGGGGCAGGGCATTGCAACGCACTTCGGGATCTTCTTATAACTGAAAGAAAGTTTTCTTACTTCCACCCATCATGGACTGCAACTTAGACTGTCCCTCCAAGACTATGAGTTGTTATGGTGAGGTATAATGTTACAGTTCCAGGCAAAAGTACAAATGGGAGCAGCTTCAACCATCTGTTTTGCTCCACACTATACTACCTAACATAAATGTAAATGATCCCTGCAATACAGTGCATAGTGAAAAATTAAATAAATGAAATAGTGTACCTCATTACCTCCATCTCACATTCTGTGTGCTCCAGTGGAGTATCACTTTTTCTAGTACTAAATCATGTTTCCACTGTTGTATACCTTCATAGGTAGACCTCAAAGCCTTCACAAGGGAAGGTGTGTATTACTAACCAGCACCCGGTGAAGGATAGCTGCTGAAAGGCAGGCACGGGGAGGCTGCGAGCAGCCCGGCATCACATCTGTGACGCTGCCAGAAAGCGAACTCAGGTGTCTCGACCTTCTGTCGTCATCCCAAGACCATTATAACATTGGGTGCTGGCTTTCTCTAGGGTATGCTGCCGCTCAGCCCAGTGACAGTAAGGAGCAAAGCACCGTCCTGAGCTGAGTAAGTGACTGCAACATCCACGCAAGCTGAAAGCCCTCCGGGCGGTTTGCATATATTCCAGTGCAGAATACGCCCTTTTCTGAAGACGATTAAGCTCTCCTCTTTTAAGCTTTGGAATGAAAGAGATAGTCCCCATCTGAAAAAAAAAAAAACACAACAACATTTTAAACTTTTTATTACGGAGACATTATATTTTAACGATAATGCACTTTTTTTTTTTTTTAAGTGGAAGAGCTCTAGGCTAAAATAGAATAGGGAGGGGAAAAGGGCTTTTTGTTTTTCAGTAGTAAACTTTATATCTAAAGATGATGGAAGAAAATTCGAAACGTACTGTTTGATGGAAACTGAAGAATCATCATATAATATATTTCAGTATAATACTATGCACATAGGAATGAGGAAAACAACTTCAACATAAGAATATTAAACTAGTGCTAATGAGCTCAAAGTGTTTAAATATGACTTTCAGGGAACTCGAGTGCTTAACTCAAATGGCTGAGAAATCTCTTCATCACTGTGCATCAGTACTCATACACCGCAGTTACATCAGGGTGCTCTTCCACCTCAGTATCAAATTAATAACAAGATCCAATGACTGGCAGCTGAAGCTGAATGAATTCAACCTCCATGTGCGATTAAATTTCCAAGTTCTGTCAACATAATTTCATCAAAAGAGACGAAGCTTTGGCTCTCACTTCGAGGCTTCAAAATGCATATTGTAAATATGATTTAAAGCAGCTTCTGAATTAAACTCTCTGCTTATACGTGCAGGGATTTTAATGCTTCTGCTCCTTTCCTCCCCCTGGGAGGCATGGAGGGATGAGGCTTGTCAGCGTTGCCCTCAAGGTGCCCATCACGCACACACAGTTTTGCTGTAAGGCAATGATTTAGGGAAACCTCCTTCTTCAGCGCTTTAGCTAATTGCCTGTACAATCCAGGGCACAGTTTTCCTTCACTACCCGTTAGCTACTGATAGCTCGGGGATCAGTGCTGTCATCTTCTCAAGCTTCAGAAATGGTCCATAACCGGAGGTGAACAGGGGCGTACTGCCGAGGTGGAGAAGACAACCTTGTTTCTTAGAATCCGTCTTGCTCATGTGTTTGAAATCACAGCGATTGGCAACCCTGAGGTACGAAGCGGGGTTCTTCCCCAGGTCATACTGACAGGAACCTTGGAGAACTTTTGCGAATCTCTTCATCATGGTAAATAATTTAAGTAGGTAGTACATATTGCCTAATCAATCCCGTGTCATTGCAGAAAACTCAGACATTCATCCTCTGGGATAAAGTTTAATGACGGAAAAGCTTTCCTTGGTTGCTAACGCTGGAGGTGTCAGCAGAGTAATGACCTCTCCTGATCACAGCCTCCAGGAAAAGTAGTCCCGCTGAGTTCAGTAACACTCCTCTTAAAATAGTGCACAGGAGACATACTGCATGTGGATGGAATTTGCAATATTGAACCCATAAAAAAAAGAATATAGTGAGAGCATTTTGCTCTACACTTAGTAATTCACTGGCCAGGCTTTTTCCTTCTTTTTCACTGTAACACAACTGTTAGTTTTAACAAAACCGTTTTGTCTAAGGCAGAATTAATTTCTTTAGAGCAATGAAGTGAGGTTTTGTCTGTGGTGCTTTATTTCTGTGTATGTATAAAGTCGCTGAACTTCCTCTGCTGGGTAAAATTATCCATCGTGAAAATACAATTAGAAAAGTTAAGAACTGGGATATTTCAGAATCGTTGAATATTTCTGCTTCATTGTCAGGACATGCAAGATGTGTATTTATATATACAGGGTATGTATTTGATATCCATAGTTATATCTGTATATCTGTATATACATATATAGATAGATACATATTACTCATTTTGGTATTACTATTATTCACGTATGTTCTACTGGCAGTTTCCATACCTTGTGAAATAAATATGTGCTCTTAAAGGTGCATATTGCAGCAGGTCACCCATCAATTGTTATTTAGTATAGACTGTATTTTGAGCAACTGGAATCCCAGCAGGAATTGGTGTCCAAACTCTCTTACCCGTTTCAGTGATGAGGATCACAAGCAGCTCATGAGCAAAGGATCGGTACAGAAGGGGCCTGCCAATATTTTTTCCCGGGCATGAAGACTGTTGTGAGAATACCTGCCAGCTTTTGAAAGCTATGAATAGAGACAACTGGAGAGGAAATAAGTGCCTGTCTCATAATTCTGCTGGAATACACCGGGCTGCGAGCCAATTTCTAAATTGAAGTCAGTGGCATTGCATGGGGCAGGAGCCAGTGCAGACCTTTTTCTTCAAAATTTTTAGACATTGCAGGGTAGGTAGAAAATAGATTCTGTCCTTCGTAATCTTTGCACACCTATTTTGTATTGCAGAAGACTGGGAAAGTATCCGTGTGAAACCAATCACTTCAGATCTAAAGTTTATCTGTTTGTCACCACAATGTCTTTCAATTGTTACATTTGCACACTCCATAGAAACGAATACCGAGAATACTGAACTGCTTCAAAGTCAGTGAGCTCAGCTGACCTTTAAGTAGCCTGTGCACCAGGACAACATCATAACACTAGAACTATGAGCAGCCTCCTACTGAAAACAAATTTTGCTTTATATCGAGGCATTAGAGACGACTATATTTATGTTTCTATACGCAGAAGGTTGTCTTGGACATCAAAGATTGATGCCTGAATGGTTTAGCGTGGAGACATATCCTGTTGGGCTCACCTGCACCTTCTGTGTAATTCATGGGGGAAAGGCTGCGTCGGTGGCAGCTGAATTCTCCATCTCGCACCGGGGAAAGGCTGAGCTCTTCATCTTTTGGTTCCCCACGTGCTTATTTCCTGAATATACTTTTGTGAACAGCGCAACTTACAGAATATGGCTATTTTAAAAGTTTGTATCTCAGCTTAAGCAAAGATAGCTCTTTATATTCCTGATTGTCCCCTCACTAAATTGCAAACATGGGGAGAAATAGGTCTTCTCAAAAGGAGGGTTGCAGTAGTCTTCCATGATGGAAACTATGGTAAACTACAATATGAAGTTTGCTACCCAATTCCAATAAAATATATTAAATGTAATGATCTTTTTTTCCCTTTCCCGAGTCCTGTTATCACAACACATGGTTATTCAAACCTTTTTTGGCAGGCTGGAAAGCGTATTTGAAAGTTAAGGCATATTAGACTGTAGACTGCCACAGTTTTCATTCTGCCACCTTCTGTGTGTGCCTTATGAAACGGCTTCTGATTGCACGGCTTTTTGATTGCAAAAAAGGGCATATCGTTTTTGCAAAGGGCTCTTCCACGCACAGTGCCATGGCAGACCACATCCTGCAGTCATTTAATGAGCTGCCACAGTCATAATAGTTGTGTCAGCATAAGAAATGTCAAATCAGGACCTAAGCAGGGGAGGGTTGTGGTGTTGGCTACTGTTACTTGTCTTACATTAACTCCAGTAAAACCCTGTTAAGTGAAAATCATCAAAAAAATGTCCAAATAATTGTGAATGGAGTCCAGATTGAAAAGCTTCTGGCTCGTGCAGCTGCAGAGTGTGTGACCCAGCCAGGGTTTGATAGGAAAAAGTTGCCATGGGAATGGTACGGCATTGTTTGTGGCTGACTTCAGCCTTTATTGTTGTGCTCTGATTACAGCTTTTGTTCCGCTGTGAAGTATGGTTGTTAAATGCCAGCTTGAAACAATGATGTATTTACATGCAATGCCTGAGTTAAAATTATTTCTATTTTTAGAGATATCACTGATTTAAACTGGGGGAAAAAAATCTCAATTACTGTTTCGGAAAACATTAAACATTTTAGTATAAATATAGTGTATGCTTAGAAGATAATTCCCATTAAAATGGGTTAAATATCATTCCTGGAAACTGTTATTCACCACTAGGACCATGGTGACTGATGGCTTCAAAAAGCTTTGAGGCAGCACCTGAACTGACACACTTTCTTCGAGGAGTGTAGGGGGAGAGTCTCCACACATCCAAACTGTTGATTCCTTTTCGTAGAAGCACAGAATGGTTCAGGTTGGAAGGGACCTTAAAGACCACCTAGTTCCACCCCCCTGCCCTGGGCAGGGACACCTCCCACCAGCCCAGGCTGCTCCAAGCCCCGTCCAACCTGGCCTTGAACCCCTCCAGGGATGGGGCAGCCACAGCTTCTCTGGGCAACCTGGGCCAGGGGCTCACCACCCTCAGAGCGAAAAATTTCTTCCTGACATCCAATCTAAATCTCCCCTCTTTCAGTTTGAAGCCATTACCCCTTGTCCTATCAGTATGTGCCCTTGTGAAAAGTCCCTTCTCATCTCTCCCGTAGCCCCTTCAGATACTGGAAAGCTGCTACATGGTCCCCCCCAGAGCCTTCTCTTCTCCAGGCTGATTTTCTGCGGGTCCCCTTCTGTCACATTTAATATTAAAATCAAAGTAACTACACGTTCGAAAAACCCAAAAGCTGCAGAAAATAAGCCGTGTCAGCCATTCGTGTAATGGCTGATGCTCCGTTAACCCCCGGCCCCGCCTCAACAGCACCAGGCCCCGCCGCCGGAGAACTACAACTCCCGTCAGGCTTTGCGCGGCGGGACCCGCCGAACTACATCTCCCAGAATCCCCCGCGGCGCCGGGGCCGCCGGGCGGGCCGTTCTGCGGCACATGCGCACGGCGGGGCGGGGCGGGGCGGGGCGGGGGCCTGGGCGGTGTCGCCGCGGTCGGTGCGGCGGGAGGCGGTGAAGTTCCTTCGGAGGGAGAAGGGGGCGGGAGGGGACCGGACTGGACCGGGCCGGGCCCGGAGGGAAGGGCGGCAGGAGGAGGCGGAGGGTCTCTCGGCGGCCCGGCTCTCCTCACGGGGGCTCCCGGACTGCCCTGGACTCCAGTAAGTGTCTGGGCCCGGGGCGCTGAGCCGGGGCCGGGGGGCTGAGGAGGCTGAGGCGGGGCCGGGGGGCTGAGGCGACGGGGCGGCCCGGCCGGGCTGATGCTCTTCCTTCCGTGCTTGCCCGGTGTTCGGCCGGGCAGGGCACTGTCCTGTTTCCTCGACGCCTCTTGCCTTTGTGTGGTTCCTCGGTCGTAACTGCTTGGTGCCCGTCCCTTCCCTCCTCCCTCTCCTTTTTCTTCCTTCGCCTTCTCTCTGGAAGTCGCCGTCTTGGCGTGGGGGCTCCCCCCGTGTTTCACCTCGGGGGCGGTGTAGGGGAGGCCGTGGTATAATTGCCCTGGTAAAGCAGTCAAGGTTCTGTCAGATCCCCAGAGGTAAGAGGATGATCTCATTACCCGTAATATTTTTTTTTTTTTCATCGCCTCTCTCTTCTTCTCAACTTTGGTCTTTGAGCATGATGGGAAGAAGCGATCTTATCTGGGCAGAGCCCTGCAGTGATGGTGCCTGGGAGGGTGTGGGCTGCCAGGCCGGGCCTGCTTCGGTTGTGCTCGCGTTTGGTATTGAAATCTCCAGCCGCAGCTTCGAGGGGAGCTGAGTGCGGCTGGGACTGCTAACATTTAGTGGCTGGCTTCCTTTTAGCTTTCGAAGGCGCTAGTTCTGAAGAGGGTGGCTTTGGAAAGCTGTTGCCTGTGACTAGCAGTGCAAGCCTGCGCCTCTGAGTTGTGTTCTGGCTTGGTTGTAACCTGGGCTGGTTACTTACTGAAACAAACTGTCTTTAAATGGATAACTGGACTATAAATGAATGTTAAACTGTAACTAATACTGTCAGATTTGCAGTCTTTAGCACATGTGAAATTCCAGATAGGTATTTGACATGCTACTAACAACACAGACTTAAATGCTCTATGTATTGTGCAGTTCCCCTAGGTGTAACTGATGCATAACCTTCATAAAAGGCATTATATTATTGCATAAAATGTTTGCAAAGTAACATCAAGAGGACAACAATTTCACTTTGGGGAGCAGACTCCCGTTTTGAGGCCTGTTTCTTAAAACTTGTGTATCTAATTTTGACTGATTGATGCACTGTTAGTTAAAAACAAGCAAACAAACAGTTTATCTGCAAGTGGGAAACAGTTTAGTTATTCATTTTTTAGTTAGAGCATTATGTATTAGGCATGAGCAGAATGGTGTTGTTTATCTGGGTAAAACTGAGAGGGAGTGTAATATTTGTTAGGTTCTTAAGAACTAGATCTCTCTGTGCTTCACCTTCTTACAAAAGCATAGTACTTCTAAAGAGACTGCTAGAGATCCCTGCCTGTAGTAAGCTGAATGGCATCAGGTTTTTTTGTTGCCTGTTGACAAATTGCTTGCTTTACTAAAAGAGGCCATAATATCTGTAAAGATACATTTTCTGTTCTCTTGCCGTTACCCAATCCCATACATGACGCTGGAAGACAGAGCCATATTCGATCATACAGCTTGGGCCTACGAAGTGCCAGGAATAGCTTCTCACTGCTGAATCCAGCAGGGTGTTGTGTTGGGGTTTTATTTTTTCTTTGATTTGTCCACTTCCTTTTTATATTTGGTCTGCGTTCATTATGATGCAGCACAAACACCATCTTTACTGAGTTGGAGCTATGCGTGACAACTTTGCCTGATGGCTGTATGGTCTGTCATAATAAATTTACTATACTGCAGTTGTAAGGATGGTTTTTTTTCTAAATACTTTTGATTTGAAAGTAGTTATGAAGTATGATGACGTCTTGTGTCAGTTTATTTCACAACTGAGTTACAGGTGCAACTTTAAAGCCAATTCAGTAGTCCTTGAAGATCTAGACATCCAATTACGTATAGGAAGACTTCTTTAAGTTTTATTGCTTGTTCTTATGAGGTTCCACATTGGATAAATTCATAGGACATTTGCTGCATTCTAGTAAGTCTTAACAGTGGGTTTGGAACAGTGGACTTGCCTTTTAGGTCCCTGCAGTCTTGCCTCCTACTTCTGATTGTTATTTTTACTTGTGAGAGTCACACAAGTAACAATACATAAAGCTGTCAGGTATGTAAAGCAGAGAAGTGCAGAAGTGCTGTTTTCCTGTTTGTCACATGAGTAAGTGTTAAAAATGGGCTGAAATTTCTCATGGTAGAGAGAGATTCTTAGCCTGGTTGATATTTGGAGGAGAGCTTTTTTAATTCGTGGATGAATAAGCACTGATGCTGCAGAAAGTGATAATTCAAGAGATAATACATGGGGGCTTTGTGTATCCTAGACGTCACTGAATACTAGACTGCTGGAGACAGCTTTGCATAAAAAGTAAAACTTTGTGCAATTTCATGTGGTTTTTTTGCAGTTATTAAATATTGTGATTTTATTTTGCTAGTGTAGAAAATCTAATTTTGAGTTAGTAAATTGTAAAGTTGAAATCTGTTTTCTTAAGCTGTTTATGTTTTATAACTACAGTTGGCCTTATGTTCCATTGTATCGCTATGCATTTCAAAGGTGGAAATAAAGAAAAAGGTGCACAATAGGTCACTGACAGGTATATTGTAGTGTTTAAATGTTTCGGAGGAGCAGATGCTTTCATATAAATTAGAGAATAGGCAAAGAAGAACCAGTGGAAATAGGAAGCGTCTTAATGCTTTTCCTCCTCCTCTCCCCCTGTATTTATTCTTCCTCAGGAGTAGTAACTGAGTGACAGAAGGCAGGCACACACATGGGGAATAAGGAAGGCGCGTATATGAGGAAAAGAGCTGAATGAAGGAAAAGGCCTTGGTTTTTCCAGGTAGCTGTGGCTTATTTCAGAAGACAAGGGAGCTATATCAGCAGAAATAATAAAGGCTGACTGTATGTCAGAGGGTTAGTGTAGAAGAGGGGAAGTGCAAAAGTCAGTTTTTATTGACTGTAACAGATTAGGAAGAACTTGAGGACATTACTGAAATGTGAACAGATATCTACTTGTAATACAGTCTCCAGTGTAGAGTTGGACACAGCCCAAACTGCCAGGCCTGCAAAATCCTTAATCTATTTTAGTAGATCTAGAATTCCATCGATGTCTTTATTACTAAATGTTCCTGGTTATTAAGCTGACAGTTATCGTAGTAAATGTAATTCCTTCAAAATGCAGCAAACCAGCGGCATTGGGAGGTGAGTGCATCTTCTAAGTGAGAAGTTTCCTTGCATGCCATGGTGTGCACTTTCTTGTATCCAGCTGTAAGTCAATGTTTGTCTAAACAATGGCTTGTGATACAAGAGCATGTATCTTGCAAGATTATTTTTTTTTCCTTGATAATTACGAACAATAGAAACATTCTTAGAAAATACTTACTGGGGTTTGGAGCCAAATAAACCTTTGTGTAGTTGTATAATTGCATGAAAATACAAGATAGTAACTTACTTCAGTGCCAAAATATGTGAATTTAGGTGACTGGCTTTAGCATAAAACTTTCTTACAAAGTGGAGCAAGTGCTTTAGATGCCACCAGGAAACAAATGATAGAAGAAATGCAACAGTCAGTACATGTATTCTTTTGTTTTTGAGCATGAATGCAACAAGACATGGCTAGAAGCATTGCTCTTAATGCTTTATATAAGGAACATAAATATCAAAATTCTAGTGAGTTTATCTGACATACAGAAATAATGTAGCTGCTTTAAAAAAAATGCTGAAGGGGTCAGAGAAATAAGTGTGGATCAAGTTCAGGTTTTGAAGTCACACTTTAATGCACAGAATGACTGAAATGAATTGGAGTGGGAGCTATGGCTGAGCTGTTTCAAAAATTTTTTCTACTCTTACACTGATCTCTGAAATTAGGACTTTGAAAACATCTAAGTCTAATATCATCTTGATATATGCTGTAGACTTTGAGAAACACTTTGCCATATTCGTATATGGCTCAAATTTATAAATAACACTTCCCTGTTAGTGCTAGGTAAAGCAGCAGGGTTTTGTTACTGTTAAGGAAGGAAGCTTGGTTCATTGTCTCAGCACTGAGCAGCATTTTCTCCCTCCAGGGACTTGCAGAAGCATCTAGAATGTGTAGGTGTTTCTTTAATCTTGGAGAAGGAACTTATTAAGCTTTCTGGTGCAGAACTGTATGAGCCACTTACTTTTAACAGATGTTATCTGCACAAGTAGGGAGTTGCAAGTCTGGTAGACATTTGTGGCATTCAACAGTTTAAACAGTTTTCAGGTTTGAACATATGCCTTTGCCTTGAAAATCTGAATAGTTTCAGGTATTTTATGTAGAAGAAAGGTGGTTCAATGGTGAGGTTGCTGCTCTGGGACTTGGGAAACAGGTTCAGCTCACTGTCTTGCCAAAAGCTTCCTGTGTGGCCTGGGACAAGCTGCTTCTCTGTCCCTCCGTTCTCATACTGAAACTGCAGAGCAGTAGCAGCTCTCTGTGTCGCTGAAGTGTTACAAGGATACGTCAGTCAGCTTTTGATGTGTTCAGGTGTGGCAGTAACATGGGGGATATAGCTCCATTGTGCTAGGAGGGAGAGGTCTAAGACACTGCCCAAGTTTAAAGCTGGCGTATGCTCCAGTCAGAAGGAGTAAAATCAGAAAAAAGCTGGGGGGGGGAAGTTTTGACTGGAAATCTCTTGTATCATTTAAAAAAGAGAGAAAGCAAGTTCTTAAAACTTGAAGAAGCCCTGCATTGATTTATTTAAAGTGTAAAAGCAATGCTTAAAAAACCTGTCTGCTCGAAAGGCAAAAGTTTTCTACTATGATTCTGCCACACAAGGAACAAGAGCAAAGCTGTCTCTGTTCCTCTATCAGCTGTTCTCTTCTTTGGAAAACACTTATAATTCTAGCTAACCATTAGATCCAAATGTTTTAGCTATCAGTTTTGTTCATTTGTTCTGCTGGCATGATAGGCAGAATATCTTAAATTGTCAGATTTATTGTCTTTTCATGTGAAAAAGGATGAGAAATGATCAGCTTTTTTACCTCCCCACTCCCCCAAGGGGGAAAAGAATTTGCAGCCACTTCTAAACAGCAGTGTCTTTAGTAATTTTATAGAGATAAAAAGTATTTTGAATTCAAAATCCCTCTGATGGGAAATATAAGATGGTATTGTCATTGCTATAAACTGAAAATGTAGACGAGACAGCAATTATCAAGCTTTGCAAATGTGTTTTCATTGTTGTGAGTCAACATGGCTAGGAACAGTCTCTCTATACTGACAGGTGATAAATTCATTAGTTTAATATGTAATTATTTTGATGTGTATGCTCTCCATGAGTGCTTTGGTCCCCACCACATTTACATCGCATGTCCAAGAAAATATGTTTGAACTTGTTCAGACTAGTGGCTTAATTAAGTGTTCTTCTGTTAAGCGCTAGAACAGTTACTTGTTGGGTTTGTTGTAAGAGCGCGCAGTCCTCTTAAAAATGCACTTCAAAAGATGTTGTTAAATATATTGGTTAACTCTTTAGAGAGGCTTATAATAACAAATGGAAACTTAGGCTGCACTAATAATTCATCTAGCAAGTTATTTCTATAGCTAGTAGACTCGGTGCCTGTATGTGTGCTAGTGCTGCAAAGTTAGGTAGCAGGATGCTCTTGCTTCAGAAGTGTTCCTACTTATTCAGGACTTCAGGCTTTGGTTATATTTTTTTCTCTCATTAACTTCCCCCTTCCCCCCTCCTCCCCCGCTTAAATCAAGTTCGCTGTAGGTGCTGTAATTTATTTATACTGTCTTCCTAGTTTGTGCTGGTGCCCTGATATTTGGGTGGAGGAGCAAGCTTTCTTAGGGAGATTCATTTGTTCCATTCTTGGGGGAATGCTGCAGTACAGTGTGTTGAAAATCAGTCTGTTGCATACTCATGGTAAGTTCAGGATTTCCAGGCATGTTGTTGCACATACACAGGACTTGAGATTCTTCTGGAGTATTTCCGTCTTGCTGTGTATAGGTCAGGTAGCAATCCTGCAAAGTGCCAGGAGCCTGATGACTTCCTGGTAGTATTGGGATTACTCTGTAGGTGGAGCATTGTTATTCTCCATTTGCATTGTAATTTATGCTTTGAGAAACACCGGTGTCAGTGCAGAACAACAGCTGTGCAGTAAACTGGTATTTGTGTCATTGCACAAATAAGAAAGGTAAGGAAGAAGGTCAGCAACCAGACATGGGCTGTACCTGATATGAGGACAGTTCCTTGAGCTCACGACTTGCTTCCAAGGAGGAAGGGTGCTGGAAAAGAATCATGTGAGAAGTTATAATGAAGTATTTGCTTCAAGTGAAGTGTTAGTGTGCTGCCACTATGCTACAAAACCTATCATTACAGATAAGCTTTTATTTTAAGGGGTTTCTCTCTGCCTCGGGAGAGACTTTTATTAAATATGCTGGAGTGGGATTTCATTTTCTTAATTTAAGAAGTATAAAAAAGCAGGGGGGGAGGAAAGTAATGACCTGAAAACCTTGCCATTTGATGGGAGTTTAATTTTTTCCTCCCACCACGGTAAACAGGAGCTGGCATGTGTTCTGTAAATGAGTATTGGTTCACGTAGATGAGACAGACAAAGTCTTATTCTTCCTAAAGAACTTCCACTAAACTTGTGCTTACTGAAGAGCTCTGAGATTAATCCTAATTGCTGTGAATCCTTGTATAGTACTAATATGATTGGTAAGTAAGCTAGATTCTGAAGGAGATACCTAGTCTTTGCAGCAGCAGGAATTTTGTCCCATTTAGTGGCTTATGCAATGAACTGAACGTGGTCTGTACCATAAGTCCCACAGTATTAAAATAACAGTGAGGTGAAATCTTAATGGCTACAGTTTTTCCTTCCCAAAGTATTGATGTAGGTGAACAATTGCATTTTCTTTATTCTGCATTGAATTGTCTAAATTGGATCTATAAAATCAAATTTGATAATCGGTTACTTACTTTGTTTCATTAAATCCTTTTCCATTTTTGAAAAAGATCAAACCAAATACTCATCATTCTTTTCATTATTTGATACTTTAAATGAACTGAAAAATCAGTTATTTACAGTCCTTGTTAGACTCCACAGTTTGGTTACAAGCATTAAAAAATATGCTTGCTTGCTTTGTTCTGAGGTTACTGTAGACGAAGTTCTTAAATGTTGTCTTAACTTGTGTTCAGATGGTCTGTAATATGCTGTGCTACTAGTAGACACATGTAATGTGAAATCACTCTGGCTTTAGAGTGTCTTAAATATGTACCGTTTAATGGAATTAGTCTGAATATGATATTCTTGCGTTTAAACTTGGAACTTGCCTTTGGATCTATATGTAAAAGGTAACCTTTTACTACTGCAATGCTCTCTTAAGTTTTCCTCTGTTTGGCTTCTACCCAATGTTTTCAGGACAACATTTTGGTGCTACTGAGGCACGTAATTTTATTTTAAATAGTACTTTCAAGATTAATTTAACACACTCTTATATACGTGTTGCTATTTCTTTAGTGGCGTAAGAGTACTCTGTGAAAACTGAAAAAGGTATTTTCAACTTGTTAATTTCCTAACCAGCTGGCCTTTTGATTTTTTTACATACTTCCCAGGAAGAAAGTCTATGTTTGTTTCTGCTGCTGAGTTTGTACGCAGGATTTAGAAAGAAATCAGCAACACTGGCTCAAAAATGGCAATTTTTTTTTTTTAACCAGCCTCACCACCTTTTTGTGTTGAACTTCCTCAAATCAAATAAGCTTCATCAGCATTTGTAGTTTTAGTGAGATAGTCTTGGTGCTGCAAAGTCAGTGGGATGCTTTTGAGACTCTTGCCCTTTCATGTTTGAAGACAGGTTTGGGTTGAATTTGAAATAGCTGGCAGCGTATGGAATCTGAGTTCTTGGAGTGGTTAGCCTGGGTGAAACACTTACTAGTAATTGAAATGAAACAGATTTTTTTACTAATGAGTAACTAAGAATAATAAGTAATCCTAATAAGTAACGTGCTTATTCCCTGATTAATTTTAATTTGGTTTAGTTGTTCGTGAATGGAACAATTTCTATAGACAATGCATGTAAGCATTTTCAAGAATAAGGACCCAATTTGTCATATGTGGAGTTTTACATACAGCACTTATTTAAATTTTTCAAAAGGCCCATAATAATATTAAAAAGAATTGTAAATAATAATCAACTCTGAACCTGCATTATTAAGCATTTTAACTGGTCTGTAACTGAAATTAATAAGCTTTTAAAAATTTGCTTTGAGGATTGTATGAGATAAGTCAAAGTGAATTATTATAACTGTATTTTGTTTTCCTCTGTTGTACTCATCTCTGGTTATATCTCATTTTGATAAACTTTGTATTACCTAGACTTAATATGAAGTGATGAAAACTGTACTGACTGTTGTAAAAACTTTGAGTTGTTGAACACATTCTTTCACTGTCTTTTAACTTTGTCATTTTACTTTATTGCTTTCTAGGCTAGTCATCACTCCGAAGTTTATTAATATCTTTTATAATGGCCTCATTGCAGAGGATGCTTTCTTTTGTTTGTGTTAGCTCAGTGTCTTTAGAGGGACAATTAAAACACTTGTTTTAGTGAGGCAAAACCCATTAATAGGTGAGGTTTTTTGTTTTGGCTGTCTTAAGAGATCAATGATAGAGAGGAATTTTGCATCCTGTGCAGTACATTTCCTCATTTCATCATATCCCAAAGCCTTTGGCTGCTGTTGCAGGTACCTTAAAATAGATGAAAGTAGCTAAATTAAGAGCACGAAACATCACTTACAGATATTCCTGCAAAAGTTTTTGAGGAAGTACCAGTCTGTTCCATCGTGGAACTTGTAGACCAGTATTGGAAATAGGCCAGCAGATGATGGATTCAGGTAACTTCAGAACGTTTTCCATAGAACTCCAGTCTTTGCCTAAAACATACTGAAATTTTTACCTAGATGGATGTTGAAAGCACCCAGGATTAATGCTGTAGCATTTAAGTAGCATGGAATAAAATCATAGTCATTTGACTTGCTGAGGTGCACTGGAAGAGAAGGGAAGAGTTGGCTTACCCTAATTTAAGAAGTCTTCCTGGAAAACAGCAGATCAGATGCATTTTGAAGACAGAGTGATGACTGAGTAAGACTTAAATGCGAGATAAGACTGCTTTTTTGTTAGATGATTCACCAGTGCAAATGATGATTCTTTTATATTGTGGCCCGGTTGGAAGTTGGATTAGGTACTGGGGGAGGGGTGTATTGTTTCATATGCCTCATAGTTCGATCAAGGGTAGGAGACGTCAGTGCTACTGGTACTTACCTCAGGTTTTTGAATTTTGAAGATTAACTTCTTATGCTTAGGAATTCTCTTCCAGGTGAATACTGGCCTTTTGCAGCTGCTTATTTCCTTCTTCTTGACCACTTTAGAGAAGGTATCTAAATTTAGAGGGCAGTGTATCCTGGAGACTTCCAGTTCTCATTTGTGGACGTAGTTAAAATATTGCTAATAGTTTCATATGCTTCTAGCAAATCAAAGTCATGTCTCCTCTGTTTAACAGAAGGATACAGTGTCTGTTGTGCCCTCCAGAACAAAAATGAATCAGTGAAGGATCTTTTGGAAACAGAGAAGCTCAGTGTGTAATTCTAAAACAGTTGATCCTAAATTATCTTTGGTTGTCATCAGAATCATACCCAAGTCATCTCTCCAGCTCCTGGATTAGTGTTTTTCTGTCATGTTTTGGGTACTTAAGAGACTGTGGCTTTAAGGGGTTTGTGAAAGATGAGCAGAGACATCGACTCTCAGTTTAAATTATCTATACAGTATTCTGCCTCTACTGGAAGGTTTTCAAGGGGTTGAAAATAAAGAAGTCTGAACAACTGTCCTGGAAGATTTATGTGACTTGTTTTCAGAGGCTCTTCTGAGCTGGTCGTCTGAGGGTTTGCTGTCTTGGATGTATGCAAGAGGGGAAAGCTTTCATTGCTGCGTTCTTCAAGGTATAAGCAGGACAGTCTGAACTCATCCCTTACCCTTGGGAGTCAGTAAGTGGAGTAAATGGCCAGTAAAAGAGATGACCAACTGGAGAGTAGCTGATTTACAGCAGGAACCTGATAGTAATTGCCTAGGCAAAAGGCAAGAGCACTCAATAATTAAGCTGTCCCTGGAATTGCAGGGAAAATAAGATCTCTGGGGATGCCGCCTACCTTCCCTTTGTGGCAATGGAGCTCGTGTAAAGAATAGAGCTGAAAAAGGGGGGTGGGGAGGAGGGATGGGCATGACTCATGCCATCATTTTATATTTATCAAGTGTAGTTTTATGAACGCTGTTCATCATTTCATAGAGATGAGTAAGTAGGTAACGTATGTTTCTTAATCTTAGAAAAAGAAAGCCCAAGTCATCCATCTCCTGCGGTAAGCTAAATCTAAAGTTCAAAATGTCTATACACTAATATAGCAGGAAATAGAAGTGTTACTCTAAATTAAAGAAATAAAAATAATAATTTTTACACAAAGCTTGGGGAAAACACATGTAAACTAAAGCTAAAAGTTATTAAGGAGCAGTGCTCAGCTTGCTTTGTTTCTTAATCAAATTTCCACGTGGATAGTGCAAAGCCTATTTCATGGTCGTCTTATTCACGCAAAGTTCCACTTTCTCTAGTAAGGCAGCGGTCCGTGGTTTATGCCTGTTTGTGGAAATCAAGCATTAGCTGTCAAAGGAGAAACGGGGCCTTAGAAAAGTTATCTTGCGTGCTGCTTTAATAGTTTTGTATAGACTTTGTACTTGAAGATATAGAGGCTGCAACCAAACTGTAAAGGAGGTGAACTCAAGAGCAGGTGCTGGTGTGAAACTAAAAATACAAATGAATGTAGGAGAGTTTAAGCAGTTTTTTTATAAATGTTGAAGAAGAGATGCTTATGTGCCTCTGCAGGTTCTAGTTGTGCAGTCATGCATTTAGAGTTAGAGACTGGGAGAAGGTGGTCTGTGATTTTTATTTATAGCAGTGTCCAGGAGGTCGGGCAGCCTTCAGTTTGTGATATAAATGTTGCGGAATGTTGGTATATGGTATACCCGAGAGGAAAAGAGTGGTGAGAGGGGAAATCTGAGAGAAGCTGGGCTGGTGAGGTATGTAACTCCTTAAATTAGTACACTGTCACTGGAAAGAGGGATGTAAGACTTCAAAAATAAGTGAGACGTCCTATTTGGATTATAACACAACCCTCCGAGAAGGAATTTTAAGGATCTGAGAGTTTTCTGAATTCTTACGTATGAGTGTCAATATACACCACAAAATGGGATTTCAAAAATATTTCAGCTTTTGGTGGATTATGGCGAGAACCGAGAGGAAATGGGCCACAGGGATCTTTTTTTCTGAAGTAGCACTATGTCATTGACCTATGTCTCCTCCCTCCCCAACCACCCCCCCCCCCCCCGGCCCTGCTCAGGGGAGGGAAAGCTAAATAAAATGAAGTTGTATGTAATCTGTTTGATGCCTTCAGCTTTTCTCTTTAAGAACTCGCACTCTTTTTAGCATATTTGATTCTAAAAGTGGGCGGAAGAATTATTACACTGTTCCGTGCTGCAGAAAATAAGTTAAGCGTGCATGTAATAAGAGCTGTAAACGTACACAGACTTGGAGATTTTTCTTTTATTATCACTTGAAATAATAATTTCATGAAAAAATAAATCTTATCTATGTAAGACAGGATCCGTGTTCTGAAGACCCTTTTAAGTTGAAGTTCTGGTGAGTTGTTAAGCTGGTGGTCTTCCAGCCAAACTTCGTATACTGAAGGATTAATGCTGGAGTTCTGCAATTCCTTTTATGAATCTTTAGAAGTAATGTGGTAATTCAGTCTTTGTTGGGTTTTGTTCAGTCTGGAGTTACCAGGAAGAGTGTCATAGTGATGGTTTTGTCGTGTGTGTTCAGTTGCTTTAGTAACTGGAAGAAAGAAACAAATTGATTTTTTTTTTTAGTGTGCACTGTAAATTGTGGTTTGTTAATGAATGCCGAATAGAATTTGTATTAATTTACAGTGGAACCTTGCCAGGGTGTAATATGGTGGAAGCAGACTTCTAAAGCTGGAAAACAGTTGCATGATTTCATATTTGATTTCAATTTTATAATAAAGTTAGAGGGTTTTTTAATGTCTTGTTTAAGAGCATCAGTCTGGTAGATGACAGTAATCCCTTGAAGAATTTCAAACTGATGTCAAGAAAACAGCCGTCATACAACTTAAGTTTTTTAATTAATGATAGTTTATTCTATATTTTTATCAGAGAACAAAGGAACTGCAAATAGTATTATTTTGTAGGCTAGAAATTAGCCAATCGTACTTTGAAATAGAAAATCTGTATGAATTTAGGGGCTTTTTCTGTGAAAATTGGTTTATTGACAAAGAAGCGAAAGCTTTTGAATTTTGTCTTTGGCCCTGGAAAAAAAAGTTTAAAGTATTGGAGTAGTTCAACTTTAGCTAATTGTATGCTCATCATTATGAGTGTCCTCCTTTCATTTTTCGTAAAGGTTTTTTGAAAGATAGATGCTTTAACGTTCAGTTGGGTTTATTCAATTTGTTTAATTTCTTCAATTAATCAATTTGTATCTTGTTTCAAAAACAAGTTTTCCTTGTCTCGTTTTCTTCACATCTGCAGAGAATGCAGCTTAAGCCTGCTCAAACAGGAAACCAGCGACCAATAATTGCTTTTTTTAGGCACGAGGCTTTTCTGGGCTTCATAAACTGTTGATATTAAGCTGAAATTGTGTCCCGGAAGTGATGTATATTCTGTTGAGGGACCACCTGGCACAACTGAGGACAATAGTGGTAAATGACAAATATTTAAATTTGTTTAAATGAGAACAACGTGTGACGCCAAGTTCTGCCTGCTTAGGGGTATAATTTAGAGGATAGCTACCCTTGAGCTTGCTCCGAGCTACAGATGTGTTTATAGAGAGATGTTGCTTCAGTGTAAAGTGATCCCAAGAGGCAGCACGTGCATTGCTGATGAATGTTTATTACGATTATGACATTGTCTTAAGAGTGCTCAAGTGTTTGTTTTTGCTGTTACTTGTAACTATAGCTCAGTTACAGAAATTGTCTTAGATCTTACCAATAAAATTTAGATTACCTTAATACCTTTTGGACTCGATGATCTGAAAGGTCCCTTCCAACCTAGACAATTCTATGAATCTATTTAAAAAATAAATTGTTACCTTTTTTTTTAAGAACAAACCTGTGCCTTTGAAGATTTAAACCGTCATTGCATACCTTAAATATGGAGACTCTTCTGCCTTTTGGGGGTGAAAAGAAAAACAAATCAGTCAAGTGCTTAATGGAAGGCTTATACATGTTTAATATCCTTGTAGCTATATAGAAAACGTTGTGCATCTCAAACAAAAGTGTGTTAACTTCGTTATACACAAAAATGCATTTAACTTTGGAATTAATAGCTTATATTAAAAAAACCCAAACCACTGATATTTTTAATAGTCTGTCATCACTGTAGAGACTGTCGGTCTCCTTTTTTGCCAGTACTATTTTGGAAATACTATTTGCAAACTTTTTGGAAATACTACTGAATTGAGATTGTTAGATCTGGGCCCTGATGCCAAACTTAATGTGTCACACTTGAGTTCACACCAGAGGATTAGTTTGGTGTTGGGCACAAAAAAGGTTAGTTATTTTAGAGATTGAATTAAATGATTTAAAACAGTTTACTAGAAATTCCTCAATATGGTATCAGAATCATGATAACAGACACTTTTAAAAATTGTTTCTAAAAGCGATTGAAGCAAAATTTGACTTATATTCTAAGTAGTCATAAAAGGACAGCTGTAAATAAATACAAGCATATGTCTACGTATTTGCATCTCTCATCCCCCCAGAATAAACATTTGCTTATCTGTCTATCTGAATCCCCAAAATAAACATTTTTTAATGTGCTTAACTGTATAACATGTTTTACGGTGGTGTATCAATAGCTAGGTACAGATAGTCATCAGGTGTCGGCCTCATGGTGTGTGTGTGTATATAATGATTTAAATCCTATAACTTTAAGCAGTGAAATAGTAAATGTAAACAATTTCAAGAAAAATTAAAAAGAAACTCTTGTATTACATAGTGAAAGCTGGAAGATGTTATCAAAAGTGTGAAGTGCTTAGACCTTCTATGTCTCATGTTAATATTAATATTTTTGGATATGTATATTTCTGAGTTTAGTAACAAAATGTCTGGGAAAGATTGGCATCGACCTGATTTTTATCATATTTAAATGTTGCTTTATTGCCATTTTTAGATGAGTATGCAAATTTATCTTTAGTCTTACAAGGCTGGCTCTTAAGGTAGAATGACTGTCCCGTAAAATAAAAGGAAGCAAAAAAAAAATGATGCAATAGCCTGCAGTAAGACAGAGCCGTAAAAGGTGAAGGAGGCAAAATGGGAATAGGTGGTCAGCAGTACAGATTTTTTTTATTATTATTTTTTTTTTTTTAAAAGCAAAACAAAAAGAGGCAGGAAAAAATTTCCCAAACCCAAAATTAAAAAAAAGCTCACCACCCTCAAACTTAGTACCACGTAGATATTGAGGATTTCAGTTTTGGACTAGCAAGTGTGTTCACATCTCTGTTCCTGCACACGCAGTTTCATTTTGACTGTTTAATGTATAAGGATGAAAAGATGTCTGTTCTTAGACATTGTTAGACGTGAAGCTCTTTTTGTAGGAGAAAAGAAGAATGTGAACAATGTTTTTAAAACCCTTTTTGTTGAATTTGCTTAAGCAAAATATGAAAAATCACGTTGGACAGTAGAGCTGCTGACAAAGATCCTTTCTTGACCATGAAAGGCAATGTCAAAGAAGGAAGTGTAAACCTAGCATTATCTCAACTTTGTGCAAGTTGTGAAGGAGAATCTTTAATTATTCTTTAGTGGTCTTGTAAAAGCTAGTCTTGATGCTCATCTACTATTTGCCACTTGTGTGTTTGCACTTAGGGCATTAGATATCATGAGTATACGCTTCAAAGAAGTAAGAAAGACCTATCTAAAAATTCAGTGGTAGTGGGGGGAAACAGCTACGCTTCACTTACTCTTCTGTGGAAACTTCTTTAAGCTACTAGTTGAAACTGCTCAAAATGTTGTGGGTAGGTGCAGAACAGTCTTAAAATTAGTAACAGGGAACTTTGCTTAACTTCTATGCTTTTTGTTCTGCAGTGTGATGTTCAGGGTCAGAAATGCCTTATGTGGATCGTCAGAATCGCATTTGTGGTTTCCTAGATATTGAAGAAAATGAGAATAGTGGGAAATTTCTGCGGCGGTACTTCATTCTGGACACACGAGAAGACAGTCTGGTGTGGTACATGGATAACCCACAGGTGAGATGTTCTTGACAATAGTTATCTGGCTTCTGTCAGTTTAAACTTTTCAGATTTTTAACGGATTTACCTAGGAAAGAATGGGTTTAATATTAACTTATCGACCTGGAAGCTAGGGGAGAAGAATTAGTTACATGAGTGAAATAATTGCAAATTGTTTTTTCTCCTTTGCTAATATGTGCAGTCTTGTAAAGAAAAAATATGGTTCATATTTCTATTTAAAACATTACCAATTTCACTTAATAATAAATCATTAAAAACAACTTGAACGTCAGTGAATTGCCAACATGTGGAATCTAAGTATTGACAGGAGACTTAGAAATCAGACAGGAGTCTGAATTTAATCCCACACATAAATCAGTCATTAGTTTTGAATTGTGCTGTGCTATGTTTATTTTCTATTAAATGTCTTGAGCGTGCATTATAGGTTCTCACAGGCAGTAGGTAGTGCTATATAATATTGCCAGATGAGCAGAATCACATATGAGTTTCACTACACGGGCCGTTTAATTCACCTCGAACCTTATGTGGAAGCATGGAGTTTTCCTTGCATGGCATGGGCTGGTTAGCTGTTGTGTATTCCTTTACCTCAACAGAATCAGTCATTGAAAAGCAATTTCTAATGATGCTCACGACTTCAATACAGCGTGAATAGTACATGAACGAGGAAAGCTTGTATCCATCATGATGGACAACAGCCTTTATATAAAAGCTACTTCTGCGATGTACACGCATCAATGTGTTTTCAGGCATAGGGGAGAAGAGATAATTGCTTAGGGTTTGGGTACAGAGACAGTGAACGTGTAGGATCTAGGTCATCTGACAAGTGTCTGCCGGAAGAATATTCTTGAACCATTCTGCCAGGAAGCCCAGAGTTAAAATGCACTAGAACTCTATTCTTCAAAGGAATCAATGGGGAAAAAAAAATTAAACGATGTGCAGCTTCATGAATGTGACTTGTGACCGAAGCATTTAGCAGTTCTTACTGAGATGAAAAAAGAAAGAATTTATGGAGATAAGAGAGACTTCAAACATTTGATGTCAATGAGTGATATGAAACAATTCTTTTTTT
The DNA here is from genome assembly GCF_963924245.1 of Chroicocephalus ridibundus. Taxonomy (NCBI): domain Eukaryota; kingdom Metazoa; phylum Chordata; class Aves; order Charadriiformes; family Laridae; genus Chroicocephalus; species Chroicocephalus ridibundus. The sequence goes on along the minus strand of NC_086289.1, from coordinate 5,370,263 downwards.
CAGTTTCTCCTGTGATATAACCGGGGCATGTGGGCAAAAACGTGAAATGCTGTAGAAACTGCAATTCTTCAGAAGTCTTAAGACTAGTGCACACCTCAGACTTGTTAATTTAGGATTTCTTGTCTTTTTTTTTTTTTTTAATGTTACCATTTGTGGGCATATGAAAGGGTGCCTTGCAAGAGGCAAATTGAAGCTTCTTGATTTTCTTCCATTGCTTTAGTTTTGAAGAACAACAGAGTTTTTATAGATCCACTGTGTGGAGACCATTCTTAATCCTTGAAGTAATGAAACTCTTCACGTAGGATGAGTCTACGGTGTGTGCAGAACTTCACTGGGCCCTTTGTTGCTGATAGAAGGGCTCTAGTTCTATCTGTGAGAATCAGTTCAGCTATTCAAAGAAATAATGTTTTTAAGTCCACCATTAACCATTATTATCCTAATACAAAGATTATAAAATGGGTGTATGCTGGGATCAAAATCATTCTGATAAAGTAAAACTTACATTTATTTATTTGGTCAGAATGGGAAGACTTTTAAAATTAAATTTCAGTGTTACCAGTCTATAGTAAACCTCTTCTTACCTTTGAAATATGAATGGAATGTAAACCAATTATTTGTCTGTCTTTCTGACTCTGGGTAGCATTAGGCTCCTCTTTGCCATGTAGAAGTTTATAAGGTACTACGGAATAATGAAGAGTGCTTTAGCCGCAGAAAGGATCAGCGAGCAGATGCCAGTACCATTCCTAGGGTCTCCAGTGCTGATACTGGAACATAAAGGGCCATTTCAAAAGTAAGAATTGTAATGGAAAAAAGTATATGGAAAGCAATGCTTTATTTAAAGGAATAAAATTAGGAAGACTGTTTCATCAGAAACAGTTATTAAAAAAAGTTAACCATGGTTTGTGATGCTCAGTCCTTTAAATGTTGTGTTTCTGGGCTATTAGCTGATTGTGAATAGCAATGTAAGTGTTAAGAGTGGTGTACTAAGCAAGGATGTACAAACAACAACAGCTCCTTTTTGGATTGTAAATACACTTAGATTTAATTGCAACTTTAAGAAGTAGCATGGTCTTTCCCTGCAATAGCTTCTAATATTAAATGGTACGACTATGATTTTTCAATCCGTTTTGCAAAAATACGTGAGACAGCCTTTGAAGTATCTGACATAATAGATGAATGTCACTTCTTGTCCCTTCCGCCTGCCCTGGTCAAAATATATAAAATGCCAACATCTGTTAAGGAAAAAGTATTCTTTCCGGATTTCCTGGATGCAGACCTGCAAGAATCCTTTTTCCTCTAGTAAAATACATAAACCTCTGAAACAATTACTATTTGTATTGTTTCTAGCAGTCTTTCTGTTTTTAGTTGATTAGCAGATGTGTGTATAATAAACAAGCAGTTTAGATCCTGTTTCGAGCATACATTGTGTATTGTCTATAGAAACACGTAGGATTTTCTTTTTGTTTGTGGAATTGAGTTATTTGCTTTTTATGTGTAAACACTGACTACGATATGAGAATAAACCAGTTTCACTTTGTAACATATGATTTGTTTCAGAATCTTCCCTCTGGATCTCCACCTGTTGGAGTCATTAAACTTACCTATATTTCAAAGGTAAGGTAATATGTAAGACACTTGTTGCTAAATTTTGGTCACAACTACCAAGGACCGCTCCTGAAGGTCTCAACTTTAGACAATTTTAAAAGCCTGTTATGTAGCGCTTGGCAAGCTTTTTGCTTGTGTGCTACTCCTGAATTTTAGAGAAGTGTTGCAAATACTTCAATCGTATCAGGTTAAAATAAGAACAGACTAATTACTGTGTTGTCTAGGTTTGTTTTGTGATTTCAAGTGGCAGCTCTTTGTGCTGCATGGAATTAAGATTTCTGAACTCTATGTCTCAGTTCTTTGAGTATTTGAATTCCTGTTAGTCTTGGAGAAAAGACAGGCCGTTTGTGAAATGCGTGTGATAGTCTGCAAGTAATAACGATCTTTAATAGATAGAACAGAAAAATTTCTAGGAAAATACTTAGTTCATTACACTTTGTATACATTCACTTCTAAATACGCCTGAAAGAAAACTGTGAACTCAGAAAGTCTTTGTGGTTGGATTTGTAGCAGATACTGTATTAACAAATTAGTGGAGAAAAACGATTTACCTTCTCTTGTCTTTCTGCTTATTTCTCTTCCTTCCTTTGCTTTTCTTGTTGTCATACTGCATGTCCCCACCTTCCATGTTTTGTTTTATATTTGTTTTTTATTCTTGTAAAAGTTGTCATTGATGCTGATTATATCATGAATACAGAAATGTCCGTGGAGACCTGCTTGTGTCCTTCCTCGCTTCCTTCTTCTATGCTTACTTTGCCTCAAATGTCCCAGTTGTCATTTTAAGAAATCTTGTATCTCGCTTTTAATGGGAGCAGGGGTGGTCACCTGTGCCTTTGCACCTGTGTGCATTTTTGAAGGCAGCTCAAGTGTGCCTCCTGTGTGGAGGCTCTCTCTAGATTTCCATAATTATTCTAGTTACGCAGTACATGTTTTGATGTGAGAGACTGCTTTGCCTTCTCCCCCACCCTTGATAGAAGTGCTCTACAGTGGAAAAATGGCAATGCCTCTCTCAAAACAGGACACCCGCTTCCCTCCTCCCCCAACGCTGCAACATTTTAGAGACTCCTGAAGGAAAGTGGCTATTACTCTTTTTATGTTAATGACCCAAAATACAACTGATGACCCCGACAGCATGAAATGTCCTTGAATTTTTAGTTTGGTTGAGACATAGAACTTCAGAATGCAAGTAGAAGTGCTGTGTTTTCAGATTTATACATTTTGTCTGGTAATAGATCCTTAAACTTAAGTAGTAGGAACATATGGCTTAAGCTGTCATCTTACCATATGTTGCATGTCTTGAACTGAAATTTATGTAGTATTTTTTGTTATATCTGTATGTCTTTATACCTAGCAAGCTTGCTATGCTGCTAATCTTCAAATTTAGACGCTTGAAAGAGAAAAAAAATTGTGGTATCTCATGTATATTTTGTATGCGCAGTGATATTTATAATCTTAATTCCCCTACTAGGTTAGCGATGCAACCAAGCTAAGGCCAAAGGCAGAATTCTGTTTTGGTAAGTTCTTGCATGTGGCATCGCATCAAGTATGTTCTTCAGAAATTCGAAACAAAGATAATGTTCTGCAGTTCAGTTACTAGATACAGCTGGTAGTGTAGTTTTTAAAAATAGCTTGTATTCACTGTTTCTTCTTTAGTATGAAGGAAATATCGGCTTCTTCATAAGGTTTTTTTTGTGGCTTTTCGTATTATAGCTTAACGAGGAGTGGGTGAGGGCTGGTTTTCAGATGTTTGAAATTTTTGAGGCATTAATAAGCTAATCAAAAATGATGCATGTTTTCAGAAACGTGGCATGCCTGTCAGCTATGAAGACCAGTAATTTAACTATTTTAATCTGTATTACTGATAAGAGTTGATTTAATTGATCTAAAAATACTGTCAGCCAATGCTCTTATGTTAAATTTCAGCCTGTGTTGCAGCACCGAAGAAAAATAATTTGCTTGGGGTACCTTCTAGGTTTATTGATACTTAAACTTGCTTAAACTTGAATAAAACTTTAGCTAATCATAAAAGCCCCATATGGTATATTTTTAGAATTTTTTTTCTTATAAATAATTTGTCCAGAATTTACCATAATTCCAGAATTTTTTGTCAAGCAATTGGCGTTCACAAAAGCATGTGTAGAAACTGGAATCAGCCTCTGCACTGTTTATGCATAACCATTCTTTATGGCTGCCTTCACATAAGAATTTTAGCTCAAATGAAGGTACTGAAAATGCCTGAAAGGTTTATAACTACTGGTTAAGGTGTCCTTTGCCATGGGCAGTGTCGTACAGGCCCAGAGGAGGCAGCTCCGCCAGACTTGTGCAGTCTCTGTGTTGGAGCACTCTGTAAATCACCCTGTGTGTAAGGCTTCAGGGATTTTAGACCAGTACGTAATGTGTCAGTTCAGTGCCATCTACAGATTTCTCTGCACATGCACGTCTAGAGGTGTTTGTCTTCATCAGTGGTAAAGTTGCTCTTGTCGGTGGGCCAGCTCTAAAGAGCCGTAATGGTGGCTTTTTAGCCAAGGTGATGGCTGGAAGCTTTTAATATTTCTGATTTATTAAAGCGGCTTTTATACTCTTTGGAGGAAAAATTTACATTTATTGTCTTTTTATTTAAATACTGGGAGTTGTTGTTTCAGTCAACTCATTTTACAGTTCTGTATTTTGAATTTATATTTACATCTGATAATGTTTGCTTCAAACCATCCACTCTGGGGAGAAGGATGATAGAAGAGTAAAAAGTACCGGTTTCTGGCACGTGTTTGCTGTTAGGGATGACCTGAAGAACTACTGTGTTACAGGTAGAGCAGTGAAATCTGTTCAGACTTTAGCTGCAATGCTTCAGAATTCTGGGAAGATTTTAGTCACTGTTCACCTTAAAACTAATTTCAAGATAAGTTCTTAGAGTTTGTGAGAAACCTAGCCATGTGTTTTGTTTTGGGTTGTTATTTTTTTTACTGTTACACAGAAAAAATTTTGTCCTTTTTGGATAAAGGTATGCTAGGTGTTGCCAGGTAGATATATAAACTTACTGAAAATATGCTTGCTTTGCCAAGTCACTAAAGTAAAATAAAGTTTAAAGTTGTTTGGTCCTGAGCATCATACACGTAGTAATCAATACTGATTTTTCCACACATTTAAAAAAAAATAAAATCAGTGACTATAGTCACATTAATGAGTTTGTTGCAAAAGATAATAAATAGTGGTCAGAGGGTTAAAAGGAAAAATTGTAGAAGTCCCCAAGTATAAAACTTTGTTACTTGGGGAAACAGAGAAAAGGGAAATGGAGCTGTAGAAAATTCTGATAAAATTCAAGGCTTTATTTCTGTGTAATAAAAATAATTTAACAAATTCTGTATGGTGCTGCTTAAGTGGAGAGCTTTTAAAAAAAAAAGTTTTGGTTTTTTTTAGATAAAGCAAGCCTTTCAAGTGGATGCGTGTTTCTTAGGATGACTTTCTAAAAAGAAATGCAGCAGAGAGCTTAAATGCTTCAACTGGGTTTTCCATCTGAAATTAAATCTTTTTATGATGGTGTTATGTTTGCTCTTAAATTTCAGTGTTGCTAACTTTTCTGTTAACTTTTCATAATGGTTTTTAACAGTTATGAATGCAGGGATGAGAAAATACTTTCTACAAGCCAATGATCAGCAGGACCTAGTTGAATGGGTAAATGTTCTGAACAAAGCTACCAAAATCACAGTAAGTGGTTTAGTTGATGTTTAGCGATGCTTTCAAATGTTGACTGTCTAAAGGTGCTTAAACGTAACCTTTGCCTCCAGTTTTTGTGCTAGAGTAGTCTTTTTTTTATCCCTACAAACAAATCTTGGCTTGCCTTTCCAAGACTTGGAGAAACTGTACAGAACTCCTCCTAAACTTGAGGTTATTTTACTTTTCGCTTTGGATATTGGACAAAAACGTGATTAGCTTTTTCATTACAGCATATGATGGTTTCTAGTTCTAGTAATTTAAAATTAACCATACACATTTAATACTAATTGAAATATCCAGAAGACGCTTGCAAGCAATAAAAAGATACACATGTATTTGCCTGGTGTCAAAAGTTTGTATTTCTTAAGGTATCACTAAAATAATGAGCAAACACATCATGCCATCTTCCGAAGGCTCTCTCTTGATTTCAAGTAACATTCATTCAAAGAAACAGTAATGAATTCTTCTGATAAGTGTTAAATTACTTTTCTGGTTTGTACCAGGGCAGCTTGTCATCACATGATAGAAAAACCCATGTATTGCCTCAGTTTTTTGAGGAGGCAGAAGTTACGGGTTTGTTTTCTTACTGGTTTCAGGGAAGTGCTGACGTGAACTGTTTTGAGATCATACCCTTACAAAGAAGGGGTTCTGAGCATGGGTGCACAGATTTGTATTTGTTGTCAGTAACTGTCTCATTTTTAGGTTATTTAAGGATGTTTCTGTGAGTTGTATGCATTGATTAAACGTATCCCTTTCTTTGGAGTTATAAAAATGTAATTGCTAATAGAAAACCAGGAACACAAAGCCTTCCATCTGGGTTTTTCATAAGGAGGACACACCACAACCAGGCTTGAATTGTTTCCAGTTCAAAAATTAACACAGTGAATAAAGAATTAATTGCATCAAATCAGAATTTAGTCTGAAAGCTATTTATCCTATGTTTCACTTGCATTCCAAATGGCTGGTGAAATCATTAATATTTTTTGTCTTTGAAGGAACAAGCTTTGTACTGTTAATCTGTTCAGAGGTTACTTAATATGGCTAGTGATTTAATCAAATAATTAAGTTCATTCAATTATTAATTTTCATGTCAGTGTTACTTGCTGTAGATTGTAATCTTCCCAAGATTTGTTGCGTTTTTAGTACTCTGAGTGCTGCTAATTTCAAAATAGCTATGAATTTTTGCAGTCTAGTACATTGTGTACCTATTTGAGTACTATTGGAAAACACGTTCATATGAGCAGGTGGTTGTGGGTTTGGTCTGTAGCATTTGAAGTCAGAGTTTGTGATGGCCGAAGCACCTACCCATAAAGCTGTAGCTACAAGCCCCATTTCTTGAAAGGCTGAGGCCCCACGATCTGTGTGCACTAGGAGCACGGCTTGTCCTTCAGCCCCAGACTTGGCTGTGAATAGAGTCCCCTGTTACCTCCACTGGCGAAGCTGGGCGTTGGGCAGGGCTGAAGGGACAGGGGAAGTGAGAGAATGAGCCTGATGCTGCAGCTGGGCAAGCTGCTGAGTGCCACCTTCACTCGGCCAGGGGGAAGCTGTCCCAGGCTGACGTTTGTGCTCTCAGGACTGCTTGTACTTCTTTGCAGACTGTTTTTTTTGTGACACAAGCAGTCCTGGGCATAGGAACCAGAATCACAGCAGACTATAAAGCAGCTTTGATTTTGTCTAGATTAGTTCAATTTCAAGTTTTGAATGTGCTACAGCCTTGCATTGTCATTCACCATGTAAAGATAACTTGCGTGTCCCTTCTTACTGAGCAAATTTGGATGTCCTGTGTAAATATCCAGGAGGTTGCTGGCAAGGATATTTTGGTGTGAGACTCTTGATCTCTTCTTGTTGAAGTCACTTCAAATTTACTGTGTTAATATTAGGGGTGAAAGGATAAATGAAAATGTCTTAGGTAGCCAGTTAGTACATTTCTTAGGCTACAGATATTTACTACTTGCACGAACTCAGAAATTTGAGTAAACATTTTAGATTAAAACACTTACTAGGAAATTAAATTCCTGTGGTGTTTTGGTTGCTTGCATTCCACATTTGAGAGAATTAGCTAATTGTAGAATCATAGAATGGTTTTGGCTTGGAAGGGACCTTAAAGATCATCTAGTTCCAAAGCTGCTGCTACGGGCAGAGACACCTCCCACTAGGCCAGGTTGCTCAGAGCCCCATCCAGCCTAGTTAATCATAGTTAGAAATAAGGAGAGCCATTTTGGACAGTATTTAGCGATACATGTAGGAGGCAGTTCACAAAGTCTCCACCCTGACTATTGGAATGTGAGTGCAGATGTCATACTGCTCATGCGTCCTATTTGACAAAAGCCACAACACTGTAGCCCTGTATTTATGGCCTTACTGTGCTGGCTCTACAGGCACTGGGGCGTCTCCGGTTTAAAGCACTTGTTGCTAAAACTGAAAGCAAGTGAAAAATATAGAACCAGTTCTCCTACAAGTTAGCAGTGCTTCTTCAAGAGCAAATACAGCACTTAAGACAAAGCTGGGAATTGGTTTTTTTTGTTAGATTTCAAGACACTTGGTGAAATGTCTTTATTGGTATCAGTTTTCTTCTGAGGACTAAAGCATAGCCATTGCAACAAACTCTTGTGTAAGCTATTTCTAGCCTTTTAAAATTAGAGAACATTTGTTAAATCCTGCTGAAGACAAGTTAAAAATGCTTGAATAATGATCAGGGCTTTCTTTAGTCTTCATAAAACTTTTAACATTAATTATCGTATTCCACTTTCAGGTACCAAAGCAGTCTGATCCTCTGTGTCAAATGGATAATGCAAATCGTCAAGCTGAAAGCCCAGGTGGAAAGAAGCAAGTGTCTTACAGGACAGAAATTGTTGGCGGTGTTCCTATCATTACACCTACCCAGGTAATACCCTTAAAACATGTGTGGAATTGTTTGGTAGAGGAAGCTTTGTTTGACTGGTGAGAATAGGTTATGTACCACTACATAGCTGGCAGCTTCTCGCCTTGCCCAGAGGACCTATACTTTCATGTGCACCTTTTATTGATACTGACGGGTTTTTTTGTTTTTTGAGGATTTTATTCCCATTATATAAAATTACAGAGAATTATACAAGACCATAAGGAATTATTTGAGTATTGATTTAATCACATATCAGTTAGTGTGCTGAAAACATCTTTTTGTGTGTGGAATTAATTCTTGGTGTTAAAAAGACAGAACTTTGGTATTGCTGTCAGGAAAAGTCGGTAAAAAAGAAGGTGATGAAGTCAGCTGATTAATATATACACTATGTTATTAGAGGTAGTGGGGCTGGCAGCAGATTAAACTATTGCAGAAGGGTCTTATGAAATGATGCGTGTGAACAAATACGATAAGCAAGTGAAATTGAGTGGAAATAAATGTGATGTAGGGGATTCTGGGAAAAACAATCTTAGTTTTAATAGAAGATACTAGATTGTGAAATAACCATTTCCACGTGAGTGAGAGGTAAAAGTTACAGCCACACTACGAAAACGTCATCTCGGTGTTCAGTAACAGGAGAGGAAAACCCCACAAATATGGGGCATTACTAGAAAAAGAACAAGGAACAGCCAGAAAACAGCTTTGTTGCTGTATAAATCCTGTCTTTGAACAGGCTTTGATTACTGTCTCCAGCTTTTTCCTCATCTTAAAACTAGAACAGGAAAGGTTCAGAGAAAGATTTGAAGGCTGATTGGTCCACGTGGAATGATCTCCCTATGAGGAACAATTGAGTAGGCTAGTACTCTTCCATGTGCAAAAGAAAGAATTAAAGGAGGATGTAAGAGCTTTACAAAATCACTATTGGCTGAAGGGGGTGGTGTAAACTTTCTTTTTCACTCTGAAAGCTATGGGCTTTTAAACAAAGTTAATGCTGTAACCAGCTGAAACAAAGGGAAGTTCTTCTTCTTTTGGTGAGTAATAAAATATAAGGTACTTCTTGACAAAAGATGGCATGGATGCAAGAAACTTTTCGGAGTTTGAGACACTGGACAAGTTCATTGAAGAATAATCTCTGCAGTGCTAGAAGTATAGACCTGTATCTGTTTCTGAGCTGAAAATAGGTACAGATTGGATTAATAGCATGTAAATGACACGTATACACCTGAACTGCATTAAAAAAGTTGGTGAATTCTCATGTGTCTTACGGTCCTAGAAATAGTTTTTTCTCTGCTGTAGTACCTCTGGTGTTTTGCCTTTAAAGTCACGTTATGAGTTTGCAGTAAATACATGCATATATCTTGTTTATAGGTCGGTAACATTCTTCATTCAGTGTCTGTCAATATTGTTTGATATATTTGGCACTTTCTTAGTGCAGTTTCTAAATGGAGCTTGCAAGTACTCAACCAGAACCCTTGGAGAGTCTCGTTAGTTGTCTCTAGAAATCAGTTGAAATATTTTGTCCTTTCAAACAAACGAGAAATGGGATTTGTGAGCATGGGATAATAAAATTATTTCCTAGTATAACTAGTATAGTTATTCTTTGACCTTTAGAAAAAAACCTGAGAATCTTCTCAACTTAACTGCTTTTTTTCTAGAAAGAAGAAATCAGTGAGTGCAGTGAAGGGGGTGATAGGAATTATTTGAAACGGTCACAAAGTCACCTTCCATATTTTACCGCTAAGCATCCCCCAGATAATGCTATTATCAAAGCTGGCTACTGTGTAAAACAAGGAGCAGTGGTAAGTATTTGAGATCAGTGTGTTTCATTAATCAAGAGCAAAGGTCCTAAGATGGTAGTTGTACTTACCAAGTAGATGATAAAAAAAAGCCATAACTACCAGTAACTTTAGCCATCCTTAATATTGTCGGTAGTGCTAAAGATAAAACTTGCCCTCCAGTAGCATGTAATTTATGTCTGTGTTATTTCTTTTCATTACTTTCTTCAGTGTCATGTTGTTGGAGATGTTTTGGAGCGGAAAAGCTGAGTGCACAGGGACTTTCATCTAAATTAAGGCAGAAGTTCAATTCGTGCTTTTTAAATCACTAAAATGTTTAGAAAAAGCTAATTTTTCAGTTCAGAGGAAGAATTGTACAACTTGTCAGACTGATTAACACAAGTGGAACTACTCAGATGATGCCTTGCTAAAAGAAGGAATAGATAGTTGAGATTAAGCAAGATATATGCATGCTTCACAAATCCTGAGACTCATTTTATCTTGGATTATGAAGATTCTTTTTGTAGTGTGCCTTTTTTTTTAGTTAAAAATAAACTAGGAAACTTTATTGTACTGTCTTTTAACATTTCTTATGGGGTATTTGTGCTGCTGACTTGCTAAAGTTTCAGTGGAGATTGTTGAAAAATGTGTATGATAGAAAATAGTAGCTTCCAGAATATTTAATTTTTGCAGTTTAGAAAAAAAAAAAATTAATTGGGCAGAGTCTTGTAGAACTGTTTTGGAGCACTATATATACATACATATATATATACACACACATACACATAAATAAATAGATGTAATATGTAAAAATTATAAATATTATAGATCAGTGTTTATAAACAAATAGGAATTATACAGTATCATATAACTATAGACAAGAATTGTAAATACTAGCATATAAATATATAACATGTAAGTATATCTTTATTTTATATATAAAAGATTTATTTTCCTTTAACAGATGAAGAACTGGAAGAGAAGATACTTTCAATTAGATGAAAACACAATAGGATATTTCAAGTCTGAACTGGTAAGTTTCCAAACGTGTGTTATTCTCCAGTGATAGTTGCAAGAAAATCTCAAGAAATACTCTTGCATTTGAAAAATGTGCTGTGCTGATCCTGCACCTCTTAGCTCTGTACTGTAATAACTTTTAATGATCGGGAAGGACAAAAATTAATAGGGTGGCTGTTAAGTTGAGCTTCAGTCTTCTGTTTGGGAACCTGTCTGCAGGGCACGGAAGAACAGTAATAGGATATGTTCTACAGTCAGCCTGGCTTTTGCATTACTATCTTACGTCGCTTTGTACTCGCGTACAACTAATTGTGTTCTTGAAACAGATGATCGTTATGTGGAGAGGCAAAACTGTAATCTTGCAATTCTTAATTTAAAGTTAAGATTATAGGATGTTTTATTTTACAAATGATGGGATCTTTTCCCACACGCTTGTTTCACCAGGGCAGCCGAGACAGGCAAAGAACTCTGCTGTTCAGAAGCAACACTTAGAGTTTGTTTTCATTTCATGATCTTTCTTCTCCACTCATCGCTCTTGAACTTTTTGACCAATTTTGACCTAAATGTTAAGTGCCTTCAGGCTTCATTTAAAAATGAAGTGGCTGGTACTGGAGATGGTCTGTTTTCCCAAAAAAGGAATCCCACACTTACTAAACGTGAGAACGTTTGTTCATGAGGAATACAATCTGAGTTGTAGAGTATTATAAATCAAGGAAAAATGAGTTTACGGGCCAACTGCAAGATGCAAAGTGTAAAGAAGCCAAATTTCAGGCTGCTTTTGAAGAGAACTTTTGCTTTACTTTTAATGAGGGAATACAACAGTAGCAGGAGTTTGATCTGGCATCATTGTCTTTGTTAAACTGTCAGAATAACAAAATTCTGACACATTGCCTATAATAAACCCTCTATTTTCACTTTAAAATGAAATCTGAGTGCAGATTTCTCACAAGTAAATTCCAACTCAATGAAGAATTGAGAGAGTATACTAGAAAGCTGGTAGAAATGCATATGCTTCTAGTGTTTCATCGTGCTCCTTTACACTTTATTTGAAATGAACAATATGAAATCTTGTAGTGTCCTTTATTCTTCAGGCTAATATCCCCTTGCTGCAGTTTGAGGAAGGTACTGGACTGACCAGCTGTCAGACAACAGGGAAGTAGATCTTGCTTCACAATTTTTACTGAAATCAGGGTTTTGTTTCCATTTTAAGAGTCATCCTTCTTTTCAGTGACGTAAGTGCTAAATGGTTAGAGAATATGTGGTTAATCAAAGAATTCCATGGCTAGGAAACCTAATCGTGATAACTGTGTTTCATGTAGGTTTTTTTAAAGAATCAGGGTCTGCCTTGTCTGAAACATACATGTTGGAGAGACATTTAATCTATAATCTGTACTGGAAAGAGCAAAATCTTCACAAGAGCACAACCTACCAAGAAGAAAACAGCTGCAACAACTTAACCGCATGTCCATTAGACTTTTATTTATCTCCTACAAACACAAAAAGGAAAAAATGTTCTCTTCTGGAGATTTCAAGTGGTGAATGATTTCTTTCAGCAGTGTGTGGCATCTCCATTTCCCTCATAATCTCCTGTTCCTAATGAGAGTAACACAAAAATAGGAAAAAAGTTCAATAGCGATTGTTTGTCGTGCCTTTGTGGGTGAGAAGGCTACAGCATGGAGGTCATATTCAGCTAGTGTAGCATCAGACTTCTAATTCTGGAAAACTTCTCTCTGTTGGACTTCAGTTCCCAGTAGCTGCTGTCTTCAGTCAAGTATGGCTCTTACTTGAAGTGAGTTTGTCTTGGCAGCCAGCCTGCTCACCAGTACTTCAGACGACTCGTACTGGCTATCTTGAGATGCTGTTGTTTTGCATCTGTAGAAATATATCTAAAGTCTCTGCTCTGAAAAATGTAAAAAAAAAAAAAAAAAGTTGTTTGTTTGGGTTTTTTTTAATTCTTTCTGGGCATTTTTTTGGTTGTGGTTGGTTGGTGTCCTGTCTGTCCCCCCCTGCTTAATGATCTCCTCTTCGCAGCTTGAGGAAGAGCCTGTGTCAGTCTTCAGGTGGAGCATAGGGCAATATCAGAGTGGGAAGACGATAATTTCTGAGCTGAGGGCTTCCCTGCAACGGGTGCCTGCATTCCAGGCACGATCCTCCAACTCACATTTGATGTATTACTTTGAAAACTCTCTTATAATGGATAAGTGAACCTAGGAGGAGCAGGGAGGGGAGAGGGGGAAGAGGGGCAAAATAACTGAAAACATCGAGTTTTAATTGCCCTACATTTGATCTGCTATAGAGACAAGTGATCTAATGAAAACTGACATTTGAGGGTGGTTACATTTGGGTGACGTTCTCTGTTAACTCTAACAACATAAATCTCTTAAATATATGTAATAGAAGGTACAGAGAAAGTAGTTATTCCAGAGCTGACAGCTTTTGTTTTGTCTGTAAGCTGAAGCCAACTGAAGTAGTCTGTTATAACATTGCTTAAAGGAAACACATTAGGAGGTAAAATAAGTTGTTGTTTGTGTTTTACTGCAACAACCGCAGGAAAATAATAGTATGTATGACATTACGTTGTCATGGCAAAAGTGAAAGTATTTGTTTGAATGTTCTCACTTTTTTCCTGTTGTGTGAAACTTTGACAGATTTGTAACACTTATTTTTGCTAAGGTAACAGAACTTTCATGTGCTTTAAGAAGACTTGCTCTTTTACAGGTTTTGGTACAATTGATTTTTTTGTATTCTTCTTAATTGCTTTGAGAATAGCATACAGTTAATCTTTAAAGCCATGTCATGCAGTACAATTAACTTATATGGCATCTTATATGGCAGCATTTCATAGCAAATTAATGTAATTATGGTTTTATTGAAATAAGCTGTTTGAAGCCAGATTCAACTTTCTGATCTGGTTAGGGGAAGGGGACAGGGGTGGTTGTCTCCATTATGGTAAGGTAAATTAATGTTTTTGGGGTTTTTACTTCTTTATTTCACCTCCTCTTCATTGCAAGTGCCATGGTTGGTTTCATACTTAGAAAAGCAAATTAAACTTTGGTTGACATCACCTTTTGCATAAGTGACTGCCTTGAAAGTCTCATTTACATAAGTCTGTTGCTGTCAGCTGTCCTGACCTTTGGCTTTTGACTATATTCTAGTTGTTAGATATGCTCTACTGAAATATTTTTGCCTTTTTTTTTTTTTCCAGGAAAAGGAACCTCTCAGGGTTATACCACTTAAGGAGGTCCATAAAGTTCAGGAATGCAAGCAAAGGTGAGGAGAGAAGCACTGATGTGGTTACGTGGGATGTAGGACACTGGTTTTTCATGGCTAGACTGCTCATTGGAAACAGTGGAGAACCCTTTAATAACTTTAGTTGATGTATGCGTGTATGATACTCTTTACTTATGGGACAGCAAGTAGTTTTGTGCATAAAACTGGTTTTGAGGGTTCTGCATTAGTGTGTGTTTCAAACTTGTAACATTCAGTAGAATGTAAATGCATTGGACAAGGGTGGAACAAAGGAGTATCGTGCAATCATGAGCTAGAGATGCACGGATGCTGTCTGATTTGAGGCAGCAATTTTAGTATTTAGCAATTTTAGAGTCTGTATTCTGCTTACATAATCTCTAAACCTTTAGAGGACATTATGTTAAAACGTCAGAATTGAGATGAGAATGCTCTTCCTCCTGTTGTTTGCCTCCCACCAAATGGCAGTATACTAAGGAATTAATTGCATTTGTATTAGGTTGGTGTTTTCAGCAGGCTACTGGCTTAGGACTAATACTTTGCAAAGACATAAAATATAAATGTGAAATTTTACTAGAATGATAAATATTTTTAAACTTGACATGATAGGGTTTTAAAAGTTCCAATTATGTAGTAGCATGCATGCCACTGATAGAGTCTTAGGGCTAAAATGGGTAAGAGAAGATGGTTTTCTTTTTCTACTTGGTATTTACCAAAAAAACAACAGTAGAGTGATAAAGAAATGCAAGGTCTTCAGACAACAAATGCTCTGGTTCTCTGCACATCTTGGAGTCTTTTTAAAATAGAAAGCTGTACTGGTTGTTGAAGTATTTGTGTTTCATTTACAGTGATATAATGATGAGAGACAATCTCTTTGAAATTGTAACAACTTCTCGAACCTTTTATGTACAGGTAATTTCTTTTTTAAACTTTGGGCAAAACCAGGACACTGCCATAGTCAAAGCAAGAAAAACACTGCTGTTTTGCTGTTTAAGTTGTATTTAACTGTGCCATGATTTTCAGAGGGAACGTGAGCTTGCATACTACAGTATTGTGTTTCAGAAAGATGCATATAAGAAATATTCCACATAACAGCAGCTGCTATGTTGGTAGCGTATCAAAGCGATAAACAATAAATCCTAATGTGATTTTTGTTGCCATTCAGGTCTTCAAATTCTCTAGGATCAACTCA
This sequence comes from Chroicocephalus ridibundus, assembly GCF_963924245.1. Taxonomy (NCBI): domain Eukaryota; kingdom Metazoa; phylum Chordata; class Aves; order Charadriiformes; family Laridae; genus Chroicocephalus; species Chroicocephalus ridibundus. The sequence continues at coordinate 5,354,836 of NC_086289.1, read as the reverse complement.
ATATTTAAAAATTTTATTTTGAAGTACTGATTTTTTGTGTGTAACAATTAAGTTCTCAGATTGGAGTTATTTGCCACATTAAAATATCTACTAAAGCACAGCAACATTTAGATTTCAGTGCCTGTTTGGTAATATGCCTCCTTATGCACTTTATTCACCGCATCCTTAGCGTGTTATCTTTTAAATGTTTGGATATAATGCAAATCACAGAGACTTGCTTTTCCTAGCTCTGTGGGAATGTGATGCTCATAGGTCTGGAAATAATCTTTGAGTTTCTCGTGTAGGATCAGAAAGGTCTGTGCAGTTTAATACAGACGCTGAGTTATGAGCTGTCTTCTAGCTGAACAGAATTGACATGTTGCAGATGTTTCTTGCTGGGGGGATGTGCTAGTTTAATAGAGCTGCAGCCTAATTAGGAGATAGCTTTAGCTTTTTCTCTGTCTTTATCCCAGATATGTATACCCTTGCTATTCGCTGTTAATCTATTGCATCTTCGATTGTTGTTCTAGGTGAATGTGCAGCTGACCCCTAACAGAGACCGATTTTTATTTTACTGTAACTCTGTAGATTTAATTACTGTAAATGCCTCATAGATGTAAAGTGCAACAGTGACTGAAAAGTACCGAAGTTATGTCATTGGCGGCTAAGAGGGGTCAGCAGATCTCCTGTAAGAAATTCTGTGGACGCTTTAATTTTTTTGTTTGCTGAAAGAAAAAAAATGAGTCTATGGTATGCAAATAGTTAAAAAACGCTTATTTCTTGCTTATTATTTTATATCATTATATACATATAATAGTAAATTCAGGGTAAGATTTTAAGAAATGTCTGGGTTAAGAAATGGAAGTCGTTGTGGCTTTAAATAAGACTATTAAAGTAGGGTAAGGCTGTCATTTTAATGTAGATGGTCAGGATACTGGGAAAGCTGAGAGCTGATTATGTTAAATATAACGTATATTGTTTGATCCAGGCGGACAGTCCAGAAGACATGCACAGTTGGATAAAAGCAATTTCTGGGGCCATTGTAGCACAGCGGGGACCTGGAAGATCAGCAGCTTCCGTATGTTATTCTGAATCTCAGAGAAAATGTGATTAGTTGATGTTCACTTGTGCACATGAAGTTCTAGTTGTATTTTCCTTTCCCCTGTCTTCTGTCCTGTTCTGTAGTAATGTGGCATCTTTGCATGAACTTTCATAGACTGGCATAAAATATTTTGCATTTTTAATTGAGCACTTATTTTAGTCTTACATGTATGTAATTTTATGTGCATTGTATTGTCTTGAACATGTAGATAATGCAAGTGCTAACCTAGAAAAACTCTTCTGAGTTCAGTATGGTCTTTGTCACTATGCTGCTACTAGTTTGGAAGTGGAATTGAGACTTTCTAATTCCTGCGAGGTGTTTCTGCTAATTGCTGAATTTTGCAATCAGATGACAATATTCTAATTCGTTTTTAACAATTCTCACTACTAAATTGTCTTTCTCTGTTGTTGGTAGCTTACTGTATATGCAGATACAGATTCAAATTTAAAGTAACTTCTCTGAGAGAGCTCTGCTCGCATGAATTAGTTTTTGCTGTTGGAAACTGTGTGTGAACACCATCTAGCATTGCTGAACTGAGGCACTGTGACAAATCTTAATATTTGTGAAGCCATGTGGATGCCAACATTTCATACATCCTTGCATTTAAACTGTATTAGATGTTCAGAACAAAGAACGTTAACTTGCGAATAGTGAAGGTTACTGTAGTGTCACAGTGTCTCCAAGTATGTCCAGATTTAACAAATGGAATACATTACCGTTCAGATATTGCAAGCTCTGGTTTTCACTTTCTGGCTATGGGACGTTTTGTAATAAGCTGAATATATCATTACCCCCATAATCTGAAATCTGATAATTTAAATCTGGCCTTTCACTGCAATTTGCATTGATACTGTGTTACTGTTAACTCAGTCTAAGCTCTCAATTATTTTTGCAGCGGGGAGCTGCCTCATGCTTTTAAATAGAACTTCCTATCATAAATTCTGTTTCTTCTGGGGGGAATGAAAATATGCAAATAACTTTTTGTGTATGCTTTTTCTTCTTTTTTTTTTGGTGGGGCTAACTGAGCGATCTAGCTATTACTGTCTGCATCACTTCTTTCTTTTTTCCCTCTTTTCTCTTCTTTCCCCAAGTATAGGTTACTCTAATCTTAGCTTTGCACTGTGTTCCAGATGCGGCAGGCCAGAAGGCTGTCGAATCCTTGTATACAGAGGTATACATCAAGAACTGGTGAATGCAGCACGTATGTGGGCTCTCATGTAAACTTGCCTTCTTAACAGAGGGCTAGGACTAGAGACTAATTTGCACTGTAAAAAAAACTAAAAATAATGCTACCTGTTGTCATTACCATTACTGAAAACTAACTCATAAATTACTATATCATTCACTTACAGGTTTGCACTGTTTTTTTCTTACTTTTAAAATAATTGGAAATTAAAAATGGCAAAAACATGTATTTATACTTCAAAGCATACTATATATTGAATCGTAAGTTATGTGATGTCATTTTAACAGGAAAGTATTCAAACTAATTTGCATGAGAGTTCATATTTCCATTTTACTTTACATTTTTTTTGAAACTGCGCAAAAGCAAAATTAAATTTAAGCTACCCACAAACTAATACAGATGCGTGCACACAAAAAATGCACGTTGTAACTCTGGTAGTTGGAAGGATAATATTGTAGCCTGATTTGCATGGCCTATAAGTCTCTGCATGAAATTAGTAGTTCAAAGGTAGAAGTATTACAATGTGTAATCAGTACACTGTTCAAAGCAGTACGGCTTAGGAGTAATACAGCAGCATAGACCCTTACTGGAAATCACAGTCAGTGTGGGTAGTAAAATCTCAGTACCCTTCAGTTCAATTTAGCAAAAGGTTTATTTTAGAAATCTTGTCCTAGTATCCCTTACTTTTGTCCTGTTTGAACTAAAATTATTATTAAGAAGAATAGTAGGTAAATCACTGAATCGTATCTTCTCCTAAAGCAAATGTTTATCTTCAAGTGAAGTATCGTCAGGTATGAAGTAAGGCAATGTAAATAATGTGAAATACTTCACTGAAATTGAACACAAAACTGAAGTCCAAAAAAAGTTGCATAGCTCCTTCACCCAATAATATTAGGTAATTTATAAAAAGAAATACAGTAGTATTTGGCAGAATCCATTACGATTAAATTTAAGAATTCATGCCATAGCATTCTAAAAGACTCTTGGAAAACTGCTGTGGAATAAGTATTTCATTTAGGATGTATATTTGCATCTTGGACACACATCTGATGATTTTTTTTTTTGCTAACAAATGTGCTGAAAAGTGACTTGATTTGTGTGCACACATGGGTTCGCAGATTTCTTTAGTTCTTGTACTAACACCGGTGATGGCAGAAGTGGCAGCAGCCGCAGCTCCTAATGCATGCAGAGGGAAGCATTCCCTGCGTCATCGCACATCATTTTGATCATATCATTTCACACTGTATCCAGCGCTGTTTTCGATATCCCTAGGTATTTGAGACATCCTTACCGAACTGATAGATACGATGCAGAACCTGAGGAATTTTTTATTCTGGAGATACGGCTGTAGGTCAGGCACATCCTGATATCCTAGATATTCCAGGACATCTAAAATGGCACTTTGTGCCTATGCTTTAGGCATCTAAACCATTCCTAGGTAGCCTGGGAATTTATTTCTATGAGTAAATAAATGGTGGACAATTATTTTCACAGTATCAATCTCATAGAGTTACGTAAAGGTCAACAGAATGGCAGTTAACAATAATAAACCCAAGGAAATAACTTGACCATTAAAAGGAATATCTTAAAGATTAGTTTCTTTTCTAGGTCCGTTAACTTTGGAAATTGTTACACAGTCTTGATAGCATAAAATAGATACTGTTGTTGGTTGGTCCCTGGAACGAACTGGGGAGATTGGTACCCCAAGAAGAGAGAACAGTAAAACGTTCATTACTTCAGGATTTAGGATGGGTGCCTGATGGATATGAGTATGTTTGAATACAGTTTTCTCCTGGAGAGATGTCGCTTTCAATGGCGTTTAAAGTGTGTGTCTTCACAAGGTTACTTAACATCTCAGTAAAATGAGAAGCTTCAATTTGCTGGACTGTAGTATAAAGACTAAAGAGCTGCTGAGCTTGATTTGAGGAATTTAATTTCCTCAAATGAAGAAACTGATGTTGCTGTCACATACTGCTGTAAGCTCACATTTAATAATAGACCGCCTTGAGAAAGCACCTGCCTCCTGCTGCTGTGGCTCATGCTTCGCTTTGTGTATTTTCTGCCTTGATTTTTTTTTTCTGAGAGTGAAATCTGAAACTGCATCTTTCCAACGTGATGTCCATGACTTCATCTGACACGTGCTCTTCTTTTCTAGGAGCATACCGAGTCTTCTTCCGAACCCAACCATGCTCTCCGTTCTGCCGTCCCAGCCCCAGCCACCTCACATTCCACAGCCGCTCACGGCAGCCCTTTGGTCCCAAACCCTCACGCCAAATACCCTGCCTTGGAGAAGCGAGGATTTCACGAATCTTTTACCAAGGCCAAGCCAGGGAGCTACAAGATCCAGGTTGTCGCTCCAAGAGAATCAGCTTCCAAAGTGACTGAACGGGGCCTCTTGGAACCCCAAAGTAAAAATGGCACTCAGGAACAGGATCCTGGCCTTGTGGATCTGGATGATGCAAGCCTTCCAGTTAGTGATGTGTAGTGATGGAAGTGTTTGGAGAACGATCCATTTGTTCGGTCCTCTAATTTCCTTGCTCGGACTTCTAACCAAAGAAAATTATAGGAAATGAGAACAAAAAAAAAACGGAACACTGATTTCTTTTTTTGTATATATACGTATGTGTGTGTTTCTGTGCACATATGTGTATATATAATGTGTTTGTTTATTGCCTTTCAGCTGAGGGTCAGAAATGGACCTTATGCGTTTTCTCAAAGCCTGATAGTAAATCACTTACTAGGGAGGGGCCAAGCTGCACAATTTAGAAGGAAAAAAAAACAAAAGACAAAAACAAAAAAGTACTTCTGCAAGTAAGCAAGGTACCAGCAACTTTTCATTCCTAATCCGGCAAACTTACTAAATTTACAACTAATGCGATATTGTGGAGAACTTACTGCCAACAAATGTGATTATTTAATTTCATTTTGAACTACAGTAAGATTTTAGGCGTAGATGAGAATTATTTCTCTCCGTGACTTTCAGATACCAGGAAATGCACAAAATGTTTTTTCTGTTCTTTAGGATCAACAGTGTCAGCTGATTTGTTATCAGAACAAGAATTCTGAACTCCCTTGGAATTCTAATTATGGTGCTGTAAAATTTCCACTAAAATAATATTTTGAATAGTCAGCCTATTTTTAATGCACTCCTAAAGGTGGGTTATAACTTTTTGCACATGTGGATTTTAATGGAATGGATGTAATGAATGGTGTTTTGGAGGGGGGAGAAGAGAAATTGGACTTTGGAATTTGGACACTTTAGATCTTTTGAACTAAGAAGGGTTTATATTGTGTTACATTAGGCTTTGCAGCAATTATTTTTCTTAGATGTCCAAACGTATCGTTTGATTACTGGTTTGAGAATGTGTTTTTTTTTTTTTATCAGTGCTTTGTGAACAGTTCTTGTTTCTATATTGATCAGTGGAAGACCTCGTTTAGTTTTGTCGTTATTGGTACTGAACTGTTCACAGCCATGCAATTGTGGCCTATAACTTTTGGTGCACTAATAATCTTAAGTGCCTGTGTTTTTTCTCACGTTGTTGAAACACTTCTGGATTAGTTATGTACACAAACCATTCTTAATGGTTTTGAACGTTGGCTTGGAGTTGCTCTGAATGGCATAGTTTGAAACAGCTATTTAAAATAGAAGACTTATGCTAGGGATACCAGTGTTCTGGTATTGCACTTACTAGCTGTGCAATATGTTTTTTAAAAAAATGAGTATTTGTTGTTTGTGTACACTGTGTTATGGGGCTTCAGTGATGCAAGTGAAAAGAACCTTTACATTTCAAGTATTGGATTAGATTGTGTACTTTTCATCATTTTTGAAAAATGTTTGCTTTAATCAAAACCCCACAAATATCTCATGCTGCTGCTTATTGTGATTCAGATTGTCCAGCTTTGTGATATTTTTTTTTTGTCTACTGGAACCTAAGATACATATCATACAAGTCCATCTTCTCTCCAACTTCCAAACGGACTTCCTACTTGAGAGATATGGATGGCTTTACCACAATAATTTGTTGATCCAAGGATAGAATAATTGGTGTCATATAAGAATGAAATATAATCTAATTTCAGAACCTTAAATTATATCAGCACCTTCTTTTTTTTTTTTTTATCCATAAGCTAACTGACCACTGTCTTAAGGCAGTGGTGTTTGTAAATTACTGGTTTTGTTTGACTCTTTAGAATATATGTGAAACTAGCACAGAATTGGAAGTTACTGTAAATGTCTGAACTAGTATTGTTAGGTTTTAACTTCTATAAAGATAAAACAATAGCTCTTTAAAAGCTTATTTTTTCACAAGTACATTCTGTGTGGAAGACACTTTGCATTGAAATATTTTTACTGTAGTCTAATATCTGAAATCACTTCTCTGGTACAGCTTTCACACTGCATGTTCATTTTATTATATTTTGGTATTGGCGATTTTACACATTGGGTGGAGGTAAAGCAGCTCCATTATGGGACTTACAAAAAGAGGAAAAAAAAAAGAGAAAAAAAGAAAAGAACTACTGTTGTAGTTCAGTAGCATAGGGAAATATTTGTGGTTGGTAATTGTCAGGGTCTCCTATTTATCAGTACTTTTATAAATCTATGAAAATTGTTAAATTATTTTAGAAACAGTGCTGTAAATATGTCACATTTAAATTGTCAATAAATCAGTTTGGGTAACTTAAAATAACATCTGAATGAGTTTCCTTGCACCATGTGAAATATTTTATTAGAAAAATGTATTCCATTTTAGCATATAAGAGGTCAGATTATCTCTTATCCGGCTATAATGTCTTTTTAATTCTTCAAATCTGATCAGGTTGCGTAGCCTAAGAAAGAAATCAAACAGAATGAGATGGTTTTCCTTTACAGTTCTCGGTTTCTTTTGTGGAATTTTTACATGTTATGCAAGGGAAGTCGATCAGTTTTCTTTTTAACCAATGGAAGGGAAGAGGTGATGCATAGTAATGTCAAGTTAACCATTTGGAAATACTCAAGCACTGTCTGAAAGGGAAAAAAAAAACAAACAAAAAAACCAAACCAACCCACAGCAAAACGTAACGTCTTTTTCTGGCATTACACTGTTGCATAACAAAGTTTCTCTCAGAAATGCTTTCCTGAAATAACAGCACCTGTATGACACCTGGGAGCACCTCGCTATCTGTACAGCACAGAGTATGATCACACTTGAGTCACCGTATTTCTTAAGTCCACTTTTCCCTTTTGTGGAGCAGCGCAGTTAATCGGTCTGTCTCAACAGTATGCAAGCTTCAGATAAAGAGCAGTAATTAAAGGAGATATTTTATATAGCCTGTACACGGTTACCCAAATTCCAGTTTGACCGTGACATCTTCTGACTGCGAATTATTCCAGGTATGTCCACATCTGCAGTTACACTGGTGTCAAACTATTGCCCCCAACATTTTACCCTGTAGCATCCGACTTCTACGGGAGTCACTGCACTGAGTGTCTTGAAGCTTCCATTTTAACCCGTTGCACCACAGGCCAGTTGATATGACGTGTATATAATTGTACCTTTGGTTAGCCCATCTCCATTTAAACTAGACATTTTCAGCTTTATTATAACATCACTAAGTTGCAAAACAGCTTGATTGTGGCAGTATGGAGCTGATGTTTCAGCAGGGTTGTTGGTATACCAAGTTAGATACTAAAGAGATGCACCCTGTCTATTAATACATGGCTCCGTGGCTGGTGTCACTGACACAGTTTTGGGGGTTTTGATAATGGGATGGCCTACACCAGGCTTGCTGGGGTCAGATGGGGCTCACCTTTCTGAAAGGGGGAAGAGGGTCTTTGCTCATGAGCTAGGGGGGCTCATTGAGAGAGGTTTAAACTATAGGCTTGAAGGGGGAGGTGGATAGTATCAGGCTTGCCTGGGACCAGCTGTGGGATGACATGCCAAGGTTAGAGGGACAGGCTGCTCACAAGGGCCCTCAGCCTATTGGTCTGAGATGTGCTGGCTATACTGCAGCACACTTGAAGTCTTATAGAGATGAGCCAGCAGCTTCTGAGGTCAAGAGCCAAGAGGGATACACCAGTGAAATGCTCCAAAGGAATTAAGGGGTGTTCCTCTAACAGGGTGGCATGGCTGACAGCCCAGCTGAAGTGCCTCTGCACCAAGGCACAAGCATGGGCAACAAACAGGAGGAGTTGGAAGCCGCCGTGCTGCTAGAAATCTACAACCTAGTTGCCATTACTGAAACTTGGTGGGACGAATTTCATGACTGGAGCGTGGCTGCCAATGGCTACAGGCTGTTCAGAAGGGACAGGTGAGGAAGAAGGGGTGGACGCGTTGCCCTCTAACTCAAGAAATGGATGGAGTGTGAAGCGCTGTCTCGCAAGAATAGCCATGAGCAGGTTGAAAGCCTGTGGGTAAGAATTAGGGACTGAGGCAACAAAGGGAACCTTGTTGGTGTCTACTACAGGCCACCTGATCAAGGGGAGCCTATTGATGAAGTTTTCTTACTCTAGCTACAGGAGAAGTCATGCTTGCAGGCTCTTGTCCTGCTGGAGGACTTCAACCACCTGCTAGAAAAGTAGCACTGCAAGCTGTAGGCAAGACGAGAGATTCCTGGAGTGCATTGAGGATAACATCTTAAGCCAGGTACTAGACAGTCCCACCAGAGGAGATGCGATACAGGACCTGATGGTCACCAATACGAGTGAGCTAATTGGTGACAACAAGATGGGAGGCAGCCTGAGCTGCAGTGATCATGCACTGGTGGAGCTCGCAGCCCTAAGGAATATGGGTCAGGTGAAGAGTAAAGTCAAGACACTGAAGACCCTTAATTTTAGGAAAGCAACCTTCCAGCTCTTCAAGAGGTTAGTCAATAGGACCCCCTGGGAAACTGCCCTTGGGGACAAGGGAGCAGAACAGAGCTGGCAGATCTTTAAGGACACTTTCCACACAGCGCAAGAGCTCTCAGTCTCCAGGTGTAAGAAATCAGGAAATGAAGGCCAGAGACTGTCATGGCTGAGTTGAGACCTGCTGGTCAAACTAAAGGGCAAGAAGAAAATGCCCAGGCAGTGGAAGCAGGGACAGGCATCCTGGGAAAGAGTACAGGGACACTGCCCAGTTGTGTAGGGATGGGGTCTGGAAGGCCAAGGCATGGCTGGAGTTGAACTTGGCAAGGGATGCAGAGAATAATAAGAAGGCTTCTACAGGTATGTCAACCAGAAAAGGAAGATCAAAGAAAGCATACCCCACCCTGTTAAGCAAGACTGGCAAACTGGTAACAACAGCTGAGGAGAAGGCTAGGGTAATCAACAACTCTTTTGCCTTGGTCTTCACTGGCAACCCCTCTCCCCACACCTCTTGAGCGGATGGACTGCAAGGGAGGGACTGGGGAAGCAAAGCTCCTCACACTAAGAGAAGATCAGGTTCGTGATCACCTGAGGAACCTGAACATACAGAAGTCTACGGGACCTGACGAGATGCATCCCAGAGTCCTGAGGGAACTGGCTGATGTAGTTGCCACTCTCCATGATATCTGAAAAGTCATGGCAGTCAGGTAGTCAGGTGAAGTCCCTGATGACTGGAAAAAGGGAAATATTGCACCCATTTTTAACAAAGGTAGGAAGGAGGATCCTGGGAACTGCCCACCTATCAGCTTCACCTGTGTGCCTGGGAAGATCATGGAACAGATCTTCATAGAAGCTGTGCTAAGGCACGTGGAGGACAGGGAGGCAATTTGAGACAGCCAGCATGGCTTCACCAAGGGCAAGTCCTGCCTCACCAACCTAGTGGCCTTCTGTGATGGAGTGACTACATCAGTGGACGAGGGAAGAGCTACAAGATGTCATCTACCTGGATTTCTGTAAGGCCTTTGACACAGTCCCCCACAACATCCTTCTCTCTAAATTGGATTTGATGGGTGGACTGTTCGGTGCATGAGGAATTGGTTGGATGATCACATCCAGAGGGTAGTGGTCAATGGCTCAATGTCCAGATGGACATCAGAGACAAGTGGTGTCCCTCAGGGGTCTGTATTGGGACCAGTACCGTTCAGTATCTTCATCAATGACATAGACAGTGGAATTGAGTGCACCCTCAGCTGTTTTGCAGGCAGCACCCAGCTGAGTGGTGCGGTTGACACACCTGAGGGATGGGATGCCATCCAGAGGGACCTGGACAGGCTTGAGAAGTGGGCACATGTGAACCTCATGAGGTTCAAAAAGGCCAAATGCAGGGTCCTGCACCTGGGTTGGGGCAGCACCTGGGTTGGGGCAACACCTGGTATCAATACAGGCTGGGGGATGAAGGGATTGAGCAGCCCATAGGAGAAGGACTTTGGGGTACTGGTGGATGAAAAGCTGGACACGAGCTGGTAATGTGTGCCTGCAGCCGAGAAGGCCAACCACATCCTGAGCCGCATCAAAAGTGTGGCCAGCAGGGCGAGGGAGGGGATTCTGCCCCTCTGCGGTGCTCTGGTGAGACCCCACCTGGAGTGCTGCCTCCAGCTCTGGGGCCTCAGCACAGGAAGGACATGGACCTGTTGGAGCGGGTCCAGAGGAGGCCACAAAGATGCTCAGAGGGCTGGAGCCCCTCTGCTATGAGGACAGGCTGAGAGAGCTGGGGGGGTTCAGCCTGGAGAAGAGAAGGCTCCAGGGAGACCTTATTGTGGCCTTTCACTACTTAACGGGGGCCTATAAGAAAGAGGGGGACAGACTTTTTAATAGGGCCTGTTGCAATAGGACAAGGGGTAATGGCTTTGAACTAAATAAGGGTAGATTTAGACTAGATATAAGGAAGAAATTTTCTATCCTGCAGGTGGTGAAACCCTGGCCCAGGTTGCCCAGAGAGGAGGTTGATGCTCCATCCCTGGAAACATTCAAGGCCAGGCTGGACGAGGCTCTGAGCAACCTGGTCCAGTTGAAGATGTCCCTGCCCATGGCAGGGGGTTGGACTAGATGGCCTGTAAAGGTCCCTTCCAACCCAAACCATTCTATGATTCTAATCCCTCTCCAGCAATACAGTTTATTCCTCCTAGTAATAAACGTCAGAATAAAATGCAATTACTAGCTGCAACAAACGCATTTAAAGGAGCTGAAAATACCCTTTTAGTTCACCTATCTTATCACGTGCATCTCTGCTGTTTAGCTTTCGACTTTCTTACCCTCTAATTATTTTCATAAAAAATCTTAAGTTATTTTTCACAGCCCCTTGAGACCCGAACTGCGGTCCCTGAAGTTACTTCGATGCCGTGCCTTTACTACGTGCTGTCTTGCACGTTTTCATTCGCTGTGTACTTGCTCTTGCCCCTTTGCTGAAGAGGGAATTGAATTTTATGATTGCAGATTTAAACCCACCGTATTACAATATGAAATTTGCAGAAATTTAACTGCTGAACCTGCAATCCACGTGCCTGAAGGTAACTCCCGAAGGGTAATGGTCCAGAATATAGTTTAACAAACTGGCCTACGCCTTAACCTCATGGAATAATAGGATGTCAGCACCACCTAGAGGTGATGTCCTAGCTTTAACAATTATCCGAGTCGGGCATTTACTCTCTAAGTGTATTTCTGAATCTTAAAAATTAATTTTGAAAGTCCAGTTAATCACTGGACTACTCGGAGGTTGTTTTTTTTTAAAAAACTCCTTGTAAGCTGTGAGTAGCCGTGGCAGCAAATTGGTTGACGACAAAACAAAATCACCCTTTCTCCCTGCTGTTCTCGTTTATGATACCAGTTTAACATCACAGCTTCCTGAGGAGTATAGGAGAGAAGTGAATAATGTGTTAACTTGTCCAGGGAATAATGAAAGTGTGAGGCTTCTCGTGATGCTACTGACTGCGGAAAGCCGTTACGGGCAACCAGAGCATAGTAAAAAAATAGTTGAAAAAGAAGAAATCGAAGAAATGACACTTTAGAGTATAGATTTTTTCATGCTACAAACGAGCAAAACTCAAACTACGACCCTGAGGAAATATACCAGTGGTAACGAACTGATGTTTCCCTGTGATAAATAAGAGAAACCTATTGCTAATAGTTAGATACTCGGTCTGATAAGAGTAGCCTTTTCTGAATGGAAAGCAGGTATGTGCTAGACGATCGTATAAAATGGGCATGCTCTAAACTTTAATTATTGCTTGAAAGACATGCGTGTCTAGCAGCGTAAGGCAGTAACTTGCTGTATTAAGAGGTCTTGAGCTGACCTAGTTGAATTTCAGTTATTGCAGTTTAAAAACTCTGGAACGTACCTGGGAAACTGGTTATCCAGAGCGATGCAGCTGGTCAGAAGAACCTTTAAAATGTCTCATCCGAGTCCAACCTCTTCAACTACTGGACTGGAAAGGAAGCACCTCTGCTGCTTTCGGTAGGCAAAGTAATGTGACGCAAAGGCAGGTGTTTGGAGGTAGACCGGAGTAATTTGGGCTACAGATTGAAGGAGGGGACCAAACCAGTTTGGAACTTCATTCTTTACTAACTGAGCTGCTATTTTAATAATTTTACTTTTTGACTTTGAGGTTTTGCAATTGCATATGTAGGTTCAGAAATCAAAATTCTATAGGGAAATCAGTTAAAAGTGCATCACAGAGTAGTATCTCCTGTCACAAAAATGGCTGTATTAATAGAAAATATTGATATTCAAAGGCTAATCTTTTTAGGCTTTATAGGAAGTCTATATTATAATGGATGGAGAAATTAGTGAGCGCACCAAAAGGGTGCACTCTGATGGTTTGGGACAGATATATTGCTGTTCTTATAAAGATTCTGTATTAATTTGAGGGGGGAGAGAGGGAAGAAATGAGAGAAGGGGAAATTTGGATAGTCTAAAAGTTAAAATGAACTTTAAAATTTGAAGCCCTCCGTGCTAGGTACAGTTTTACTTTTTATGACTTTAATTTAATGTCTTAATATTCATCTGTATTTTGGAGCACAACCTATATGCCTATTTGATGCTCCAATCCAGTAAACTGCTGGAGCACTTCTGAGGTCTCCCACTGACGTAGTGATAGAATCATAGCACTGTCTAGGCTGGAAGGGACCTTTCAGATCATCGAGTGATCTGAAGACAATGAAGGTGAATTTCTGGAAGAGGTGAGTGTGGGCGCTGCTCTGTACCTGCATCACGTCCCACATCTCCGCCTCAGTTTTGCACTTCAGACTTTCTGAGAAAAAGAAACTGGTCCTCATTTGTAAGGGCACCATGGAATGGTCTAGTAGCATCTGGATGTCGCTCTTCAAAGTGGTACCTTTGACGCTGTAATTAGGGATTTGCATTTAAAACGACTGTCTGGCGTGGTAATTTTGCATATCAATCTGCATAGTGAACGCATCTCTCAAGAATTTAAACCACTCTGTTGCCCTCCATTCCTCCTGCCCCCATTCTCCTAATGATAACTGAGCACATCGGGACACCTACATCATCCCTGTCCTCATTAGGTGGGTTTCAACTGCGTGTTTTCATAGCAGCGCGTTTGCTTTCTGTAAATTAAGATGAAGTTAATTAAGTTTCAATGCGTGTTTCACAGTCCCTGCCCGTAGCGTAACACTTGCACCCCTAGATGTAGGATTGCCCTCTGACATCACAGAAAAACCACGTGTACAGAAATACCTATTTAATTTGTTCAGGTTGGCGACTGTTTGTTGGGGCAGGTTGCCGGGCTTCACGTGAGGCTTTACAAGAGACACCCTGATGGTTCATTTCTGTTGTAAATGATGCCAACAGCTATGCTCGTCAAGCACCAGGGCTGAATTCCCGTCTGGAAAAGAATATGTAGTTTTAAATTCCCTGGTTTGCAGCCATTCTCTTTCAAAGTAATGGCATTTTTTCCTGTATGTAGCAATGAATCCAGCATGCATTTTTTAAAAATCTTTTTAAGCTGGTTTTGGGGTGTTTGCTTTTTGTTTTGTTTTTTTCTTTTTTTAAGTAAATCTTAGTTTAACAAAATAGAGAAGTCCTGGGTTTTTGTGGGGTGGGGGCAGAGATGTCACATCCCAGCCAAAAGTATGCAGGACAGCATACCTTTTTCCTCACCGAAAATCTGGGCAAAAGCCATTAATGAATGAAGGAAAATGATAATGCAGTCATAATAAACCTAGAAAAGCTTTCTGCAAAGTCCAAGCTATTTGAGCTTGCCCAGAATAAAAGGATTCTGGCCGTTTCAGACTTCCCCCGTCCTCTTTTTCCGGCCAGGATCCTTCCAGCCCCAGACTAGAATGTTAACCTCTTTCTCTCCTGCCGAGCGTGCTCTTATTTTTCATCCTTTACTTGCTTCTTCCTTCCCACCGCTTCTTTCCACGTGTGCTCGGATGCCCTTTACTAGTAATTCTCTCAAGCGTAGGTATTTTTCAGACCACATTTTTGGTCTCTCTATTGATAGATGTCTGCTGGCTTGGACAGCCATTCTGTGTGAACACGTTATGATGGGGGAGAAATAATAATTTCTGGGTTTAGAGCGCCTTCCAGGTGTAAGGCACTTCTACACAGATTAGATGGGTAATTAACAAATATATATTGTCAGTGAACTAAGTTATTAAAGCCCCAAAGACTTATCCCAGTTATTCTGGAAAGCGAGATGTTTCTTTTCAGTTGTGTGTGCACCCATGTGAAACCTTTAAAATTCATATTATAAAATATTTATATGTTAATACTCAGGTTAAGATTCACATTCTTACCTGGTTTAAGGAACAAAAACCATAACAGCGGAAGGTCCTCAATCCTAGTCCATTTATTTAGAAATGAACTGCTAATTAATGGTTTTCACATAAGACCTTAGGATATATTTTATTTCCTTTGCAGCATTTAACCCCTGACTGTCAACCAACAAAGGTACTTCCCTTTTCTGTGCTATTTATTTAATAAAAAAAAAAAAAAAAGGCTAGTGTGTTATAGGTCTTTAGTAGTCTGTAAAAGAGCTTGAAGCTGATAGTGCTGGCTGAATTGTGCAAAAAAAGAATCATACAACACAGAAAAGATAAATATACCCAACTGGTGTTTCAAACTTTTGTGTGAGAACACTATAAACTTGCAGTAGTTCTTGAAGTAGTTAAATATTTAGTTTAAGATTTGCAAACTTTGTGAGCTGAACAGTTAAGTAAACACTTCATGCGTTCATTGATTAATTACTCCTTTCTTGAGGCAAGGGCACATTCACTTTATTTAGGTTTTGAACTGGGGCGTTGACTTACTGAATTATAACTATTCCAAATGGGTTTCTGTCAATGGGGCTTTTGTTAATGTCTCTTGAGCCTCCGTTCATGCCTTGCCTTTGCTCCCTAGAACGGCCGATTCCGAAGGATACCAAGCTAAGACAGACACAAACATCCATGGAGAGGGGATGATCGAACAAGGAATTCTCCCACCGCGTGTAATTTTTTTCCTACCTGCAGAGATAAGGCTCCAATGGCTTCAGACAGCTGCTGTAAGTTACTTAACAAAGGCACTGAGATGGAAAAGCAGATAATAACCGTTCTGGGGGGGGGTAGGACTAAACCCCACCGTAATTCACCGATTGGTCTTTGAGTATTTTGCTCCTGCTTCCAAATAGGAGCTTGTATGAGCTTTTCTGAACCTGTATTTCTTATATTTTAATACTAAAACCTGTTCATCTTTCCCTAGACTCGTCTTTTTTTCAAAATAAAGGAAAAACCAAACCAATCCAAACCTGAAGCTTATTAAAAATAGCCAATAAGTAATAGATAAACAATTAATAATTTGGAAAGAGTTTACCATGATATCTATCCGTATTTTATATATATATAATTTTTTTTATATATCTATATACACACACATTAAAAATATTTAAACTTGTAAACATTTTCAAACTTTTCCTTAGACTTTTTAGCACTGTAAGGATTTTAATAGTAAGGAAGTTTTTGCTGTGAATTGTCCTGATTACTACTTTGTTCACTTCTGAAATCGAGTAATTCTCCTGAAATCTCTTTTTTTGTACAGCATAGAGGCCACTGGAAAACAGGAGATGTAAGGGGTTCGTACTGGAGCTTTTATTGGGAATGTTGGAGTCTACGGGGTTCCTCACCTTCAGGTACTAAGCCAAGCAGTTAAATAAGTTTTGTACATTTGTGGTTTTGTGGTCAAGGTTTGATAAGACTTTATAATGTTCCCTGCAACAATGAGGTTTGAATTCCGACACTTGGGATGCTGCTTCCACCTGTTCAGGTTGTTAGAGATTATTCCACTTTTTGTAGGAGAAAAGACTTTTTATTCTTCTCCATTAACGTAGTTGCTGGCATCCTTAGTTTCTTAGTCGCAGCTCATCTACCAGTTAACAGCATTTCATCTTGCCTAATGGTTTGTAAAGTTCATTAAGTCCTTGGTTATTGGGTGCCTGATAAAGACACACTTAAATAATTACAGGTTGGTATTCTGTTCAAAAGTTTAATCAGCTTGTAATTAAAAAATTGGCTGTGCTCAATTTCCAGATATTAGTTGTTGTTATACCTTTCCCTGCTAGCTTCAGAAATGATATCCTTTCCCTGGGAAAGTCCTTGTGTGTAATTAAACTGCCTTTCGAACCACCTCGTACGTGCTGACGGAGCACATGGCAGAGAGGCCTCTGTCCGACGGTTCTGGCCATTGCACAGCTGCCAGTTAAATTGGATCAGCCCACTTGTGGGACGATGGAAAACTACTTTTTTTTTTTTTCCTTTTCTTTTTTTTTAATTCTTTCGGTTGATTAACCTTTTGCTAATTGCTAGTATCCACCTCGCCCTGAGGCTTTGAGGAGCTCTGGTGAAGTGAGGGGGCGAGCAGAAGCGCCCTGGGAGCAGCCGTCCTCCCATCCCCGGTGCCTTTGGCTGCCTTTGGCCACCGGCCATCGCCTCCCGCGTCCTCCCAGCGCCGGGAATTGCTCAGGTGGCCCCATGCGGGAGTACCCGGCGTTCCCCAAGGGAATGCCTGATATTTGCATGCATTTGCCTGTATCGCTTTTCTCCTTTCTACCAGGGGCCCGGCTGGCGGCCCTGCCCTCATCTGCTCTTCCACCCATCTTCTTATCAGATAGCAACGTTATCGGCGTTTACTTTGGATTGCCTTTCCCGTAATTCCTGAAGTGGGGAAGAGCGTTCGGCGCCACCCTCCCTCTTGTTGGCAGTTGTCAGCCCTAATTCATTCCTCTGGCGCGTTTTTGGTGCTCCATCAACGCCAAGTTCAACAGCTCCGGGCGGCGACCGACCGTTTAAGTTTGCCCCAAAAACACAAGGCGGCGGGGAAGGGAGGGTTTTGCGGACCGGGGGGAGGAGGGAAGGGGCCCGAGAGAGGACTGGGGGGGTGACGGGGGGGGAGGCGGGAATGGGGATGTCGGAATAGCGGGGGGAGACGGGAGATGGGTGTCAGGGTCCCAGGGAAGGGGGGGTGTAAGGGCTCGGGAGGAGGCGGGTGTCAGGGTCCCAGGGAAGGGGGGGTGTAAGGGCTCGGGAGGAGGCGGGTGTCAGGGTCCCAGGGAAGGGGGGGGTTACACGGCCCGGGAGGAGGCGGGAAGGGGGGGGGGTGTCAGCATCCCGGGGGAGGCGGCTGTTACAGCCCCGGGGGAGGGGGGGGGGGCGGGGGGCCACCCCACCGCTCCGCCCCGTCGCCCTCCCCTGCCGCACCGCCCCCCCCGGCGCCGCCGCCGCTTAAATCCGCCCGCCCGCCTTCACCGCCCCACGCCTCTCTCCTCTCCCCGCCGCCGCCGCGATGCCGCCGCGGGGCTGGATCCTGCTGCTGGCCGCCCTGCTGCCCGCCCTGCTGCCCGCCGCCGCCTCCCCGCCGCCGCCGCCCGCCTGCCCGGAGCGCTGCGATCGGTCGCGCTGCCCGGCGCTGCCCTCCTCCTGCCCCGGCGGGGCCGTGCTGGACGGCTGCGGCTGCTGCCGCGTCTGCGGGGCCGAGGAGGGCGAGCCCTGCGGCGGGCCCGGCGGCGGCGGGCAGCCCTGCGGCGAGGGGCTGCAGTGCGTGGTGCCGCCCGGCGGGGGGCTGCCGGCCTCGGCCACCGTCCGCAAACGGGCGTCCGCCGGGCGATGCCGCTGCTCCAGCAGCGAGCCCGTCTGCGGCAGCGATGCCGTTACCTACGCCAGCCCCTGCCAGCTGCGGGCCGCCAGCCGCCGGGCCGAGAGACTCCGGCAGCCCCCTATTATCGCCATCCAGCGCGGAGCCTGCGGGCAGGGTAAGGGGATGCTGGCGGTGGGGTGGGACGGGCTGGGAGCATCCCGGTGGGCTCGCAGGCGCTGGGGTTTGGCCACCTCCCTGGAGGAGGATTCGCATCCTTCGGGCTGGGCTGCTCCCCTTCTAGAGGAGGGGGGTGGGATCCAGCGCAGGCAGCTCGGCAGGAGAAAGGCATCCCGTCCCGGCTGGTGGCTGGCATCACGAGGAGAGGGCCAAAGAAAAGGGCTGGCCTTGGCTCAAGTTTGGTATTCAAGTTCAGTGAGAAACTAGAGCAAGAATGCAGTGTTTGTCTGCCAAGCGTCAGGGGGGGAAAAAACCCGCCCTATATCCAACTTTAAACATCTCCTCCCTTCCATCCCCCAGAGAAGCGATGCCGGGCTCAAAACTGGGGGAAACTGTTTGCAAAACTCCCGAAGCCGGTAGAGATGAGGACCCGAGTCCGACTGCGCGGCTCCGACAAAAAGTTTGGAGAAATATTTCAGTGCGCTCCCGTCCCGTCCCGTCCCGTCCAGGCGCTGTGTCACAGAGAAGTGCCCTGGGAAATAGAGCCAAGAATGCAGAACCTGATAGAATCTGGTCGCAGCGAACGAATGTGGCATGGCCGCGTCGGCAGAGCAGGCAGCTGCCTGCGTTTGCCCCTTTTAGCAGACGCACTCCCAGTATTCGTAATAGATTTGCTAGAGAGGGCGATGCTTGTAACCAAACAGCGTCACAAGCTGACTTGAGTTTATATTTTATTTTGGGAGGATGGGAGCGGCTGTTGAGAGGTAACAATATAACTAGTAGTATTTTTCCTTCAGCATCATTATTATTTAGTTGTTGTTTTAGCTGGATCGGATGTAACGAGCGTACTGGGAGCTGCAGGACGGATGCTAATTATTCGTAAACCATATAAAGACACAGGGCTGGGTTATGAAACTGGCTCTGCAGATGGAGTTGCTGGACTGAACGGCCCGCTGAAGCGTTCAGTCTTGCAGGAACGATGAGTGCAGGATGGGACACAGCAAGGCAAAACCGGGCTGGGGGATAAACGGGATGATTTTAACAAGGTGCAACCCCTAACACGGGCTGGCTTAAACCTTGCAAGATAAGGCTGCATAGTCCTTCCAAGCCACTTGGCGTGTTTGGGGGGGGTAATGTTTAAAAATTTGCGTGAATTAGGACTTTATTTCTGAAGTGGTAGTCACCTTTTAGTAAGCCGGGGCTGTTTCACTGAGCATTGATTCTTTTGGTATAGGTTGTACCATTTCTGCACTGCTTTCTTTAAAAACAAATCTTTTTCTAGCGTCAGACATCATCTCTCCAGCAGGAGAATATTAGAATATAGCGTCTGTATGTTCAGCTTGGGCAAAATACTGATGCTGCATTACAGATCAAACTGACAACTTTGGTATCAACCAGTTTTTTGTACCGCTGATTTTCCCCTGGGTTTCAAAGCTGCGTTGTGCTCTGTGGAACATTGCTGGCATTTACTGACGCTGGAGACAATTAAAGCTTTCACGCGATAGTTTCCTGATCTCCAGTACAATATAATGCCTTGTGATTTTTGTTCTCAATTCATGAAACCAATATTGTTTTCTCAGTCTTTTCTGCTGAACGTTTGCAGAATTCGGGTTGTGTTTGTACGTGCCTCCGGTAGGTTGTACAGAAAATGCATAGGCTGCATATAGACCTTGTGTAGGAAAACTCGACTGTAGTAGAGACATCATGTGTACGTCCAGACAATCATTTTGCCCTGTTGCATCTCTGGTTGGAGCGATGCTTATTTTCTGTATCACTAGGAACAAAAGGAAGGTGCTAGAGAAGCCGAGCGTTGCTGCAAGCAAAGCTTTTTTTCGTATGTAAAGAACCTAAAATAAAAAGAAGTGGAGAGTAGGCTGTAAAGCTGTTCCCTTGGGGGCAGATTGAACTACGGATTTGAAAAGCCATTGCCTAATATGTGCTCCCTTAGAGTCGTTAATTTTTAATTTTGTTTGGAGCTCATTTTTCGGGAGTGCTTTTGCTACCTAGAGGTGGAGTTATCTTTGGTAAAATATTTTTATGCTTTCACAGTAACATATCTATATAAATAATTAGGTGAATGCAGTGCAATGGTCCAGGGAAATGAGGTAGAGAACGTGTTTGGAAAACACTTTTTTTTGTTATTTTTAAGTTTCACGTCACTTTAGTAGCTGGTCAAGTACAGTATTGTGTATATTGTATAAAATGAAGTAAAACTTTTTGTCTTTCTCGATTTTCATCTACTACAGCCCCCTCCCGGTGCTGCTTTTGTCCTTCAGTGATTCTCGGTGCGCCTCAAATATCCGGCGTGTTTATGAGAGGATGCGGAGAGGCAGGGGAAGGTTGCTCTGGGTCTGTGTGTATTTTCCTATGCAAAATGGGAATCCTGAGCCTTAAAAAGCTCAAGGAAAAATTCACAAGCCCTCGGAGCTTACTCTAGCCTCGGCCCTAAGCGGTGCTGAGAGGACGGGTGGTGGCAGGGCGCAGCACCGAGGTGCTGAGCAGGTCTGCTGCACCGCGGTGATGTGCTGTGGGGTGCAGGATCAGACACGCAGAAAGGACAAAACGGGCTCCGTCTGGAGGAACCCCGGGAACAGCGAGGGGAAAGCCCGGCTGTGGCTTTTAGCCAGGGAAATCCATGGGTTAAACTAGTGTGCAGGGCTGAAACGCGCCCTGCCTGAGCTCACCTCTGGTAAAGTCAGGCCAGGCAGGTGATGGGCAGAGGGACACGCCGTGCGGTGGCCGATGGACTCCGTTCATTACTGCCCTGTCCTCATCTGGGACCGTGCACCCTCTCGAGCTCCTCCCTCCTGCAGTGTGGCCACGGGCAGCGTCACCGGTGGTACCCTGGGCAGATCTTCCCTCTGCCTCCAGCAGGGTGATGTAGCCTTGCTTCTCATATCGAAACCAGTGGCAGACGAGGACAAGCCATTTCTGCACCAGCCCAAGCAGGGCTGCAGGGCAGAAAATGCATAGGCTGCGTATAGACCTTGTGTGGGAAAACTCCACGGTAGTAGATACATCGTGTGTAGATGCATCGTGTACATCTGCAGCTTTCACAGAGGAAATCTTCTCTTTCTGTGAAGGACATGAGTGATGTTGGTAGAGGGTGTTCAGGCCTGCAAAGCACGTGCTGGTAGACGCTCAGCACGTGTTGGGCAGTACGGTGTCGGTCAGGACCGATGAAAATACAAAAGCACAAAAAGATGAACATCCTCTGAGGGGAAACCACGGCCGCGTCAGTGCTGTCCCGGGCACGGGAGTGAGGTCAGTGCAACGAGACCTCAGTATTCTGTGGGATGAGGTTCAACGCGCTGGGGAGGATGTTTTCTTTTTCTTCTGCAAATATGTTTTTGGTGCTCTTAAATCCCTCCAACGCTGGCAGGCATTTTTGGGACAGTGTGCCCTTCTCTCCAGGTTGTGCGCTTTGCACTGTAAAACACAAACTAACCTGTATTTGTCTTTTCACCTTTAACCAGAGTAAAAAGAAGAAAGTGCCTTGTGGTTGCGCTCCATTCCTAACTTTCCTCTGCCCCTTTTTGAGCCGGATTTTTTGGCTTTGGTATTTTTATTAGGTTTACCATGGCTAACGTGGTATCCCAGTAACCTCAGCAGTCCCCAGCCCGCTAGCATCAGGCAGTTCGTGCTTCGCTGTCGCAGGCGTGCTCGCGCCATGATGTCATATCTGGAGTTTGATGCGCGCTCTTCTGGTTTAGATTAAGCAGGTCACTGCTGCTTGCTCTGGGGGAAGGCGGAGGTGAGTTTAGGGGTAACTCTCAGTTCTAGAAAGGTGTGTTTGGCTAACGGGTACAGGTTTTGCTATTTCTTTTCATCACTTTATCACTTCATAGTTAGTTCCAGAGATTGAGAGGGAGGGAAATCCATCACTCAAACTCAGTTTCTTGCAAAGTGGCTGACTTTGTATTTTTGAAATGCACCAGGTGAAGTTGCATCCAAGAAGAAGAGGACCTCCGGTCAATAAACCATTTGTCATTAATTGAGTCCTTTAAAAAAAGCATGAGAATGAGATCCATGCAGCAGAGGATGGGAAAGAGCAGTGGATGGACCTGCCTGAATTCCTTTACCTGTAGTACGGATAGGGCTCGCGGGCTGGCAGTGCCAAGCCTTGCAGGGATGAATAATCGGGGCAGGAAGAGAAGCTCGGCTGAGAAATCTGGGAAGGTCAGGAACTAAGCCAGTTATGTATCGAGAGGAAAGTTGATATTGTTGTTATGAGCTTGGCTTTTAGCTGTTTCCCGAAAGATAACAACAGGCACATCACGGTTAGCGTGCTGAAGAAACGTTGAGAGCACTTCGCAGTTTACTTGGCACGTGTCGAGTCTATTAAAAGTGACCTGGGAGGACCGGGCATTAAAGAACTGGATGTTCAAATAAGCACTCCCGTGCTGTTAATTTTTTCTAGCTGCCTTCGTCTCCCTCCGTTGCTGTGTTTGGGTGGTCTGAAAGTCATTATCTTCTGACTTTCCTCAGTCTCTTTTGCAGCACCAGGAGAAGGGGAGGGAGGGAGGGAGGGAGGGAGGGAGGGAAGAGGCAGCTGAAGGCAATGGAAATAAATAGCAACATATTTCCAGAAGAGAACAAATTCCCAAGTGTGGGATTAAAAAGCTTTTCCAAAGCCAAGTATTCAGCTCTGAGAGGAGGGAACTGTAAGAAGTGGTTTGTCTGAAGAAGCTCACCTTTTCCCCTCTCCACATCTAGATTTCCTTCCCGGGGAGCCGGCAGTAATTCTGCAGTCTCTAGACTTCAAACAGTCAAGTCGGTAAATACAGATTTGGAACAAGGAAAGATTCAATCCTTTCATCTTCTTGGGCTTTGAAATTTAAGGGTACCTGTGGACTGGACAGGAATACTTAAAGCCGTGAGTAAGCAGCAGGAGTCTTATTAAGTAGAGTTTGGATGCGATGGAGGCAGTGTATCCTGAGCAGTTAAAGGAAAGACTCCAAGAAATAGGAGAAGCTGGAAAATATTTTTCAAATGCGAATTTACGTGTGCTCAGAGTGAACGAAAGCAGCGTTAGAAATAGAAACTGGGGTACTGTGGAACTTCACTTTTGTTGTAAATAAAGTCATTCCTCACTCCCATAAACTGCTGGGGCCTCTAGGATCCCTGGCTGGACTTGGCAGTAAGTCTCACAGCGTTTGTAACTGGGCCCAAGTGAATATCTAGTATTATTTTGGAGGCTCTGTTCAGGGTGTAGAAAAAAAGAAAGACTTTATTTTGCCTTCTGGATACAGGTCAATGTGATTCCCAAATTGGTTTGCCTGCCTCAAAGAGACGAATATAACTAAAAAATAAGCCTCAACTCCCCTGTATCGAAGGGCTGTAAAATAATGCATCCCTCTTACACAAACAGGTGGGGTTCACCTCATATCTGTAGCTAACAGGAGACATATACTGTCTTAAACCTGTCAGACGGGACACAGGTGACCGGTTATTTTATTGGTGGATTGAGGAAGACCTTGGCTACCATATTTTAGTGACCAGAGATGAATCAGGCAGCCAGACAGAGCAGCCCTTGAATTTCTGGGTTAATATCAGACACCCTGGTGCACTGATGAGATGAAGCGTGAGGCTGGTGGCCAGCTGGGTTGTGCAACTCCTTGCGAGTCCTCTGCCAGGAGACCAAAACATGTGCACGCGTATGCGTGTGCACTGAAAAAAAAATACATGCGTGTGTGTAACGTGTGAGTAGATGCATTATCCTCTGCTTTTGTTGCACACTAGCCCTGCGGGCCGGCACTGGGACGGTAGCAGGTCCCGTCGGTGCCAGCAGCAGTGAGTTAATGGCACCCGTGCTGGGGCTGCGCCCAGGGTCATGGCACAGCCACGCCACAGCCACCCTCTTAAAATTTTCTGTGTTAACCAAGCCTTGTTCTTGTGTCCATCATCTTTCCCCATCAAATTCTTTCCGGGTTTCTCAGTCTTTCCATTTCCCTGCTCTTGTAAAGCTCCCTTTTTGGTGAGGTGGGAGAGATGGAAAGCAGCGAGTAGTTCCTATATCCAGTTTTACAACCTTGTTACTAGAAATATATATAATGGTCTGAGGTTCAACAAGGCCAAGTGCCGGGTCCTGCACTTGGGTCACAACAACCCCATGCAGCGCTACAGGATTGGGGCAGAGTGGCTCGAAAGCAGCCCGGCAGAAAAGGACCTGGGGGTGTTGGTGGACAGCCGGCTGAATATGAGCCAGCAGTGTGCCCAGGTGGCCAAGAAGGCCAACTGCATCCTGGCCTGTATCAGGAATAGTGTGGTGAGCCGGACTAGGGAAGTGATCATCCCCCTGTACTCGGCACTGGTGAGGCCCCACCTCGAGTACTGCGTTCAGTTTTGGGCCCCTCGCTACAAGAGGGACATTGAGGTGTTGGAGCGTGTCCAGAGAAGGGCTACAAAGCTGGTGAGGGGTCTGGAGGACAAACCTCATGAGGAACGACTGAGGGAGCTGGGGTTGTTTAGCCTGGAGAAGAGGAGGCTGAGGGGAGACCTCATCACCCTCTACAACTACCTGAAAGGAGGTTGTAGAGAGATGGGGGCTGACCTCTTCTCCCTGGTGACAAGTGATAGGACGAGGGGAAACGGGTTCAAGTGATGTCAGGGGAGGTTTAGATTGGGTATTAGGAAACATTTTTTCACTGAAAGGGTTATTAAACATTGGAATAGGCTGCCCAGGGAGGTGGTGGATTCACCATCCCTGGAGGTGTTTAAAAAAAGGGTAGATGGGGCACTGAGGGACATGGTTTAGAAGTGGCTTTTGTCAGGGTAGGTTAAAGGTTGGACTCGATGATCTTAAAGGTCCCTTCCAACCTCAGCAATTCTATGATTCTGTGATTGGTGAGATGGAGCTCATCAAATTAAAAGAAAAACACGTTTCTGACAGCTATTGGATTTGCACATATTTTTCCTGACACACAACTGACGGATAAAATAACGCATATTAACTGTGGTAACCATGCATAAAGTTACGCAATGGTCTTAAATTTGAAATAGTTTATACAGGAGAGCACTAAGAGAAGCTCACAATGTTTTTCCAGAGGCCGATGTCATTACCCCATTTTACAGATAGCGAATCTAGGGCAGGGGAAGATAAAGAGCTTTGCTCAAGGTCAACCAGTAAGCCAGCAGCAGACCTGAGAGCAAACTGAGCTTTTATGAGTCCCCCGCTCCTTTTTCTGCCCCTTGCCAGCATTGCCGCTCCATTTTCCATTACTTTTCTTTTCCATTACTCTATTTCTTAAACTTGCAGACTGCAGTTTTGGCTTCGTTCTGCAAACAGCATCGATGATCTGTCAATCTGCATCTGCACAAAGTAATTTTGGCGGAGGGGAAGAAGTGGGTGGACCGAGCACGAGGAATAACAAGGAAGAGAAACCCAAACAACTCTCTCCCCGCCCACCGTCCCACCCCCGACAATAAACACAACCCCCCAGGAATCTCATGCTTCAACCTTTGTGGTGGCAAAGGGATGATGCATTCCTTTTTCTAGGACAACATATGCGCCGTTTGGTACGTATCGGAGAACTGCGTGTAGACCTCTAGCTCTAAAGGTAAAGCTGGGCTTACCCTGCTTTTCTTCTGCACTCGGACAGTAAAAGTGGGCAAGCAGAAACCACTTAAAAATAAAATACAAAAAATATTCACATAATCCATAAAATAAAGCAGACTAGGCGTGCAGGTAAAAAAGCCACTAGGTAGTAGTGAATGTTGATAGGGCAGCAGTGAATATAATGATTAGAACTCTAAATATCATAAAAATAGGCGTATTCGAGAGAGTGAAAAGTAAACCCGCTCTCCTTTTAACCTTTAAGGAGAAACTACACATGCAGGGAGCAGGGCGCTGCGTGACAGTGGCTGGGTCGCCAGTGGCGGTGCCACCTCCCTTCCGTAGGTCTCGAAGTAGGACGGCAGACGGCAGCGTCTGTGTTAATCTGGTTTCATTTCCCAAACACTCACCGATTTCTGATGTCCACACTAAAACTAACCTGGGCGTTCTGGGAGCGCTTCTTAAGACACGCGTAGAAAATACTGAATTTGTTCAATACGTAGTTATTCCATGGCTTTGGCGATATCGTTGTGCTGAATTTATTTATTGCACAACTCTGAAGCCCCAGAGTAGGAGGGGGTTGGGTTTTATTACTGTTTTGAGGTTTCTTCTAGAGATTTGATCCTTCTGTGTGTCATCCCTGTGTCCGTGGAAGTCCCGCCGCAGCCAAGTGGTGAAATCCATGCCTTTTCCAGCTGCAGGGAAGCAGCATCTTTGGAGGCTTTTTTTAGGCTTGCATCTTAAGAGGCTTTTTTTAGGTTTCTCGTTAGAGGAAAAAATGTTTAAAAAGCATGAAAAAAAGAACTTGGTTTTATTCCCTGGTGTCTTCGTACCAGGGTTCCTGGAAGTTGAAACTAAGTCTCTCTTAAGTAGGGATTTCTTCTAAAGATGCAGTGCGAAAGTTTCTCACATACTTAAAAAGAGACCTTAATGGTTTTATAATGTTAAGAGGAATTTTCAAGATCAGACTGCTGTTGGTTACACGTAGGATATAGGAATTACCACGTCGTTGTTACTTAATAGGCATTTTGAGGTGGTTTTGCTGGTTCTGTGCCTGCCATGCGTGGAGCTGGGAGGCAGAGCTGGGGGATGGCCTGAGTCGGAAGGGACGTAAACTGAGCAGGGCTGGAAAAAGGAGAGGAGAAATTATTCCTGACTCATCTGTTATATTTTCAGCCTTCTGCAGAGAAGAGAATACCACGTCTGCTTTAACCTGTTGCCTGAAATACTCTTTTCATTTGTCTGCAGGAAATCAGGCAGACTCTTTTCCATAACTACCTGACTTATATTTCTTACAGTAGTCCTGCCTGAACTGGAAACATTTAATGATGTTTTCAAGCGCAGAACTCTTTGCCCTTGTCCTGAATTGCCGGTCGCCTTTTTTTTTTTTTTTTTTTTTTTTTTGGTGTGTCTGAGCACCTGCTTGTTCCCTGCCTTCCCTCCTCATCCCCCGGATGGACGGACCGGTGCGCCCCTGCACGGCGTGATGCTGGCGTGGCCACCCCCAGCCCTGCGTCTCTGTCAGCGGGCCGTCGACTTGCGACTAATTTGTCATCTCCTCCGATGAGCCCAGGCTCGGCATTGTATTAATATGGCAATGCTGCTCCAGGAACAGCGTGTTCCTCCTCGCAGGGCTGCGTTCCTCCGGCCCGGGGCTCCAGCCTGGCTGTTTATGCAGAAGTTGGGTTTCCTCCCACCTCACCGCTGGTGTTTACAGAAGGAATCGCAGTTTCCTGTTGTGTTAGATGGAGCTGTCGCTCCGCTCTGCATTCCTGCCCTCCCTGCTTACGCCGAACTGCTTTTTAGCCTCGTCAGCTTGGAAGTCTATGGATTTTGCTCACTGCTGCTATAACTGCGAGACCGACTTTTTGCAGGGGCAGCCGGTGCACTTGGTTTATAGAAGAATTTCTGGCATTTTTGAGGAGTGTTTATATACATATTCTCTCCCTGTCAGGTTCTGCAAGGGTCGCTAAAGCCTGAGACTCTTCCCATGAGGTAAAATAGGGGTGATGCCCGTTTTAAAGATAAATCTGAGGCACTGAAGATTCTAATTACTTTTCACAAGTTGTGTAGAGACTGAGTAACGTTCAGTTGCACACCAAGTCTCGCTCATCCTCAGTGTTCCTCCTCCTGCAGAACGTTCCAACCATTTGACGTCTATCTAGCAATTCAGCAGCTGAGTTGCAACAGAATATACTCCGTGTCTGACTCATTTACCAGTTATTCTGCCTTGTAGGCTACTGGTAGGAAAAGTTCCTGTTTGGCTGAAATTTTATATCTGAATTTAAAATTTATATCTGAAGTTATATAGGAACTTCCTACAAGAAAGCTTGTAGGCACGTTGCCCAGGGGCATTGCCCATTCTCAGTGGCAAGAAAATCTTGCCTTACATTGAGACTGGATGCCAGGGGTTTGTTTCGTACTAAGAAGCTGGACCAAAGCTCTCTGAAGACTCTGTGCTTTACAGTTTAATTATCTTCAAATATTTTTTTTTCTAGTTTTCTTGTTTTATAAATGCAGAAGAGCTCCATATGCGTCATTCTCTTCATGTAGCCTGGTCATTCATGTGCTACCAATATGTGCTTTTACTTATTTATACATTTGCATTTTCAATAACTTACCTTCTTAAACTCTGATCAGGGTAAAGCATTGAAGGGGGCCTACAAGAAAGATGGAGAGAGACTTTTTACAAGGGCATGTAGCGATAGGACAAGGGGTAATGGCCTCAAACTGGAAGAGGGGAGATTTAGATTAGATGTCAGGAAGAAATTCTTTGCTGTGAGGATGGTGGGACCCTGGCCCAGGTTGCCCAGAGAAGCTGTGGCTGCCCCGTCCCTGGAGGGGTTCAAGGCCAGGTTGGCCGAGGCTTGGAGCAACCTGGGCTGGTGGGAGGTGTCCCTGCCCAGGGCAGGGGGGTGGAACAAGGTGACCTTCCCAACCCAACCCATTCTATG
The DNA here is from genome assembly GCF_963924245.1 of Chroicocephalus ridibundus. Lineage (NCBI taxonomy): Eukaryota > Metazoa > Chordata > Aves > Charadriiformes > Laridae > Chroicocephalus > Chroicocephalus ridibundus. The sequence goes on along the minus strand of NC_086289.1, from coordinate 5,325,933 downwards.
ATTCTATGGTTAATTTGCGGCCAGTGGTTGGCAATAGGGTACGCGCAGAGACGTGCGTTGCTGCAGCCTCTGCACCAGCAGCAGAAACATCCTCCTGCTTGCTACGTGAGCACTTTCACACCCTTTTCCTTGAAAATCAATAAAGTCAGCTTTTGTTCTTGAGAAAATAAATTAAAACTCATAATTTACCATCATTTTTGCACTCAATTGCATGTTAGATAAGTGACCACGCACTGGTCTGAAAACTGTTTTGTGTTATCATTAATTTGAGAGCTGTTTTGTTCTACTAACTTTGTATATATTTCCTATTTAGTTTAGCTTGGCAGCTTTTTTTTTTTTGTTTGTTTAAAACCAGTGATTAAAATTGATGGTTTCAGGCTCTTGGATTAGCAGGGAAAATACAAATTTCAAAGCCTGTTACTTGCACGTTCTCTGGTGTGTGTGACAGAGCCTTTGTTAAAGGGTGCCAAGAAAGAGTTGATCATCTAAATATTATTATGATGAAAATGGACTTTATTTTCCCCTTTGCAAGTTATGCATTCATGCCAAAAAGCAATTTTACTTTAAATCCTCACTTTAATTTTGCAATGGTTCTCGCTGCAGGAAATCTTTTAAGTGAATACCGGAGTTGTGCAGTTTACTGTTTGCTGGTGTAAAATGCTTGAAATCTCTCCATTATTTAGTGCTACGAAAATATCTTTGCTTTTAGGGATGTCACGGTATTTTATTTTTTTATCTGATTTTATTCTCAGAAATTTGTGAAGTATCTTTAGTTTCTCCTTGGATTACACAGGGAAAAAATAACAGATGCAATAGTAGCTCTATTAGCAAGGTGCTGTGGTTTAGACCTCTCAAAATTACCTCCGTTGATCTGAAAGTTGTTCTTAAGCAAATTGTCTACAATGCGTAGAATGTTGTTTCTTATTTTCTTAGTATTTTCATTGCATAATATCCTTTTTTTGTTGTGTTACACAATTTATCCTTGAATAGGAAGTGGAATATTTAGGCTTGCAGTTTTATGTAATTTTAAAAAAAAAAAAAAAAAGGAAAAAAAGAGCAGCAGCAGATTCCCATACATCACTTTTTCCTCGTGTCTCTCCAGCGGAGCTTGCTGATACCACCATTTTCAGTGTGAGCTAAGCACATTTGCTCGAGTCTGTTTCCGTCGTAGCGTCAGAGGTTTAACGTTCCTATATGACATGAATGGGAGTTTGTACAAACACCAGCAGCTGGAGTTTTATTCGGGAGGGTGGAAATTCTCCACGTAAAACTCCACAGCCTTGTGGTTTGTGTTAGCATAGCAGTCACCGATTCTGCCAGCCCAGAGGTTTCGTGAGTGCTTAAGCCCTTCTGGTTTCGTCCCGCAGAGGAACCCAAGCTGTTCTTGCAGACCCTAGTGTGCGTGTGCACCTGGGATTGGGGATCTGAATAGAAGATTGAGCAAGCAGCGAGTGCAGCAGGGAAGTAAGCATCTATTTTCAGCAACCTGGGTAGCTTAATACATTTAGCTAGCCCATAAACGTCAGCAGGTTGTGGTGGCTCTGCTCGTACGCTGGACAAGGATTTCATCGAATCGCTTATGGTGCTTATGGAGTTACTGGGGAGAGATAGATTAACCACAGATCCCTGGATGCGAGCCCCATTTTCTTCCGCTGGCGCCCGCCTGATGTTAGCAGACCGTGGACCCCACCAGCTGAGCTGGTCACGGTGCGTCTGATGAACTGGATGGGGTGGGGGCGAAACAGCCCTCCTGGCTGAGCGGGGCCGCTGCTGAGGTGCAAGCATGGAGCAAAACCAAAGGAGACTTTAGTTTGGTTCCCCGGGAAGGAGAGGGGCGTTGCACGTTTCCAGTACGAATCATTTTTAATGATAAACGCGGAGATGGTGCTCCACCCTCCCTGCAAGCTGCATGTGAGCATCCTCGTTAACAGTTACAAAAATATGACGACAAATGATTTCAGCTGTCTAGGTGATTACCGTTTCATGGGATTTTTTTTTTTGTTTTTGGTCTTAATGGGAATGAAAATTTCTTGCTGTTTTTTAAAGCGGTCGAAGGCTTGATTCTAGACTGAATCTGAGCTTTTTGGCTTAGGACATGAAAATATCTGGTGTGGTCACATCAGGAGAGGGTAGGAGGGAGAGAGAGACTTGCTGGTGTTTGCTGGGTGGGGTGTGCCTTTTTTCCCCCCCCTCCCTGTATCTAAGATAAAGAGTCCCATTGAATGAGATAATTGTGTTGGTTCTGACTTCAGACAGTGGAAAGGAGACGGGGGAGTGTTGAGGATGCCTTAGCAAGGGCTGCCTGCAGAGGATGCAGAAGAGAAGGGGCAGCGAGCTGAGCTGGTCCTGACGGATGAGAGCAGAACCCCCTTGTCTGAAAGGGGGAAAACACATGAAAGCTGTGTGGGGAAAAAGATTTCTGCCCGAGATGTGCCTAAAGCGTTGTGTGAAGAGCTGTTCTCATGAGAGGTGGACCTACGCTGAGGGAAGACCTTCCAGAACGGCAGACCCAGTTCTCACAACTGCAGGGGAGAGGTTACTATTATGAGATTTCTATCTCCAAAGCATCCTTTCAGCTTAGCTCAAAATATTACCAAAAGCAGCGTGTATGACTTGTAAGCATTAAAGCATCAATGCCACTTTGAGCAAAGAGCTAATCAGAACCCAGATCTTAATATGCTTTTTGGCTCATCTTTATGAAGCCAAATTATTTCAGTTGTTTACAGCTGGGTGTGCTTTTTTCCCTGGCTTGGTTTTCTGTCTTGCCTCCTAGCAGTTTGTTTACTGATATTAGCCCTATTAATGTCTGTTGGCAGAGATTTGCCTTTTCATTCGAGGGCTGACAGCCAGCACACCTTTGAAGTCCTTGAAGAACTTGAAGAATTAGTTGCCTTGGGGAATTTTTCGTGCTGTAACCTATTTATGTTTTTTTAAGTCAATTTTTGATCATTAACTGAAATCACAGCAATCGTCTTCATAATGTCATTAATAAAGGTTTCTTAACCATGCTCATGGGCATTGAGGGCATTGTGCAATAGTTCAATAAAAACATTACCAAACACAAATAATCAAGCATATAAATAGAAAGAGGAACAGTCTGCAAAGGTCCGAACATCAAAGCCTGAAGGTATTTAGGAACTAAAGCTTTATTCAAGCCCACCTCTCAGTGTTTAAAAAACCCCAACCCCAAAACCAAGAAAACAATGAAAAGACTCTATCAAGAACAAAACTCCAGAAGGGTGGGGTTTCAAAAAAACCAACACAAAACAAAAACAACAAAAAAGAAGAAAAAGGCCAGAAAATTGGGAAAACTTTATTCCCATGGATGCAACACTGGCTATACCAAAGCAGCAGTTTTGAACTCAGAAATCTACATTTTGAAGTCCAGTTTAAATATGGAATTAAAGAGCGATCCGCTTGCTTTGTGGGATACCTGTAAGTCAAGGATGGATGTGGTGGTTAGATGTAGGTATCAGAGTACGCAGGCAGTGGGGATTAAATAGGCAAAACCATATCATCAATTGAAACTTAAAGCTGTTGCTTAATAGCCGAGCACAGTCTGCTCAACCACTGTGTTGAGCACTCAACTACCGAAGAGTCTCCAGCTCCTTAAAAGTCAAAATGTGGAGGATGTTGCTTGATACCCATTCCCCCCCTAAAACTGTATTTTCTACTAAAACCCTGTACTATCAGTACAGCTGGAAAGTATGTTTGTTAGAGAGAATGGGAAAGTATCTCCTGAGAAGTTCTGAATTTCATTGTTGTCTTCTACAGTGGCTGGTGATGGCTGGAAATAAAGATATGGTTGTTGAGAAACGAGCATCTGCTCATATGAGGTTGGTATTATTGGCATTTGTATGGCAATTTAGGCTTCCATTTAGGAGCCTGTGCCTACTGGTGATTCAAATCTAAGATGAAATTTTACATGGTGGTAGTTCTTACAGGAAAGATAAGTGCACCTCTCCACTCCGACGTGCATTGCTCAGTAATCCCAAAGGGCAATTAGCTAATGGTGAGCATTAAGTTGTACGTAACGAGCAAATGGTATGCATGCACACGTGTCCATTTTAATCTCGTTTCCCCTCTGTGGTATTTTTTCTCAGTGATAGAAGAAATTTTCAACATATTAACACTTCTACTGTAGCCTTCAGATTTTATGCCATCACCTGATGGTAAAGACCAGTTGATAGGAATTTTTTTTTTTTTGTTAGCATTCATCAATGAATTCATCTGAATGGTACTTTGACTTCTGTTTGTTTGCTTTAAGAAGGTATGTTTTCCATTTAAGTGGGCAGTTGTTCAAGAGCTGTTGCAAAACTGTGTTACACAATGCAAGAATTCCTAATACATAAGCAATAGGCAGGCGTGGCGAGCTCCTGTAAGCTTTTTAGGTCAGTATGCCATGAATCGGTATTTATTATCTAACTTTTTTTGGAGTATGAAATTTTGACCTCGTAACTGTGCAGCTTACTTTGGGACTGCACGAGGAGGCGGATTATAGGCAAAAGAGCGTCACTTCTGAAATCTTGGCATTCGCAGCCTCCAACTCAAAGCGAAGGCAGCTCTGAGATGAAGTATTAGTAGTCTCACCATGTACAGCTTGGGCACCCTTTCTCTTCTTGAATAGCAAAGTGGAAAAAAAGATTGAAGGCATAAAAAAAGCTGCGTTGTTTCCTGTGCAGCTCCCTCATCCGTGGGAGCTCCCTTTTTCAAGGGCAGGACGTGACCTTTGAACGTCTACAGCCTTGTAACTGAGATGAAATCATTTTATAAGCGGTGATAAGCATATTGATGGATACAGGAGTGCCCTGTGGCATTTTATCCCAGCATCGCGTTAATCCAATCTGATAATCTGTCAAAGCTCCTATTTAGTGCGAGTGAAGATTTCCAGACTGCAGTTCTCGTTCTCCTACCAGTTTTCCAAACCACTCCCATTATAGTTGTCAGCTCTATAGTGATGATGTGGTTCCTTTGATACCCAATATTTCTAGTAAAGAGAAGAGAAATCCTTTGGTAAATTGACGTTTGTCAATCAGCAAGCCCTTATGCCTTTCTGGCATGAAAGTCCAAGGAAGACAGCTTAAGTGTAAGTCAGACAAAGCACAAAGTGCTTTTGAGGAAAACAGTAGGTGGGGACACAAGTTTCCTGATCTGCTTCATAAAGCGGATTAACGTCTCTGAACCGTGATCTGAAACTGCATAGGTGATTATGTGGTTACTGCTGTGGTTGCTGTTTGTGATTGATTGCATTTAAAAGCCCTTGAGATGCTTCATGTGGGGAAAAAACACGTTCTTAGGTGATCAGATAGAGTTTGGGTTGAACATCCGCCCAGCTCACGAGGGCACTATATGCTAGTTGGCATTGATAAATCACCTGAAACCCATTGTTCACCCCTGAATTGAACCAGCATCTGGTTAGTATTAAAAGCAGCAATGTTTTGTTCCTAAGTTATTCCTCTGAATCTCCTGCCATGGGTTTTTGCTTCCAGTATGTCCTTAAAAATTTGTGCGGTTTTCCGGTCTGGTGTTCAGATAATGAAGGTCATTCAGGAATTAGTATTGGGATGATTTTATAGGATAGTCCTGTGTCTCCTTCTACAATTCTGCAGATAAATCATCCCGTTACCCCCGTCACAGGCACTTACAGCATCCACAAGCTGCTTACTGCTTTAATCTCTGGACGGATTTAGAAGCCAAATGGCAAGGATGGATGGGAGCAGCACAGCACATCAACACTCATCTGAAAGTCAATGGCAGATTTGGCTTGTGCCTTTATAACGCAAGATGGGTGCATCAAATTAAAATGGGAAGACTCATGAAAACAAAGGGTGTTTCTTGCCTCTAGGGATATACAAAATGACTCTATGGGGTGTTCCAACTGCTTAGTCGCTCCTCATTTAAAAAAAAAAAAAAAAGTTTTGCCCCTGAACTACTGGAGAAGGGGAAACTGTCAGAATTTTGAGTTTTTTCCAGAGATTTTTAGACAACTGATGGTGCAGACAGGTTTTCTGATGGCCACAGGCCACAACAGGAGTTTGGTATCCAGTTGTTTTTGAAAATCCCACTGACCTCTCTTGAATAGTCGGTGACGATGAGCTGTTGTGTTACAGCACTGCCCAGGAATGCAGAGCTTTGTGGTCCCATTGTTTGCCGATGCGAATCTATTTTGTAGCCTCGAGGGTGGTTCAGTAACTCCAAAGTACGTGGTATCTACATCTGTGGAGCTGATGGACCCCCGGTGGTTGCAGTGGAGAGGATGCGTTGAGTGTGGTTGTGTAGAGGACATGGAATGTGCCTGCAGGGTCAGGAGCCCGGCAGGGGCTGGTGGTCCGGGCTCCGTGGGGACAGCGGTGGGAGAGGCAGTGCAGACCTCGTGCCCAAGCTGAACTTTCACAGCAGTTGCTGTAGGCCTACCTAGGGGTTAGGACCTTCTCATCCTCGGCATTTTACAAATGCAGCAGCGTGAGACTTCAAAAACCACTAAGGCGGCGTATTTTGGCAGAGGAACAGAACCCGTTTGTTTAATCTGAGAAGACCATACAAGTTAAATAGACCATCCAGAAAAGAAAAGAGGTGAGAGCAGGAACGGGGACATTTGAGTACAAAATGCCTTTCGCAAAGGGAAGAGCGGGGCAGTGTTTGGACATCAACTAAACCCCACGTTCCTCCAGTGCCTCCTCCCCAGAGCCGGCAGCGGTGGGACGAGCTGGACCGGGGTCTGTGGCCACAGCCAGGCTTGGAGCAGCAGCAGATCTGCTTGCCCTGTGGCCCAGTTACCCACGCTTGAAACGAGACGGTTTCATAGATCTGTTTGTCCTGACGATAAAACGCGCTGCCTCCTCTGTGTAAAGAGGCAGAAGGGAAATCTGGGGGCAAGGGTTATGCGGCAGATGACTTTTAAGGGGGGGAAAAGAGATCCACTTGGAGCTTTTTTTAAATTCAGGTGTTTTGCCATGACCCTTCTCCTGTCACTTGAAGAACTCATGACATGTTTTCTGTTTCTATTTCAGGCCAAGAACATCCTAATAGCCTACGGCACAAATACAACTTTATTGCAGATGTGGTGGAGAAGATAGCTCCTGCTGTGGTTCACATTGAATTATTTCGCAAGTAAACAAGATGCCCGGTTTTGATTTCTGTATTCTTGAAAACAGCTGCCAGTGTGCCAGAAATGCTGATTGATGCTATGTAACAGCAAAGAGGTTTTTGAGATGATAAATATTTGTCATACTTAAAAATTAAAGATAATTTACGAGTCCTGGCAAAAAAAAAAAAAAAAAAAGAAAAACGGTTAAACTAAGGCGTGTGCATTATCGTGTTAACGATAATAAGTAACATCAGATATCCTAAAAATCAAAAAACCCCAAACTCTTTTTGGCTGCGTGTTATTTGGAATGATTTGTGATCTTTCAACTTTTCGCGGCGACAAATGTTTATTTCCCATGTCTTCTAGACTTCCTTATTCGAAGAGGGAGATTCCTGTTGCCAGTGGTTCAGGGTTCATTGTCTCAGAAGACGGACTGATAGTGACAAACGCCCATGTCGTCACCAACAAAAACCGAGTGAAGGTGGAACTGAAGAACGGTGAAACGTATGAAGCTAAAATTAAAGATGTTGATGAAAAAGCTGACATTGCACTAATTAAAATAGATGCTCAGGTGAGTCGTTAAAGCAAGACACATTTTAGCCCTCTTAATTTAGCACCCTTCTTTCCAAAAGCTATTGCTAATTTTCATGTTTGAAGGAAAGGCTAGTAGCTTAGTGGTCTGAGTTACAGAGAATCTTTGAGCTAGCTGGATATACATTTTTCAAAGCCAAGTTTGTGGTTGGTAGTGGTTCATTTTACCATCTCTCAGTGTAGTGCAAGCAAGACATCATGCTTTTGTATGCATCCGCAAAATAAAAAACATCATTTACCGGCTGGTTTACACACACATTGGCTAAGATAATTCGCTCCCTCTCAGAAGAAATGGGAGTTGTACCCTTGTGGTTGGTAGAGGGGTGTATTAGTCTTTCTCGTGTGCCTACACTGAAGTCACAAATTGCTTTTAGAAGATGTATTTGTGCCTGTGAAGGGCTGTACCACACTGATGTAGATAATAAAATGGAAAATATCTTTGGAAGCTTCTTGAACGTGCAAATTGAAGCCTGCTTGGAAAGATGCTCTTACACTGCAAGTGGTTTTCTGGACAAATGGGAATGCAGCTTCCCATCCATAGGCTTCCTCCATATCGAGCAGATGGCTGTCAGCATTTTTCTGCCTCCTGCAACAGCAGAAAAGCTGTCGTGCCGTTCTGCACACGTCGACGGCATAGCGCAAGCGGAATATTGTGTCGAAATACCGTGTAACGTAGATGCAATTAGATGCATGTGATTGCTTGGGGTGCTGCTCATATTGGTTTCTCTTGTTTGGACTGTTAGTTAATGACCTCCAAATTTAACGGGCAAGAATGTTTCATTTGAAACACATGACTCAAAAATGTGTAAATCTTGCAGTGTTGTTTTAGTTCAGACCTATTCCCCAGTGAGGTCAAAAGTGTTTGTGCCAGAGTTCATGACTAAATCAGACATCTAATTCAAAACTCTTGGATGACCCAAGATATTAAGTGCTCCTGCTACTTCCTTGCCACCTTTGTCATTTAAAAGCTCTTTCTTTTCCTTATTTAAAAGCTTCTGAACAGCAACATGGCAAAAAAACCCAAACCTTAACGATACCAAGAATGTTTTTTGCCATGTTGTTTTTTCCTGTTTTCCTCAGGTAACCAATTTACATGTTTTATCAGTCACTTATTTTCTCATTTTTGTATTAAAATAAGCAAAAGCAGATCTGCAGTTACAAAGCAAAGGGAAGATCCCCAGGGTGAGAACTGTCAGCATTAGGCTGAGTAGGATATGGCAGGGAGTGAAGGGCAGCTGGAAAAGTGATTTAAAATTGGAAGCACGACGTGGTGGGGAAAGTAGACCAGAAGATGATGGTGAAGAAGGAAAGGACTTAAGGTGATAGGAAGGCGAGCTTCAGAGAAGGAAGAAGCTGGTAAGTCAAAGAGAGGAGACATTGAACTGATGTGACAGATTTTTTTGAAGGCTTAAGAAGAGACTAGAGTTTTATGTTATTTTTAGAGCCTAAAGAAATGGCTCCAAATTTTCCCTGGTAAGCTGCTTGCAGGAAGGGAGAACCTGGAAGACTGGAAGCAGCTTGGAAATAAGATAATGCAGCCAGATGAGTCTCCTCTAGTGGAAACCACTGCTAAACAGGACTAGAACTGGCAATTGTAGTTATGGCTTGCAAGACGGCAGATACTCTTCTTTTTTAAAAGTTACTGCTGTGTAATTAAATTATAGTCACCATCATCTTCCATCAGTTTCATATTTTAATGCAGTTGTGACCCTGTTTTGCAAGTGGCACATCAGCTGGTTACTTGCAAGTGTTTATCATTCCAGGTTATTATCCTCTTACCTTGTTCAGTCATGGAGCAGGAAAGAATATGTGATTTTTTTGATGTAACATGCAGCAGCAGCTTTTACCGTTTTAAAAACAATTATTCAAAAGCTCATAATTATCTGTCTAGAACTTCTTAACGACAAGGTACAAGGATGTCTCTTTGGCTTGATGTATGGACTGCTGAAGCTGCCCAACATAGCACATGCTTCAGATTGTGAGCATTGCAACCTCGTTAATTTATGTATATTTTCAAATTCTTTAAGGCAGGAAACTTTTTCTGTCTTAGACCTATCTAGCGCCAAATCAGCTACATTTTTTAGGGAGCGGAGGGGGGAAGGATTGATCCATTAACATTCAGCTAAAGAAAAAGCCTTGGTTTTAATGAAACTTTGGGCAGTGTCTCAGTGCCTGGAGGCTGAGCTCTTGCAGAAGGAGGCGAGCAGGCCCCCACTGTCTTCCTCGCCTAATATCAGCATAGTACATCCATCTGGGTAGCAGATCACATTTCACATCTCTGCCCTAAATTAGATAGAATATGAACATAAACTTAGGTCTGACGTAGCCTCAGTAAGTGTCCTATCAGTAGTACGACCCAGTACCTTGTGTTCCCTGATGGCCCCTGCCTGGTGCATCTTGTTGTTGGTTGTTCAGAGAGCTGGGGGGGTTCAGCCTGGAGAAGAGAAGGCTCCGGGGAGACCTTAGAGCCCCTTCCAGTCCCTAAAGGGGCTCCAGGAAAGATGGGGAGGGACTCTTCTTCATCAAGGAGTGTGTCAATAGGACGAGGGGTAGCAGTTTTAAACCAGAAGAGGGGAGATTTAGGTTAGATATTAGGAAGAAACTTTTTCCTGTGAGGGTGGTGAGCCCCTGGCCCAGGTTGCCCAGAGAAGCTGTGGCTGCCCCATCCCTGGAAGGGGTTCAAGGCCAGGCTGGACGGGGCTTGGAGCAGCCTGGTCTGGTGGGAGGTGTCCCTGCCCAGGGCAGGGGGTGGCACTGGTTGGTTTTTAAATTCCCTTCCAACCCAAACCATTCTATGATTCTATGATCTCAGGATAATTTTGAGAGGACTTGGGGAAAACTTCTTGTATCATTTGCTTTTTTTCTGGGATGAGAGACCAGTTTTCCAGCTAGCTCTGGTGACATGGCACTGGGAAATCCTCATCCTAGGTGGGGCCTGAGGAACCTCTGTTCGCAAGACAGGACGGATGATGCTTTGCACTTGAAGAGTTAGAAACACAAAATTTTAAGTGTTCACAAAAAAGTCAGCTGAGAAGTTGATTTTCAGACTGAACTTTCATGGGACATTTTTATATATCCATTCAAGTTCAGTGGTTGAGCTTTCCTTGTTGTACTGCAATGCCTTGCAATCATTCAGATTCATAAAAGGCCGTTTAAAATCACAGAGGTAATAGTATGTTGAAACTGAAATGTACCTGATGACCGGAGAAGTCAATGTGATGGTACAAAGAACCCTTTAAAAATCTGGATATGGCATGAAAACCATCCCTAAGAATTTTTCTGAAGAGTGAAGTTCTTCCCTTTGAATAAAGTATTTGAAAGTGACCTCAAAGATGCAGAATTTAATTTTTTTCTTCTGTTTTTCTGTGGCATGTGAAGGCAGGATCTGAAGGGTGAAGAATGCCTCTGTGGTTAGGAACAGAGCTGGGCTTGAAGTATGAGTTCAGGCTGTCAGTTGGCATTCCTAAAACTGTTAAGATTTTGCAGCAGCCTGCACGCTGTTTTTCTTTCAGGTGTGAACATGCGGCCAAAGACGCTGCTGGAACTGATTTGGCTTTGCTGAGTGCGATAGGAAGTGAGAGAGAGTGGTAAAACCTGGGCACCAGTAAGGATGAACCGTTTCCCTGATTCAGTTCTCCATGGAAAAACATATTGCGGTCAATGAGGAGCAGAAATCTTGGAGTTGTTCTTCTAATCCTAAAATAACACTTATTTTTACAGTCTGGAAAAGAGAGAAGCTGTATTTCTTGTGCCCAGAGTGAGACACAGCAGTTTGCTGAAGTGCCGAAAGGGGGGAGGAGGGTTGGGGGTGTGTGGTAAATGCAGGGGCAATACAGCTAACGTAACGATCCTTCCAAACGCAAACAGCTTTGAGGAGGCAGCGATACTAGAAAGAAACGGTTGCAGACGATTTGGATGCGAACACGTAAGATTTTTATCAGGCTTCCCTAGAAAAATTTGGACTTTGGCAGCACAGGCAGAGGCTGGTGAAATAATCCAGCCTGTGTGACACGGGGGATGCTGCAGTCAGCCTGAAACCCATCAAAAACATTGCACAACACTCCAGAGCCAGCAGATGCTTTTGAGCTGGCAGAGCTCGATTATGAAATTCGTCTCCAGACAAATAACTACCTTGTTGAATGAGAATGCGTGAGACAGCTGCTGGGGACTGTAAACACCAGAAGGAGGAGAGAAACTTTTAGGGGTGGTTTAGTGGACGATGTCAGGGTTAATGGAGGGCAGAACTATAAAAGAGCCCTGTGCCCCCACTCAAATTGAAGCTGGAAGTCAAAAGTAGTGGAAGGTGGAGGTGGGTTTTGCCTGGAGACCCCTTTCACCCCTGGAAGTTGGATCTTGCCTGCAGAAGTGATCCCTGTGGCAGGTGCCTCTGGTTTGGCAGCGGGTACGGGAAGGGGGGAGCAGGGTGAACGGCTGTATTTTGAGGTGTATCTTCTTTCTACATGCTTAAAAACCAGCCATGAGACACTTGCCACCAACTCTGAAATAGTGGCTGTGTCACGGAAGACATGCCAGTGTCTGAAGATTTTTGTTCCTTGATTTGACCAGTTGCTGCCTTCTGTATCCCGGGCGGGATTTGGCATCTCCGTGGTACAGCAGTAGTGGGTTTGTGACCGACCTCTAATTTGCGGTGGTATTTCTGCCCATTTGCTTAAGGTTTTTCCTGCATCTTGCTAATAAGCACTTAGTTTGACACTTCTAAATCAACAAGACCTTGTGCCCTCATTCCTTCGGTGGTTTCGTGAGGCAAAGCAGCGTCTGGATCTTTGTGGTCAGAGGGGATTTGCTTTTTTTCCCCTGTGTGTACAAACTGGAGGAAGCAGGAAAGCAAACTTTCCTGTTTATGTATCAATATTTTAATAGCCTGCATCTTGAAAAACCGGAGTACTTGAATACCAGATGTAAGTGGCGTTTTTAAAATGCTATTTTACTTTGAAATCTGTCGCTGGATATTACGTCGCTTCCTCTCGAGAGCCCGAGGAAGCCCACATATTGCTTCCAGAAGTCTTCGGGACCCGTAGGAATGGAATAGCTTGCAAAAAGCTTGCATGTTAACTCCTGTTTACTCATCAGTTTAGGCAGCAGCAGTTTCCTGCCATCTTCGGCTCCTAGTAGCCCTCACTGGAGGGACAACGCTGTGGTCCAGCTTCCCACGCAGCAGAATGCTCACACACCTCCAGGACGGGTCTCCCAACACCGGGGTATTTTATTTTATTTTAAGGGAGAACAGCAATGTCTTGCTGGGTAATTGAAATCCCGGTGACGTAGCAAAACAACACTTCGACCCTTTTTTTTCTGCAAGCTTCCCATGCTCCATATTTAGATAAGGAGACTCAGTTTTGTTTTTCTAGCTATAGATGAAATACTTTTGGAGGCTTGTAATGCATTCAGCTAGGGCTTTTCATTTTCTTTGGCGTTTTGTCAGGCAGTTTCTAGATTGTAGATGACACTCTACATTTTTATATGCTCATGGCCTGTGTTTTTATTTTGCCATAACGTATTCTGAAAGTTAAATAGTTTCATTAATGAGAACAGAAATGCAATTCCCAGGGAAGTTACGTGTTTTGCCAGAGTTAGTTACAGCTGAATTAGCGTCCCATACAAGCATCTGTTTCTTTTCCACCTAAAAATAAAAAGCATGAAGGAAATCTGTCACTATTTAACGCAAATTGAACTCGGAACATTTGTCTTCTCTTCATCAGTTTATTGAACTGCAAACTGCTTCCTACAAATTCGTGATCTTCCTTGCACAGACAAAGGGTGTTGCAGAGCAGAGGAGGGATTTACTCGCTTTCTGTGCCAACATAGAGACAGATTCACTTAGTTCATGGATGAAAAGGTTCCAACCGAAACCCCTACTGGTTATGGCCGTCTGTCTCTTGGTTTTTATTTCTCTACAGCACTAGCTTTGCCCAGTGGTGGTTACGTGCTGCCTCTTCTTTTACTTTCAGAGCTGATTTGTCAAGGCTCCACTTAGTTTACCTGACTCAAGTTGCATTGCTAATATATCGTAGAATCACAGAATGGTTTGGGTTGGAAGGGACTTTAAGGTTCATCCAGTTCCACCCCCCTGCCCTGGGCAGGGACACCTCCCACCAGACCAGGCTGCTCCAAGCCCCGTCCAGCCTGGCCTTGAACCCCTCCAGGGATGGGGCAGCCACAGCTTCTCTGGGCAACCTGGGCCAGGGGCTCACCACCCTCAGAGTGAAAAATTTCTTCCTAATATCCAACCTAAATCTCCCCTCTTTCAGTTTAAAACCATTCCCCCTCACCCTATCGCTCCACCCTCTGATCCAGAGTCCCTCCCCAGCTTTCCTGGAGCCCCTTTAGGGACTGGAAGGGGCTGGAAGGTCTCCCTGGAGCTTTCTTTTCTCCAGGCTGAACCCCCCCAGCTCTCTCAGCCTGTCCTCATAGGAGAGGTGCTCCACACCCTATATATCAGGTGAACATCTGGCTCCTCGCTGCTGATGTTGTTCTGCTAGACTTGTCCTAGTCTCCCGTGCCGAGCTGCTGCCTCCCATCCATGGGATAGCTGCATCTGATCCTTGGGTGAAGCCGTTTCTTGTGGTGATGTGCGGCTCTCCATTTCGTGGGAGTTATGTTTATCCGGGGTTGGAGTCAAATCCATATATAAAGATCTGTGAAGCCCTTTGGGATGAGAAAGGCTTAAAATATTAACACTAATTAATGGCTCCTTCTCTGGCTGGGTGTAAACAGTGAGTCGTGCCACTTATGGTTTTGCATGTTTAGTCCTATTTCGGTGCACTTGCAGAATGCCAGCTTGCAGATTTGTTTTATTGAGTAAACATGGATCCCAGCAGAGCCCCGAGGCTTCATCAAATGAAAAACAGAGGGAGGAGGGAAAGAAAAGACGCTACGTGTTGCCCAAGGTCATGGCAGCGAGTCACTGGGAAAGCTGGGGTTAGGTTTTGGGTGTTTCTGGCTCCCTGTTCATTGTGCTGCGAGGCATGCTCGTTTGCCTGGGATTTTAATTAACTGTTGTGGCAAATCTATAGTTAACTGAAGAGAATCACGAGTTGTAACAGTAGTTATGTCATGCTGACGACCATCAGACGTTATGTAAAAATTGAAGAGTGCCCATTTATTAAGTGTAGCTATTAGGGGCCCCAGACCCAAGCCCCAAGCTTAATCTTGGTTTACAAGGAGTGCCTTAACCTCCTCGGCAGGAACTTGCCAGTGGGAGGGTGTGAGGGCACAGGCAGGGTGTTCTGATACGACTCTGGTTACAGCCACCACGATAAAGGCTTGCCCTGCGTCCCCAGCCTCCACTGGTGGACAGCAGAAGGACGTACTTCCCACTCGGTCACTTGATGCCCGGGGGGTTTGATTGGTTTTATACTGATTTCGCTTCAAAACCACCTCTACGGTTTTAATAAATACTTGGGATTTTTTCACAATGGAACGTTTCGTTCTGAATGTGGCAAAATTATTTGTAAGCTTTTCTGGAGAGAAACCCCCAGATTTAAAGCCACTACAATGCATATATTCATCATAACCACTCCTTCATGGCATTTGCTTGTGGAGGCACTAATGAGAGTATTTACATGCCGTGCTGTTGGCGCGCTCTGCGCCACACTGCGAAATCATAAGGAATAGCATTTCAGGTAACGAGCAAACCCCACTGAATTTCTTTTACCACGTAGACTCCCACACCTTGGAGCCCTTTTTCAACTGTGCTCAGTCTCGGTTTTTTACGTCTGGTAGATACGCGTGTGGGTGGTCCTCCCGTCCCCTCTCCATGGCACGGGGCTAAGTAACAGGTGAAAATTAACTCTCTTGGTTAACAGAACAGGGCAAATCAAATGCTTTAGTTACATTTGTAGTTATCTTGAGATATTTTTACATAAGGCTACAGCTCTCCTAGGAACATACTCCATAGAGAACACGTTTTCCAAAGCCATGTTTCATAATCTGTGCAGAGCAAGGCGATTTTTGCAGTGTATTTTTTTTTTTCCTAGCAAAGGAAAGGTTAGCCAGACTCTTTCCAGAGGGCGTGTTGAATCACTCGGGTGACCCACAGCCAATCCATACGGCGTTCGACTTTGAACTGAGGCCTAGCTAGTATAGGCACAGGCTTGAAAACTCAGCACAATCAAAAGTAATTGTATTAGTCAGAGACTGTTCATGTTTTTTTCTTTCTGCTGCCAAATGCGATTTTGGCTTCGTGACTGTTTTTATAACTCAGGAGCATTGTATAAATCTTCAACTTTGTACACGACCAATCTTTTTTTTTTTTTTTCAATTACTGAAGAGAAAAAGGTTTCTATTTCCTTTTGCTTGTCTATGTTTCATTTGCTGATAAATGTCCTCTTTCTCTATACAGTATCCATTTTCAGTGCACTGGGATACAAACAAAGGCCACTTTTTGTGTTGTTTTTGGGTTTGGTTGTTGGTTGTTTTTTTTTTTTTTAAATAAGGAAAAACAGTGCCAAAAAGAGATGCTCTTCTTGACCAACGACATCTTGAAAACACGTGCTACGTAAGCTTAATAGCATCTGGCGAGAGAAGGAAGGGCCAGGGTGCTCCCTCTCCAAACAAGACCCATATGGGGCCGTTCGTGTTGCATACGCCGCGTGCTTCCCAGCACAGCTAATCGGAGCTGCCGCTTCCCCGCTGTCCTGGAGAGGTCCCTTGGAGTCGGGGCTGTGGTCTGATATTATGAATGATATTATGAACTGCTCAGCGGCGTTGCCTTGGGATGTGGCTGCTTGTCTGCCGCCCTGCAGACACCACGGGGAAACTGGGCATCGCCCTTGAATCCTCCTCGGGATTCAAGCCCAGCCTTGGTTGGGTTTATCCATGGCCGTGGCACTGATAGGGACCGCAGATAATTATTATTTAATAGGGAGGGCATTGCTGGTTGTGAAAACTTTCCTCTGAAAGATAATTAGAAAGGGAAGAAAGGGAAATGTTTTTCTCTTTACTGTGTTGCCTATTCTGTTGCTCTTCCAACCGATTCTGTTTAACAAGCAGTTGGTTAATTATTTTCTTGCTGTCTGGAGACTGAAAGATAAGTCTCCGTAGAGCATCTCATCCTGTCTGGGATTTTGGCAATGGGTTTTATTGAAACAATCTGTTCATCTGAGTAAAATTTTGCTGGTGGAATTGTAGCAAAGTTGGATAAAGGATACACGGGACCAGGCTTGTTAAATATTAAAACCATAACTTCTGTATTTGCAGCAGCATACAGTGATGACTGATGCCTTTATTTTTTACTTTCTACTTTACAGACATTGTGTATGTCCTAGGATATTTGAAATAAAACTGTAAGTGAAAAATAGAAAGTGATGGGCATTTGGGTTAGTTTATATTGGTGGATTTTTGTCCCTAAGGGTGACTTATCGATACAGGCTTTCAAACTGCTGGTGACAAAAGACCCCTAAAGAACTAACTCTTTATTTCCAATTTAAACATGTAATATTTTCCCTTTTTGCCAAAATTTAGTAACAATTCAGCTTCTATTGACTTCTGAAACAAGATTATCACTAACGTGGGCATCTACAAATAATCAGGGCATACTAAATATCGCCTTGTTTCTTTGCTACCTGAGCACACGATATATATATAGCTTTATGATCCCATCAAGTATAGGCATATAAATCCATGTGCTTTGGAACAGGTATGGGATGAAAAGGGCATTTTTACGAGTTTTCCAGAAGGAATGAATTATAAGAAGGGGTATTAAGCCCATTTGTACCTCCATTTTAGGTACACAGCTCAAGAATACCTGGAAGGTACCCTGGGTTGTAATAAAGTGACGGCGTTAGCCACTCCTTGGAAATTGGTTTAAGTCAGTCTCTAGGTGGGGCTTCTACTGCATCTGGCATCACTGGCCTGTTTTGAAAGGTTATACTAACGCCTTTTTCCTTTTGGGGCCAGGTTTGTTGAGCAAAGAAAAGAATTTTGAAGTGGAGCGAGCCTGGAGGAGAGCTACTTTAAAGTTAGGTTTGCCAAGAAAAAGATACATCCCTTCAGGACTCCTTCTGTTTTGATTTCGGGTTTAGTAACCTCCTGATCCTCCGAATCCTTAAGTCAAAACACGAATTTATACCTGTCCAGGTCCACTGATGCTAATAGAAATAGTCTAGTGACATGATTAAATATGTGACATGACTAAATACCTCCTCAGGTGTTTAACTTCAAGGATTCAAGGATTGTTTGGACAAGTGATTAAGCATAAAAAGATTAAAAAATGTGTTACATCACTGAAAGGGCAAAGACTGATTTTTTTTTAAAACCGCGAAGAAAAGGAGAAATGGTGCTCAATGAGCATTTTACAGGCAGGTGATGAATAAAGGCAAAATATTTATTTAAAACAGGATCTGTTTCAGAACACCCTTCTTAATTACTTGATGAGTGGTGAGTAGGAGGCCTTAAGAACTTCCTAGATGTTTTCTGACTGCCGTGGGGGGGTTATTGGTCCAGCCTGAATCGTCTGTTGTCCAGCCAGTTCAGCTCCCGTGCAGAAACAACATGTCTTGGAGAAACCATGCTCGGTTCCCTTGGTCCCGCACGTTGACAGGGGTGTGTGGATCCAACCCTCCCTCCCCCTTTTTTTGTTTTTAATTGCTGTAAATTGCAGTGATCTCTATTGACGCTGGATTTTAAGAATGTTTTGTGCCTTAGTGGGAATGTCTTCGATAACATGATAGTTAATATGTTTAGAGATAAGATCTTGAAAGGAAAATATAATGGTGTCCCCTTCTGTCAATAACAGAAAAATCCCATAAGGTCTTTAAATCCTAACATCTTCAGAAGAAGACATCAGTGTACGTAGGAGGCAATACAATTATTTAGAAGAGATAGAACACTGAAAAAAAAGTAGGATGAAACATTAGCTGGTGTCTTATGAGAATATCAAATGCTTTTAACCGTACATATGCATGTTTGATACACTTCGGCTGTTGCTTTCATGACTCTCTTAGTGTTCACTCTTCAACAATACATTATTTTTACTTCAGCAGCTGTTGGCTAATTATTTCAAGAAGCGGTTGGAAACAGCTCATTCCGAGTATCGTCAGATGTTTGCTTTGTACAACTGAGCATAAATATTCCTTTGGTCTTTTGTTTTTGATTTAATGTGTACCTGTTGTGGGAAAAGTACTCCTACAGTCTAAAGAGCCCACTCTTGGAGCAGAAGCTCATTGAGATGCACAGACCCACATGAAGTACTCAAAGAGACCAGAGCGAGCAAAATCCCCAAGGGATGAAAGCCTCGGCTCTATTTATGTGTTCACATTTCTGTAGAATTTGTTCTACCGGTGTAGTAGTGTCTTAGCAACATTTGAATTTGTATTTATTTATTTTTATTTGTAGGGTAAATTGCCAGTTCTTCTGCTTGGTCAGTCTGCAGACTTGAGGCCAGGAGAATTTGTGGTGGCGATTGGAAGTCCGTTTTCCCTTCAAAACACAGTGACTACAGGGATCGTTAGTACCACTCAGCGTGGAGGGAAGGAGCTGGGGCTCCGCAACTCCGATATGGACTATATTCAGACCGATGCCATCATCAATGTACGTCCTGCCCTGAGCCTCGTCCCTTCAGCTCTTAGGTTTCTTAAATAGCGGCTTTGAAAATTTCACCTATGGTTCTTAGGACCAGTGAACACAGTTGGATTTTCTTTTATCCATGTAAATATGGACATCTGCGGTGCAGCAGCACTTGATTGTTATTTAAAAATCCCCCAAGGAAGCACACCAAGTACAATATCCGCCTTAACTTCAGAATTCTTACAAATTTTGAGGGAGGAGGCAATATTCTCTGGTGAATAAGTATCTTGTCGAAATCCATCATGTTTTCTAAAAAGAAGCCAAGCTTAGTTTAAGGATTCAAGTTTGTTTATGCATTAAGGCAAAACAATAGTTTTTGTACTTCTACTGTTGGCCTTGTAAGAAATCTTCACTAACAGCTCCCAGAGCTGTTCTAAAATCTTCTAAGTTGCTAGTGTGGTACTATTAAAACAAAAGAAAAAGCTTGGCCTTGGCCTTCTTAACTTCCCTGGCAAGAGAAGAAGGACTCAGCATTTGCAAAGATGAGCTAAAAGCAATGATATTAAGTGTAGTTAATGGGTTTGGATGTTAAGACTGTTCTATTGCACATATTTAATAGACAATGGAAAAAATTGCTACAGAAATATTTCAAAAATTTCTTTTATGTTTCGCTTGCCATGAATTAAGAGGTAGATATTAAAACATGTTCTTGCCATATGTTTATTTTCAGTATGGAAACTCCGGAGGACCCCTAGTAAATCTGGTAAGAGTTTCTTTAAGTTTGCTTAGTGTCGAGCTTATTACTTCTTAGTTTAAAAACAAAACAAAAACCCCCACCCAAACCAACAAACAAACAAAACCTCACACCAGAAATGTGAGTCACGGCTTTCGATATCTGGCTGACTCCACAAAATTCACATGGTTCTTACTAATCACTTGTCTGCGTTTATGTTGGCAAATCACCGGATACGCTTGGATTTCAATATTTAAGGTGTTTATGGTTTGCATAGTTTTGAGCAAGTGTAATGCCCAATTTTGTTTGCTCATGCCTTGCAAAAAGAGACGTTTGGACTCACTGTCTACCCTGTAGCTGGCACTTTTTTTTTTTTGCGTACTGAAACTCGGCTTAATCGTTAAAAAACATATTCACCCCTTTATTTTGAATCACAGTGAGGGGGTCGAAAACCCCACGTATTTATCAGAACATTCGAGTTTATTTGCGGATATTGTAGAACATAGTCAGAGCTGACTGTGCCCCATCCCTGGAGGGGTTCAAGGCCAGGCTGGACGGGGCTTGGAGCAGCCTGGTCTGGTGGGAGGTGTCCCTGCCCAGGGCAGGGGGGAGGAACTGGATGAACTTTAAGGTCCCTTCCAACCCAAACCATTCTGTGATTCTGTGACCTTGCAGCAGCCGTGGGTAAGCCCAAGAGAGAACAACTGAAGCATGTTGCCCAGCCCAACGGCTGTGTGAGAGCTCTTGGATGGGGGCACGCGGGGTCGAAGGGAGGAGAGGCAGTGGTCCTCAATGAGGGACGGCACAAATTGGAAGAGCGAGCTAGTCCAAGTTTCTGCCTTGGAGATTTGGCAAATTTTTTTCACTCGACCTGCAGCAGAATTTCAGCACCAGTAACCTCCATTTTAAAATCCGTAGCTGGATAGTTTTTATCTGGGATAGCTCAGGGAAGGAAGCTGATGAGACTTCAGAAGTGTTTGAATCATCAGGTGACAGCAGAGATGTTTTACCTGAAACTTCCTCTTGGAGTCACGTTACCGGGAAAAGCTTTTGATTTTTCGTGAACTGCCATTTTTGCAATATTTTGCAATATTTTCTGAGAACTAGTTGGTGCCATGCTTTACACAGTGAAATAAACAGGCCAAAATTGACTGCAGGATACGCTGCTCGTCTGCTGCAAGCAGGAGAACTGCCCAGTTCTGATCTGCCTTCTGCTAGTGGCAGTATGAATATCCCCATCAGTTCTCTGAATTTGTAGAATAGTTTTTTATCAATAGATGATTCAGAGAAATTAGACTTAAAGAAACCATTTAGAAAATTGAAAACCAGCTATGGAAAGTGTTGTATGAATTTGTCTTTGTGATTGCTTGGAAGAAATAACCCATTTCGCTTAAAGACCTTTCACATCTGCTAATAACAATTTCTTATTTCTCCAGGATGGTGAAGTCATAGGAATTAACACATTAAAAGTTACAGCAGGGATCTCGTTTGCTATCCCGTCAGATAAAATCAAAAAGTTCCTAACTGAATCCCATGACAGACAAGCTAAAGGTACTGTACTTCACCGCTTTGAAAGAGAAATAATAAACCAGAAAGTCAACAGCCGTTGAGGCTCTTTTGGTAAGAGCAATTGATCAAGGCCTGTTTTCCTTTTTGTAGGAAAAGCTATAACCAAAAAGAAATACATTGGCATACGAATGATGTCCCTAACTCCTAGGTAAGTGGAAGCGGTGGTTCCTCGCCTTTCTCAAGTGTGGTCACTGCATGCGTTTGGATCAAGCTCATGATCTGCAGAAACAACCAGGAGGATGAACCGGCAGCGTCTCCTCTGTAGGTGCTGGTGACAACTCGCAGCCAATTTTTGCTGCCCTCTCTCTGCATCTGCCACATGGTTGAACTCTCCTGTTAGACTCTTGCATGAGCTAGTTTTTAAACAACTCCCAGGACTTTTTCTTTTCCTTAATGCTTCGGAAGAGAATAGCTAGCGATCGTTAATTTGTCCCAGGGCTCGTTTAGTGCTGTTACCATCTGTCCCGTGCTGTCATGGAGGTCAAGAAGACGACAGGACTGTATGTTTTCAAGGATTACAGCACCTACATGCATATTTCCATTTCTATAAAATTATTTTCATTAAACAATTCACTTAATGTAAAATGAAGCTTTTGTGTGGACTTGCTTATTCATACTCAAACCAGAAAAGACTCACGAGCGTATGATGCTACGTCCTGTAGAAATAACCAGTGTTCACACGTGCGGGACCAGAGGTATAACAAAGCACTGAATGCTGAAGGGGCTTTTTTTTTTTTAAGGTGTTTGGGATCTGCTAGTTCTAAAGCAATGTCCAAGTTTTGAAATGTTTTAACTCTGATCCTCTCTCTCTGTTGAAATGATTGCTTTTACCAGAAATAGACATTATAAAGCTGTATGCAAGAAGCGTAACAATTCTTGAAATACTTTTAAGAGTTAAAATGAATTGTGAAGTGTCAGATCAACATGTGTAAAATACCTCAGCTAGTGACTGTTAAGTGAGTTAACTAAGTAAAAATGCGTGAATTCTTTTTTCCCATCTTGTCAAAATATTTTTGTTGCTGTTTTTTCATTTTCCAGCAAAGCTAAAGAGCTGAAGGATCGCCATAAAGACTTCCCTGATGTTGTCTCTGGGGCCTATGTTATTGAAGTAATTCCAGAAACACCAGCTGAAGCGTAAGTTGAACTACTTTTTTTCTCAAAACCACTGCCACTGATTTAAGGGGGGAATGATGGGGAATGTTCCCTGCTTAACTGGCTATCTTGATTGTGCTAAATTAACAAAATTACAACCATCTGATAGCTATTATGTTGTCTGCTGGAAATCAGTTTGTGGTTTCAGTCCGGTCCCCGATGGGCAATATTGCGAACGTATCAGGGTATTGCAGCGAAGCCCTGTCAGCGTTCCTGGCCGAAAGGGCAAGGATTCAGTGGGCGTGAAAACTCAATTTTCATTTTTCTCAGCGATTGCTTCCAAGACATCTGTTGTACCGATGCCAGTGCTGAATAGAGACGTTCACTTGTGCGTGCTCCCCACGTCCCTGCTCGTCTCTGCTGTAGGAGAGCGAGGGAGAAGCTTTGCTTCCACCTTGTGAAGATGCGTCCGTCTCAGCCCAAGCACCTCAGTGTTGGGCAAACCCACCAGCTCTCCTGGCGTGCCTCCATGGGGGCTGAAATCCTCTCTTGGCAGGAGGAACTCTTCCATGTGAGAGCTTTGTCAGGAGTCACGTTGCTGGGAAGAGCTTTTGGTTTTTGCCAACTAATCTTTTTCTTCATGTTTGCTCCGAACCAACCTGCTGGTTGGTACTAGGCTTCACAAGGTGCCTGGCTGAAGTACGGCATCTGGTCTGTGGTCACCAGCGCTGGTCTGGCTGGCTCTTGCTGGAGACATTTTCCCTTCAGAGTTTGGTTAATAAAAAAGCGCTTATTAATCCAGGGTAGGAAATAGGAAACTTTTGAATTTCTGAAACGACATCATTTAAGAGAAGAGTAAATCTTTGTGCCAAGAAAGAGGTGTGGGTAGCACCGGAGGCATGTAGGCAGAAAGCTGCTTGAATCAGGCATATGTTATCTCTTAAGGAGACTGCAAGGATGGGTGGATAATGTCTTTTTGTTGCTGTTTGGATGCCACTCCAAGATACACAGTGTTAGCTGCCTGGCTTGTTTCCTAAGTTATTGATGCTTTTGGTAGGTAATTCTGGTTGGCAGCACGGTTCGTGCGGAACGCTGCTGTGTGTCTGTAAGGTGAAATTAAACTGCAGTTAGCATAGGAATAATGTGGCTGCTTCAGCGTGGGACTGAACGTGCTGCCTTGACATGCAGGTCCAATCTAAAGGTGCAGAAAAATCATTATTGGAGTACGGATAATAGTTACCTGAGAGTGGGAGAAGGACGTTAGACAGGTGGAAGAAATGTGAGGCAATGTAGCCTCGTAACTTGAAGGCAACTTCTAATGGGAACGCTTCATCTGATGGCTGGCCTGGCAATTAACACGCAGCCCATGTTTGCTCTGTCTCCCCCTTGCCTATGGGTTTCCCCGTTCTGCTGATTTCTTCTCCAATGCACGTTATGTAGGTGGGGGATCGGGATCGGAGCAGTTTTGCAGCCACCTGCCCTGGGCATGAGTCGAGAGGAGAGGCTGCGTGAGAGACCAAGATAATCCAAATGGTTTCTCCCATGAAAATGTTTTAAGCCATGCCTTCGGTAGGCAACCAGATTTGTTGCAAACGTTGGCCAAGGCATCCTGCTTGCAGGAGACACTCATGTAAGGCGTTTTCTGCGGGCGGAAGGGGCTGATGACTGCTCTGTGGTTTTGTGAAGAAGGATTCTGCTGAAGGGCTGAATCATGTCTGATCTGGTTACTCGGTTAATATTTCCATAACTTGGAGCCAGATCGTTGTGCAAGACCGGGCAAGACGTTGTGGTCGCTGGTATCCCTCACCACCCCGTTTCTCAGTCCCAGCAGCAGACTCAGCCAGCTCCGGGAGAGACCCACGGCCCCGGGCAGGGGAGGCCTTGCCGTGTCGTCTCCGGTTCTGCCCTGTCTTGCTTTGAGTTGGGAAGGTTTTGTTTTCAGTTTGCGTACGGTGCTGAGGGCAGGAGAAGGGGTCCTGGGGGCTGCGGGCAGGCAGGCAAGGGGAAGGACGTGCACGTTTTTGGTGACTGGACTGGGATGCTGCGTCTGTTATTCTGCTCAGGTTTAAAACACGAAGGTAAGGTGACGTGGCTGCCAAGAAGCTATGCACGGAGAACAGCATGGATCCGGGACTGGAATTCCTCATGTGTTAGCGCACAGTGCCACTCGGATTGCTTTGCTATGTATACGTGAATAAAAGCTTGGAAAATTTCCCTGCTAAAATGAGAGCCTTGTTGCAATTATTTTAAAAGAAAAATATGCCTCTGTGTCTTCCACCGGGTCAGCATCTAAGATCCTTATTGCAGAATTACTGCAGTATTCGCAATAGTGAATTCCTTTAAAGACAGCGAAATATGGGATTCATCAGACTTGTACTTCCATCCGATCTTCTGAGGTTTCTGCGTTGTGTTGTAATCTTCACCGCTTCATAAATTCTGATCGCTTTTTGCACGCCCGCTGTGTCTCTGTGCAACTGCCGTTGGGTGGGATATAGGAAAAATAAAATCCAGCAATCTCTTTTTTTCTTTTTTTTTTAAACAATATTGCGAAGACAATAAAATGTCAATTATAATAATACATTGCTGCTTTGTATTTTCAGTGGTGGCCTGAAGGACAACGATGTGATTATAAGCATCAATGGACAGTCGATAAGCTCAGCCAGTGATGTCAGTGACATCATTAAAAAGGACAGTACGTTGAACATGGTTGTACGCAGGGGCAACGAAGATGTTATGTTAACAGTAGTTCCTGAAGAAATCGATCCCTAACCAGAAACATGAGCTGGATTTCATGTTTTCTTATAACAGCATTGGACTGCTTATATTCTCTCTGTGCTGGTACAGGAAACGTTAGACTTCTGACCAATGTTCTGCTTGTTCAGTGGATTAGTATTGGCCAACAGAGTAACTTCTAATAGGTTTAAGGTACAAAATCAGCGTAATTTCACATACTCCAGATGATAATTTTTTTTTTTCCTTCTGTATTATGTATGCAATGTATTCTTTACTGGCTGTTACATTCCCCGCTTAACAAATCGACGTTTGCTTCCCTGTGTTGAATAGATTTACCATTATTTCCGCTAAGATTTAAACAAAACCCACGCACACAGTGTGTGTTTGTGGTATTCAGGTATTTATAGGTTAGCTGTGTTTTAACTGGAAATACCATTGTAAAGGAGTAGTTGGTTTAAAAGAAAACACAATTGGGAAAAAATGTTTGGTTTATAAACACGACGAAATCCCAACCGAAATAACCCTTTGAGGATCCCATGCAGGACTTTAATACTATGATATTTTTCCTAGTGTTATTAAAAGAATTCAACAGTACTACTTCTTGTGAGTGATTCATTTTACTTCCTCTTGTGGA
This sequence comes from Chroicocephalus ridibundus, assembly GCF_963924245.1. Lineage (NCBI taxonomy): Eukaryota > Metazoa > Chordata > Aves > Charadriiformes > Laridae > Chroicocephalus > Chroicocephalus ridibundus. The sequence continues at coordinate 5,299,968 of NC_086289.1, read as the reverse complement.
GCGTTTTCCTTTGAGCAGCACGTCTGCCTGGAAGGATGTCCTGATGGTCTCGCTTTTATCGTCGTGAACCAGACCACTTACTTTCCAGTATGTGCTTGTATTTGCGCCCTTGGGCATCGCTTTCCTTAGCATGGCTGGCTCCAGTTTGTCGTATTGGCTATCCCAGATTGCCTGTCTTGCAGATGTTAATACATTTTCCTTATTGATTTAATTACAACTTCACTGATGCCTGAAATCTGTTTCCCCACTACAGAAATTCTCATAGTGTGGATCACGGATCCTATACCATTCAGGTTCAGATATTAGGATGTCTGTAATCGTTGTAGATCTGGTCTTAAACTCTTTCCATCAGGCTACTTTAGTCACAATCTGAGTGCTGCTGTGGGTAGGGTGGGACCTGGGTTTGACTAGGAGATGGGGCATTCCTCTAACATAGAGACTAATCTTTATACACAGATTTATGGATGCCCTGGAAGCTTGGGTAGTGAATGGCATTGTCTTACTGTGAAGGAGAACAATCAACTAAATTTAATTACAGTGTAATTACTCGTAGGGTAAACAATAGGCTAAGCAGCTTGTCCTTTCCTCTGTTGAAATATGTGTCTCGGAGAATAAATCCAAGGGCTATAGACAAATTTTGGTGACAGTCATTCCTAATGATAAATTCCTTATCGCTCTCTGAAAATCCCTGAAAGGAGGGTGTAGCGAGGTGGGGGTCAATCAATTTTCCCAAGTAACAGGCGATGGGACAAGAGGAAACGGCCTCAAGTTGCACCAGGGGAGGTTTAGGATGGATGTTAGGAAACATTTCTACACTGAAAGGGTTATTAAGCACTGGAACAGGCTGCCCAGGGAAGTGGTGGAGGCACCATCCCTGGAGGGATTTAAAAAACGGGTAGACGTGGTGCTGAGGGACATGGTTTAGTGACAGCTTTTGTCAGCGTGAGGTTGATGGTTGGACTAGATGATCTGAAAGGTCCCTTCCAACCTGGGCAATTCTATGATTCTAAACATGCTCTTCTTTTGGAAACTGCTTCTTAGGCAAACTCTTCAACTGGGTAGCTGGCAGTTTATGATTTTTAAAGAAAGGGCTCTATTCCATGCTCTAGACCCAGATCCCTGACAGTGCTCCTTCTCCACCAGCTGTATTTCAACTCTCTCTCAGCCAGCTTATCCCCATTTGGGGAGCTTCCCTATCCCCAATCGCCAGTGCCTGCCCTTACCTGGGTCACTCTAAATTTACACAATCATACAGTGCGTTGACGCTTGACATGACCGAACACCTCATTGCTGATTTACTTGTTCCGTCGCTGTGGTAAATCACACGCGCCTGAAAATCTGCCAAGATATTACGGTGCCAAGCGCTGAAGGTCTGCAACGCTTTCTAGCATGAAAGATGCAACGTAGAACGATCTGGGGGAGTTGCTTTGTAGTACATTTGCGCTGCAAGTTCATCTTACCGGTGTTGATTAAGCTTCCTGTCGAAGCGATGTTATGTTTTGCAGACCAGCCGTGCCCTGTGTAGTGCACGGCATGGTGACGTACAGCTCTCAGCAAAAATGAATTAAAAAAAATCACCTACCTTCTCTGCCGCTGCACCTAACCCAACTAGCAAAAAAATTAAGCTGAAGCGCCAAAGCCAGGAAATCCTGATTGAAACAGAAGTTATTTTTCATCTGCCTTTTTACTTCAAAACAAGTGGTTGCATAATTTACCGAGCTGGTTGATCCTCTTTGTTCCTGCTGTTTGTTGTTGTGGCCTCTTAACACGCAAACCCATTCATTTTTTTCGCGTGGTTTCTCGCTAACGACTTTGGGTTTACCGGGGATGGGGCTGCAGTGACAGCTAGCACAGCACATCTTTGGGCCTGGGCTTTACAGAGGTGCTGCTGTGGGGCAGAAATGCCTCAGGACAATGGCTGGGGTTTTGCGTGTCCATTAGGAAAGAGGCAAATTAATTTGACTTCTGTAGTTGGTTTTCCTGCGCCGCTGGGACTAGTGAATTATTCGACCAGATTTCCAGGCTGTGTAGTCAAGGCCCGTAGCTCCATCTAGTGGGATGCGAGGTGGGCTCGTACTGCAGCCGGTCATTTCCCGTCATATACTTGGAGGTGGTTTTCTGATTAATCTCTCTTTTTTTTTTATTTATTTAGAATTAATTTTTTTTTTTGCATCACATATCCATAACCGCATGCGCATCCTGAAAAATGTTTAGCATTTACTCTTCTAGTGTCCAGCCATGTTTGCAGCTTCTCAGGTGGTTTCTTGCAATCAAAATTGTCTCTAGGTGTTTTTTAAGTGTTTAAAATAAGATTACTGATAAGCAAAGAGACAGAAGCAAAGTTTGTCTTTAATACAGTTAATTAGTATGTACTTTTGATGTATTATTGGGTTATAGATTTGGAATGGTTTTTATTCTTTGTTACTTCAATGCACAGTTCTTTCCAAAGTGCAGCTGAAAATACTTCGTACAGAATAGCCTTGGCACAGATTGTCTAAATATCAGTTTCCTGGAAATTTTAGCAAGTGTTGGATGCTAAATCAGGAAAATTGGACATTCTGGCTTGATTTTCAGTATTTTGGAATGTCTGAAATGGAAACTGGAGTTGCTGCGTATGTGATGCTGGGTCGATGGCTGCGTGTGGCTACAGTCAGAGGTAGTTTTGAACAGCTCGTTCACTTATTCCATGAGGAAAATGTCTCAAACTGTAAAAGAGATGATCATGACTAACAGTTGTCTGGTTTCTGCGGCTTGTATGCCAAGCAGGAAGGTCCTGTGGTTTCAATACCAGAGGACTTTTTTTTTTTTTTCCTTTTTTCTCCCCCTCCTCCCCATAACTATTTTGTGTTTATGCGAAGGAAGCTGAGGATGTTTTTAAAACTGTTATCTTTCCAAATCAGAGTAAGAGAGACATCTAGTAGGGCATTAGATTATATACGTGTTCTTGTTGTATATCAGAAAAATACTCTAGAGGTGCTTAAAACTGCAGTGGCAAATACTCAGGGGAAATAGCGGTGGTGAAGAAGTCCGTAGTCACCAGCGCAGAGCGGTGAACGGTGAGTGCCACTGAGTATTAATTTGCATGTAGGTCACTGCAGGAGTCCTTTTCATCCTTAGGGTGACAATAAAGTTCATTGGAGGTTCCAGGGATCTCCTTGATTGAATTATATTTGAGATTATCCCTGCTGTTCCTAAATTCCCATATTATTTCCCGCTGTTTCCTCTTCCACCCAGAAAATAAGGATGGTATGTGGCATCCTTTACTGCGTTTCCCCCCCATCTCTTTGCTCTAACTCCCTCCCCGTTAGCGCTGCTGATGACTGTCAGCAAAAGGAAACCGGAATTACACCCTGGGCTGACATTAAGTCAGATTTTGAAGTTAAATATCAGCGAGATGTCGTGAGGCTTTCAACACGCAGAGAGGCAGAAACATCCCAAAGAGACCTGGAGGAGCCAGGCAGAGAAGTGATGGTGAAAGGTCTCCCTCATCCTGCTGTACCCTCAACATTAGGATGCAAATCTCCCATCCGGGCCCCGAAATTCAACCAGCATCAGATAAAGTTATCTGGAGGTGAAGGGATTGCTAGCGTTACTCCTAATGTGAAGGGCATCGTCATTCTCGACTGTATAGGAATGCGCAGCAGAAAGCTTTGCTGATTTTACGCTTTTAGTGTGTGTAAGCTTTGTGTCTGCACATCCTACGCCGTGTGTCCAGCTGTGCTGTACAGGTGTCTGACACACACACCATCGATTTTGTTCCCTTCAAGCCCCAAGCTCCATTCTCTTGTGCAAAGATGCTGGGAAGTCGGGGCTGGACCCGCTGGAATTAATCCAGTTTAGCCTCTTTGCACTGTTAGTCTGTGAATATGCAATAACTCGATCCGTTAAGGGATATTTACTGCACAAAAGTTACTGCTAAAACCAGCGCATATGTAATTCGACTAATTGGACAGAGCAAGTGAGGAAGGCAGCTACCAGAGCAGCCCATCGATTTAATCTGTGTGCATTTTCTGGAAAGTTTTCCTCCGGTTTTCATGGTTTTGTTTAGTAGTCATGGTACTGCAGTATCCGTCCCCATAAACTCCCCGAGAAAGTGGATAATAATTAGGAATTGATTAGAGAGAAAATGAGTCAGAGCTAAAGCATGGGAGTCGAATTTACTGAATTTGGTAAAGAATTCTCTTTAGTAGCTTGGAAATACTGCATAACATACTGGAGAGGAAAACTAAATACTTGTTCTATTCATCCCTTTTCTGTTCCGTGTTTATGCAGAGCGCACAGTGATTTTTCAGAAAGTTTACAACGCGAATATGCGAGGGAAAAGGGCTGTGTCGCAGCCGGGCTCTGCTGCTGGAACCTGCTCCGTCGGCTTCCTGCGGCTGTCGCTTTAGGCAGTTGCAATTAACGGATCTCTCTGAACCCGCTAGAAACCTGCTGCTTACCCGAACTCCCGTCTTACCGTGGGTGTGGGTGCAAAGCTCTGGATGCATCAAGCAGGGGCTGCGTCTGCCTCCGTCTGTGGGGTGAGAGCACCACGCAATGGCAGCTGCTGGGTGTCTCTGTTGTTGCGGGACTCACTGCGCGGACGCGGCCCAAATGGTCTTGCTCTTCCATGCAGCAACTCCCTATGAATGTCTCTGATGAGAGATTTTTTCTTTTATCCACCCCCCCCCCCCCCAAGCAGATTGAGGTGAAAAGTGGTTATGGAAAACCATGTCGGTTCAATTTTTTTATTTATTTATCTATTTTTAGTACTGAAAGGATTTTCTATTCAAAGACTCATGTAAAAATACATAAAATTACCTTCCCTGAAAAATTAAAGCAGTTGGCCCTAAAACCAGACCAGTCTTTGTTCTCTTTCTCCATTCCATTCCTTTCATAATTTTAATTAACATTTTAATTCACTATTTTTTTCTTAGGTTTATGCTTTTAACTGCTGTTAAAACAAACAGGCTTGTCACAGCACTGAACCTGATCCCGCGCTTTGCATTTACATGCTCCCTTGCTTTCATTCGAAGCCCCATAGCAAGCAGAGTTTAAGCTCCATTACTTAGGACTCGTTCATCCCGTCTTTTGAACTCCAGGGTAACCTTGCAAACTCAGACCTTTTCCAGCTTGCACGAGAAGGCACTTGCACGAGAAGGGAAGTTGTGCATCGTCCTGCTTGCCCCCGTTGAGTTTTTGGGGCAGATGGCACCCACGGGGTTGCTGCATTCCTTCTGTCTCCTGTTCGTGGGCTATGGCTGCTTCCAGTGGAAGCACAGCCTTCCTTCCCCCTCTGGAATGGAGCTAATGGTGCAGATCACCGCTCTGCAGAGGAAAATAGAGGTGTGAGGTGGTGTTGATTGAGAAAGCTGTGATTTAGGCTGTGTCCCTGGAGGAGCTGTGGGGTCTTGCTGTGCCTGCCTGGCTGCCCCCCTTTCCCCAAAGCCCCCAGAAGCTGAGAGGAGCAGCAGAATCATAGAATCGTTTGGGTTGGAAGGGACCTTAAAGATCATCTGGTTCCACCCCCCTGCCCTGGGCAGGGACACCTCCCACCAGCCCAGGCTGCTCCAAGCCCCGTCCAACCTGGCCTTGAACCCCTGCAGGGATGGGGCAGCCACAGCTTCTCTGGGCAACCTGGGCCAGGGGCTCACCACCCTCGCAGTAAAGGGTGGACCTCCAGGATAAATATTTCTAAGAACCTCTGGTCAGGTAAGTCCACGAGGGGGCGAATTGAAGCTAAAAACTCAACCCTGTCCTCTGTGGAAGCTGCAGAGGCTGCATCTGGACTTTGAGCTGTGATTGTCGCGCTCTTTCTGTTGGTGTAGCCATGCTGAATGGGGGTGACGTCTCGCAGGAGGAGGGTGATGCAGGGGGGAAAAGCAGATGTCCATGGAAGCCTGAACTAAGGGCCTGTTCAGAAAGAAGAGCTGCAAGTTGTTCTCGTAACAGAGTTGATTCCAACTTTCCGAGGGACTGGGCAGGGCTGGCAAGGAAAGCGTAGGTTTTGTCTGCATCTTGGGTAAGCTCACGTGTCTGGCAAGAAAGGAGAGTTGACAGTCTGGGTTGGAAACTTAGAAAGTTTTAGGATGCTGTGACTTGTTTAAAATCTTGTACAGCTTTGCTCTTACAGGAAAAAACAAAACCAAAACACTAAACCCCCACAAACCTGCAAGTCAACCAGAAACAGGCAAACGTAACACTAAAGAAGCTCTAGCTGTCGCTCTCTGGTGCAAAACAAATCTGTGATAAAACACGCCTGTAACTAGCTGGAGAATAAGAGTACATTTCCTCACGTCGGAATCAGAAAGCGTGGTCGGAGGCGGTATCTTGCTTGGAAAGGAGGGTACCCGCCCAGGCCAGGGGAGGCTGAGCGCCGGAGTGCAGTTTGAATGGCTGAGTGCCGCTGTGGCCGCGCAACGGCAGCGTCGCTCCTCCCGCGCGTGGGACGGGGCTCGAGCAGGTCGGCAGCAGGGTTAGCCCTCGCCCGCGGCTGGGAAGGGTATGTCTCCTTGGAACTGGGGGCTGGGATCTTGGAGGAAACCTTCCTTCTGAAGAGGGGTTGGCAAAAGACCGCTGCAGTGCACCAGCACGGTTAGCAGGAGATGAAAATTTTATTGATGTAACAGAAGAGGATTTGCAACCGTGCAAATATTACAATTACATACACAGACTTATGTAAAGGATAATAATATACCGAGGCTATGACACGCATCTTACTTCATTCTTACAATCTGTTAGATTTGCTTTTACTTATCCTCAGATTAGCGGGTTTTTTTGGTTTGTTTAACGAAAAAGCACTTCCCAAGAGAAGGCAGGAGTGCTGTGCAGAAGGACGAGCTCTGTTGGGGTCGGTATCAGCCTCTGCAATGACTTCCTCCAAGCACTGGAGGGACGTGGCAAACCTTGCCACCACAAGCAAGGGCTTCCTCTGCTCAACTTGCCTGAAGAACAGAGCGATATTTTATTTCTTAATTAAAAGCTAGTCTGCCAAAGCTCTCTGCTCACCACTGTTTCTGTCCTGGAGGAAAAACAAACAGTAAGAGCAAATCCCAACTCACGGATGTTCATAGTGTCATTCGGTTTGTTACTAGAAATGCTAGAGACCACAGCTCCACTCCTGGCACAACTCAAGGTAGGAAATGGGAGCAGCTTTAAATAACCTTCGCGTTCACTCTCATTTGGAGCCTCGTGTCGCCAGCTCAGTCCTCAGCGTACGGCAGAACAACTCCAGGACTGTTGCCTGAGAAGTTGCTAGGGACATTCCTGCAACCACCCGTGGTACCTCCGTGGCACACGTGGTTTGAGAGGTGGTGCATCCCCTGAGCACAGCCCAGTCGTTCGCACGTGAATCAGTCCTGTCTGAGGGTGCCATGAATCTGCCAGCTCCCACCAGCTGTACAGTTAGGGTTTTTCCCTTTTTTTTCAGGTTGTTACTGAAAAGCTTTACTGCCTACCCTGTCTGCGACAAGCATGGGCATCGCATGTTGCCTGCTTCCTCTTTTCAGCGTATTTGAAGATTGATATCACATCCCTCCTTTGGGCTTTTTTCCTTTGAAGACAGAGGACAATTGTCCTCGGCAATTATTTTAAGCTCTTTTTACCTCAGGTCACATTTCCTATACCTGTCCGCATTACTGGTATCTTTTCAGTTGATTCAAACCCTTCTTGAAGCACCCAGCCTGGCCAAAGGGCATCACTTGCGGCCATATGGGTAAAGCAAAGCCACACGCAGTGGTCCAGCTGCACCTTCTGGCAACTCAGTGGAGACTGACCATTCATTTGCCTGTGGCTAGCAGCGGGGTGACGTTATACAGGATAATATTTATTCTTTAATTCTGGCTTCAGCCTGTGAGGGTTTGAAATTGCAGCCTGGTTTTGGCGCCTGGTTCCCCTCTGCAGGAGCTGCTGCGCTGGCTCCCAGCGCTCCTGTACCCCCTGTAGCTGTGGCACCGCGTCCGCCCATCGCTAGCACCATCCAACCAGGCCTATCTTGTTTATATTAAATATTTAGTGGTATCGTTTTGATGCAATGTGGATATGTGGTAATAAGTTGGTGAATGCTTAGTAAAATTTACAATTATTCCTTTCAGTAAATTATTAATCCGTTTTCAAGGCGAGATATTGCACACTTATTGCGTGATTTCATGAGAACAGGGAGGCCTTTGTGCCTCATTTCTCATTGTTCACACGGTCTCAGCAGTAAACTGTTATCAAAGAATCTTAAGTTTACTGCTCAGTTCTACATAGCTTCCGGATTAAATTACCTACAGTATACTAAGATAGATATAGAGATATATATGTAAAAATACACTACCCATATTACTGCAAATAACACATTTTCTGGTGGGATAGTTTTCTTTCTTGGTAGTCTACATGCTCTTAGGTATTTTCTGCAGGCTGTCTGTGCCGATTGAACTGGTCTCTTGTAGCTCGGACTCACTTTTTCTTCAGCTGTTCCCCTCACAAATTAGGGCATCGCACGCATCAGGAAATCTTTCTATATAAAGGGCTTTTCCCTGCGGCTGCAGCCGTACCACGCGGTTGTTGGCCATCGGATCAACTGAAGACTGAACAAGGCAGCACGTACTGCCTCATCGTTATCACAGAAGTGCTAGACTTGCTTAAACAGAAATCAAGTGGTAGAAGCTTTATTGCTAAAATGGAAATCTTAATTTATCTGTCTTGATCAAGATGTCATGGTATCCAGATGTTATCGTAGGGGAATCTGTACGTAACTTTCATATAACCATCAAATAGCTATAACATGCTATCAACCACTTATTTTATGTAATTGTAAATCCTCTTATTTAGAATCAACTATTAATTATTATGTTCAAATATGATAATTGCCTGTGCAAAACCCCCTTTGGTCGAAATCACATCCACACGTTATGTTACGCTAATTATGCTGCTACTACTAAAACTTGAAACTTACACTCATTAGAGGAAAACAATTCCAGCAACCTACCAAACATTCACACCTCACAAAACGATTAACCTTTTGAGCGAGAATTGAGTCTTTTGGAAGAGGTTAGCTTCTCGATATCGGAATGCCTACATTAACATTTGGTTTATGGCAATTCATTTTCTTAAATTTGTTTTCTTTGCCTACATTTCTCCCAGGCAATGAGAACTCAGGAGGGTTAATGCAGTCTTTCTAAGATGAATTGGTGTCCAAGTCAAGCGTATATAGGTTCTTCTGTGGAATTGGCCATTGCTCAGAAAGGCAACAAGGTACACAGTCTGGGGTGGGCTTTGCAGGACTCGGACAGCCTTGTATTTGCAAAAATGCATCAGATTATAGGGTTTTTTTTCCTTTTTATGTTGTTTGAGCCATTCTGTGGTAGATCTTGACTGGGAACTTGGCGAAGGCGCCCTGTTGTTGCAGGTGTCATTGAAAGTGAAGAAGAACAGCATGATGCTGGGCATGTGGCTGGTGCCACGAGCCAGGTGGCACCACCTTGGAGTTGTCCTGGGACTCAAAGTCCTATTTGAAGGGTCAGGCAGGGCTGGGTGGTGGTAAGAAACAAGATTTTCTGGGAGGATTTTGCCTCTGAGTTTTGCCTGGCACCTCGTTATTGTGATATGCTGCCTGTATGTTTTTCTAAAATGGTGTTTGCAATTCTCATAGCTGCTGCCCTGCAGGGAATGGGGTTGGGATCTGCTTTAGGGGTTTTTCTGTTTCTGAATCAGACCCTTCCCAACCCTCAGCCACAGCAGGGAAATTGCGCTTCCAGGGAAGTCTGCTTCAGCAAAGAAATATAATAAATTTATTTAAAACAAAGGCCACAGAAAATTATTCCCAGACACTGTGCAATCACTTTGAAGAACAAGGCGATGGCAAGTGGCACAGAAAACCAAGGCAGGGAAAAATGCTTTAATCTAATCACAAACCTCCTTTAGAAGGGGCAGTGCAGGGGTCAGGAGAGCTGGGGCTGTCTCCACCAAGAGCATTGGTGCCAGGCTGGCGCCATGGCCAGGGGCTGGTCTTCAGAGCAGGGACCTGTATTTGGGTGCAGTTGGTCATTCATGGCTTTGGTAAGTGCTTGGGCTTCTCTGCGTGGGAAACTCCCAGGTGCAGCCTTAAATGTCTGAATTTCTGGCATTTGGTGTTGGAAATCATTTGTGCCTCCAAATATTGCTCTGAGTACTCAAGAGGCTGGAGGACACGTGGTAAGTATTGTGCGGTATTTTGGAAAACACATTACAATAATGAAGGACACGACTGCGGAATTCAGTCATGTCTTTGTGCTGGTCAGACAGTTGTTCCCCTGATGAAGCATATTTTTGTGGTTTCCTTTTTTTTTTTTCTTTTAAATGTCTTTCTGGGCACAGTCTCTCTCCTTTTTAACAGAAATGCCCTTGGCTTTGACTTTTTGCTCTGGCTGTGGGCTTATTTATTTTGTCATGATGGCAGAAGCATTTGATGCAATTACAAGTCATATTGGGGAAAAAAGGTATAACTGCTAAGTTTAGAACCAGCAGTGACCAGCCCAGCTGAATTCAGGAAGCTGTTGCCCTAAATTCAAAACTAGGTGGGATGGATTGTTTAGGAAGTTGGCCAAACTGTATTGGCCAAAAAAAAGTATGCGTTAATAATACATAGCATTGTTAGTTTCTCTCCCACTGCATAAATGATGTCGGAACATTGTCAATATTTGTGTAAAATCAATGTTAAACTTTATTTAATGACAAAACAAAATGTTTTGTCATTTTTGGCGGTGAAGCAATTCATGACAAGTTGTGAACTTTAGCACCAACTCAAGTTTTCGAGTTCCTGGTAGCAAGAAAACGTAAATTTTCAAGCTGTGATATCTGTCAAATGCTTCTGGTTATCCTTACATTTATGGTAACGTTTTTACTTTTCAGTGAGATCTTATGGGATCGTGGTTTAATGGATCCTTCTACTAATTATTTTCCTTTCTGTGTTCAGCAAACAATAAGACTGTTTCAGACCCATCCTCCTTCTGCAAGCCACTGCTCGCCTTTTTCAACTTCTGCTGTTTTGTCAGGTATTGGACCAAGTTTGTGGAACAAGCTTAAGGCAAGATTCAAGGGAGATCTTGGGTGGATGGAAGCTGAACTGCCCTTCCCCATCTCTTGCTGGCATCTGTTGCCACCAACCTTGGAGGCACTTAAATTTGATTACTGGGACTCAGACATTTAGTACTTGCTGAAAAGGTCTAAAGATGGGAGATCTAAAGATCTCTAAAAGATGGGAGAGTAGATGCTATTTTCTTTACAAGCATCAGTGCTTCCCACCTTAAAATGGCTCAAGAGTTAGTCTGTTCAGCAAGGAAATGCCCAAGGTGAGAAGGGGTCAAATCCACCTATGGCATCCCAGAAAACCAATCTAAACACTTGACTATCGGTTGGACAGGGTAGGAGAGGTCTCCGTGCTTCTACCTGCATGGTGCCAGACACAAAGAGTTTCAGGGTAAAGAGCAGCTTTTTAGCAGTGGCTAAAGGCTGCTTAAAAGCATGCAAGCCTCAGTCCTAGTCCCTGCTATTGTTCTCGTTATTGTCTCTGTTCCAATAACTGTTTATGTAAACCTTAGGTATTCAGACTTCATAGTCACAAGGAAATTCTCTGCAATCGTATTTTTCATTTATTTTTCCTTTGCCATTGAGCCTCTATCGGTCTCTAGCCACTGCAGGTCTGAATGTATTGATTTAAGGAGTCATAAACGTATATTCTTATAAGGAGTATGTCGTTCCCTGGCATGTGGTATAATATATTGAGGTGTTTGTTACCAGAAAGTAAACAGAGATTAAACAGTTCCTGCTCTGCAAGATGCCCCCTCATTGAAAGGTAAAAGTGATTGATTTCTGTTATCTCACACAGACCTTTGGCAAACAGATCTTGCTGCATTCAGATGTCGTAAGAGCTTGGGTACCTCACTGGGGTATGAACAAGAGGTTGGTGTTCATTAGCTGGGATGAGTTGGAGTCAGTGGAGGTCTGGGAAAAGGAGGGGAGCTAGAAGCAGGTGAGGGGCAACCAACAGGAACACAAAATGGAGAGTAGGCACCAGTTTTGTGTCTTTCCTGACCATCTGCCTAGTACCTTTCCCACATAATCCCAAGTCCCCTCTCTTCCTCAACAGTTCAACATCTCTTCCAGGCATGGGCAAGCAGTTCATTAGCAGAGCTGGAGAATAATGCATTTTTCAGTTGCAATCTTACATTGCCTCAAAGGAACAGTCTTGTTTTGCTCTCAGGTTCTTCAAGCTTGAAAAAATAGATTGGGTCAATTTCCAACAACTTTATTTGAAACATTTTGTTATGACAGGTACAGAACAGAAATTTTTTACGCTTTAGCATTTTGCTCAAATGAAATTTTTTGCTGAGTTCGACCTGAATTTGTGATGAGCTTTTTTTTCTCTCCATTTTTCAAAAGTATTCACTCCCGCCAGGGGAACGGTTACTGTTCAGGAATGTGTCATAGATCCTGAGTATCATAATATCAATTCAATTATTTCCTTATGCTGCTCTTGACTCTCTCAAAGAGCTCTCCTCTGCTCACCTGGATACTCTCACCTGTAACACACCAGGCACAGGTCTTGGCCAAACGCTCGCTGCTCTCCTGCGTGGTGCCCTCCTTGGAGCTACTAGTGTGGATCTAAATGTCATTCCTCTTGGGGAAGGACGAGCCAGCAATGGAGCAGAGAGGAAAGGGCTGGGAAAGGAACAACGAGACAAGAGAAAGAAGAGGAGACCCCACATAGCCATGTTGTGGGGACCACGTTGTCTATTAAGTTGTCCACAGCTGTGACCTCTCTGTTGCTGGTACATTGCAATCAAGTAATATCTTTAATCATTTCTGTTCTAGCTGGGCTCTCGGACATCCATAGTGAGCACAGCCAGAGCTGTGTAACATGAAAAACAAGGGATGAGCTGAAGAATGAGCTTGCAGGGGTGCTGCTGGGGGAATCTATGCAGTTTGAGATAAAGGGCTGTATGGCTCAACAAAGCGGCGGGAGAGGACGAGGACCAAGGAGTGCAAGCAAGTCTTCTACAAGGACAGTCAGTTTGACACCTTGTTCTATCGTTCACAAATTGTCAGATGCGCCACCTTACTTGTACACGTTAGTTCCTTAATGGCTACTGAGAAATGAGGGTTACTGGAAGCGAGTGCAGCAGAGGGGTGGCAGGAGGCCTCTGTACGAGGAGAGAAGCTGGTATTCCCATGGCCAAGCTGCGCGGCTGTCTCCAGTTGCTGACTGAATTAATTAATCCTCACTGTTGCTAGCAAACTGTATTGGGTTTGGAGTTGTCTCACGTGTTCTCCTTTTCCATTCACATATTAACACCTCTTGTTGAGTTTTCAATGTTTTTAATGTGGTTTTTTTTGCTTTTCTTTCATATCTCTGGGTATGCAACAGCTGCCCCAACGTGTTTACCAAGCCACCTCCCTTACTTCCTCCAGTCCCTCTGAACGACCATTTCTCCTATCTGGCTCTCAAAACCATAATAAGTGAAGACTACCAATGTTTACAGAGTCAATGAACTGTGTGCATAACTAACAAAGTAACGCTTTCTTTCTTCCCCTTCCCGCTATGGAGTTTGTGCTTCCTTTGTTCTTTTGATCTTCTGACTCTCCTCTGCTGTACCAGGTTGAGTCTGGGTCCTGGCTGTTCCCGGCCAGGGCAGTTGTATTGCGTGTTTCATGAGGCACAAGAAACACATTTCTGAGTTCCTGAGAAGTAGTATGTTTACCAATCAGTAATTAATCCAAACCCATCTAAAACTAGCAGCAGGAACAACCAGCGCATCAAATCTTTATCTGCCGGGTGCTTATGCACAGTTTGTCTAGAAAAAAAATACGCAGAATTCTGAATTACCAAAATAACTAAGCCCCTGAGCCACTTGGTCGAACTTGGAAGATAAAACTGCTTTGACTTAGGGGTTGAACCAGATGGCCTCCAGAGGCCCCTTCCAGGCTAAATCTTTCTCTGGCTCCAGAGTTTTATATACCATTCAAATGTTGCCAAATTTAGCAGTGCTGTGCAAATGCAGGTTCTTTGATGGGCACTTGGATCCACTGAAACCCGACCATGACTTGAAACATAGTTTCTCTTCGTAAAAATCCATTGTAGAGTTCCATTGGATCACATTATTCGTCTGTTATCTTAAATGCATTGTAAATCCCAGTGGGAGGACTGCGTCAAGGAATCTGTGAAGTTCTTAAGAGCTTCAAAATAGAGAATGTGGGCATTTTCCCTTATTTTCTATAGTTGCCCCTATCCGCAGACTTAAACACCTCATTTTCTGGGAAGGTTTGTGCAGTTTAGCAATGATCAGATTATGACCACTGCATTTTGACTTGAGTTTGTGACAAAATTTAGAAGATGACTTTGGTGGTTTCAGTTTTGCAGTAAATGCCTTGTAGAGGTAAACATACTGTCAGTGTTGCTACCCCAGTGAAGATGAAGCACGCTGAAGGATGAACAAGGGAGATCAGAAGGACATGAACGTACTCATTTTCTACTGCACGTGTATGTGACATCTATTAGGACAGAAATACTCATAAAAATAGTCTACGAGAATTCAAGGCAGCTCAGCATGCTAGTGACAGACTCTTCTACCTCCAGAAATTTAACTAATGTGTAACTCGTATTCGAGTTACGTTGATAGTAAGTTATGTGCGGTATTTGGCAGTTCCTGAAACTGTAGCTTCACAATTTCAGGGACTGTAGACATCACGGTTGTCTCTGGCTGATGCCCTCCCAGCAGCTGGTGGGTCTGTGTCCCTGAGGGAGTCCAGGCCAGTCAGAAGATTCTCCATAAGCCCCTCGATTGTTTGCCACCGTGCTCTTACCCTTCCACATCTGCAGTCACAAAAAAGAAGGCTCTGCTACACAGACATAAAAAAAAAAGCAACTGTGGCTCAGATACGACTCAAACTGGAGAAAAGGATACGTTACATTTGTGACAGCAACAGAACTTCACAGCTGAAAGAGGGCTGGAATGGAAAAATAGCAGCTGTTGCAACCTCTTTTCATCTCTACCTTCCCCGAGGAAGATGCCAGGTTTTGTAGAACCAGGAAGCTATAAATGTTGGGTAACAAATCAAACATAAAGTCATGGAAGTTAGGGAAGTAAGAGCAGTGAGGAAACGTGTCTGGTATTGATTTACTGAAGGGACAGATTGGGCTGCTGAGCTACACCCTTTAGCACCTCTGCCTATAAATTCTGGTGCCCTCCCATACCAGGAGCTCCAAGGAGATGGCTGCCACCATGATCTTGTCTTGGATGGTAATGATAAGTCTTCAGATTCAGATGGATGCAGGTAAAGAGTCTCACTTCTGATCACCTGCATGGCTGTATTTCATGTCAGGCTAATGTTGAGATTTAAGGGTAAAAGAGGATTTAGCAGCATAGTTTAGCTCTTTTGAAACCATAAGCAGGTCAAACCTATGAGCTGAGCAAATCAATTGTTATATCCATTAATTCAAAAGCTTTTATTGAAACTGCCTAATGAATTCAAATTGTTGTCCTCACTGTATTTCGTAAAGAGGCTAGTAAAGGAAAATTAAATTAATATACTGTAAAGCCAGTGGTATAATTTTCTGAATCTTTCTATTGGTGTAATGCATTTGAAGACTAATGTGTATTTTTGGGATGAAATGCATGTTTATTTTAGAGAGTGCGAGGTGCTCTCTGAACCATGAGTTTTGTATTTGATTAAGTGTATTGTTATGACTAACACATTAGCGTTTAGTAATAGAGTGCGCTAGATAAAACAAGTGCGGCACATGTCCCTGTTCCTATTATTTTTATGATTATTAGAATATAATAGGAATTACTGTAATTTTATATTATTCTAATTTCCCATAGTCTAACTCCTGTTATGAGAGTAATTTGATTTTGTTGCAGAGGCAGTGATCTGCCCAGCCACCCTCGTCCCTTTGGGGACCAATAGAAATACCGTGGGTTTGATGGGAGGGAGGATGCTTCAAACAGGATAAAACAGTCCTCCTGTCTTGAAAAAAAACACTTTCCCCTTTTTCAGTTGAGGCTTCCCTGGCTGAGCAGAGTGCCAGCATGGTGATGTGAGAACCAAGGCATTTCTTTTTAAGCAGCTGCTGTTGAATTGCTTGTGCAGGAGCGGGGAACGGGAAAAGATCAAAAGTGTTTGCCACAGCTGCGGTCTTTCCGTCCCTCCCTCTTTCAGATGTAAAGTTCTGACTTGGAATTGGACTAATGAACCAAAAGCAAAAACCCACTTTCCCATCCTGTGCTCCCCCCACACCCGTGTACGCTACGGAAAGAAATAACCATTCAGGGCTGTTTCCAGGCTCAGGTTTTTAATGCTCTTATTATTTACTCCCTCCATAAATATTTGAGATGCACTTAGGGATATTGAAAACTAAGCTCAAATGTTGAGCGGAGAAATACGGAATTACTGTTTAATCTTTTCATTACCGTTCAATTAATTTAGATTTAAAGCCTTGCATGCATGAGGAGCAGTGTGGTAGGACATGCCGGAAAGTTCCCTGCTCACTGAATAAATGACACATCTCCCTTTTAGGATCTTCCTCTAAATCCAGAAATCACTTTAAATACATAAACTGTGTGTTTAAAGGCCAGTGTTGCAGGTCTTGTCATACGTGATATTAGTCAGTGAAGGCATATTCCCACCTCCCAGGTTGTCCATGGAGCAGGATTGTTACGGCCAACGGTAGTCGGACCTAATCCACTCCCTTGTAAGGCAGCAGCCATCCCTTTGCCAGTGAGCCCAGGGGATCCTGCGCACGCAAACTTTCCATCCACATTACTTAATTCATGTAATAATCTTTCAACTTTTTTTTTTTCTTTTTTGGTTGCTTGTGGCGACACCGTATTTGTCTCGGATACCAGCAACTTCAACAGTAACGCTTCTAACAACAGGTAAACTAAAAGTTATCTAAAAATGTACATTCTTTACAGAATTGGCATTGCTAAATATTCTCTCCGTGATGAACGCTCGCGTTTGAAAACTTTTTCTAGTCCAGTCAGAGCAGACGTAGCCAACCTACTGGTATAGTCAAGGGTTCAGTGTCCTTCAGCCTGGGCTCCCAGATGCTGAAATGTGCCCACGCAGACTCCACATGGCAGCATACGCACGCACTTAAAATGCAGCATATAATTGTACGTCTCTGTCACTCTTCTCCAAGAAAGAACGCAAGTCCTTGCTGCAAGGAAGAGCTTAAACAAATCAGTGCCTGGGCTAAAACCTTAGCGTAACAATGCCACGTGAAAAACATAGGCTGTATGAATGCAGCAGTTTCTGACTATCTGAAAGCGCAGAGGAAAGTTATCCATCGTTTAAACAGACAAATTTGGATTGGTCGCAGGTTTGCAGGCTGTTTTCCAGTGGTGTATGCAGAGACAGAGCAGGACCTCACTTGCCCCGGGAGATGCCCGTGTTCATTTTGATTATAGGGTTGGTGCTGTCACCTGATCCTGTGGCCTGATTTTTCCATGCTCTACCGTGCTCGTACCAGACCCTGCGGCTCGTCTTTTTCGAAACTGCAATTCTTACAAAGTAATGCAGTGACACTGTGATTAAGACAACATGGAAACCAGTTTTGTTTCAGTAACTGCAATTATTAAAATAAGTCAAACACTGAAACGACTTGGTTTATGTTTTGAAACCAGTTTTTAAAGAGCCACACTCATCTATTTTAAATCCTTTTAAACATTTATCTGTTAATTATATTTTTTTCCCTAAAGCTGAGATTTTGATCTACTATGAAGATTATGCACAAAAATAGAAAAATCTACCTTTAATGGGTACGCGCTGAATTTATTGGTGTTGCCTTGATGAGCTGGCTCACAGCTATGTTTTTGGAGATGTTTGTCAACTTTTACCGGTGTGTGTGACCAGTGATGTGAATAATAATCGTCTCCAGCCATGTAGATTTTAATCTTTACTCACCTATTAATTAGCATTTAGTTGATAACGGCTTGGTTTTTTCCAACTTAATAATTTCTATGTTAAGATCAGCAACACGTGTGTAGACATTGTTAGTGCTCAGAGAACTGCATTTTGTGAAGGACAGTTTCCCAGTTAGAGCTGAGTTGTTTCTTGACAGTACATGCCTTCTGCCAAGGGACACCTACATCCTTCTGAAATACCCAGTTCAGTATTCCAGTATATAAAATGCATACCCACTTTAAGAAGGACATAGAACTATCTAAGAGTGTAGCTGAATTCAAATGAAGCAATTCTTAAAAAACCTTTGCGTGGTCCTCTGAGGACGTTTGGAGAGTTGTACGCAGAAGGGTAATGGTGGTCTAGATGCTGTCATTCCCCTGGGGCTTGAATAACCCCATAAAGCCCAATCTCAGGAAATCTACTTCTCTAGGTTAGGTAAAAGGAAAGACTAGGAAGGAGATCACTTTTCTCAGCCTGCCAGAGCCCTGTCCCATGGGACACCTTCGATCTGTTGGTGCCAGCTGGAGGGCTTTCTTCCATCAGCTGGCCTGTACAGGAGCCTTAGGAGGGAAAACTCTTTGCTGACCCAGAGTTTATGCCACCAGCTGTGATCAGCAGCAAGGTTATGGATTAAATCAGTGGTGTTGGAAGGGAAAGAGAATGAGAGTAGCTTAAATATGATGGGAATGTGAATAACACCTGTCACAGGTAGCTTTTGGAGACCCCCTTTTTGTCTGCGGCTGTGCGAAATGAAGGAAGATAACGGGATGTGCAGCCTCCCTTCCTTGCTGGCTTTGCTCTGACCAGCTCCCCAGGTAGTTTTCTGCCATCTTCATTTCTGTTAAGATTTTTGGGGTGGCATCGTTGTTCTTGGTATGGAAAAAGGGAGGAAGAGACAGTTGTTCACAGCCTATTCTCACGCAAGAAGCAGAGCCGTCAACTTCTGACCGGATCAGGTGAAACCAGCAGATACCTTGTTCAAAGCAAGCCAAGAGGGACTCTTCTCACTTCAAGGGCACCTGGCACTCTCTGGGTCAGCTGCAGATTTTGGTGGGTTCACAAAGAGATTTGATGATTAATGGAGGAAAATATTGCTGAGGTCTACTAAAATTGAAAGAAACCTCCTGCATCTAAAGTTTGTCAGATGCAAATTGCCAGAGGCTGGAATGGTGTTTGGGGAATTTTTAAATTATATTTGCCTTGCTGACCTCCCCAGGTGGTATCATGTATGTTTTTTTCTTCTCTAGAAGAAATAAGTACAGCTCCCTCAACAACAACGGAGGCTGCTCCTTGTAAGTAGAGTTTATCAGATTTTTGCTTTATATGGTGGTGATAGCTTTATGTTTTTACTATCGTATTTATTCTTGGGAAGTAACTTGTACGATGAAAAAGCTCATGTGTTTGCTTTATGCTGGGGCCAGGGGTGTGTGCAAGAACAAAGCAATCTGAGGGCTGGGATTTCGGGGATGGCTCTGCCCCCCAGCAGCCAGCATCCTTGCTAGGAAGAAAGCGATCTTCTGTCGCTTGTGCCCTTCACTGGGGACTTGACTTGACTCGCTGGGGAAAGGGTAAAGTGCGCTGACGGCTCCAAAGGCATTTGTCCTAATATGGCTGCTCTCTATGTGTTTTTTTCTGCTTGTTTTCCTCCACAGCTACAATCATAGCTGATGGTGAGTCTGTCTGCCAGAGCCCTCATTGCGGCCTCAGGCGTGGGGACATGTGTGCTGCTGCTGCCCCAGCCTCTCTGTCCCCCAACGTGGGAGCCCGAGAAGGGGCTGCTGGTCCACCACTGTGCTGTGAGTGGATGCCACTGGGTGTCAGGGGCCAGCCGTTTCTGGGGACGACATGAGAACAGCACAGGAAGGACAGAGGAGGGCCACGAAGATGATCAGAGGGCTAGAGCACCTCTCCTGTGAGGACAGCCTGAGAGTGTTGGGGGTGTTCAGCCTGGAGAAGAGAAGGCTTCGGGGAGACCTTATAGTCCCTTCCAGTACTTAAAGGGGGCCTACAGGAAAGATGGAGAGGAACTCTATCAAGAAGCATAGTGATAGGATGAGGGGTAACGGTTTAAACTGAAAGAGGGTAGATTTAGATTAGATATCCGGAAGAAATTCTCTGCTGTGGGGGTGGTGAGCCCCTGGCCCAGGTTGCCCAGGGAAGCTGTGGCTGCCCCATCCATGGAGGGGTTCAAGGCCAGGTTGGACGGGGCTTGGAGCAACCTGGTCTGGTGGGAGGTGTCCCTGCCCAGGGCAGGGGGGTGGAACCAGATGATCTTTAAGGTCCCTTCCAACCCAAACCATCCTGTGATTCTATGATTCTATGGTTCTATGAACTTGCACTGTCCTGTGAAATGGCGTTGCATGAAACTGGAACACTGCTGGCCTGACCAAGAGTTTCGTGTCTCTCAAAGAGCTGTTGCTGCAGCTGACTGGTGGGCCAAACAGATGTGCAGGAAACGTGGAGATCTTCTATTTTGGAGGCTGGACAAAAGTATGTGGGTACCTGTGGGACATGCAAGATGCCCAGGTTGTGTGCCGGCAGCTTGGCTGCGGCTCACCTCTTGGTGTGATGGACTATTTCCCTTCGAGCGGCTCGGACTGGTACATGATGACGGCAGTGGATTGTGCGGGCTATGAAGACTATTTGTGGTATTGCCCCTATGACTACAGCTCTGTCTGTTATAACAGGGATGCTTCTGTCATATGCTCAGGTGGGTTTTTGCATTTCGGTGTCATTCTCCTGAAGAAAACACATCTGGGGTTTGCGTGAGGCTGGGTGAAGGCTGGCCAGCCCTTGCTCCGTGCTCTGCAGGGCAGCAGCAGGTCCTGGGTCCATGTTCCTGATGCAGGGGCCCATGTTTCAGAGGGAGCACCCTGGCTGCTCCTGCAGACTGTGCTCGGGAGACCTGGGATTCAGGTGACCACTTCTGCGCAGAGCAGGGTGCAAGAGGGGGGGTGGTTTTGAGCCAGGCCATCCTCCCCACGGGTCCTTCAATAGCCCTCCATGAGCTTGGAGTGTGTGCTCCGAGGGGAGCCAAGAGGTCTGAGTGTCTCATGCCCTTTGGTTTTCTCCTTCCAGACTCGGGACTAACGGTGCCTCCGCCAACAGGTAACCAGCAATTTTTGTTTATGTCCTCCGTCTCCTTGGGGTGCTCTGCCTCTGGGATGCTCTGTCACCATCAGAGGGCAAGACCCAAACGTAGGCTGCACTTACAGACCCTGGGTAACATCCCTGATGCTTAGGGAGATGCGAGATCACTTGGAATCCATTGGGATTATATACTGCTTCTTCTGTGGGAGAGTTTCGGAGATGGTCTTAATGCTGCTGCTGTGGTGAAACCTTGAGCAAGTGCTGGGGCAGTTGGTACTGCAGCCATCTGGCTCAGTCCTGCCACATTATAACGCTGACAGCGGGTTTTGGGTTTCATTGTTCACTTTGGAGAGCGGTGACTCCAAACAGGATGTTCCTTTTGGGAAGAATATTGCTCACTCACCTCCTGCTCTCTCCCTGCAGCACCAAGCAGCTCCAGCTTCACTCTTCCCATGTCGTCAACCACAGGTAGGTCTGGAGGGGTTGAGGGGTCTGCTTATCTCTTGCCCTTGCTGAGGATGAGAGAATCTTGGGATGGCTGAGGTGGGAGGGGACGTCTGGAGGTCACCTAGTCCAAGGACCCCCTGCTAAAGCGTTGCTGGCTGATGTTCAACTTGGTGTGCAGCAGTACGCCCGGGACCTTTTCTGGAGAGCTGCTTCCCAGCCGGGCGGCCCACAGTGCATACTGGTGCTTGGGGCTGTTCTTAGCCAGGAGCAGGACGTGGCACTTCTCCTTGTTGAACTGCATGAGCTTCCTGTTGGCTCATTTCTCCAGCACCACTGGAAAGAGGCTGGGTTTTTGGAGGGGGTTGACTCCCCGCAGGTTGTCCCTCTTAGGCACAATGCTGCTGATTTCTCCCTGCAGCACCAGGCAACTCCAGCTGAACTCCCCGTGTGTCGTTGACCACATATAGGTCCGTAGGGGTTGAGGGCTGTGGTTATCTCCTGTCACAGGTGTCCCACTGGACGGCCTGGCCCCACCGGTGGTGTTGCTGCCCGAGCCAAGCACAACCTGTGCTCTGGGCTGGGGGGACACAGGGATGAGGCTTCGGGGTGCGGCCACGTAGCGGGGAGGGAGGGTCTCCTTGGGGCTGTGGCCGAGCCTGCATGCTGGTGGCCATGCCCTTCTCCGATGGCTTCTGGAGACAGGATTTCAAGAGATCTCTGCCCGTCCCTGGGCTCTGCTCCTTTCTGCAGGCAACGGCTCCTGCGGTGGCTTGCTTCAGGGCTGGTCTGGCTCAGTCCAGAGCCCGGGCTACCCCAACTCCTACCCCAACAACGCCCGCTGCGTGTGGCACATACAGCTGCCGGAGCTGGATCTCCGAGTCGAGCTCCAGTTTGCGGATGTCGAGTGAGTCCGGTGGGGTGGCAGCTGTGGTGTGGGCAGGGTGCCCAGTGCTGGCCGTGGGCTCAGGGGCGGCTTCGTCCCCATGGCGGAGCCTTGGCGGCCTCTGCGCGTGTGCCGGGGCCATGGCGGGAAAGGGGAGGGGTTGCTGGAGCCCTGCAGCTCCTGCCAGCGCTCCTGCTGGGAGGTGGCGCAGCCGACAGTGCAGACAGACCCTCCTCTCCCTCCGCAGGCTGGAAGGCAGCAGCTGCCAGTACGACGCCATCGAGGTGTACGACGGCGAGTACCCTGGGAGCCCACTGCTTGGGAAGGTTTGCCAGAACAACCATCGCGTCTTCAAGTCATCTGGGTACCAGATGACCATCCTGTTCCGCAGTGACTACAGCGTCACCAGGAGAGGTTTCCAGGCCTACTACTCCTCGTTTCCCGCCTCTAGCAGCACCGCGGGTAAGGCCCGAGCTGTGCTTTACTCCTGGCCAGGGCAGAACCCCAAACTCCTCCTGAAGGGCTTTCTGACGGCTCCCGACACCTGTGGCACCCAGAGCCCCCGGCCCCACTGACAGGCGTTTTGGGTCGGGGGCTTCTTTTTGGGCAGGACTGCCACCAGCCCGCTGCCACAACACTGTTTCTTGGCCCGATGGGCAGGGCTGGGGCTTTCTCCTCCTCCGCCAGCGCTGCTGCTGAACTGCCATTGGTTTCTAGGGTCCTTCTTGCAGGCAGAGGCGTTGCTCGTTTGTGGCACGCTGGTCGCTGCAGCTGCAGAGGCCAAGGTTCCTGCTCATGGTTACTGCTTGTTTTCCCCCAGTCAAGAGGGCCGATGAGTTCAGGCGCAGTGCAGTGAACTCCTTTGGGCAGCTGAGGAGTCGCTGAGGAGCCAGCGCGGCTGCTGCTCTGTGCCAGCAGCGCCAGGTGGCTCCAGGTCAAGTCCCGCCTTGTTGCTGACCTCAGGCAGGGCCTGGAGGGCTCGAGAGGTCTGGTTATGTCCTGCCCCTGCTCAGGATCACACAAGCACAGGATGCTTTGGGTTGGTCTCACTCGGTCCCGCCAGGTGCCAGTGCGGCTGTGGGTCTCAGGTTTACGTGTCCCAGGGTTCCCGTGGGGAGGGCTGACTTCCATTGGGCTCTTTTTTCTGAGGCAAAAGGCTGCTCGCTCACCTCCTGCTCTCTCCCTGCAGCACCAAGCAGCTCCAGCTTCACTCCTCCCGTGTCGTCAACCACAGGTAGGTCTGCAGGGCTCAAGGGGTCTGCTTATCTCTTGCCCTTGCTGAGGATGAGAGAATCTTGGGATGGCCGAGGTGGGAGGGGACGTCTGGAGGTCACCTAGTCCAAGGACCCCCTGCTAAAGCGTTGCTGGCTGATGTTCAACTTGGTGTGCAGCAGTACGCCCGGGACCTTTTCTGGAGAGCTGCTTCCCAGCCGGGCGGCCCACAGTGCATACTGGTGCTTGGGGCTGTTCTTAGCCAGGAGCAGGACGTGGCACTTCTCCTTGTTGAACTGCATGAGCTTCCTGTGGGCCCATTTCTCTAGCCTCTCCAGGTCCCTCAGGATGGCAGCAGGACCCTCTGATAGATCAGCTGGTCCTCCCAGGCAGGTGTTCCCAGCAAACTTGCTGAGGCTCTTACCCTGTCCCAGCATCCCAGTGATTAACAACGGTGTTCCTCCATGGGCATGCGAGGCCCTGCTGATGGGAGCTCTTGCCAATGTGGAAGACGACCTGCCCTCTGGGCTGGTGGGGTGGAGGGGGAAGGCTTTGAGGTGCAGCCCCACAGGGACCTGCCATTCATCCAGGTGGTGACTGCGGGTCTCTGGTTTCAGTGCCCCAGGAGCCCTTTTTGGGGAGGGGAGACTCCTGGAGGGTTGCTTCTCTTTGCAAAATGCTGCTCGCTTACCTGGTGCTCTCTCCCTGCAGCACCAGGTAGCACCAGCTCGATGCCCACCGTGTCAACAACCTCAGGTATGTCCACAACCAACCTCCAGGTATGTTGTGAGGGGTCTGAGTAGCTCCTGCCCCCAGTTGCGGATCATAGAATCCCAGGATGGCTGAGGTTGGAATGCCCTCAGGAGCACATCTCGTCCTACCCCCTGCCTACAGTAGGGCCATCCAGAGCTGGCTGCCCAGGACTACATCCGGGTGGCTCTTGGCTGTCTGCAAGGATGGAGAGTCCACCAGCTCTGTGGGCAACCTGTGCCCGTGCTCAGTCACCCTCGCAGTGAAGCAGTGTTTCCTGATGTTGATGGGGACGTCCTGTGTTTCAGTGTGTGCCCGTGACCACTGGAGCCATTCCTGGCACCACTGGAAAGAGGCTGGGTTTTTGGAGGGGGTTGACTCCCCGCAGGTTGTCCCTCTTAGGCACAATGCTGCTGATTTCTCCCTGCAGCACCAGGCAACTCCAGCTGAACTCCCCGTGTGTCGTTGACCACATATAGGTCCGTAGGGGTTGAGGGCTGTGGTTATCTCCTGTCACAGGTGTCCCACTGGACGGCCTGGCCCCACCGGTGGTGTTGCTGCCCGAGCCAAGCACAACCTGTGCTCTGGGCTGGGGGGACACAGGGATGAGGCTTCGGGGTGCGGCCACGTAGCGGGGAGGGAGGGTCTCCTTGGGGCTGTGGCCGAGCCTGCATGCTGGTGGCCATGCCCTTCTCCGATGGCTTCTGGAGACAGGATTTCAAGAGATCTCTGCCCGTCCCTGGGCTCTGCTCCTTTCTGCAGGCAACGGCTCCTGCGGTGGCTTGCTTCAGGGCTGGTCTGGCTCAGTCCAGAGCCCGGGCTACCCCAACTCCTACCCCAACAACGCCCGCTGCGTGTGGCACATACAGCTGCCGGAGCTGGATCTCCGAGTCGAGCTCCAGTTTGCGGATGTCGAGTGAGTCCGGTGGGGTGGCAGCTGTGGTGTGGGCAGGGTGCCCAGTGCTGGCCGTGGGCTCAGGGGCGGCTTCGTCCCCATGGCGGAGCCTTGGCGGCCTCTGCGCGTGTGCCGGGGCCATGGCGGGAACGGGGTGGGGTTGCTGGAGCCCTGCAGCTCCTGCCAGCGCTCCTGCTGGGAGGTGGCGCAGCCGACAGTGCAGACAGACCCTCCTCTCCCTCCGCAGGCTGGAAGGCAGCAGCTGCCAGTACGACGCCATCGAGGTGTACGACGGCGAGTACCCTGGGAGCCCACTGCTTGGGAAGGTTTGCCAGAACAACCATCGCGTCTTCAAGTCATCTGGGTACCAGATGACCATCCTGTTCCGCAGTGACTACAGCGTCACCAGGAGAGGTTTCCAGGCCTACTACTCCTCGTTTCCCGCCTCTAGCAGCACTGCGGGTAAGGCCCGAGCTGTGCTTTACTCCTGGCCAGGGCAGAACCCCAAACTCCTCCTGAAGGGCTTTCTGACGGCTCCTGACACCTGTGGCACCCAGAGCCCCCGGCCCCACTGACAGGCGTTTTGGGTCGGGGGCTTCTTTTTGGGCAGGACTGCCACCAGCCCGCTGCCACAACACTGTTTCTTGGCCCGATGGGCAGGGCTGGGGCTTTCTCCTCCTCCGCCAGCGCTGCTGCTGAACTGCCATTGGTTTCTAGGGTCCTTCTTGCAGGCAGAGGCATTGCTCGTTTGTGGCACGCTGGTCGCTGCAGCTGCAGAGGCCAAGGTTCCTGCTCATGGTTACTGCTTGTTTTCCCCCAGTCAAGAGGGCCGATGAGTTCAGGCGCAGTGCAGTGAACTCCTTTGGGCAGCTGAGGAGTCGCTGAGGAGCCAGCGCGGCTGCTGCTCTGTGCCAGCAGCGCCAGGTGGCTCCAGGTCAAGTCCCGCCTTGTTGCTGACCTCAGGCAGGGCCTGGAGGGCTCGAGAGGTCTGGTTATGTCCTGCCCCTGCTCAGGATCACACAAGCACAGGATGCTTTGGGTTGGTCTCACTCGGTCCCGCCAGGTGCCAGTGCGGCTGTGGGTCTCAGGTTTACGTGTCCCAGGGTTCCCGTGGGGAGGGCTGACTCCCATTGGGCTCTTTTTTCTGAGGCAAAAGGCTGCTCGCTCACCTCCTGCTCTCTCCCTGCAGCACCAAGCAGCTCCAGCTTCACTCCTCCCGTGTCGTCAACCACAGGTAGGTCTGCAGGGCTCAAGGGGTCTGCTTATCTCTTGCCCTTGCTGAGGATGAGAGAATCTTGGGATGGCCGAGGTTGGAGGGGACGTCTGGAGGTCACCTAGTCCAAGGACCCCCTGCTAAAGCGTTGCTGGCTGATGTTCAACTTGGTGTGCAGCAGTACGCCCGGGACCTTTTCTGGAGAGCTGCTTCCCAGCCGGGCGGCCCACAGTGCATACTGGTGCTTGGGGCTGTTCTTAGCCAGGAGCAGGACGTGGCACTTCTCCTTGTTGAACTGCATGAGCTTCCTGTTGGCTCATTTCTCCAGCACCACTGGAAAGAGGCTGGGTTTTTGGAGGGGGTTGACTCCCCGCAGGTTGTCCCTCTTAGGCACAATGCTGCTGATTTCTCCCTGCAGCACCAGGCAACTCCAGCTGAACTCCCCGTGTGTCGTTGACCACATATAGGTCCGTAGGGGTTGAGGGCTGTGGTTATCTCCTGTCACAGGTGTCCCACTGGACGGCCTGGCCCCACCGGTGGTGTTGCTGCCCGAGCCAAGCACAACCTGTGCTCTGGGCTGGGGGGACACAGGGATGAGGCTTCGGGGTGCGGCCACGTAGCGGGGAGGGAGGGTCTCCTTAGGGCTGTGGCCGAGCCTGCATGCTGGTGGCCATGCCCTTCTCCGATGGCTTCTGGAGACAGGATTTCAAGAGATCTCTGCCCGTCCCTGGGCTCTGCTCCTTTCTGCAGGCAACGGCTCCTGCGGTGGCTTGCTTCAGGGCTGGTCTGGCTCAGTCCAGAGCCCGGGCTACCCCAACTCCTACCCCAACAACGCCCGCTGCGTGTGGCACATACAGCTGCCGGAGCTGGATCTCCGAGTCGAGCTCCAGTTTGCGGATGTCGAGTGAGTCCGGTGGGGTGGCAGCTGTGGTGTGGGCAGGGTGCCCAGTGCTGGCCGTGGGCTCAGGGGCGGCTTCGTCCCCATGGCGGAGCCTTGGCGGCCTCTGCGCGTGTGCCGGGGCCATGGCGGGAACGGGGTGGGGTTGCTGGAGCCCTGCAGCTCCTGCCAGCGCTCCTGCTGGGAGGTGGCGCAGCCGACAGTGCAGACAGACCCTCCTCTCCCTCCGCAGGCTGGAAGGCAGCAGCTGCCAGTACGACGCCATCGAGGTGTACGACGGCGAGTACCCTGGGAGCCCACTGCTTGGGAAGGTTTGCCAGAACAACCATCGCGTCTTCAAGTCATCTGGGTACCAGATGACCATCCTGTTCCGCAGTGACTACAGCGTCACCAGGAGAGGTTTCCAGGCCTACTACTCCTCGTTTCCCGCCTCTAGCAGCACTGCGGGTAAGGCCCGAGCTGTGCTTTACTCCTGGCCAGGGCAGAACCCCAAACTCCTCCTGAAGGGCTTTCTGACGGCTCCTGACACCTGTGGCACCCAGAGCCCCCGGCCCCACTGACAGGCGTGGGGGGCCCCCAGGCCCCACTGACTCGCTCACCTCCTGCTCTCTCCCTGAGCTCTGGGTTGGTGGGGTGGAGGGGGAAGGCTTTGAGGTGCAGCCCCACAGGGACCTGCCATTCATCCAGGTGGTGACTGCGCGTCTCTGGTTTCAGTGCCCCAGGGGCCCTTTTTGGGGAGGGGAGACTCCTGGAGGGTTGCTTCTCTTTGCAAAATGCTGCTTGCTTACCTGGTGCTCTCTCCCTGCAGCACCAGGTAGCACCAGCTCGATGCCCACCGTGTCAACAACCTCAGGTATGTCCAGAGGGGTTGTGAGGGGTCTGAGTAGCTCCTGCCCCCAGTTGTGGATCATAGAATCCCAGAATGTCTGAGGTTGGACTGCCCTCAGGAGCACATCTCGTCCTACCCCCTGGCTACAGTAGGGCCATCCAGAGCTGGCTGCCCAGGACTACATCCGGGTGGCTCTTGGCTGTCTGCAAGGATGGAGAGTCCACCAGCTCTGTGGGCAACCTGTGCCCGTGCTCAGTCACCCTCATAGTGAATAAGTTGTTCCTGATCTTCATTTAGAACCTATATGGAGCATCTGGTATGGGCTCCCCAGATGGGAGCTCACGTATTGAGTTTGTGTGTGGCTGCAAGTGCAGGCAGAGGAATTTTTTCGTCATGGTTGCAGCCTATGAGAAGAATGGTATTGCTCAGAATTTTTCTTCTTTTCCTCTTCATTGAATACCAATATAAGGATCCCTCAAATTATCCCAAAATAACTGTGCAGTTAATTTCACACCTCGTGTAGTCACTTGCTTCCTTGCACTTGAGCAGTAATTTCAGAAGTGCTTAGGAAGCATTGTTTTGGACCACTTCTTAAGTATCATTATTCTTCTGATGCCTATTTCAGCTGTTTGTTTAAGCACATCATTTGAGGATAGTGCATATTTTAAATGTTTATTTGTTTACATAGTGAATTATAGGTCAGCTAGTGAGAGAATGTTTTTTTTCGTGTTTGCTAAGAACTGAAAATAATTGAAAACCTCTTAGTCCTGCGTAGATCTTTCTATGCAGGCATCTTGTGCTTTCTTTAGGTTAAAATAAGTAAATGTGTGTTTTTCTAATTTGTAATATTATTCAAAGATGGCGTCCATTTACACGTTTCTGTTTTCTAAGAGTAGTTTGAGCTTGTACTGAAAACTATCCTAGAATTGCATGACTCTGTTTTACTCCTTAGACTTGATCCCCATGTTATTTGATTAGGCTGCACTGATCTGTATATAATCTTATACATGCCTTTTGACTGTGATAGAAGAGCTTCATGTTTATGAACTGGATATTTTTCAGCATTCTCATTCATAAACAAAATAATTTTGATCCTTTTTTTCCTTCTCTTTGGTCATTAGCAATTGTAATAGAGGCAAACCAGGCTCAGCTGTGAATTTTTCAAGGAACAGCTGATTTCCGGAGGTCCAACCCCAATGACGGTGCAGTTCTATGACAAATACCCTATCCTGCTGGTGCAGACAGTGAAGATCGGCATTATAAAAGCTGTTCTGTGTGCTTAGCATCTCCTAATCTGCATTCAGATGATACATGAACCTAATAGAAAGCCCACTGAAGCTGGTAGAAGTCACTGCCTTTAAATTTTAGACTTATAAATTCTACATAGACATATTCCAAAAGCAACCTTAAATGGTGTATATATATATATTATTTTTTTTCTCCTGTTTTCTTCTGCAGAAGATTACTCTTGTGGAGGCTTGCTTTCCTCTCCATCTGGGACATTACAGAGTCCATTTTACCCCAGAAATTATCCAAACAATGCTAACTGTGTTTGGGAAATAGAAGTAAAGAACAACTTCCTTGTCAGACTCACATTTAGAGATGTTCAGTAAGTAAAAATTTATTACATGGGAAGATGGTGTATGAGATTTACACCTTGGAATTACTAAACTCGATTTCAAGAATGTTTTTCACAGCTTTTAGTACATCTCAGATTAAAAATGTATTCATTTTTGTTTATGTAGTCAACAATGTGGCCGTCATCTAATGAGACAGAAATCGGAGGCTGTAATTTCTTTTCCAAAGATTTGATAGTCATAGCAGTAAAATGTACTCTTTTGCTATGAACAGTTAATTGGAGTTAAAAAAATAAATAAATGCAGAGAGAGAAAAAAAAAAGAAAAAAGAAGCAAGAAGCATTTAACTAAATATTCATGTTTGCTCCCCAGGATGGAAGGTGGCAGATGCTTGTCTGACTATGTGGAAGTCTATGATGGGCCACTCTATACCTCTCCTCTGCTTGGGAAATTTTGTTCTGGTTATGGTCGCACGTACAAGTCTTCTTCAAACCTGCTGACTGTTCGGTTTTACAGTAACTCTCGATACACATACAGAGGGTTCCAGGCTGACTATTATTCCACTCCAGCAGATCAGAACACTAGTAAGTTCATGTTTAAAACAGAAACCTGCGTCTCAATTATTTCCTAATTCACTGAGTGTTAATTTTGTTGTAGCACTTCAATGAATCACTCATTTTATGTTATTTTTAATCAGATCTGTAGTATTTCATAGAGAGGCAAGTATTTGGTTTGGATTCTGAACTCCTTCTGCAACATCAGCTGCTTCTGCAAAAAATATTGTTTATTTAAGTATAACCTTTTTCAGTCACTTCAATGAGCTTGTAACGTATTTTCTTTGCCATCTGCTAGTGCTGTCGTGTTTGCCAGACTACATGCGTGCAGTTGTGAGCAGATACTACCTTCAGTCACAAGGCTACTCTCCTTGGAAACTCTCCTTGAATGACCCCTCTTGCAAACCCAACATTACATCAGAGTATGTTATATTCGACATACCATACACTCGCTGTGGCACAGTGAGAGAGGTATGACTTGAAGTGTTTCACCAGAACGTGCAAATATTGTGAGTGTATAAAAATTCAAACCAAATAATTCATTTTGAAAACCAGCCCAAATCAACATCTGTGCTGGGGTCTGCAGAGAGTGGAAGTGTCCTGGTGATTATGGGCTACCTCTCCCTCTCCCGAGGGATAAGGTTTATTGACAGTCATAGTTCCTGCATCTGCTGCCACAGTATTCACTCGTAGCCTGTTATTGATCTTCCGAAGAATAAAGTGTGGTAGGAAGCAAATACTTAACATTTTCAAGGTCCCAAGCTGAGTGTCATTGTTAAAAAAGTCTCAAAGCTGTTACTAAATATGACCAATTGTGTTTTAAGTAAGATTTAAGCTTAAATACTGTTCTGGACCAGATCCTTCAGGCATTTGACGTTCAAAGGATTGTACAGATTGTATTTAATTATTTATGTCTACATGTAGTGTGAGTAGTTTTCTCAGGTCCACATTGTAGTTGCTGAATATTACATGTAGATTACGGATTCTTATCTTGAGAACAGAAATTACTAGGTTCAGACTTCTCCACGGTAGACTTTCTGGGAAATAATGCATTCACTGCGCACATTGCTGTAAGAATATAGCAAAGTTTAGAATACATAATAGGAAACCTGACTATATTAATTAATTTTGCATTTTATTTTATATGCCAAACAGGGAAACAACAATACAATAACCTATTCCAACCTTATTAGAGGATCCTCTTCTGGTACTGTCATCACAAGAACTAGAAACCTTCACCTGCGTATTCACTGCAAAATGCTCCAGAACACATGGGCAGAAATAATGTATGTTGCGGAGGACAATTTCGAAGTCAACGAAACTCAGTATGGCAGATATGATGTCAACCTTACATTTTATCATTCTGCGTACTTCTCATGGCCAGTGTATGACTCGCCATACTACGTTAATATCAACCAGGATTTGTTTCTTGAAGCTTACCTGCACAGCTCCGATTCAAACCTGGTGTTATTTGTGGACACATGTGTGGCGTCTCCCACTCCCCACAATTTTACAACAATGACCTATGATATAATCAGGAATGGGTAAGCTCATATGCCTTAAAACTATAGATAGAACTGCCTTTGAACCCCTGTATCTCTTCTTTTTTAATTTTGTCTTGTTTTTTAATTATTTTTAATGGAATAGTGTGAGTACAGCATACATTAATGTCAGCTTCTAACTAATCCATGAACGTGGGCATTTAGGGTTTACTGGGGGAAGGGGAATGGATTGACTCGAAATATAACACACGCGCACTCCCCAGCTTAAACCTGACAAAGAGACTAAATGGCTATAGCGATGTAACAATGACATATCTCAGGTAAGGATAAAACGCCTTCAGAAAAACATAAAACCACGAGGTCTCTAGACAGGACAGGCTGAGGGGAGGTAACATGGCTCAATGCTGCCAAAGGAGGGCATCTTGCTTTTCCTACCTAATTGCAGGTGTCTGAACCAGTTTCATCTCATTTAAAAATCACTTTTCATGTTATGTGTTATATTGTATGTAAATGACTGGTTGCAGTGTGTATTCATGAGAGGTTTTTTTGTTTCTTTGTAGGTGTGTTCGAGATTCTACCTATGCTACATATTATTCACCCTACAATCACGTGGTCCGGTTTAAATTCAATGCCTTCCAGTTTATTCATTACAGTCCATCGGTTTACCTGCAATGTGAACTAGTGGTGTGCAGGGCCTATGACTATTCTTCCAGATGCTACCGAGGCTGTATTACTAGGTCCAAGAGAGAGGCAAGCTCTGGCCAAGAAAGGGTGACTGTTGTGGCTGGGCCAATACGGCTTCGGGAAGGTGGTACCGAGAAACCTTGAATGCACGTGAGAAACGTGAATGCACGTGATTTTGAATATAACTTTGTCTCCTTTAGCAGATACCATCTGTAAATGCCAACATAATTCTGAATGAAACAATAAACATTCAGCATGTGCTTGATTGACTCTTGCCTATTAATCCTACTTCACATCAGTTGTATTCGCACATCATAAAAACGCTAATTCAGCAGCTCTGCGGGCAGTCTGACGAGATGGGGCACAGGCAGCTCTGTGGAACTCGCCTGTTCCCAAACTGCCTGCGACTTGTAGCTGACACGTCTGAAAAGCCAGTTTGAAAGCTTCCCAGACAAATTTGCGATCTCCAAGGTTTTTATTTGTTGGTTTTTTTCTTAATGGTAACACTGAAATGCTTAAGCTGCAGTTTAAGTTCTATAAGCAAGCTCTACTAATATAACTTTTGTTTGATGTGTATCTAGAGTGCCCTGGATGTATCAGGGTGCAAGAAAGTGATTGATCTTGAAACCCGATCTAATGTTTTGGAAATAACAAGGTGAGGGATCAAATGTAACCAGGTCCTCTCATCCTTCCCACAGTTGGACCCTTTTGTTATCCGTGAGAAATGAATTCAGCCCCTGCTCCAGCTGATGTTTCTCACGACCACTTATTATTGCTGTCAGGCTCCTGGCAGTTGTTTTTCACTCTTGTTGGATTCCTTTTGAAACATAAAGTGAAGAACCCAATTCCATACTAGGTCATGTAAGCCTTGGTAAACACCTGCAGCTGATCACATTGGTTGAGTAAGTTGATGGACTGAGTAATCTTCTTGCATGGAGCAATTTCATTGACAATTCAAGATTAAAATCTAAGCATGAAATGCTTTCTGTGGTGATGGCTCACCTTGTGAAGAGAGGGGGGCTTGACATAAGAGCTCAGCATAGAAGGAAGCCAGAAGACCAGGGAAAGTTTGCAATCCAATAACCTCAATAGCCTCAAACTGGTTGCCACCTGCAATATTAGGGCCTCAAATCTTAACACAGTAACTGATACATCAGCTTCCTCCTCTCAAGATGGATATCTTGACTCTGCTATTGAAAAAATACAGCCTGGGTTATGGGGAACCCAGATGGCCAGTTCTTGCTCCACAGCAAACATGAGTTTGTTTCCCACTTCCTCAGAAGTAAGTTAGGATAAAGAGTCTTTCCTTTCCACAGGGCAGTCAGGAGTACATCCCACAATGTGTGCTGTGTGATAACCAGTAACGGAGCCCATCTGTGTACCTCTGAAAGGTACTTCAATAAATCTCAGTGGGATGAGATGTACGTATTTCAATCTACCCTTCAGGCAAGGCCAGCACTGTTCAAACTGCACTCTAATGTTTTCTGTTTTAAAATTTCTGTTTCCACTGCCATCAGTGCTAGCAGGCAAAATATTTGAATGCAAGTACTACTGTTGTACGCTCCTAAGCCTGCTTTTAGGTCCTGTTTTCTATCAATGCTGATTTCCTAAAATGGAGATTAAATTTTGCATGAAAATTGCATGGCGTAATGAAATGTTTCAAATGGAGAAGGCTTTACGCAGCTAAAGTTACCCAGGCAATCGTGCATGACAAAGAGAAAAATGATTCTTCCGATGGCATATGGATCCTCGTACATAATGTCTGAGTGTTTTGTGACTAGTTCTTTAGGGAGGTCCTTCTTGCTGAGAAAATAAGGTATTTCAGCTATTTTCCGTTATGGCTGATTTCCAACATAAATTATGTAATTGCAAAATCAGGAAGTCTTGATTCCCAACAGTGTCTCTGCACTTGAGCTCAAGGTTTTGCTGCCTTGAAGAGATTCATCTGTAACAAAGAAAATTTTCCAAGCAACATGTTGGTTTTACGTGCGGTTCTTCTCCAAGAAGACAGGAACATCACATACTTGGGTTCTGGAAAAATCCATGAAGATCTGATTTGTGGTCTAGATCTGCTGCGAGATCAGCCCTGCGTAATAGTTTCTGTCTATGACTTACTGCCTAAGCCAGGCACCTCTGTAAAACTCGCACAAAACCTTATTATTCTATTACCACAACGGTGTAATTACTGCTACAGCCTAACCTAGCACTTCACTGTCAGCCAGAAGCAGTTCTGGAAAGTGACTTAAAAGTCCCACGTCTAGTTTTGGTGTTTCCTTTGGTTTTTTTCTTTATCAACATATAAAGTCAAATTAAGTCAGTATAACTTTTTTGGGTAATACCATAGCTCTGACTGCTCCTCGGGGCATGGCACAGCTCTGCTGGGTCGGTGCCATAGGGGTTGCAGAGGTGACCCAGCACACTTGCCCAGCCAGGTAACTGACTGTTGCACACAACATCTGGTCACCACTGAGCTCTGAGAAGAACAAACTGACACAGCATAAACTGACACGGCATCGGTCTTGACCTTGTGACTGCAGCTTCCAGAAGCCAACCACCACCACAGCCATCAGCCAACTGCAAGTCTTCTCCTCCTCCTCTTTTCCCAAACAGCAATCACTATTGGGAACGGTACATGCTGGACTGAGATACCAGGAGATCTTCGTCTGCCTGGCCCTCAGGAGGCAGCTTCTGGAAAGATCTTTGAAGGAGCTGGTGCCTTGAAGAAGTGCTGTACTTCCTTGTCCCCTGCTTGTGGCTGCCTGCCTGGGTCAGGCTGCTCTCATGCTGTGCCTCTGGTGACTGCAGAGGCAAAGCACAATGCTGTTGGCCACGGAGCACACCTCCTCGGGGCCTTCATTGCAGGGCAGCTTTGCTTTGATGTCTCTGGAAAGCGCATTTTCATCCTTAGCGCTGGATCGTGTGTGATCAAGGCTGGCCTTGGACTGTGGCCAAGGCAGATGGAAATGAACTTCAATGGCAGCTCTCAGGGCAGCTCGACCCAAGTCAACAGACCTTTGGTACCTTTATTGCAACATTCAAAACGTTAGGATACTGGAGAAAGCAAAACTAATCTTTTTGGGTGTAATCGGTGCTGTGAATGGGCAAACATAGCTACTGTTACCGTCTCTTTGTTTTGGACGAAGTTCAAAACTTCCCAAGGGGAAAAAAACTACATCAGACTTTAATGCCTTTCGGCGTATCACATTGCCACTGCCATAACGTAATTGCATACAGCCAGAGGAAATTTTTCTAATGTGGAAGGTTTCTGAAGAAGGGCTAAAAGACAACATAGTTTGAGGACTGAACTGGATGGAAGTTTAAAGATTCGCAAGTACTTAATGTTTAAGACCAA
Organism: Chroicocephalus ridibundus; assembly: GCF_963924245.1. Lineage (NCBI taxonomy): Eukaryota > Metazoa > Chordata > Aves > Charadriiformes > Laridae > Chroicocephalus > Chroicocephalus ridibundus. The sequence continues at coordinate 5,264,175 of NC_086289.1, read as the reverse complement.
AGTATGTGGATTAGCTAAAGGGCTATAATGAATTTGTGTTATCATGAAACTACAACCTACCTAACTGCAGCAAAACCCCCTCTATTAAATACTGGTGCAAAAATATGAAAAATATATGAGCATCCCTATAGCGATATTTACAGTGTCATATTTGCACTAAGGTCTGAAATTTTCCCCACCATTCCTTGGTTAGGTACATTGAGTCTCTTCCATCTTTATATCAAATCTCAAATTTCAGGTCAAAGGGTATAGTCATTGAAGTGCTCTTAGTAAATACAAAGAATAATTGTTAATAACTAACATCTACTCTTACATTTTCTTTTTTTTATAATTGCTTTTTCCTTAAGTGCTGTGCTAATTCTTATTTTAAAAGACTTGCGTTAGTTTTTATTTCTCTTTCAAGGCTTTTTCTCAGACCAGTAAAAGCCTGAATTATTACTGTTCTTAGCTCAGGTTCTTGGTTCAAAACTAGACCAATCTTCCTACACTGAAGAGTGGCAGCTACAAAGGGCACAATGGAATAAGTCAATGGCTATTGTCTTATTCTTTTTTAAGGGATGACTCATGCATCCTTATGACAAGACAGAGTAGACTCTTTGTATTGTTGTATTCACGTGAACCAGGGAATGCCAAGTCCAAAGGCAATTGCAGCACAGTAAAATCTTCTGGAATAAAATATAGGTCGTACAGGGGATGAGATGTATGAGATTCTTATAACAGATAACCTGCAAACACAATGCAGAATCTTTTTGGAGTATTTTAAACATTTCTATAGATTCACGCTGTTCTTGGACTGTATTTATTGAGCTTACAATCAATCTAATAAAACTCAATGTCAGTGAAAGCCATAAGAAGATATTTTATATCACCTCACTTGAAGATATCTCCATCACCTGTCCCCTTTTTTTCCGTCTGCTTTTTTTAGGCAAATAGACCAAGACGTGATTCCTCTATATCTTACAAGGATACATTTGCAAGGCCTGAAGTGGCTGGGTTAGGCAGCTGAGCCTTGCCTAGCCTTTTCAGCAGGCTGTGAGTACTTGGGCAGCCAGTTAATGCGGCCAGTGCCTGGCCATGTGTTATGCCACGGACAATTTCTAGGCTCCCTTCTTTATACTAACACTTAAATGTTATTTATGCAATGGCAAGCACAGCCTGGAGACACTTGCTGCCTGAGAACATTCCTGTGTTTTCTCTTCATGCTAAAGAACAAAACCTCCTGCTTGGTGGTGGTATGGTCATGCCCCAGCTGTGCCAGGCCCTGTAGAAAGGCATGGTACAGTCTGGTTTGGCCATTGGGAGTTTTCCAACGTGGAGGTTGAGGTATGTTGGCCTCCATGTGCACCCTGGTTGTGAAATTTATCAACTGAGGGCATCAGCTGAGCAGTAAGCATTTCGGCAAATATCTTCATAATGGCTTTTGAGAAGTGTATCGGAGGCCTGATCTTGCGGAGATTAAAGCAAACATTTAACTACCTCCATAATTTCTGAAGATTTTGGGAGACTATTCATCTCAGAAAAGTCATGCACATAGCTTAGTTAAACATTTGCAAAATTTTGTTGCTCATTCTAATGTTTGATTTTAACAACCTATCTTGGCTCCTGGTTAAATGTCAATACATAGTGCAATCTCTAATACAGCAATGTATGTGTAAAATGGACTTCATCTACCCTGGCAAAATTCACTAACTTCTTTTCCCTGTCTACAAATTGTTATAGAATGCCTAGTAATCATAGAATGGTTAGAGTTGGAAGGCGCCTTAGAGAACGTCTAGTTCCACCCCCCTGCCCTGGGCAGGGACACCTCCCACTAGACCAGGTTGCTCCAAGCCCCATCCAACCTGGCCTTGAACCCCTCCAGGGATGGGGCCTCAACAACTTAATGGGCAGCAGGGAGAGGAGCAGGTGAGGTGTATTTATATTTGCCCATCCCTTTAGTAAACGCTATGCTCCCATTGCCTCACAGATTATCACATGCAGGGCACCCCTCTTATTATAAAAAGCACGCTGGCAGAAATGATTTGCCCACTTAGGTAGGAAAAAAAAAAAAAAGAAAGAAAAAAAGAAATGGCACATACAGCACTTTTCATGCTAGCTTGCTACATTTGTGATTCAGGGAAAATAAAATATACAGCTCAGAAAACTAGGTCATGTTGGATCTGTATTAAACTAGAGATATGAAGAATTTTTTTTTAATTGAAAATTTTTTCTTTGGTGCAGATTTTAACTACTAAAAGTACACATTCCTAAGTCAAAATGCCACAGAAATGAAACACAAACATTTAGGCGAACACACTGTTTAGGCACATGACCTTGATTTGTCATTTAGAGTAGAATTATGCTGATGTTTGCACCTACCATATTTCTTAACACTTCTTAGTAATTTTCATTGCATTTCTTCCTTGCACGAATCAAAGATCTGAAAGGATCTAGCTTTTTTATTGAGAATTATGTAACTAGAAATAGTATTTCTCTTTACTGATGATTGACAGTTAAAGGATCCTGAGCTGAAAGCGTGCTTTGGGTTAAGCTAGCTTTTCGTTTCAGATCTGTTTCTTGTAATAGATTTAGACATAACTGATTCTTCCTCACGGAGCAAGTTCAATGGAAGTGATTTATTATGGAACATATTTATAAATCCTATTTTTTTTAAATTTATTTCTAGATCCGTAAAACTTGCTATGCGCCGTACCAGTCACCTTATCAGCAGAATGCCAGGTGTAAATATCTTTTCTGCAGCATGAACGACAGCGCGTGACCCATGCAAGTGGTCTTCCTAACCCTCCACAGTTGTATTACCAGGTCAAGAAATGTACAAGCTTTCCTTTGGAAGAGATGGATGTTTTTGGTGAGAAATCCGATTTTGAAAAGATGCTATGCAGAATCAAGCTGTGGAAAGTTAAACAGTCATTATCCTGTTAGGATAAGTCTGTAAATCACTAACAATTTCGCAGCAGGCAGTATTATTGCTGCTTCAGTGACATAAACATAAGGAGAGATTTGTGTATTGATTAACAGTAGCTATAAACAGCCTCCTCAATAGCACATTTTGGTCAACACTTAACGAAAATGCTAATTGCATGGAGTTTGTAAGAAGAGAAGTGTTGACAAGGAGCTTGTGTTTTGGCTGGTCTTTAGTACAGGGGGCAAATTTCTTTATGGAATTTTTCCATTATCCATGATAATATAGTTCGTTTGGTATGTTTGTGCAATATTCTCATACGACTCTGTCTATATGGATGGTAGGGCTTGATGCCACAGAGTCATTAAAAGGCTTCATAAATACATTATTTTTGTCAGGTTGTTAGAATAAAGGGAAAAATATGGAGACTAGATAAAACCAGACACGGAAACACATTCTTGAAAGGAGCTGAAATGGTTAAAAGCATTTAGACAAAATGGTATACACAGGTCACTTTTAGCTTTGTGTACGAGGACTTTGTTGTTTATTGGTTTGTATCAGCTGTAAAGTAGCATAGAAGTTGAGCAACACACTATTAAGTGGATTGGTACTGAGAAGTAATCACCATGAAACTGCTAAATGACTGACATCTTTTCTGTGTCTTATATTGAAATAATCTTTCACGCAGAAAGAAATGCATATTACTTCCCTATTTGCTTTCCTTGGGTTTATACATGAATTACATGGCACACAGCCGCAGCACAACACCCCCGGTGGACTCTCTCTGTTCTGAAGGCATATGGCTTTTCATGCATCTACGTGTTTTTGCATATGAGGTGATTACTTTCCTTGAACAATTCCCTTTGGCAACTGGCAGTATCATTTCCTTCCTGCTGTTCCTTCTGGTTTGAAGGCAAGGTAAGGGACTGAAGGGGAACAGACGGTAACACTGAAGAAAGTTGGAAGTCGTGGACCCATGTTGTCTTCTCGGCTCACACCTCCTCTTTCAGCAGCCAGCTGCCTCAGGCTCCCCTACATCTGGTAGATTTTATCTCAGCAAAGCTTAGAAAGGAAACTGTCATTACTTGAAGACTAAAAATCACTCAACCAAAACCGCTTCAAAGATCTAAGGATGGTTTGAATAGACAAGTATAAAAAGCATCTCTAAGCCAAAAAACCCAGTAGCAACCCATGAGGAACACCACTTGTCACTGGTCTCCGCTTGGACATCGAGCTGTTGACTGCAACTCTTTGAGTGCAGCCATCCAGCCAGTTCCTTATCCACCGAGAAGTCCACCTGCCAAATCCATGTCTCTCCAATTTAGAGACAAGGATGTCATGTGGGACAGTATCAAATGCTTTGCACAAGTCCAGGTAGATGACATCAGTTCCTCTTCCCTTATGCACCAATACTATAGCGCCGTTATAGAAGGCCACCAAATTTGTCAGGCATGATTTGCCTTTAGTGAAGCCATGTTGACTGTCACCAATCACTTCCTTATCTTCCATGTGCCTTAGCAGAGTTTCTAGGAGGATCTGCTCCATGATCCTGCCAGGCACAAAGGCGAGACTGATAGGCCTGCAGTTGCCCAGGTCTTCATTTTTTACCCTTTTTAAAAGTGGGGGTTATGTTTCCCCTTTTCCAGTCAGCAGGAACTTCACTGAACTGCCACGACTTCTTAGATATGATTGATAGTGGCTCGGCAACTTCAATTGATGGCTCCCTCAGGACCCGCAGATCTATCTCATCAGGTCCCATGGACTTGTGCACCTTCAGGTTCCTTAGAATGTCCCAGTCTTTGCCTTTGCATTCTGCGACCTGGGCGGTGTGGCTAGAGCATTTGCCAGTGAAGACTAAGGAGAAAATGTTGTTGAGTACCTCAGCCTTGTCCATATCCTGGGTGACCAGGTTCCCCGTTTCCTTCCAGAGAGAGCCCACATTTTTCCTGGTCTTCCTTTTGTCACCAACACAGCTGTAGAAGCTTTTCTTGTTGCCCTTGACACCCCATCCAGATTTAACTCTATCTGGGCTTTAGCTTTCCTAACCTGATCCTTGGCGGCTCAGAAAATTTCTCTGTATTCCTCCCAGGCTACCTGTCCTCGCTTCCACCCACTGTAGGCTTCCTTTTTCTGTTTGTGTTTATCCAGGAGCTCCTTGTTCATCCATGCAGGCTTTGTGGCATTTTTGACAGACTTTCTCTTTGTTGGAATGCATTGCTCATGAACTTGCAGGAGGTGATCCTTGAATATTAACCAGCTTTTTTTGGCCCCTCTTCCCTCCAGGGTTTTATCTCATGGTACTCTACCAAGCAGATCCCTGAAGAGGACAAAGCCTGCTCTCCTGAAGTTCAGGGTAGCGAGCTTACTGTGCGCCCTCCTTGCTGTCCAAAGGATCTTGAACTCCACCATCTCATGGTCACTGCAGCCAAGGCTGCCCTTGATCTTCACATTTCCCACCAGCCTCTTCTTTTTGGTGAGAACAAGGTCCAGCATGGCACCTCTCCTTGTTGACTCCTCTATCACTTGGAGAAGGAAGTTATCATTGACACATTCCAGGAGCCTCATGGATTGCTTATGCCCTGCTGTGTTGTCCCTCCAACAGATACTGGGGTGGTTGAAGTACCCCATGAGGACCAGGGCTTGTGAACGCGAGGCTGCTCGTATGTGTCTATGGAGGGCCTCATCTGCTCGATCTTCGTGGTCAGGTGGCCTCCTGTAGCAGACCCCCACTGAAATGTTACCTCTCCCTGCCATCCCTTTAATCCTGATGCATAAGCTCTTTTCCCATCCCTGGAAACATTCAAGGTCAAGTTGGACAGGACTCCAAGCCGTCTTCTAGGTATGGATGGCATACGGATTTATTTCACCTGTATATTGCTCTTCATGAGATTTCTGATTGGTTTTTTTCTACTTTCTCAGACTTACAGCTGAACTTTTCTCCTGTTGTAGGGAAAGCAGGCTAAGAGTGAAAGTCTGAGAAACATTGGGTGGTCTCCTGATGGGGTATTACCTGTCTGTGTACAACATGGGATGGATGGGAACAGATCTAAGAACTTGAGCCCTGCAGTGCATGCCTGGGCAGATACAAAGGATCAATGTGAAGACTGATGTGTTCAAGTTCCCTCCTGCAAGAAGCACATGGCAGGAAACCAGTCCATGGATCTAGAACCCAGAGTGCTATACTGAATAAAATATTTTAATTTTTTCTTTCTGAAACTGAAAGAAAATAATTGATCAAGGGAGATGGCAGAGCTTTCTATAATCTTTAAGAACTCTAAGTGTCGCTAAAAACGAAAACCGTGTTTGAAAAGTTCATTCTTTGGTACTCTGGACCTGCAATTTTTATTGAAAAGACAATATTTTTTTCTTTAATCCAAGCATAACAATATAATTTAGTATAACTTGTTCAGCAAACAGCTGACGTCTGATAGAAGATATTGTAAGTTAACCGAGGCTGATTTTCTTAGACAGACTTCTTTAGGTTTTGTGTGCCTGACGTCTTTTGTATTATGCAATGCAAATTCCATCCCATGTATTCTGTCTCAGTAATACATGGTCAAAAGACAAGGCAATAGTTTTCCATTTTCTGCTGATGTGAGAACAGCAACAGATTGTTGATACTCTGTCAGGAATGCAGCCTCATACATCAGCTTATTTATAGTTTTTTACAGTATTTTATTTTTGCAGTAAACTTCCTGCTGCTCTGATGTTAGTACGTGCAATAGAAAGGAGAGGTAATCTAAGGTGTATTTTGTACAGAGGACACGGGTGTTTTGTAGGCTGCAAATCAAAGGTGCCTGATATCAAACCTGATGACATAGGTCCTCTCATAAATCAAAGAACATTTACTAGATATGTCAGAAATGCACCAGGAAGCTGGAACTGGTGAGGACTGACAAGAACTCAGACAGCCAAGTTTGTGTTAAAGAACCATGCTATCAGTTTTAATTGTTGTGCATAAATTTAACCACAACGCGCTTCGTCCTCCACTCTTCTTGAATCTCCTTGATGTCATTCATAAATTTCCTATTCACGGTGTCACGGACCAGCTAAGGCTGGGTGATCTGAGATCATCTAATCCATCCCCTTGCTCAAAGCAGGGTCAGAGAAAGCAGGTTGCTCAGGACTGTGTCCAGTTGGGTTTGAATATCTTGAAGAATGGAGGAATCTATAACCTCACTGGGCAACCTATCCTACTGCTTGACCACCCTCACAGTGAAATTCTTTTTCCTTATATTTAAATGAAATTTACTGTACTTCAGTTCATGCCCATTGCTTCTCATCCTGCCACCAGGCACCACTGAGAAGAACCTGGCTGTGTCTTTACTCCATCCCATCAGGTATTTGTACACACCGAGTGTCCTGTTCTCTGGGCCTCTCCTCATATGAGAGATGCTCCTGTTCCTTAATCATCTTGGTGGCCCTTTGCTAGACTTGCTCCAGTATGTCCATGTCTCTCTTGTACTGGGGAGCCGGGAACTGGAATGTGCACCCCAGATGTGTCTCACCAGTGCTGAGTAGAGGGGGAGGATCACCTCCCTTGACCTGCTGGCAACACTCCTCTGAACACAGCACTAGGATGCCATTGTCCATCTTTGCTGCAAGGGCACAGTGCTGGCTCATGGCCAGTTCATTCACTAGGACCCCCAGGTCGTTTTCTGCAAGACTGTTTTCCAGCTGCCTGGGTCCCTTGGTCTGTACCAAGGTGTTATTTTTCAAGAATGTAGAGGCAGGATTATCATCCCATAGCTGCTTCACAATCACAGCGTGTGATAGCTCCACCGAACACACAGTATTGTTTTTGCTTTTGTCAGGAAGTCAGGAACAGTAGAGCTGTGAGTAGCAACGTTCAGGCTTACATTTCTTTGTTAACATATGAATACAATCGGTTGTATTTACCATTGTCCTCCAGTTCGGTTGCTCCTCTCAGCAACTGCTTTGACAGCTTCTGATTCTGTCTCTGGACTCTGGCCTTTTGTCTCTATTCTGTTCTAGCGCTGTGAACCTTTGCGGAAAGAGGACTCCCTAGACTCAAGCTGTGTTTTTCTGCAGGAGGAAGGTTGGAATGTACCAGCAGGAATCATGAGTTATGTCAACTATTGTGGTTTGGTTGCTGTTTGTGGCATAGCCAAAGTGAACAGAGAGGTATAGCCTGGATGAAGTGTAATGAGTAGAATATTAGACCAACAACTGGCCTGTTTCTAGCTGGTCTGTATATCTCTTCAACAGATGAGGAGAAACGGTAGAAGTGCAATATAATGACTCCAGCGAGCAGATTAGCAGGATAGGATTGTGGACTGTTGTGCCCTAAGCAAACTGTAACTCCATTAAGTCCTCACATAGACCAACTGAGGAAACCATTTCAACAGGACTTTTGGTTGTACTCCAACCCATACTTCTTTCCCTGTTGCAGAAGGAAATATCTGACATGGTTATGATTTAGTAGCAATTCAAAATTTATTAATGATTTGAGCTAGATCAAGAGGTTAAGCTTTAGCAGCACTTAATCATTAACTGATTTAAGGATTTACAAGACGATTTAACAAAGTAATTGAACAGTGACTTAATTACAGATCTGAAAACGGCAAGATTCACACTAACTTACTATAAGGTATCCCAAATCAATACATATACGTATAAGCACAAACATACAAGCACACACCACTTGAGGGGTCATACACACACACCCACACCCGAGTTTATAACTGCTATTACCAAAGTTCCCTTCTCAGTGGATGACGCCAATGAGCTGATGGGTGCCCTTTTTATGTGTACATGGACAAATATTTGGATCCAGTAAAGTATAAGAACACCCACACTCGTAAGAGCTAATGTGTAATATGTATATATAGATGAGAGAGAGGCCTGCCTATAGTTACTATTTCCCTCTTCGAGTTTGGAGTAAATATCCACACTGCATCGGCAGCTATTCCCCAGCGGGCGATAACTGAGACTCAGGGGGAGTTGACTCGCCCTGGCCTTTTAACCCTCGAGGTGTTTGCCTGAGCGGTGTCCCGACTTGGGAGATGCTGGTCACAGCCCACTGCCATCCAGGAGAGCTCAAAGGGTCTTGATAGAACCGCTATTTATAGGATCTGAGTTAATTGACTTTTATCAGATATTTATCTACTCCGGCCCAGCTTGGACGATGGGACATTCTGGTACTTTCTAACAGCTGTGCAAGTCCAGAAGTTGCTAGATCTGCAAGTTCTCGTATCACCTCCCTTTGGGTCATGATCCAGGTACAGATGTACTAGGCTGCCAGGGAGTCATAGTCCCAGGCGATAGGGGAAGCAGGAGCCAGGCATGTTAAGGGAGTGCCTCAATGCTCTGGTCCTTTACCTTTTGCAGTTCACGCCTGACATCCTCTGGGCTGGTATGCGGCCCAGGGATGGGGAATCGCACCAAGTACTGAGTGGCCAAAAGGAGGGGGCGTTGCACCACCACTTTCCCTTTTTATAAACTTTCTGTTTCAAAGGATTGAAGGAAGTCTTGCTGGCAAATTCAGGTAAGGAATTGAGGGAAAACGTTGGAAAACCAGACGCAGCTCAACAGAGGCCCCCAGATGAAGTTCACTTAAGCGTGTTACAAAGAGCTGGCGTTAATTTACTTTTGATACCTGACATAATCCCACTTATGACATGCTGTTTGTGTACCAGCAGCAGGGAAATCAGCCTGTAATTTCAAGTGGTAAGCATCAGAAATATAAACGCTTATGAGATCAGGGCTCTCTGCTGAAGGTTTTATCAGAAAGTGTGCTAGGAATTTGCTGCCTCACCTTGCAATGCGTTAGTCTGCTTAATTAAGTCATTAGCTAGAAGCAGTAAATAGGTGAAATTGGGATGGTGAGGGCAATGAAACACGTAAATTCACCAGTCTGGTTCCAAAGGTAATGCTGGACCTGCACATACAGTTAAGATAATTTATAGTAAGGGCAGTAGCACAAATTATCCAGGAAATTGAAACTTTACCATTCATATGTAATCGTTCTGTAAAGATCAGGTAGTCATAAAAAGATTGCATAAGAGATCATACATAACATGGACCAGACTGACCTTGGGAGCCTCACCCTTTTGGAGGTGCAGGGTATAAATTCCGATGCTCTGCTTTGTTTGCATCTCTTAACAAGATGGGTACCACCAAGAACTTGCTGTGGTTATTCCTCTTAAATGCAACACTCCTGGGTGCCTCTTCAGGTAAACCACTTAAAATCTTTAAAGAACATTCTTCTTTTTTTATTAAGATAAAAAGTTGCCCACTTGCTTCTTTTTATTCTTACCTTAACAGTTGCAAATATCACGATTGAAAGTGCCACCATGCCAATGTTTTCATGTGTGTCTGCATTTTTCATGTATTCTGTCTATGTGTTACTTTTGGGTTGTACTAGTTAATATCCCACCTTGGGGGTCTGAAGCTGCCTGCTGGCAGGTGGGACAGGTAGAAGCATGGTGCTGTGAACCACATGCCCCAGAGCAGGGCATTGGTCTGCCAGTCGTGCCCTTGGGGCTACCAGGCATGTGGCATGCAAACCTGGAGAGAACAAAGCCCCAGGGTGGATTGTGTTGCATCCCAAAAGGTGCATCTCTCTAGGTAAAACATAATTCACCTGAATTTGTTCATCACTTGCTTTCTCAAATTTAGTGTCTCACTAAAAAGCAGCCATTTACAGGAAGAATCGTAGAATCATAGAATCATAGAATGGTTTGCGTTGGAAGGAACATTTTAAGATCATCTAGTCCAACTCCCCTGCAATAAACGGAGGCATTTTCAACTAGAAGATGGCTCAGAGCCCTGTCAAACCAGACCTTGAATGTTTCCAGGGATGGGATACCTACAACCTCTCCGGGAAAACAAGAAATTAGCACGTGTTTGCCTAAAGAGAAAATGTTTTGGAGACTTGTTTAAAATCATGATTTTCATTGCTCCCACCATGGAAGAGCACCCTGCTGAGACCCCAAGGCACTCCATTGCCCTTGTGACAGGGTGGCACCAATATCTCCCCAGCTGGGAGAAAACCTGGCCGTGCTCCTTCATCCACAAGGTCCTCACCTGTTTCTTTCTCTTCTTCTCCAACAGATGCCACAAGAAGAACTCCAAAAAGCTTCACAGCATCTGTTCCTCCAGGTGGGTCTCATTTTGTCATGTGTCTTCTGGCCGTTACTTTTGGCAGTACCCATTGGTGATTCCCAGGGTGGGGTTTGGTCTTCTCCATGGGAGAGCAGAGCCAGGGAAACGCACAGCCTAATTAAGCAGAAGGTGACAGTCCTGGTGGCCTGAAACTCATGGAGAATTGCCAATGCACCGGCGAGAGAGGGTGTCTGCATGCTAGAGGGTTTTCCCTGTCTCCTCCTTTCTAAGGTGCCTCCCTGAGCCTGGTGAGCGGCAGAAACCGGTGTGAGGGGCGTGTAGAGATTTACTACCACGGCAGCCGGGGCACTGTCTGCGATGACTCCTGGGACCTGAACGATGCCGAGGTTGTGTGCAGGCAGCTGGGATGTGGCTTTGCTGTTTCTGCACCAACAGACGCCTACTTCGGACAAGGCACTGGCAATATCTACCTGGATGATGTGGACTGCACAGGGAGCGAGTCCTCCCTCTTCCGGTGCAGCCACCATGGCTGGGGTGTCCATAACTGTCAGCACAGTGAAGATGCTGGTGTTGTGTGCTCAGGTACCATTGCTTTTCCTTCCTAAATACGGGGACACTCTCAGAGAGTGGCCCTCGTTGGCCACAAGTGTGTTGGAGATGTTCTCAAAGATTGTGTTTTTCATTGCTCCCACCATGGCAGAGCACCCTGCTGAGACCCCAAGGCACTCCATTGCCCTTGTGACAGGGTGGCACCAATATCTCCCCAGCTGGGAGAAAACCTGGCCGTGCTCCTTCATCCACAAGGTCCTCACCTGTTTCTTTCTCTTCTTCTCCAACAGATGCCACAAGAACAACTCCAGACACCTTCACAGCATCTGTTCCTCCAGGTGGGTCTCGTTTTGTCATGTGTCTTCTGGCCGTTACTTTTGGCAGTACCCATTGGTGATTCCCAGGGTGGGGTTTGGTCTTCTCCATGGGAGAGCAGAGCCAGGGAAACGCACAGCCTAATTAAGCAGAAGGTGACAGTCCTGGTGGCCTGAAACTCATGGAGAATTGCCAATGCACCGGCGAGAGAGGGTGTCTGCATGCTAGAGGGTTTTCCCTGTCTCCTCCTTTCTAAGGTGCCTCCCTGAGCCTGGTGAGCGGCAGAAACCGGTGTGAGGGGCGTGTAGAGATTTACTACCACGGCAGCCGGGGCACTGTCTGCGATGACTCCTGGGACCTGAACGATGCCGAGGTTGTGTGCAGGCAGCTGGGATGTGGCTTTGCTGTTTCTGCACCAACAGCCGCCTACTTCGGACAAGGCACTGGCAATATCTACCTGGATGATGTGGACTGCACAGGGAGCGAGTCCTCCCTCTTCCGGTGCAGCCACCATGGCTGGGGTGTCCATAACTGTCAGCACAGTGAAGATGCTGGTGTTGTGTGCTCAGGTACCATTGCTTTTCCTTCCTAAATATGGGGACACTCTCAGAGAGTGGCCCTCGTTGGCCACAAGTGTGTTGGAGATGTTCTCAAAGATTGTGTTTTTCATTGCTCCCACCATGGCAGAGCACCCTGCTGAGACCCCAAGGCACTCCATTGCCCTTGTGACAGGGTGGCACCAATATCTCCCCAGCTGGGAGAAAACCTGGCCGTGCTCCTTCATCCACAAGGTCCTCACCTGTTTCTTTCTCTTCTTCTCCAACAGATGCCACAAGAACAACTCCAGACACCTTCACAGCATCTGTTCCTCCAGGTGGGTCTCGTTTTGTCATGTGTCTTCTGGCCGTTACTCTTTGGCAGCACCCATTGGTGATTCCCAGGGTGGGGTTTGGTCTTCTCCATGGGAGAGCAGAGCCAGGGAAACGCACAGCCTAATTAAGCAGAAGGTGACAGTCCTGGTGGCCTGAAACTCATGGAGAATTGCCAATGCACCGGCGAGAGAGGGTGTCTGCATGCTAGAGGGTTTTCCCTGTCTCCTCCTTTCTAAGGTGCCTCCCTGAGCCTGGTGAGCGGCAGAAACCGGTGTGAGGGGCGTGTAGAGATTTACTACCACGGCAGCCGGGGCACTGTCTGCGATGACTCCTGGGACCTGAACGATGCCGAGGTTGTGTGCAGGCAGCTGGGATGTGGCTTTGCTGTTTCTGCACCAACAGACGCCTACTTCGGACAAGGCACTGGCAATATCTACCTGGATGATGTGGACTGCACAGGGAGCGAGTCCTCCCTCTTCCGGTGCAGCCACCATGGCTGGGGTGTCCATAACTGTCAGCACAGTGAAGATGCTGGTGTTGTGTGCTCAGGTACCATTGCTTTTCCTTCCTAAATACGGGGACACTCTCAGAGAGTGGCCCTCGTTGGCCACAAGTGTGTTGGAGATGTTCTCAAAGATTGTGTTTTTCATTGCTCCCACCATGGAAGAGCACCCTGCTGAGACCCCGAGGCGCTCCATTGCCCTTGTGACAGGGTGGCACCAATATCTCCCCAGCTGGGAGAAAACCTGGCCGTGCTCCTTCATCCACAAGGTCCTCACCTGTTTCTTTCTCTTCCTTCCCTAACAGGTGCGACAACCAATAGTCCACCGTTGACTGGCCCAGGTGTGTCTCCTTTTATCATCTGTCTGATGCATTACTTTGGAGGTGTATTAGTTACCAGTTTATAGCTTGGAGTTTATCATTTGCATATTGCAATACTTTTGGAAAAAATCATTATTGGTACTGACTGTTTAAATCCTACATGCTGGTCCCCTTTGTCTGTCTGATTCTGTTACTGCTTTCAGACTGCGTTGATTTTGTGGGAAATCTCTTCTTTCTTCTCTACTTTTTATGTTATTCGAGCCAGCAGCTCTTGCTTTCTGTCTTACCTGTTTGTGCCTTAAACCTACCAAATGCAAAATAACAAGGAAGAGTCAGAGTTCTCTGAAGAGATCATCACACTTGTAGCCTGAGTGAGAGGAGTACAACCGTTCGGTTTCTCTGGAGATTTAACCTCCTGTTGCTATGGCTTGGATACATAAAATGTATTTGCATTTGATCAGAAGTAAATCTAGATGAATCACATTCATATCTAATTTTCTTTCATTTTTTTTCAGCTGGAAAATATATTTGTGGTGACTTACTTTTCAATTCCTCCGGAACACTTCAGAGTCCTTTTTATCCTTTGAATTATCCAGATAATGCAGATTGTTTGTGGCAAATACAAGTAATGAATAATTTACGCATTATACTCACATTTGAGAGTATTCAGTAAGTAAACCACGTCCTGCTTGGGCAATAAATACATCCCCAATCTCACCTACGATCATAGTTCCCAAACACATTTCCCAAGCTTATAAGTGAATTATTAATATAACATGGGAACTGTGTGAGTGAAGTATCTTAGTTTATTATTTGTTCAACACTTAAAAACCGAAGTTCACCAAATGCTTTTTACTATATATTCATGTTTCTTCCTCAGGTTGCAAGGTGGATGCCAGAATGACTATGTTGAGATCTATGATGGGCCACCCAATACTTCTCCTCTGCTTGGAAGAATTTGTTCTAGTTCTAATCTCACATACACCTCATCCTCAAACTTTATGACTGTCAGATTTCACAGTGACGCCAGATATTCCAACAGAGGCTTTTATGCTGAGTATCACTCCTTTCCAGCAGACCAGAACACCAGTAAGTTTCCATTCTGTTTGTAATGTTTTCTTTGCTCAGAAGCTTTTGTAGTCTGTTTTTATTTGCTAAATAAATATTTGTTAATGTTTTTGAACTACTCCTACACAGATGATGTTCTCGCTTGAATTTCATAACTGGTTATTGACTGATCACTTTCAGACAATAATTATGTTTTCGTTTTAAAAAAACCCTTCAAGTATCAAATTAATTGCCTTTAGATGTCTTCTATGATGGCCAGTCTAAATCGATCTTTCTTCTTGTCACCTCATAATTCATACATTATTTTTTTTTCTACCTTTGTGGACAGATTTTCATAGCATTGTAGAAATATTGGTTAGAAAGGACCTTTGGAGGCTAGTCCAACTACTCACAACATAGCCATTGCCAACACCAGGTCAGGTCCGTTATGAACTTGTCTAGCTGAGTCTCTAGAAACATTCAAAGGATGAAGTCTTCAAAACCACAGCTTCTCTGGGTGACCTGTTCCAGGACTGTCCTGCAGTCCCAGTGGGAAAGTTCATCTAATGGGCACTCACAGCCTCCCCAGGCACAAACAACGGCGATCACATTTGGCTCTGTTGTCTTGGTAGCTGCCTTTCAAGAGGTTGTGTGTTGCCAGTAGGTCCCTACCATCAGATGTCTCACTCTACCAAAGGCCAAACTCTCCCTGGGATCATTGCTTTTCATATCGTGGACTGAGTGAAACACCACGAAGATGGTTTCAGGATCCCCTCCCACCCAGACAGTGTTTCTGCAAGCCAGTGTGTGTGTTTAGCGCTGTACCTTCCACAGTAGCTTTTGGATTCTTATTCAGGAAAAATTCCCATTTCTTGACATTTTTGTGTGAGTGGTGATACAGGCTCAAGGTCTCAGCAAAAGCCTGTTGTAAACTACATATTTTTGTGAGGAGAGTAACTGAAGGTCAGCTGAAATTTGTCAGAGACTATGGCTTATTCATATTTAAATCTAAAATAAGTGGTTTGGCTTATGAATTCTCTGCCCTAAATGGTAGTAGCTATTGCATTTGTTGAAGTTGTAGCATGCAAGCATTACCAAGTACCTGAAACCACTAATAATTCATATTTTCTTCCCTAGCCCTTATGTGCTTGCCGGACTACATGCGTGCAGTTGTAGACAGACACTATCTCGAGTCACAGGGCTACTCAGTGCAGAACATCAGCTTGTCCGACCCTAACTGTAGACCAGCAATTACACCGACTAAGATTACCTTCAACGTTCCATACAACGGCTGTGGTACACGTAGACAGGTTGGTGTTAACATATTTTGGAGAGCTCTCCAAGTCTGGGCATGGAAACTTAATATACATTTGGAAAATTGTCATGATTTGCAAAGGGTGTTGTAACCCACAGGTATTCAAAATACAGAAAAGAAGCACGTATTTCTGGAGGCTAAGGTTTGTTAAATATTCCTACTTCTCCTTCCCAGGATGTAGGTAATCCCTGTATCTATTTCAGAGTGATGTTCTAGAGAATAAGGTGAGTGAACAATAACATCCAGGATGTTTGGGTATTTTGAGTATGACATGTCCTTTCTGACTAATACTAGGATCTGGCACATACAGAAGTTTGTAGTATACACCGTCAACATGACTACACGCGATAATTTTGTATTCATCTAATGT
The DNA here is from genome assembly GCF_963924245.1 of Chroicocephalus ridibundus. NCBI lineage: Eukaryota > Metazoa > Chordata > Aves > Charadriiformes > Laridae > Chroicocephalus > Chroicocephalus ridibundus. Next base: position 5,247,895 of record NC_086289.1, on the reverse strand, counting down.
GTCAAACAGGGCAACAATGAAACCATCACCTACTCCAATGTGATAAAAGTGCCTGGTTCTGGTCACATCATCAAGAGGCAAAAGGACCTTCATTTGCACATCAACTGCAAAATGCTCCACAACACCTGGGTGGAAGTAATGTACATTGCCAACGACATTATTAATGCCAGCGAAACCCAGTATGGCAGATACGAAGTGAGCTTGACATTCTACAATTCCTCGTCTTTCCTGTGGCCAGTGTATGACTTTCCATACTACGTTGACCTGAACCAGGATTTGTTCCTCGAAGCTTCTCTTCACAGTTCTGACAGGAATCTGATCTTGTTTGTGGACACATGCGTGGCATCACCTGATCCCAGCAATTTTAAAGCACTGACCTATGACTTGATCAGAAGTGGGTAAGAACCTTCTAAGGAATTACTTAGGAAGTATCTGTATGAATAGTTCTAAAAGAGCTCAGTTTATGAAGGTGGTGATTTAGGGCCAGTGTACGTTGGTTACAATTCTCAGTACAAATATACTTCTAAGAAAGACTTTTTGGCAAAGCCTGAATAAGATATAATATGACAAGCAAATGCCATTCAGAAGTTGCAGTTGAGCACTGAGATTTCATTCAGGGAGGCAGTGTAGAAACCGAGGTCCGTATTTGTTTCTGAAATAGATGCATGAAATGTAGGGAAGTCGGTGGCTCTGCGTTTCCATACATCAGAATTTGAGTTTTGCAGCATCATAACCAGAATACAAAACAGTCTGTTCACAAAGAAGAGAAATTCCTTAGCCTTTTCTTGCTAGTCTAAAAACCTAAACCATTTTGCTTAATTGGGTACAAAATGTTTTGATTTTGCCTACAAAATGCCTTTTGATTTGAAATCTAAAAGTTGTGGACTCTTGTAAAGAACGCAAAACCAGGGAGCTAGAAGCATTGCAGTGCGTCCCATTTTGTTCCAGGAATGCAAGACTCATGCTAGTTCATTCCCCTTCTGTGCTAGGTGGCATTTGAATTCCTCTTGTCCCCTGGGAGGTTGTTGACATCAGTAACCTTAGCGGTGTAGTAACCTCCTGCTAAGCTGGAAGCCAGTCCGTGAGAGGCTGACGAAGCGACACAGTGCCTCCTGCCTGCTGGGTGAACGGCCTCCCTTTTACGCCTTGTGTGAATCTTAGGAAGGTTCTCCTCGTGTTGGGGTTTCTTCTTATTTTATCCATAAAAACACATACACATTAAGCAGGACACAGAAGGACTGTCCAGCTTTGTGAGCAGCACGGTCACCAGGGAGATGAAGCAAATAGTTTCTGATCATTTTCCAGTTAATTTTTATTCATGTGAAAAGGAATTGCGTCAAAAGCAAATGTATTTACAGAATCTAAAATCAATAGTATCCACCTATAATATCAGATGTGTTGGGGTATCACTGCAGTATAAAATAAACTAAGAATGAGAGGACTTAAAATCCCTGGGGTCTTTATTAGGGAAATGAGCACAATGGAATTTTTTTTGAGACATAAAGATAATTAATGACCATTTTGAAATATTCTGGGGTAACAATTGTGGGGGAATTATTGTGATCTTTTTGCGTGGTGATTAAATTAAACAAGAATGATCTGAGTACAAGAAGGATCTGAGTTAGGTAACCTGTAAGGCTAGTAATTGTTAGGAAGTAAAACTCACTGACAGTAAAGTTACCCAAGCAACTTGGTCTGTGAAACATCTGGAGATCTCTGCCAGGTGTTGAGATGCCCCAAGCAAAGTACTCTACAAACATCAAAGGACTAAAGAGCACGTTTATTTCCCCAAACATATGCGTATTAGAATTAGTTTTGTCCTTCCAGGGTCAAAAGGGGCCCTTTCTCTTTCTGCAACAACCTCCAGGGGCCTTGTTTGCAAATGCAAAACAGGTCCTCACCTGTACCCGAAACACAGAAAACAGCGGAACCACTACTTGTTTTTCGGCTATTCATGTTTACGTCAATTTTGTTGAGCTACGAAATTTCTGTGCTATATACGTTAGTGTGGTAGAAATCACCACCGCCATTGGTTATTTTTTGGCTCTTATTTTCCCTCCTTGCTAAAAATACACTTTTTTTTTTTTAATCCTTTTGAGTTCTCTTATACTTTTACCTTCTGGTTTTATATTTGAGCATGAAACATACTGCAGGGAGATTGTGTCATAGCGTTTCTATTCACAATAGCTAATCTGTTAATTCTATATCTTTCCAGGTGTGTTAAGGATCCTACCTACTTTACTATCAATTCGTCGTACAAAGACGTTGCTCGCTTTTCATTTAACGCTTTTTCGTTTATTCATCGATACCCGTCAGTTTACCTGCAGTGTGAGCTGGCGGTGTGCATGAAGAACGACTACTCTTCCCGCTGCTACCGAGGCTGCACCAGTAGGTTCAAGAGGGATGTTGGTTCTTCCCATGCAAAAGTGAATATGGTTATTGGACCTGTCCGGCTTCGGGACGCTCCCGCTGAGAACAGGAACGCTGGTAAGTTTAAATAACTCAAATAACGTAAGTCCCTGTACATTACACTATGTTTGCGTGTCAGCTCGGACATGAAATCCAGCTCTGAAATACGCCTTTGCTGGCTTGCTCGTAACTCTGATATAGTTCTCACAGGGATGACTTTTTTCCAAAACAGTTTTTATACAATTTATATCAAATTTATACAATTTTTATAAAATTGTTTTGTAACGTTTGCAAGCTGCTTCCATTCTGTCACAGTTTAGATCCATTATTTGTTCTGCACATGAAAAATGGCAATTGATTCTCTTCTGTGGGAAGAGGGATGAGATGTAACTCTTATCCTCGCAGGATTTATATTAATTTTTCAAAGCACATCTCTTATTTATTAGCAAACAATCTGTAGGTCACCTGGGAAATGTTGTTTCCCAGTGCCCTATAACTGCTGTTTCCGCTATTAGGAAACAGCATTTTATAGTCTCAGAGTGTAATCATTGCAAATTCTTTGTTGCTCTTTAATTTCTTGCCATAATCTTTTACTTGTTTGGCATGGCCGCAGGATCACTGGTCAAACAATGTGCAATAAAACAATTTGGTTTCTGATCAAATCCAGATTGCAACATTTTAATTCCAGTTCTCTTTGCCTAATTACCTTTGAGATTAACTAGCTCAGGAAAACAGATGCAAGCCTCTCTCTTTCTTTTCTGAGCACAGAAGTGGCCTCTGCCTTCCAAATGGAAGGGGACCCTCAGAGCCCGACGCCTGCTGCCAGCTCCCACGCTCCTCTGGCGGTGACCATCGTGGTGCTCGTAGCTGCTGTTCTCACTGTGGGAGGATTTCTTTTGAAGCGCAAACTGCAGCAACCCATCCCCTACCAGATAATGTGAGAGGCAACCCAAGGCTTGCAGGTGGAAGGCGCCAGTCATCAGCTTCACGATTTGGTTTTGCAGTCTGCGTAGAGGGTAACTCTTACTTGATTATTCCACCATCCAGATCTTGTTTGAAGATCGTGCTGTACTGAGGTAAAAACCGGTGTTACCATGAACTGAACTTAAAAGGAACCTGGCTTTAAAATCCTCAAGTCCACATACACCTAAGGTCTAAAGAAAGGTTGATTCTTCCATCCCGGCATCCAAATAAGCTACCGTCTTCAACGCTGGACATTTCAGAGCACCTCAGTTGAGATCCTGGTTGAGTGTCTGTCTGAGAAGACCAACTTAGATGACTTGAAAAAGAACTGACCTATTTTGCCATTGCTGATATGCAGATGGAACACCTGTGTAGCACCATGAGATACTCTGGAAAACAGGTCCAGAAAAATGTTTCCTTGCAGTAAAAATATCTCAATAATGAGCCATAAATGAAAATGCAGAGGGGCTGCACGTAAGGAATTGCTCCTGTACAGCATTCCTTATTTTGGGCTGTATGGTTCTTCACAATTACATTTTTCTCTGAGAAAATGTAGGCCATTTATAAGATTTTGTATAGTGGATGAATATAAACACATCTGTTGTGTAAGTATGTGATTAAAAAAAAGCAGGAAAGAAAGGGTTTTTTGAGCAATACTTCTTTTTGTGCACTTGCAACACACCATCTATGCGTCTGAACTGCCAGCTAATGCATTATCAGGTTGGAGAACGTGGCTTCTGACAAAATGACTTTGCCAAGCAATGATTTCTGCTCATGTTCTTACGCATTTCTACACCTGCAATGGAGGGGGGTGGAGAGAAAATGTACGTAAGTTGCCATAAGGAAGTGTGACCTGTCTCCTATCCCCATGCGAAAACAAAACAAAAAAATATTAAAGTAAGAATCTGTTTGGAAGAAGCTACTTACTGCAGGCGGAAAGGTCACTGGTCTTTGACTGAGAAATGCTCTTCTTTAGTCTTTCCTGTTTTCTAGCCAGCAATGACAGGGCAAAGTTCGTTGGGAACAGTGTAATGTACTATGTGTGGTGTGAGCGAGAGACAAAGCAGTGACGTGTGGGGAAGGCGAGCTCTACGCCAGGGTGACATCCTGACCTGACGAGGAGGATGCGGGCAGCTCTGACAGGAGTCGTCATTACAGCCTGTGCCATTTCTGACTGCAAGCTGCCTTTTCCTGGTGACCCCTGGCAGGCCTATCGTCATCTCTCCGTGCTGTGAAGGGACCATACAGGCAGGGACTGGCATTGCCCACAGAGAATGGAAGTGAATCTTGCTGTCCACACATGAGGAACAAGGCCTGAGGAGAGTCCTCCCTTCCTCTGTGCCTACAGCCAGCTTTGAAGGGCAGAGCAATCCAGGAGGCCGACCTGCCTTTCATCTAGTCCTCTGTGTGTGGACCAGAGATTGCCCATGCTTGGAGAAATCCAGTGACCTGCCCAGCACAGTGAAAACTTTCCTAGACCTGGGCTTTCCTACCTCTCCAGGAGAGGACCTTCCCCTCTGCTCTTCCCAGACCTGCTGTTTTCTCTCCTGTCCCCGCCCCTGCTGTGGCCTTGCTGCTGCGGTTATGCTACCCCACCATTTTTCAGGGCATAGCTTGGTGACACTTTTTCTTCTTCTAGTCTCTGAATATTATTTTGATCAGACAAGCAAACAGATCCTAGACTTAGGATGTTGGTGCCTCCAACCTGCAACGTGCCTGTACTGTTCAGAGATAAGCCTTCCCATACTGTTCTGTGCCAGGGGTCCCAGGTGGAGATATACCAACGTTTGAATCAGAATGAAAGGTAGAAGATCTAAGATCAGTGGTTTCCATATTAAATGTTGCTGTAGAAAACACCACTAAACTGTTCAAGTAGTTGGTGTCTCAGACTCATCCTTCTTATTTCCTGCCTCCTTCCTTAACCCACAGGTATTACAGACATGCAGGATTCAAGAAAACTGGGTTTGGTGATGAGGAAAGGGTCATGCTCAAGTACATATGCCTCCTGAATGGTGCCTCTGCCAAGAACCTTCCTTCCCCCCTCCTGCCCCACTGCATTCGTGAAAGCTTCTACTGGTAAATCCAGTGGATTTGACTCTTGGTGGCAGACAGTTCTGATCCATTTGGATCCTCACCATTAAACAAATGCAAATTGATTTGCAATGACACACTTCACATTTGACACGCAACAGAACCCAAGAGGCCATCAAGGAACCTGATAAAATAGACTATGCTGCCTCACTGCATCTTAAAACATGAATTCAAACCATCGTTTCTTTGTGCAGAAGCCTGTGAATACCCTCATTCCAGTCTAGATACTTTCTTATAGTCACAGGTGAAAACTGATTAATCTTCTATAACCTTTCAATGGTTTCCATTTGGACCTCACAAAAGCCAGTGTGTCTGCAGAAGTCTCCTGACAATAGTCAGTAGAAGAGAAAGTGTTTTCAAAGCTTGATGGAGCTTCTGTCACAGAGTAACCTGCTGAGAAACACTTCAAGCTGCCAGAAGAAGTCCTAAAGAGCAAAAATGTGTTACTGAAAGAGACTTATCTAGCCAATGGGAAAGACGAAAACATGTGCTGTATGGTATTTGCATTAATTAATTAATTAATTCAAATTAATTGGAACATATACAGAGTAGGAATCTATTCCTAGTCTACAGAGATTGCCTGATAGTCATGTTCTTCAGAAATATCTAGATCTTTGAAGTTTTAGTAAAGAATTAATTAGTGAAGAACATAGTGACGAAATAATTAATCAGGGTTGTTCATTTACCTGGACATTTTGACAGGTTTTCTTTCACTTGAATCACCTGGGAATCACTTTCGTGTTCCCCTACCTCCCCGCCCTTTTCAATTATTGCAAGAGTTTGGAGAAGGATCTCTGTCCATCACTTACTCTTGCTTCACTGGTTACCGTGCTTCATTAGTCAGTCAAATGTATTGGACGTTTTCTGCTTCTTGCCAAGATGTCAAAACCAGAAGAATATGAATAGTGAATACCAGGCGTTGCGTACGTTTCCTCATTCATGTGTGAATGTGGTTGTTTGTATAAAGAAGAAACATATTTACCCTTCTCAGCGTTCACTTTCAAGGCTTCCAGCATTATCTTTGGCCTCTTGGGTTTTGCACTTCCTTCTTCCATTCCAGTGATGCTGGCCTTTGTGGAAAGACCTTCTAAGTCATTTTTCCCTTGGGCTCCTGGACTTCAGTCTTCATCCTTTGTGACTGGCCCTGGAGGCAATAAATTTGTATATGGCAACAATTGTGCTACAAATTTTAACTCCTGATAATGTCATCCAAGGGTGTAGAGGTAGGAATCAGATGAAAACCAATATTCTGGCTCTTCAGTGTTAGGATGGTCATCAGCCTTTTCTCATTCAATGGTTAAAACACAGAAACACAGGAAAGTAACCACTTTGGCAAGAGAGTGTTGAATGAGAACTAAGCACTGTTTCATGTAGTTGAAGAGCTTTGGACTCATTCCTTCAAAGAATGACACAGCTGTTAATTTTCACTATGCAAAATTAAACAAGGAATATATTAAGAAAGATTCTTAATAGAAATCTGAACCTTTTTTTTCCCCTTTCGTCGTTCAAAGGATCAAAGGAAATTTTAGAATAAAGCTAAGTTGCAACCTTTGTAATTTGATTAACTATGCATAAAATCCACTGATTTGTCTGCACAGTTTTCACAAAAAGTTGTCAGCTGGCCCTGGTTCTCTTAACACTTTCTTGGAATCTAACAATCTCTCAGTGATTAGAGTTTTGACTTGAACTTAAAAATGCCAAAAAGGAATGGGTTCATATTGGGGCTGGAGGTGTTGACTTCAACTGCAAAGTTCTTCAGGTATCTCATAGTGATTTGCTTACAAGGCTTGGCCAGTTTCTCTCCTTAATTATCTGGAGCAAACTACCCATGTGTTGGGGCAAAGTTATCAATCACACGCTATGGTATGAGCTCCTCTCCACTTCTGGCTGTGGCTCTCAAGCACAGAAAACTAGCAAGCAATATTTCACACCTCTCTCAGTCAGTTCTTCTTGCACCACCCCAACTCTCTTTCCCCAGGTCCTGGACTGGTAGGTCAGCCCAGGACCACTGATTGCCTCCTCTCCTTTCCTCACATCTCCACCACGTTGCCTCTCCAGTGGCTCCTACGTTGAGCTGCAGCCACCTCCTATCTTAACCTTCTTGTTGTCGGCTCTGCTGCTGATGGCAGAGGAACTGATGTTGTGGTGGAGCCAGCAATTTTGATAGGATGCAGCCCTCCCGATTAAGTGTGTCTCTGTTACCTTCATCTTGCTTTCAGCAACAGCCACAGTTCTGGTGGGTTATTTTCAGAGACTGCCCCAGTCATGCTTGAACAGGGCCACCAGGTCTTATCTTATTTTATTTGAGTATGCCAAACCTGGAAGAGACTCGTGGCTCCCCAGGGAGACTTGCCTCACTAGTTGGAACCAAGTTATGAAGCTCTTTTATTACTTTGCTGGAGGAAACCCATTTGAGTTTTGACATTCCACTACTTTCCCCAGACCTGCCAAGGAATCTCCTCATAAAAGAAAAATACTGAGATTCAACAGCCAGAATGGAAAGGTATCTTTGGATAGGAACTCATTTTATTTGTACAACGAGATGATTGTGAAACCTAGAGTAGCATAAATATTTCCTTCCAGGCAATGGAAAATGTTACTCTTGAGATATTATCTTTCTGCAAAACCCAGGAAGTTACAAAATCGTGAATAACAAACCAAACATATTTTTGTTTCAGATCATAGGACTGTGGTTGTTTTATGGTTCTCTTGTAGAAAGAGAAACCCGTAGAGCCACTCCCCTTCAGCAATAAACTATATATTCTGATGGTCCTTTCTATCAGCAGCACTTGATAAGATGGGTACCGCTATGATTTTGACATGGCTACTCTTGTTAGGTGCAGCAGTTCTGGAGGCCAGATCAGGTAAAGCACTTAGACTTGTTCCAGGGCACATAAAAAAAATTGTAAAGACTGGTTGGGGTCCTCTCTGTTGATTCCACAAATAGAAATCACAATCATGCTGGTATTGGTTTGGGCAAAAGATTAAAAGAGAGATTGGGTGAGATAGCACAATTCTGTTCTACTAAAATTGTGAACTGTCCATCATAGTGAATAAGAATGACTGAAAACATTTAGTGCAGTTCATTTGCTGCCACCGGGTAGTACTTGTCTTAGTGCCTTGTGTCGTCGCACACTCGTGCCTGTGGGTATGTTATGAATGAGGCAAACTTCCAGGTCCAGAATTTTGATCTAAGAAATATTTAAGAATTTATTTTTTAAATGGATATTTATTCCAGAGTATATGAACACATACATATGTTATTTAATATTGCTTGTAGTATTTGATTCTTCTTGATCTTATGTACAATTTAATGAAATATAACAAGGAGTTAATTTTCTTAATCTAGCACTGGGGATAAATGAGGGACATCTAAAAATAATGAATGACATGAAACGCTGTTAGTTCAACTTTATTTTTGTCATTGACTTGTTCCTTATACGATTAGTTTCTGACTTGGGTGACTTTGAGCTGAATAATTCTATGTATATCCTAGAACAATTGCAGATTATCTTTCTAACTAGTTATTTAAGCATCGTTATGATAATTTATATTGCCATCACTCGCCTCATCCAGTTTTCTTCACCTGTCCTCTGCTTGCCTGGTGATAAACCATCTTACTCTTGCTGCTCCAGTTCTCTCTGCTTCTGGCTTCATTCCCCAGCCCCTGCCTCTGGCTCCTGTGCTTTTGTCTTTTTGATACCTTTAAAGTGTGAGGCAGGATGTAACCTCTCTAATTACATGCCCAGCAGATCATTATGCTCTCACAGCGATGACAGACCCTGAAGGAAAGCAAATAAAACTGGTTTGGATCAGCTTTAATTTCCTAATCCCACTTTGACTTTCTGCCAGGTTTGCTGTTCCACTTCTCAAAAACCCTGTGAGTGTGGTTCAAAAATGTCCAAGTAGGCATTTGAAGAAACAAATCGGGGACAAGTCAAGGGGCGCTTTTGTAGCTTCTCCCTTTGAACCGCCAGTTAAATGCGCACAAATAGGGGCAAATTTAGTTTGGACACCGTCTTGACTGTTCTTCTAGTCCAAGAACAAAGGATTAGATGCAGTGAAGAAATCCTGGAGCTGTTAACTTCTTAGATTTGTTTTGCTTTGGATGACTTATTCAGCGTTTAATAACAAGCTAAATATGTATTTGGCAGAAATGAAGAGTATAACAAGTGCAGCGTGCGCGTTTTCATTTCCAAAGTGTAAATACTGCAAATCTTAAGTTACAAGATTTATTTGCTCTCTTACACTTAGCGGTAAAGTCTTTAACAAAATTCTTCACCAAAAATGGATCTCTAAAATCAGGACTTTCATACTGTTCTCTGCAGAATGTCTAAATAAGCTAACGCAAACTGCAAAGCAGATGGGCTTTACCTGGATGAACGCAGTTATCAGATGTATACATGATAGGTTATTAGGTATTTCTTTATTTCAAACTCTAATAACATTTTACAGGCATGTAAGAAATAAAGCCAGTGGATTCCTATTGAAATTCTTATAATCCTGTTGAGAGCATTCTCCTTTCTGTTGAACACTTAGTGGAATTCTTCCACTAAAATTACTCTTAAAAACTACAGGATTTGTTTGTGATGTGTGGACTCTAGGTCCTTAAAAGTCTCCTAAAAGTTTTAGAGGAAGAAGAGAAATTCTAGGTAGATTCCATAAAGCAGGGAGGGGAATAAAGAATGGCTATTGTTTTCTGTAAAATTCTGAAGCGTTTCTGAAGGATTCATTTGGTCTGATTTTGACATCATTTTAAGCAAAGTAGGTCACTGCTTGTTATCCTTCAGTAGTGCATAACATCTTGCGATATTTATGTGATGTAAATTACCTGCCTGGTAATTTTTATATGGCAGCACTGTAGCAGCCCCATGAGCACAGATTTCACAAAAAGCCGGTCCCGGCTGCCGAACCTGCCTCTTGCCGTGTCCCCGAAGCCTCGGTGATCTGCTTGGGTGTTTCCCCCTGCACCCAGGTCAGCAGGGGCTTTGTACACCACATAGAAGTGCTACACATACATGCTTCTGGTAAGACAGAGGTTGAGGGCAGGAAAGCTGTGCTGTACATCCTAAACTCCAGTGGGATTCAATGCAGAGTGTCTCCTTGCTCTTTAGCATAAAACATTTTGACAGCAATGAATAAGAGAAATACACAAACATGAAACGTCTTCTTAAAACATGCCGTTCTTCTCCTAGTAACAAAGTGAAAAATAAAATCAGTGATATTTTCTTATTACAGTTTTACTTTGATTTCATCCAGATACTGATATTCATTTTCTTTCCTTTGCTTTCCTGTTATGCTTTTCTTATTATTAAAGAATTTCCTTTCTTGCTGAAATAGTTTGTGCTTAGCCTGCTATTTAAATTTTCTGTAGAAAGCTTGCATAAAGTACATGCGGCTGATTTTGAGATCTGGAAGAGGGGAAGAAAAAAGGTGCATTTAATATTGGGCTAGGCAAGTGTCGTGGTTTAAACCCAGCCAGCACCTAGAACCACGCAGCCGCTCGCTCACTCCCCCCAGTGTGGATGGGGGAGAGAGTAAAAGTGAGAAAACACTTGTGGGTTGAGATAAAGACAGTTTAATAAGTAGAGCAAAAGCCACGCACGCGAGCAAGGCAAAACAAGGAATTCATTCACTGGTTCCCATCGGCAGGAAAGCAGGGCTCCATCACGCGTAACCGTTACTTGGGAAGACAAGTGTCATCGCTTGGAGCATCCCCCCTTCCTTCTTCCCCCAGCTTTATGTACCGAGCATGATGTCGTATGGCACGGAATAGACCTTTGGTCAGTTGGGGTCAGCTGTCTCAGCTGTGTTGGCTCCCAGCTGCTTGTGCCCTCCCAGCCGGCTCGCCGGTGGGGTGGTGCAAGGAGCAGAAAAGTCCGTGGGAGCTTGGCAATAACTAAACCCACCAGTTTTTACCGGACAAGTATTTCTCATCCCAAATCCAAAACACAGCACTATACCAGCTGCTAATGAAAAAGTTATCTCTATCCCAACTGAAACCACAACACCAAGCACCTACTAGGAACGATGGGTCAAGAGAGCAGAATAAATGACTTCTTAAGGTCTCTTCCAGCTTATCTGTCTGACTGTGTTTGTGCTCAAATCCCTCTCTCCCAAAGCGACCCGTCTCCAGCTGGTGAATGGAAGGCACAGATGTGAAGGTCGCGTTGAGCTCTATTACAACGGCCGGCGGGGGACAGTTTGTGATGACTACTGGGACCTTTCCGATGCCCAGGTTGTGTGCAGGGAGCTGGGATGTGGCCGGCCCATTGCAGCTCCAGGAAGTGCTTACTTTGGGCAAGGCTCGGGCGATATCCTGCTGGACAACGTGAATTGCATGGGAAATGAGGTCTCCTTGTCACACTGTAGTCACCCTGGGTGGAGGATACACAACTGTGCCCACTATGAAGATGCTGGTGTTGTCTGTTCAGGTGCTGTCACATTTTTCTTTTCTAAATGAATTTGCTATAAATGGCACTCGATATACATGTGTTGGTATGGGGGTATGCAGACATTCTCCTTCTGAGACAGCATTTCATTCAAGATACGTGTTGGAAAGTTACACCAGATGTATCAGATATATGTCTAATCTTTCTTTCTGCTTTATTATGAAGAATTTTTTATCTGTGGAAGGGCACAGTCCCTCCGAAAAGGCCTGTTCTCAGAAAGCAGAATCTGTCTTCTCACTCTGATGACCCGGCAGAACCAGAGTCATGTTTTTCTCACTAGGGTTGCATACAAACTGTGATTGCTCACCCCATGCAAAGCAACTGAATTCCCAAGGATTAGACAGGCGTTGCAATATGCAGAACTTTTATTCCATCTAATCACCCCATAGTGACAAAGAGAATAAGGAAACAAGCCGAAACTAGAGGCAAAGCTATGTCTGATAGGCAACGGTCATCAGGGAGGAAGGGGCTTAGGTGAAACTCATCTTCTTATCACAAGCCTTAATGCATTCGTTATGGGCAACAATAACTTCAGTCACAGCGCACACTGCCATAGCTGACAGCACACTTTGCATTGTTTCTGTATTAATCAAGTTTTCCTTCAAGTTTAGGTCCATTAATATTCTTTCCTTTACAAATATCCATCCATTTTGAGTACTCTGTCACCTTGCTCTTTTCTGACTTTACTTTCTCCTTATTTTTTAAGAAAAGGTAGTTCACTTGTATGTTATTTTCTCCTGTACTAACAACAGATCGTTACGAACTGAGACATGGCTGATGACAACAGGCTGTTCAGGTGTTTTATATATATTGCAGTTTTCCACGTTTACTCAAAGAGAAAGAGCCTAGAGACCTGAATTCATGCTAGGAGAAAATGGCAGCTGCACCGGTGCTTTGCACTTAGGAGAAAACAACAAAACGTGCTCCGATGACTCTGTTACAATATGCGTGCTGTGTCCAGTGTCTTTTAAAATGTCATTTATTTCTTGCTTCCATTTGTAGTTCCGGTGTCTACGACAGACTGGCCGCATTCAACAGGTGAGTCACCACGGCCTGATCCACTCCCGGCTTTGCACCAAGCACCACCCCAAAGGCCACTGCCCAGGCTGCTCCTGGGGATGGCCTGAGCCTCTGCAGAAGGGCATCCGCAATGGTGACAGGTCCAAGCCCTGCTGCTGCCAGCAACCCTACAGCTCCCAGCTCCATGGCAGGAGCCTGTAGAGGACAGACTCTGGCCGTGCCTGGGCCATGGTGTCCTGTGCTGGGAGCAGATGCCATATCTGTACCTTTCCTGCTGTCACCATCTGAAAATACCACTTTCAAGAAAAAATTTTCAATTGGCTGTTACCCACCTCCATTCTCTCCAGTCAACATGGAGTATGGCATCATAGTAATTTGTCTTGAGTTCACTTCATCCTTGAGGATCTGGGCTTGTTGCTCACACACAGATGTAGCCATTGCACAAGCACGGTCCTCATGTGGGTGAAGTTTTTCTTCCATATTCACAGGAAAGACAAGCTACACAGCCTCCACAGGACCAATGACCTCAACACCGGAGACAACCACCCCAGCAGCAACGACCTCAACACTGGAGACAACCCCCACAGCGGCAACGACCTCCACAGAGGAGACAACCACGCCAGCAGCAATGACCTCATTGCTGCAGACGACCTCCACAGCAGCGACGACCTCCACAGAGGAGATGACTACCACAGCACCAATGACCTCTCTAGCAGAGACGACCATCGCAGCACCAATAGCCCTCATAGCGGAGACAGCCTCCTTAGCAGAGACAACCACCGCAGCACCAGCAACCTCCTCAGCAGTGACGTCCCACCTAGTGGAGACAACCACTGCAGCGCCAGTAACCTCCATAGCAGCAACGACCACCCTCGCAGAGACAACCACCACAGCGACAATGGCTACTACAGCAGAGGGGAGCACATCAGGTACTCCCCTGTACCTCCACTGTCACTCACTGATCTCCTTAGTGCCCCTGATCTCCCTTCCCAGACCTGACTGCACTGGATGGAGTCTCCCATCCCTGACCCTAGCCAGTTAGGCCATTTGTGTCACCCAAGTCCACAGTGAGGGTGCAAGTAGAGCATGGAGAAGAGCTGGTAAACTAGGGGGCTGAGGCTTGAGGCCAAGACCTCTGTAGCCACTGCTGGTGAAGGAAAGGGTTCAGAGAGGGATTTCCTCTCACTGCAACTGGGGGGATTACAACAAGGGATCATTCTTCCTTCGCCCCTCCAGTCCCTGCCATTTCTCAGATGTGCTCTGGGATTTGGGACATGACTGGAAAAGAGAAAGCTGCTGCATCAAGTGTTTTGTAATGCAAGTTAGAACTCCAGGGGCATGTGGTTCCTGCCCAGGGAGCAGGTGGTTGTGTGAAACAGAGAAGTCACAATGGTCATTTCAATTGAATGAAAGACCTTCGTATGATGTGAAGTGCCATAGGACAGGGGCTCCATGAAGACAGGCTACTTTGGGGTGCGTGACATGCAGCGACTGTGTTCAGAGCCTTTTTCATTGACACTAAATTCTTACTTACATCTGTAGCTCTGGTGCCCACCACAGACTGGCCATATTCAACAGGTAATTCAGGCCCCCCAGACCTGTCCCTGGCCGTGCAGCACCCATGCAGGCTCCCTGCTGTAGGGGCCCATCTAGGGACCACAGGGTGCTGGTCTGGAGATACCCTAACCTGGTCCTGTGTGCCGTGTCCCAGGTGCCCACCTGCGGCTCTCCGGTGGGAGGAACAGCTGTGAAGGTCGTGTGGAGCTGTACAATGGCAACAGCTGGGGAACAGTGTGTGACGACCAGTGGGACCTGAGTGATGCCCGGGTGGTTTGTCAGCAGCTGGGCTGTGGCCAGCCCATGGCTGCCCCGGGCAACGCGTACTTCGGCCTCGGCTCTGGGAGCATCTTCCTGGACGATGTGCAGTGCCGCGGGGACGAGCCCTCCCTCCAGATGTGCAGGCACAACGGCTGGGGTGTGCACAACTGCAGGCATGTGGAGGATGCCAGTGTCATCTGTGCAGGTGCGTGGGCACCAGAGGCCACCAGCTCTCCTGTGGGTCCCATGGGGCAGGTTTGGGTGCTCTCCCTTGGGTGCAGCCATGCTTACCTCCGTCGGTAGAGCCAGGGTGGAGTGGTGAGGTTGGGGGTTTTTGGTGCCTGGTGCTGGAAGCATGTGTCATACAAAAGTCCCAGTTTTGCACACAGAGGGCACAGCAGGCTCTCCACAATCGAAGGTGTATGTGCTCGGTGCAGTGGCAAAAAGCAGGACTGTGGGATCACGGCATGGGGAGGATGGGACAGCGCTGGGGCCATGTCATGCTGGTGTCTGGAGGGGGAATGACAGGACAGAGCCCCATGGTCTCTTCACCCATTAGTGCTCCAGCCTTGCATTTCCATGTCCATGTCCATGTCCATGTCCATCCATTGCCACAAGCCTGCTGCATTTGCTGCCCTTTCATTCACTCCATCTCCTTCCTTGCAGCTGCACATTCAACCCCTCCTGCTGAATGGCCATACACAACAGGTAATTCATGCCCACCCAGCTTATTCCCAGCCTCGCAACGAGCCCCAGCCTGGCACAAGAGGAGAGGAGGGGGGACATGCTGGCCTGAGCCTTCCTGTCACAGGGCTGCTGCTCCCCTTTGCCTGTGGCGAGGGGCCACGTGGTTTGGGGGCTGTTGCCGGGAAGGAGCTGAGCTGCAGCAGTGGTGATGTGTCCGAGCCCTCCTCTGCCAACCACCCCGTGGCTCCTGGCTCTCAGGCAGCAAGTGCCAAGTGGTTGGGAGCAATCCCTTCCCTCGATCCCACATGCCTGCCGGGTCAGCCCAGGATGCGGGTCGCTGCCCTGATCCCAGGGCACACCATTGGCTTTGCAACGGCAAGCCCAGGTGGCCAGCACCCCTGCAGGCACCCTGTCAGGTCACATGGAGTCAAACATCTCCAGGGTGCATGAGTGGCCCCTCTCAGGGGATGGGCCATGGTCAAGGAGTGCAAAGGGGTTTTCTGCAAATGTCCCAGCCCCCAGGGCCACCAGGCAGCTCCCTTGGACCTCCTCAGCAGGTCTCTGCTCATTGTGCACCTGCCTTTTGCACGCCCAGGGTCTTTGCTCAGTCACTGCCCTCCCCTGGTCCCTTCGTGTCTGCACCACCCCAACTCACGGTCACTGTGGTCAAATCTCCAGAACAGCTGGGGAGGTGGGGGCTGTGGGGGTCAGTCTGGTGGGACCCTGACCCGGTGGCATGTGCCGTGTCCCAGGTGCCCACCTGCGGCTCTCCGGTGGGAGGAACAGCTGTGAAGGCCGCGTGGAGCTGTACAATGGCAACAGCTGGGGGACAGTGTGTGACGACCAGTGGGACCTGAGTGATGCCCGGGTGGTGTGTCAGCAGCTGGGCTGTGGCCAGCCCATGGCTGCCCCGGGCAACGCGTACTTTGGCCTCGGCTCTGGGAGCATCTTCCTGGACGATGTGCAGTGCCGCGGGGACGAGCCCTCCCTCCAGATGTGCAGGCACAACGGCTGGGGTGTGCACAACTGCAGGCACGTGGAGGATGCCAGTGTCATCTGTGCAGGTGCGTGGGCAGTGGTGGCCACCAGCTCTCCCGTGGAGCTCATGGTCCCCCAAGTCCCCATCCCCTTGCCACAATCCCCGTCACGGTACCCTCTGCCCCAAGGTGGGGCCATGTCTCTGCCACAGCACCTTTCCCCTGAGCAACACGTCTCACTTGTGGCTCTTCTTCCTCCACACCCACAGCTGCTCTGGCCACCCCGACACCTCCATCAGGTAATGCTCTTCCCTGGCTCTTCTCACCTTTTTAATTTGTGGGCCGTCTCCCTGTTGGTCTGTTTTAAATTTGATTTTTGTTTCTATGGCAATAACACTTCAAACTTTCATGGTAATGCCTAGAAAGTCTGTGTTATTCCCTCGCATCTCAGTGACGCTTACTTTGCAGTTACGCTGGTTGGGCTGTGGGCAAGCCATCTCCTCGCCGGGCTCTTCGGCTGGGTCAAGGCTTAGGAAGCGTTGTCAAAAATCTCTTAACTTTTAACCGCATATATCAGTCTTGGCAGGGTGGTAATTGTACCTTGTTCAGAACCGAAGATCTAAAGCGCAATGGCATCAAACCATGCCAGGGGTACATGCACAGTATAATTTTACCGACATTAATTTTTTGTGTGTGTGAGTTTCCTTATTGTTATGACTTCTATACAGCACTCATAAATCATGTTTTCTCCTGAATTTTTTTCATTTTCCATCTTTGTCTTTATCCACTTCCCTGACAGTATAACTTGATTTGTATTCTTTTAGAGTTTCCTGAAAAAAATACAGCTTCCTTTTCAAAACCGTACCAGTTTAATTGGAATTTTCTCTATTTTCATTCAGAGTCACAGGTCATTTCACAGAGAAGCTGCGTGCAATGGGTAGTTTTTCGTTCTTGTGCTTAGTAGAGGTCTTACTGTCTTCAGCCTGCTATTTCTGTCGTAGAAAGAAGATTTTAGACTAAGGGCTTGACCATTCACAGTAGCAAATGGTATGAAAGTGGAGGTCCCTGAGAGCCTGTTCAGTCTGACCAGGGAAAGGGGCAGTGTCTGGGTACAGCTGATGCTCCCAAGCTTAGAATAGCCCAAGAATCCCAAAATCCTGAGGCAGGGAAGAGTACGCTGCACTGGGGGGGGGGGGTGTCCCTGTGCAAGAACATGAAATGGCGGGGGGAGGGTGTTGCCTTTACGTC
Source organism: Chroicocephalus ridibundus (assembly GCF_963924245.1). Lineage (NCBI taxonomy): Eukaryota > Metazoa > Chordata > Aves > Charadriiformes > Laridae > Chroicocephalus > Chroicocephalus ridibundus. The sequence continues at coordinate 5,230,230 of NC_086289.1, read as the reverse complement.
TCACATCTTGTAGGAATTAAGTTCAGAGCTTGTGCTCGCTGCCTATAAGGAAACTTTTAGGATTATCTGTGTGTTTAACATAAGAATGATATGTCATTCGTGCTGGCAGGGACATGAAAGCTTTCTGCAATTATGCTTATAGGAGAAATGAGACATATTTAAGATTTGGCCCAGCAGCCCGGAGTGCTTATTTCAGTCTGAGACCATAACATTAGAGTTTCCTAGAGGACTTGCAACTTATTTATCCTGCAACGTCCTTCGGGGAATAAAGAGAAGCAGCAGAGTAACCAGGGGATGCCGTCTGTTCAGGAAGGCATTTCCATTTTGACTATCAGGACGCCTCCCACGTCCCATCTCAACTGCAGAAAGGAGAGAACAGAGCAGAAAGCGTCCAGGCGTTACCAGCCCAGCCTGAAGAGGGTGGTGTGACACCACGGATGTGACAGGGAATCCCGAATGCAACATGAAAGTAAAGCTAAAGCAAAACCAAATATTTGTTTTGATTTGAGTCATACGGAGCATCGCCTGCAGCCAGCGGGAGACCTGCTTTTCAGCAGCTGCGGATGAGACACCTACAGCTCCAGTACAATTTTATAGAGTCCTGTAAGCAAATTACAATAAGTAATTTCCTGTAAGTAAATCGTCTTCCATTTTTTTCTGCAGCACCTTATTTTTGTGGTGGCTCAATCTCAGATTCCTCTGGGATGCTGCAGAGCCCCTTCTACCCTGGAAGCTATCCAAACAACACTGACTGCGTGTGGGAAATACAAGTAGAGAGCAATTTCCGTGTTATGCTCACATTTAGAGATATTGCGTAAGTAAAACATTGATTCCCTGGGCAAACAGCAAAGTCGAAACTTATTTGAGAAGTTTGAAACCTTGTTTGAAACCTTATTTGAAACAGGCAACCTTTCCAGTTTTAAAGATACTTTCAATAACATCCAGCAGCTGGAAGATCAGAATAAAATCTGGATTACTGTGGTATTTTCTGCTCACAATTTTCTGCTACAGCTACATGCAAAACCTCTGCTGTGAAAACTTTAAGTGCTGAAAGATTTTATCACACATTAGGCAGTTAAATCAGAGTTTCTGAAAAGCATTTCACAGAATCACAGAATCATAGAACTGTAGGGGTTGGAAGGGACCTCTGGAGACCATCCCCTCCAACCCCCTGCCAGAGCAGGGTCACCCAGAGCAGGTGGCACAGGAACGCGTCCAGGCGGGTTTGGAATGTCTCCAGAGACGGAGACTCCACCACCTCTCTGGGCAGCCTGTACCAGGGCTCTGCCACCCTCAAAGTCAAGAAGTTCCTCCTCATGTTGAGGTGGAACTTCCTATGCTCAAGTTTGTGCCCGTTACCTCTTGTCCTGTCACTGGGCACCACTGAAAAGAGCCTGGCCCCATCCTCCTGACACCCACCCTTTAAGTATTTACAAGTGTTGGTAAGATCCCCCCTCAGGCATCTTTTTTCCAGGCTGAAGAGACCCAAATCCCTCAGCTTTTCTCCATAAGAGAGGTGTTACAGTCCCCCCATCATTTCACAAGGTGCTGTTTGTTCACCAGGATGCAAAGTGGCAGATGCCAGTATGACTACGTTGAAGTCTATGATGGGCCTCCACATTCTTCCCCGCTTCTTGGGAGACTTTGTTCTGGTTCCTTTCCCACGTACACATCCTCTTCAAACATGATGACCGTTCGCTTTCATAGCGATTCGAGATACACCTTCAGAGGGTTTCAGGCTCACTACTCCTCCATTCCGGCAGATCACAACACTAGTAAGTTCCCGGTCGGTGTTTCTCAACAGACAAGCCTGTTTATTGGTTTTGTTTGCAAAATAACTATTTGTGTGTGTTTAAAGATGTTAGGGAAATGAAAGGATGCATATGAAATATGATGGGTTGGTGTGTGAACCGCCTACCTTCTAAATTAAGAAAAAAACATTTGGTTGAATTGCAACCTTTGATCATTAACAAATTCCTGAAGTCACTAATATATTGTATCTTCTTCTACCAGCCCTTCTGTGCTTGCCAGACTACATGCGTGCGGTGGTGAGCAGAGACTACCTCCAGTCTCAAGGCTACTCGGCGCAGATGGTCACCCTGAACGACAATCGCTGTCAACCAACAGTCACGTCACACGAGGTCATATTCAACATTCCCTACAACGGCTGTGGGACGATCCGAGAGGTAGGCTCACCCTTGTGCACTCTGAATTGTGCACTCTCCCGCTTTGACAAGAGTCATGAAAGGGCCATTGTTGTCCACAGGGCGAAGAAGGGAACCAACGAGACCCAGAGGTTTTTAATGCTTTAGCTTTCCATGCCTTAGCGAACCCCCGTGCTTAAGAGAAATGAGGTTCTAGGGAGTAAAGCGCGGGAGGAAGTTATATGAACTTTGCGTGATTTAAAGTAGATGTAGCCTTGTAAGTGCCCTGCAGGACTGGGATGAGTGTGTACTCCATGACTGGTGTTTTGTACAGATGTTCAATGAGTTGGGTCTGCCTTGGATTCACCAAAGAGTTTTTCTCCGCTTATTTCTGTTCAGTTACACACTTCAGCAAGTTTATTTACAATGTGATCAGAAAAGACCAACATAGAGCTTCTTGGTTTAAAAAGTTTAAGATGAATCTGCATTTTTAAATTGGGTATTACTCCATCAAAGCTTAGAGCATGGAACATGACAAAAATACAATTCCTCATTTTAAATCCCATGTTAAACAGGAGAACAATGATACAATTAACTATTCCAACACGATCAAAGTTACATCTTCTGGGCACATAATCAGGAGGAAAAAGACTATTCACTTACGTATTAGTTGCAAAATGCTACAGAACGCATGGACGCAAATAATGTATGTTGCTGAGGACACTGTGGACGTGAATGAAAATCAGTTTGGAAGATATGACATGCACATCGGTTTTTATGATTCCTCATCATTCTTGCGGCAAGTGCACGACTCTCCGTACTACATTGACTTGAACCAAAACGTGTACGTTCAAGCTTCTCTTCACAACTCTGACCAAAATCTGACCATCTTTGTGGACACATGTGTGGCATCACCTGATCCTCATGATTTTAACTCTTTGGCCTATGACATAATCAGGAATGGGTAAGAGCTTTCTCAAGTCGTTAGAAGCATACCTGTAATACCCTTTCTGCATTTGTTAAAAAAGAATAGAGCCAATCTGAATTGGTTTAGAACTCATTATCAACAGAATGTCAGAAGTGCTCTTTGATTTTTTTTTTTTATATTTACAGTATGAGCCTGGAAATAAGAAATGTCATTTAGACCTTTCGTTTCGCTTACTTTATCCTTATCCTATACGCAAAATTCAAACTAGTGGGAGTGAAGTAGATGAGATGAGCTAGTGAAAACTGGCAGCAGGAATCTATCATCCTAGGCATTAAATATTTTAGTAAAAACAGGTCAAGCGTTAGAATAACTATTTTCATTCCTTAGCACAGACATTAGCAAGCGTCTGTCCTTCCCTCTTCACCACTCTCTTCTCTTGGAAAAAAATAAAGAGTTGCCAATGCTCTAGTTGCTTAAAGAAGTCTATATTTTAAAAGTCTATATTATGCTATAAAAGTTGCATTTTTATCCCATTGTGTTCTTAGTACCTGGCAATGATAGAATTTTGTTTTAATTTATTGCATTTTTGCAGGAACGTACATGCATGTACCCATGCAGACTAATTCTCTTTGCCTTTTCTTTCTAGATGTGTTAGAGATTCTTCCTACACCACGTACTACTCCCCCTACGGCCACTTTGCTCGGTTCAAATTTAATGCCTTCGAGTTCATTAGCCGCCACGCGTTGGTCTACCTGCAGTGTGAGCTGGTGGTGTGCGGGCTCGGGGACTATTCCTCCCGCTGCTACCGGGGCTGCATCAGCAGGTCCAAGAGAGGGACAAGTTCTGCCGAGGAAAAAGTGAACGTGGTTGTCGGGTCACTCAAGCTTCGAGAAGGGAGTAGGAATGCTGGTAAAGTCAAATGAACATCTCTCATATTTACGCTGAGGCTGCTTAGAAAAGCCATAGCTCTGCGTTTCTGACCTCTGTCGCTGCAATCTGCTTTTGTAACTTCACTATAAAAAGGTGATTGTTTGGCTGACACAAATATATACAAATCTCTTCTTCTTTCAACACCTTGCAAATGCCCTGTTTTTGCCTGCGTGTATAAAAAGTATAGCTGCTTTGGCTGTCCCAAAGGAGAGGTAGTGTCTAACCCGTTTTAGTGCTATAACTCCATTGAACTAATTAGCTCCTGTCTGATCGTGTAACGTGATGGCCATCTGGGAGCAAACAGAGAAACATCTCATTCTTTCAGTTGCCTTCTGCTTATGAAGTTTGCTTAGTTAAGTTGCCGTCCCTGCTAATATAAAGCCTGTTCAAATAGTTGAAATCAATGGATCTGTAAGAAGTTAGCTTGTTTCTGACCATCCCTTTTAACGCAGCAGCTCTCTGTGCCCTGAGACCAAACCCCCTCTTGCCTTCTCTTGCAGGGCTGGACGTCTCTGTGCCGCATCCCCAGGTTGTTCCCGCTGATGGTGACAATCCCCTCCCACCACTTGTTGTTGCTGTCGCCGTCCTGGCAGTGGTCGTTTTTGTTCTTGCCGGTTTTGTTGCGAGACCTGCACTGAAGAAACCGCTTTCGCTCAGGATAATGTGAGATCAAAGGTCAGCAGCATCTGCTAAACGATTACAGGGAAAACGTCACAAAATGCTTCGTTGACGACAGTCGCGTATTTGCCATTTGTAAGAAGCTGTGATATCTTTATCTACAACAAATCCTAGCCTGTTACAGTGTTATAAAATAACTTTCTAATCCTAACACCTATTAAATGATTAAGAAGTAATTTCAACATTCATGTCACGAGTTGTTCGGCACAATCGTTATGTCATTTTTCTCCTCTCTAATTCTCTTCTCACATCCTTCCAAGACCATTTATCTAACGCCTCAAAATTTCATGAGCTGGAGAGAAAATACGAATGAGGCATCAATAAATATTTCAAGGTTTATTAAAAGGGAAGGAGATTTAATTTTTGGAGAAGCAGTAGGTCATGTCTGGAAAGGAAATATAAATATTGATCTTACTATGGCATCTGGAATTGTAGCTATACAATATTCTAATAACTTTGAGCGTTGTTTTTAATGCTAAAATTCTCATTGAAACAATACTGGATCTGTGCTTATTTATAAAATGCAGAGATTTCCAAGCTAAAGCAATCTGTTATGTGGGCAGTATAATTTAAAATCAAAGGAAGGAATGTTTACAAAGCAGTAATTCTATTTTGTCTTTCAAATTAATGTCTCTGTGATTAAAACACAAACTAATGTTTTACTGCGTGGAAGAGTGTGGTCTGTTGGATTAAAAATTTGCCAAGTGATGGACTAAGCCCCCGCTTCTGCAATACTACTTATGGTATTTCAGAATTAAGTACCTTCATGTAGGCTTCAAGAGGAATGAGCCAATTCTTTTTCTTTCTGCACATGCAAATCTACAGAAAATATCTGCCCCTAGGAAGCCAGATTGCTGACGCTTGATTTGGAAATGCCTTTTCTTTTGGTTTCCATCACTTTCCTCCTGGATGTCACGCACAAAAGCGAAATGCCCCGCTTTGTTCAGGGGACTCCTCGGGAGCTGTGTCTCCGCATTTCCCCCATCCCTGTGTTCCCTGCCGGGCAGATGGCTGACCGAGTCCCTCAGCATCCCCTCCCACCCAAGCGGACCCCGCGTCCCCTGCTTTTCCCACAGCATCCCCAAAGGTGAGGAGCTCAGGAAAGGTGACGGGAACTACCCCTACACGCCAGTGAGGAATAGCTGTCTTCTACAGCCAGTGTGTTTCTCCGTGTTGTTGGAGAGAAAGCTTTCCCTCCAGTATTCAATTTTCTGCCCATTGGCTGTATTTTGAAACACTTCCACGTACTGCTGCGAAGAAGTGTGAGGCACCCCTGTTTTGTACGAGTGCTGGGCCCACCTCTGTGTGTGCGGCTACAGCAAGGCATTTTAACAGAGTTAAACCATAAAGGGTGGCTGAAAAATAAAAGAAAATCTAGCAGCAAAGGTAAAAGCGTTCAAATGTCACAGGGAAGACCTTGAAAGATTCCTTGGTTCCTCAGCGATGACAGACATATCTGCAAAGCTGAGAAGGAACAGAGCCCAGAAATCACCGTGCCCTGAGAGGTCTAGAAAAAGTTCCTCAACCATTTTAGTGCAACTACCATTGCTGCTATTTCTGTTGTCGTCTCAAGATACGCACCTCCTGCTCCTGAGATCCCTGCTGCAGCCCTGGTCTCCCTCTCGCTCCACGATGTGGCACTTCTCCCCACGAACACCGCAGCCCCTTTCCCACAGAGCTGCTAGGTCCCTGCTGCTGCCTCCATCCTCCGTGCCAGCCACCCCCGTGCCACCTCCTCCTCGGCCACGGGCACTGCCACTCACCCAGAGCACCAAAACCATATCAGCTGGAGCTTCCCTCTGCACCACCACCTCAGCCCAACGTCTTCCCAACAGATGTTTCCCTAACTTGCCTAGGCAATCTCTTCTCATGCTTAATGAGACTCGCTACTGAAATTAGCATCACCATTGAAAAGGCTTTTCACAATGTCTATCCTCAATTTTCACTGTTGCAGGTCAAGCCCATTAGTTCTTGCCCTGTCCCTCCTGGCCACAGAGAGTCATTTTTTCCCCCTTTCTCTTCTACCTAGTTGAAGACCGACTTTTTTTCCATTAAGTTTTCATTTCTTTAGATTAAATAAATCCAAACTCAAAAGATACCGAGCTGTTACAGGTTGTTTCTTTGCAATATTTAAGGCTGAATCACACAATTTGACATAAAGGCTTGTCAAATCAATTTGAAGCCTTCCCATTGACATATATCCTAAACCAGGCAAAACCGTAAATCTCCTCCAAGAGATCAAATCTCAGCCAGGAGACTCAACAAAATATCATTTAAATGTTGCAAGACATTTCATGTCTCCTTTCCAGAAGGGAGAGGTTTTTTTCCAATTTTATTACTTTTGGTTGCTGATCACAATAAAATTATTTAATTTCTTTTTTTTTTTTTTTCCCTCATGGTTTTATGCTTTGTCATTATGAGGAGTTTGGCTTCTCAGGACTTACCCAGCCTTTCAGAGTGTGTTGTGCACATTCATAAATCAGGCTGAAATACGCTGGAAATGCAAACAGCCAAATCCCGCATAAACATTTACTGATGGTGCACGAAAACATGAAAAGTAAGATCTGGGATTTTTGCCTTTCATGTCCTAGTTGAAAACACAGAGAATTAAAGCCAAAATGTAAACTAAAAGTGTTTGTTTGGCCGTTTGTTTTTGTTTTTTTGTTTATTCGTTGGGCGTGGGATCGCTGTTATGCCAACTACGTAGCGACGCCTGGTACCTGCAAACACGGGGATGTCGAGATCCAGGAGCGCGGGGAGGCCACCGCCTTTGCTCTTTTTAAATGAGCTTTCTGGAGGCTGCAGTGAAGCTTCTGTTGTCACTTACTCCATCATCAGAGAAGACAAACCAACCATCACTGGGCAGGGTTTTGCTTTGAATAGCTGTCTGACTTTTTGGTATTAGATTATTTAATTTCTTCCTAGTGTGTCTGTCACTACTCACCCATGCAGCAGGTACATGTGTACTCAGTAGTATGCACTCAACCAACAACCTCAGCACCAACCAAAGATGTTGCTTGCAACGTCATGCTAAAATCCTTTACCAGCGTCAACCTGTGTAGCGTGAGCTCTGTTGGCAGGGGATAATTACTGAATTACACCTCGTATGTCCTGACCACGTAGCTACAAGTGTTCATAACTCCAATGAAACTGCAAACTCCTGGAGAACTTCCCAGAAGCGGCACGTAAGAAGGTTTTTTAATGGAAAGCGAATGGATCCATAGCAATTTGGTTTCAAACATGTACACCGTTTTTAGTGAAAAAAAAATTTGTTTAGACTCTATGGGTTCCTGCCAGTTCCCGGTGTTGTCATTTGGCCAGCAGTGGGGTTAAAGAAACAAAGTTCTTGTTTGCTTGTTTGTATACTGAATTTCCTGGGCTTTGGTGTCCTGTTTATCTTTCTATTCTAATTTTGGATTATGAAGGAGATAATTCAGCTCCGTAGTCCTCCTTCCCATGAAAATACTATAAAAATATTTATAACTGGGTATAAATAAACATTGTTTTGTTTCTGGATCCCATAGCTAGCAAGTAGATTCATTTTCCAGTTGTTATTAACAAATCCTCATGTTTTGTAGATTGAAAGCAAAAAAAAAAGCTAATTTGGGTTCGCAGGGTATGGGTAAGAAACACAATTTTTCTTGTTTTCATTACTTTCTCCCCATGCCTTGCCACAGAAGCCCACAGATGCTCATTGGCACCAAGCTGAATTAAGCACCTTCTGCTCACAGTTCTGACTTAGGTGTCCTTTAATGCCTGAGACTGAGCACTTGCACAAAATTCCAATTAAATAACTAAATTAATATACTCTGGAGATCACTTTCACTTGGCTGATCATTTTCTTTCTTGTTTTTTTTTTTTTTTTTAAATAACTCCATCAGACTCGCCAGCCAAGGGCAAGCTGCTTTACCAGGACTGCACTAGCATCTACCTTGAACGGGAAATGAGGCAGACAGCCACCGCGGTGGGGATGCCGAATTGTCCACAATGCTCCGCAAACTCAGAGAAAACACCAAACGCATTTCTTGAGGCTGACCCACCCCCGCCCTTCCTTATCTTGACCAGTTCAAGATAAAAAGAATTGCAATCCTTTGCTCTCCAGCTTCCCTGAACCCAAGCACATTGTTGTTTTGCACAATTTCTGTCCAACGCCTTATGTTACAAGGAGAAGAGATTTTTCCTCATTTATTTGTTTTTCTTTATTTTGGTAGTTTTGTTTTCATGTTTGTTTGGTTTTTTTAAATTTAATTTTTATTCATTTTGGCAGTTTATATCTAGCTGGGAAAAACTAAAGAGGTATTGAAATTCTCACAGCAGCTTCTGTATTTTAGGAGATTTTCTATCTCAGACTCAAGAACTATGACATCGAAAGCACATTTTAATGAAGTCATGCCTACCTGAGGAAACTTGTCAGTGATCCAGCTGGATCATTGGGAGTGAGATTTGTTTTCATTTCCTAGAATAACACTTGGATCACCTCTTTTTCCCTGAATCACCTGGTACCCATCCAAGCAGATTTTTCCTTCTTCTTTATGAAATAAATGAATCAGTCACGGGCTGGAATGTAGAAATTAGTTGTACTGCTGCTCTTCTAAAGAGCCTGCCAAGTTTGAATGACCGCCATCATCTTTTTTTTGTATTTTTTTTTCCAGTTTTCAGAAACTATAGTTTCAGAAAGATGGCTTCTCTCTTTCCTCCTCCTTCTGTTTGAAGACTGTGAGGGCTGTGTTTTGTCCTCAGACACGGCCACACAAACCTGTTGAGCCCAAGGAACTTTTCCGTGGGTGTGTGAGCACGGAATATCTAAACAGAATAGATAAACTGTGGGGTTTGAACACTTGCAGTCAGATGAGTGTTGCCTGGTAGCCTTAGAGGCTGAAACCCATCTACTAGGATGGGGATGAAAGCCCAGAAGAAACCCAGCTACTGGAATGGAGATGAAGCCAGTCCCTTAACATTTTTCTATATGAATTTTTCCTTGTCTGCTTCTTTTCCTTCCTTCTCGTCCCTGCTCCTACCATGCAGGTAACTTCCCAGTGCATGTCAAGACCTTGTTATTTTTTGCCTTATATCCTTCATCACTTCTGCTAATTGCTCTTTAATTTAGGCACTGAGTTAAATTGGGCACTCTGTACAAAGACTGAATTTTCTTCTGTGCCTGAGCAGTTGCTAACACAAAAGGATCCTGACTTGAGGGCTCCTGGTTTGCTGAAGTTACCTGGTCACAAAGGTTTATACACAGGTTCGGCCAGGGATGTCGAGGTGTTTCTGAAGCATTTAAGCATTTGTCGTTAATTGTCACCTTCTTCCATTGCTAATCCTGGATTCAAGCAGAGATTTTTTGCATGAGATATGATGAAAACTGAGTTATGCTGACGTGAGGGCTTTGCTTTCCCATGCAAAGAGATGGCAGGGAGCATGACTTAATATTAACGTAGCAAAGCCAGGCCTTCTTTCCAAAATGCTGGATCCTGCCATCCTTAGTCACGGGCTCAGAAAGCCAACCATGAAGCCCCAGTTGCAGGAGGGTGGCCAAAACCTGTTGCTTCAGTTTCTCGTAGAGCTCACGGACAGCTTGGGCCGCGCGCGTTTGGAAGCCGCGCACTGTGCTTGTAGAGTAAACACTTGATCTGAGCCTTGCCAGCGCGGAACAAGCCCTCTTTGTGTCATAAAAGTTCACTGGATTTGTCTAAGGAATGTATTGTTGAGGAAGACAAGCGGACTGCTCTCTGCCAGCGCCGCAAGGATTAATCCAGGCACCACATGAGATGCTTCCCGAAGGCTGTGAAGCGTGACAGCTGGGATGACACTTACAGACCAAGCTGAAAACTAACTGTTTGAAATACAGACTGGAATTTGTACAGTCTTGAGGGGTATTTGGCATTGCGTTTTGGGGAAGGGCGGGGTGGGGGGAAAGCAGTTTGTTTCCTAGCAGATAAGGCAGTCCGTTGCCCGGTAATGCTTATATCTGCAGGTGCTGCGGTGCCCAGAGCATGGCTGTGCGAGCCTCGGGAGCGCAGGGCTAGGACCTCAGCTGGCTCGTGGTACCCCCACCCTGAGAGGTTTCCCAGACAGGGCTGTCCTTGCTGGGGCTCGCTCTGTCCATGCTCCTGGACAGCACAAGCGGGCAAATCCCTGCTGCCCTCTCAGCCCACAGAGCCACCACGATGGACCCTGAGCAGAGCCACCTCCGCGGACATGGGCTGGGGGGACTCTTCTGCGAGGGGACGGGGGAAGACAACCACCCCCAGCTCCACTTCGGGACAGTGGAGAAAATGAGGTGGAAAAATTCTGCCATCGTTTTTCGCTTGGCATCACTGGTTTTCTCCCTGGCTGCATGCAGCTGGTTCCTCTCGGGCCAGTGGCTGCCATCGGATATGCCAAGGGCAGGGTTTAATCCCTGCTCCCACAGAAGAGAAGGGCTTCAAACAATAATTGAGGTAATCGAAAAATCAAGCTATTATAAACAAACTCTTGCCAAAAAAAATTAAGAGAATGTTTTTAAGAGTTAAAAGGACCTCCATTGTATGAAATCAGTAACTTAAAAAAAATAATAAGGCTGGTCAAACTGTAGAGCACACCCCTTAAATCTACATGCTTATAAATTCTGAAACATGTTTTATCAGCGTTATAGGGAGCCCAGTTAACGAGAGTCCCATGCTGACCGCTGTTTGGATGCTCCTGTTGCACAAAGGATATCTCAGGGGTCAGGTACTGTGCCTTACGCTGCTCAGCGATACCTCCCTCTCTCTTGTGTTTTCCTCTAAAATCAATATTAGCAAATTTTGTGACCTGTATCAAAGCCCACTCAAACCAGTAGACATTGTGGGTGTTCCATAGGCTTGAAGGTTTTAATTATTTCTTCTAATGTAATGTAGAAAACAAATATATTGTATTGTATTTGAATGTATTGTATGAAAAAAATACATAATGATAACTAATGAATTTTCTTTAGCGCACTGGAGAGACTTTAGGCAAAATGACGTATTGAAAGGGGACCTCAGCAAGCAGGTAAGAGCATTTGGTAAAAGCTTGGTGAGCTGCCTACATACGGCAGGTTAGACACAGCCTAGGTCAGAATTACTGCTTTGGATACACCAGCGTGAGCAGATCTGTTCCTTACAGCAAGGTGCTGGTCTGTGACCGCGTTTCTGTGCGCTTTGGCAATAATATTAATCAAGGGATGTAATAATTTGTAAGTAATTCAGAGCCAAGGAGTAACACAGTGGTCTTCACTGTGCAGATCTTCAGCTGGAACCCACGCAGTATATACGTACCCAGGGCAAAAGTAATCCCTAAGGGGCCACACGCGTTCAATTTTTACTTCAATAAGTGAAATACCGAAGGCGGTGACCTTCCGCTATGCTATTCTGAGCTGGTCAGATAAAACACAAGATGACACGCTGGAGTCCCCGTTAGATGACGATGGCAATTATGCCAGTGTTACTCTAATTTTATGCAACTGCCACAAGGACACTCAGACGCCTCACCCTTGGAAGCTGCTTTAAAATCAGCCCTAGAACCACAGGAATTCAAGCCTGGTGAGCACCTCGGGTTAGAGCACACATTCCCTGCTGACGGGCTCCTTAGAAAGCTGTTGTAAAGCATTTCCTCCAATAGCCTGAGACTGCAGGGTCACTGAAAACACATCAGTCACTCTAATAGTTGATATAATTACCTTTTGTCTTCCAACGAGTTGACCCTGAGGCTAGTGAATGGGTAGAACAGATGTTCTGCAGCTCTGGGAGACGCTCATTTTGGTGACGGCACGGGGGAAATCCTCCTGGACGAGGTGCAGTGCCCAGGGGGCGAAGCTTTCCTCTGTGCTCCCATAACGGACGGTGCATCAATCACTGTTTTCATCAGGAAGATGCCAGTGTCATCTGTGCAGATAACTTCTGGTTTATTGAATCTGATCAAGAATAATGATTTTATCGATATTTTACGGTTTATTGACGTCAGCGATCAATAGGATCTTACACACATCTGCCAGACTGAGATTCCGCTGCTCAGCGAAAGGGAATCAAACTACCAAGGGAACCAAAATCATTGTCAAGTTCTTCAGAGCACCCCCAAACTATTCCCCTGCGTTTCACCAAATACTTTTTAAGAGAATACTGTAACCCATGCATTAGCCTCCACACTTAAAATCTTTAAATAATAACCTCTAAGGAACACAACAGTTACATTTCCTTTTTTTGTAGAGTATAATGCCTTTCGGAGGTTTATCCATCTAGCCATTTCCATTACTTCCTAGCTAAAGAATTAATTCTATTGGTTGTTCATAAGAATCATTGAGAAACTAACTAGCAATTTATTCATGTGATGTAGAAAAACATATTTCATGAGACATATTTTGCACATTGTATGTGCAAAATACATACCACTATGCATTTAAAAATATAAATAAGTTTATAAGGACAAAATTTCAATATACCAAGAGTTGAGTTTGTGAGATTTTTTTTTTCTGGCAGGGTGGGTAAACAGATAGTTTCTGCTCATTTTCATGTAGTGCGAGTTGTTCAAAATGTGAGCTTTGTCACTCTTCTTTCTTTTTTTTTTTCTCCAGCTCCTTTGATGTCGGAAGTTCCTGGTAATTTTCATCTCCTACGTATCTTCATTTAAAAGACCTCATTCACCAGGCATGGTGACTCCACCACTTCCCAGTGCTTCATAACCCTTTTGATGTAGAATTTTTCCCTAATATCCAACCTAAATCTCCCCTGGCACAACTTGAAGACATTTCCTCTTGTCCTATCGCCTGTTCCTTGGGAGAAGAGCCTGACCCCCCCCGGCTACCCCCTCCTTTCAGGGAGCTGTAGAGAGCGAGAAGGTCTCCCCTCAGCCCCCTTTTCTCCAGGCTGAACACCCCCGGCTCCCTCAGCCGCTCCTCACCAGACTTGTGCTCCAGACCCCTCGCCAGCTCCATTGCCCTCCTCTGGACCCACTCCAGCACCTTGATGTTGGATGTGACTTCCCTTTAAAATAGGGAAGTCCAGGTAGGGACCAGTGTAGTCCAGGTACCAGATGAGCAACTTTTCTATTCTGTCAGGGCTTAACAGAGAATAAAGTCAAGAACTTCCCCAAATCACATCCATCTAAACATTAAGTTGGAATAGGTTAGGCTTTGCTTTCTGTATACAGAGTTACACAAAAGTTCACACCTAATGTTTACTTGGAGGAGTACTGGTGTGGATCCTGTGCTACAGGGGGTGAACTATTCAGGGATATCACTGTCTTGTAGGTACGTGCTTTAGGAGTATGGCCTTGCCCCAGGGACCCTGAAAAGCAGGAGCATCTAAGCAGATTGAAAAAGTATTTTCATACATAACTAGTGAAAGGAGAATGGCACAGAAGACTGTCTTATAACCTGCTTTGTACCACCCTAATTACTCCTTCACTAAGAATATCTTTAAGTATCAGCTAAGACCTTGAAGTGCAGCAGTAAAGAGCCAGCTGGATAGACAACAACGCTGCAGGAAAGGATCTGGGGTTCCTGGTGGTCAACAAGTTGACCGTGAGCCAACAATATGCCCGTTGAGCATCACCAGAGGGTCAAAAGAGGTGATCCTTCTCCTTTCCTCAGCACTGGTGAAACATTTGTAACACAGCATCCGGTACAAGAGCACCCATACAAAAGAGACAAGGGCATCCTGGAGCAAGTCCGGCAGAGGGACATCAAGATGTTCAGGGGACTGGAGTATGAGATGTACAAGGAGATGCTGACGGACTTGGGCTTGGTCAGTTTTAAGAGTGTGAAGGGGACATTTTGATGCCATCTACAGTGACCTGCTGGGAGGGTGCAGAGAAGATGGAGCCAGTCTCTTCTCAGAGGTGCACAGCAACAGGACAAGAGGCAACAGGGACAAGTCAGGACTCAGGAAATTCCACCTTGACATAGAGGAAAATATTATTTTTTTTTACCATGAGGTGGTCAAACAGTGGAACAGGGACCTGGAGAAGCTATGGGATCTCCATCCTTGGAGGTATTCAATGCTTTCATAGACATGACCCAAAACAACCTGCTCTGGACCGGCTTCAAGCAGGGGCTAGGGTAGAGATCTCTGAAGGTCCCTTTCAACCTGCATAAGTCTCTGATTTTGTCTTTCTGTGAAGTGCCCAGGTTCAGGGAAATTCTCTTTTTTCCTTTCAAAGAAATGTCAGTGAGGTTGGTGAATGGATGGAACCAATGTGAAGGGCACACTGAAATATTCCACAGAGGAACCTGGGGGACCATTTGTGATGATTTCTGGGGTATAATGTCTGCAACCAGTAGGTTTGTGGACATGCTGTATCATCTTCAGAAGATGTCTCCTTTACTCACAGCCCAAGAAAGATTGTCAAGGATGATGTGCAGTGCAGAGGGAATAAGAACTGCCTGTGGGAACCTTCTTACAGGGGGTGGTATAGAGAAGTGTGACAGCCACCATGATGCCAGTGTCATTTTCTTGTGTACACACTAATAGCCTTGCTTTATCAAGACGAGTCACAGTTAATTTTTAATTTTGTCAAATTAAAAAGTGCTCCCATGAACTAGAAAACCCTTTTCTCAACAGCATTATGGGTTTCTTGCCAGTAACAAGGCTCTTTCCTAGATAGAGAATTTATCTTTTTTTAAAAATCAATATTTGTCATTGCAAACTTCCGCTAAGATTCATAAACTTTTAGGGCATTTCAGTCTTTGTCACTCAGAGTACATCCAATGCTTTTATACTATTATCGCATTATTTTAATCATCTGTAATCTGTATTAACCAACTCTATTTGCTTATTACCAAGACTAGGAAGAAGAACTAAAAAGCGATCCCAAGATACATTCTGTCCTTACAGAACCAACAAGCTTTCACACAGGAGACTTTTCACGAATTTAAGGTCCTAATCCCACATGCCTCACCTTGACAAAGCACGTACTGAATGCCTTAAGACTACTTATTTGAGTGAGATCATCAGGATAAAACAAATCTGAAGGTTTAGAGTCGTGACTCTTGTGCAGCCCAGGGGCAGGGAGCAAGAGAAAGAACCAGGGCTCTGGTGCCATGCTCAGACTTCTGGCCATTCTAGGTCCTCACCCAGATTTAACCCTGGCAACTTTTTTTTAATATCTGTCAGATGGTGAAAAAGTTGCAAAGTCTTATCCTGCCCTCCACTGATTTTCAAGTTGCTAGCAAGGAAAGTCAGCGCATAATCTCATGTCTCATCATTTTTGCCACCTTCAGAACACATGTATTACAAAGAGCTCAATTAGCCAGTTGTTGAGCACTTTCTGAAACTAAAATAGGTTTTGCAAAGAAAGATGAAGTACCATCATAAAATCATAGAATATCTCGAGTTGGAAGGGATCCATAAGGATCATCGAGTCCACCTCCCTGCTCCTCGCAGGGCTGCCTGAAACGAACCCCAATGACTAAGAGCCTCCTCCAGACGCTCCTTGAACTCTAACAGGCTTGGTGCCATGACCACTTCCCTGCGGACCCTCTTCCAGCGACCAACCACCCTCTCAGTGAAGAACCTGTTCTAAAAATATAGCTAACTTTACAAAAACGTGTATTTTGTCTGTTTACTCCTCTCACAGCTTCTATAGGAACTGAAATACCTGGCAATTTAAATTTCATATTTATTTAACCATTTCTACCTTGAAATAATTTTCTCTAGCATAAGCAACTTCCTGTTTAAATTATTACCAATTTATATCTTATTTAGTTTCTTCAATAGTTTACACATGAGAAGAATGTCTTAAAATGTAGAATATTTTGACAACAATGAAAGTAGTAATACTGGTTTACATAGCTTTCATGAGGCTTACCATGGATTTTTAATCTTTAAGGAGAATTAATAAGTGAAACTGAAATATGTATCTGGTTTGCCAGAGTAGTGAAAAGATGGGACTTTTTGTCCATGAAAAATTTCTTCACTGGACCAGGTTACTAAAAGTCCAAAGTCTTAAAAAAGAAAAGGCATTGCATAAAGCAGCATTTTTTATTTTATCTGTTGGGTAGAGTTACCTTACCAAATGAAATCTAAGAGATTTTTTTTCCACTTTCTAATGAAACTCAAAGTGATATTAAAGTGCAAGGAGAAAAGCGAATTTAGTTATTAGAAAGTCATAGAATCATAGAACGGTTTAGGTCAGAAAGGACCTTAAAGTTCATCTGGTTCCAACCCCTCTGCCTTGGACACCAGACCAGGCTGCTCAAAGCCCCATCCAACCTGGCCTTGGACACCTCCAGGGCTGGGGGGAACACTTGTGGTGCTTCGTCTTGATTAAACTCATCTCTTGGTCACACTTGTCTCCATGAGTAAAACCTTGATTTTGCTCTACTAATGTTAATACTTCATTGTGAATATATCAATAGACAAATACCCACTAGCATTTATCTGACATAGGTCATTTCTTTCACTACTATTAATTTCATAAGCAGTATTCAGCTGGGAATGAAAACCTGATTTAGGTAGCTGTGAACAGTGATCCCCCCCAAGCAGGGGATCTTTGGTTCAAACAACAACCCAGGAAACACCAAGTGATTACAAATCGCCCAACAGTGACAACAAGTCTGCTGGCACTAATCAAATTGCTCTCTCCACCTTCCCTGCAGGGGAAAGGCCAGGAGAGAATCCAATAGCGACCACGATATACTGGATCAGCTCCAGAACTACTCCATAATTTTAACTTAGCAGTTTGACGGCCTACAATGGCTTACCTCCTTCACTCTTCTCTTTCACAGAAGTGTCCATGAGGTTGATAAACAGTAGAAACAGATGTGAAGGTCGCATCAAAGCTTATTACAAAGGAAGCTGGGGGACAGTCTGTGATGACTTCTGGGACATAAATGACGCGCAGATCTTTTGCAGAGAGCTGGGATGTGGAAAATCTCCCCGCACTGGGAAATGCACATTTCATTCCAGGATCAAGGAACATTTTCCTAGATGATGCGCAGCACCGCGGAAATGGATCCTACCTGTGGGAATGCTCTCATACAGGATGGTCAGCACATCACTGTGGGCACAGAGAAGATGCCAGTGTGCTTTGCTCAGCTATATTTGGTATGGTTTTATTTACGTAAAATTGTGAATTGTGTAAATTGCAAAAGCTAATCAACAGCCTGAGACATGGCTTAGAGCGGCAAAGCCAGCAGAGCTGTCAGGGTGTGACACAAGAGAAGCACAGTGAAGGCAGAAGTTAATTGAGAGCCCAATTGCTTCCTTCTGCTCTCCTCCACCAGCCTCAGAGGTGGTTACTGGGAGCAAGAGGTGGCGTTGCACCTGAGGAAAGGTCTTCTGGGCTGGGATGCCCAGAAGGTGCTACTGGTGGCGAGTCAGCCACATTGACGGGAGCGTAGAAAGGAGATGCGTTATGTTTTGTGCAAGATACTGGAGGAAGCAGTGGCTTGGTAAACACTTCACACTTCGGATTTCACAGGGATGTTACTCCCATAATTATTCTAAGGAAATCAGATACCACCAGCTATAGAACAGATTTCCAGATTCCTGGGAGTGTGTTCAAACTGAGCCCTTCCTGTACCTCTGCAGAACACGATTTTTAACTAGATTTTGGGTTGTTTGGGTTTTATGTTAACTTAGAAGGCATTCCTAAAGAATAAACACTAGCTCTGGCTTTTCAACACAAGTTAAAATGTTTGTCTTGATTAAGACAGCTAAAGATGGATTATAAAGAAGGAACTTAGTTTTAGAACAAAATAAACAATATAATCCACAGCTTCTAGAGGAGGCAGGACATCTGCTAAGGCTCCTCACTACTTGCAGAAAGCAGACTGAGGTACAAAGCTCTCATCAGTAACATTTTGGTACCACAAAGATCTGTTGTAGCATTTGTGCTGCTGCTGGCAATTAATTATATTTTTTTCTGAAATACAACCAAAGCTGCTAAGATAACAATTTTCATGTTGTTCATATTTTCACATTTCTAATCCACAGCTTCTAGAGGAGACAGGACATCTCCTGAGTCCTATCATTTCTTTCACTGATTGTTCTAAAAACTGGGTATTTACTGGTAAATATGTTTTGCTTTTGTTTGACGTAAAAAGAAAAAGACAACACTTACTCAAAGAGGATGGAAAAGTGCCACGGTATAGTTCATCAAATGACATAGATGATTATAGAGGACTCAAATGCTGGGAAACCACCTTGAAAAAGGGTGCAAGGTGTGCAATTCAGAACTTCTCACTGAACGAAAATCAGACTCCCTCAGCCTACCTCACTGTCAGCAAATCCCATTGCAAACAGATGAAAATCTTGGACACACTGGCAGAAATTCACCACAGAAGGGCAAAGTGTCCCTCACACGTGCCCACTTAGACTCTCTAGAAGTGGTTCTCAGGGAACACAGCCTTCCGGAAAATGTTGTGCTACTCCAAAGATTCACGGAACCTGCATAGAGCAAATGGCCACTTCTGTCCTTCCTACAAAAATCCGGTCTCTGTACCTTATTGTTTAATTGTGGTGCAAGTACAGCGTAACATCAGAGGCATGTTTGCCTGCTCCAAGTACCACGTCAGGCCGCATGAATGGCCCTTTTCTGCAGAATAGCTGTTTCTCAAGTCTTGTCCACCTTGCAACACAGACCTGCACTTGGCAGAAGTGTAGGGTTACAGTCAGGGCAGGGTGTAATTTACTTCTGCTCTGTCTTTGCTAAAAATATCTCTGTAGCTGAAGAATGGCAGAAAGGGAAACGAGGGATGTCTTGAAACTTTTACGAAGGACACTGGGGAACAACCTGCCATGATTTCTGGGATACGGGTGATGCTCAGGTCACCTGGAGACTGCCCACCAGCAGCTGCCCGGTTTAGGGAAGGCTCTGGAGTTATTGTCCCAGACGATGTGCAGTGCTGAGGGAATGAAGTTTATCTGTGTCAATGCTCCCACAACGGATAGTCAAGACATAACTGTGGCCGCAATGAAGATGCCCATGTTGTCTGCTCAGGTACCTGCTGCTTTATTTTTTTCATTCTGAGACTTTCTCTTGCCTTTTTACCTTAGCTAACAGCACTGTTTGTTCATGTCAAAACACTCTTCAGAAAACAATATATTTATATAATCCATCTAACAATAAATCTTCCCTGCAGTAATCTCACCTTACATGCATTCTGTTGGAAATCCAGCAGTCTTCTGCTTTAATTTTCTCCTCAGGCTTGGAAACAATCGGGTATTCAAATAAACTGAAAATAAACCCGATTATAAGCAAATCGATCCAGTAGAAACATTTTCGTGACTAGAGATTCAGCCCAATTCACGCTAATACATGGAGGTAGGACAGTCAGAAATGTTTTCCATACATACCTAAGGCACATGTATTGACTGATGTGGTTGTAAAATGCCATCAATAAGTAATAAATGCTTCCATTGCGTAACATTGATTACTACTCGTCTTTCTTTTTTCCATACCAAGTCATTGACTAAAATGTTGCAGTTAAGTAGAATATTTGCTTTTTCACACAGTGCCGGTAATGCCGGTCAGAGAGCCCGGTCAGGCCTTGTCAGCCCCTCACACCCATCACCACCACCCAGCGCTGCTCCCCAGGGCAGACGGGTGCATGGGGCAGGAGAAGGTGCCCCTCCAAGGTAGGATCACAGAATCATAGAATCGTTTAGTTTGGAAGGGACCTTTGAGATCACGGAGTCCAACCATCAACCTCACGTTGACAAAAACCACCACTAAACCGCGTCCCTCAGCACCACGTCTGCCCGGCTTTTAAATACCTCCAGGGAGGGTGATTCCACCACTGCCCTGGGCAGCCTGCTCCAATGTTTGACAAACCTTTCGGTGAAGAATTTTTTCCTAATATCCTATCTAAACCTCCCCTGGTGCAACTTGAGGCCATTTCCTCTTGTCCTATGGCTTGTTACTTGGGAGAAGGGACTGACCCCACCTGGCTACACCCTCCGTTCAGGTATTCCTACTGAAGCACTCCGTGCTGATCCTTTAGCAGCTCCCCTACCTATTGCATGTGTGTTTGCGCAGCCTTACATGTGCAAGCCTGCACTGGGAAAAATACAATAACGATCTACATCTCTCGTTTATGTGCACTTTTTTTCTCTTACATCCAAGCCACTGAGGACTCATGCAGGGAGGAAAGCTCTCCTAATTAATTGGTGTAGTTACACTGATTGTTTCTTGTTGTTTATTTTCTCTACTAATTCATCTTCCCTATTTTGTTAATTATTCATTTCATCATCTTTCACTAGTAACTAATAAAACAAAGCGAGGTCAGCATCAGCTCTATTTACCATTATTATTTCCAGTAAGTACATATCAAAATTTGGTGCAGCTTTGCACCTACGCCTAGCATATTCAGTAACAGCTACCTTGTGAATCAAGACCCAGAGCATTGCTACATTCATTTCCCAAGGAAAATCAAAGTGTCAGACCATTTCTTTTTGCTCCCTCAGAGGTGCCATTGATGCAGGAACCACGCAAGGGCCCTGCTGAAGTCCTTCACTAGGACTATAAAATGGCATAAAAAATCCTCGAGTCTCATGCAGGCACAATTCCCAGCGTTTTCTCCAGAGAAGCATTTGTGAACTTCCCTCATCAATTTTTTTTCCTTAATCGAATACTACTCATGAGGAGGAGTGTCAGAGGGAGTGAATAAATCGAAATCAGTGGAAACTTCGTCTCAGGGTACTGCTCCTCCTCTTCCGTGATCTGAGCTTTGATGACTTTAATTTGGGAGCTGATTGAGTTGGGGTTTGACCATTTATGTGCTAGGTTTTGTGTTGTCTCTGTGCACTTAATCAGTAGTGTATTGATTATTCATGCTTAGAGAGGACTCTGAAGGAAAATCCTCAGAAATTGTTATGGTTTCCTCAAACTCTCAAGAGATAAAAGTTCTAAATAGAAATGTAGCTTTCATAAATGGATCTTATTTCTTGAATGAACCAAACTGACAAAGTTAGCATTTGGTTAGACTTCAGTCATCAATACCTGTTTCTTACTGCATTGATTCTACTATCAAAATCTAGGTAAAAGACATTTAAAGGCAGTAGGAGTCACACCTCAATCCCTAACACCCACAATGCACTAGAAGGACACTTCCATTTTGGTAATAGCAAAGGTTTAAAGGGTGCTGGAGACAGTCAGTGGCAGTCACCTTGTGTGACCCCTACCCATGGCACCTGCTGAGATTGAAGGTATTTGCTAGAAGCTGAGAAAAACCTCTTTATTAAGTCTATACCATTGTCCAGGTGAACACGAAAAGCAGGAAAAGCTGCAAGAACGCAGCAGACGCCAAGATAAGCAACCTGTGTGGACACAAAGCCTTAGCTGGGTAACAGGATGAAATGACCTGTCCTACTGTGTGCAGAGCCAAGATCACCGGTACCCATTTACAGTGGCACAGCCTTCATCTCTGACAAAGATTTTCCCTCACAAGATTCACGGGTGTGAACTGGGGCTCCCAGGGGTTGGATGGTGACATCCTTATCTCAAGGCAATTCTCCTCTGGGACCTGGAAGCACGGACCCAGGACTCAATATTCTGTTTTGTCCACAGAAGATGGCTTCACATGTAAAGTTTCCACTTTACATTACCAATATATTCGCCATAAATGTGAGGAACCTACCAGGGAGGTGATTCGTTTCACCTGGGCTTTGCCCTTTTCTCTATCCATTCTTCAGTGTGCAAAAATCCCTTTCACTTCAGAACTTATCAGGGTTGAATTTAGTGGAATGGCTGACAGAGAGAAAACATGGAAAAAGAATGAATTCAAAGAATTTAATTATAAATGAGAATACGTCTGGACAGCGAAGCAACAACTATTAGGGCCGTACACAATTTCATACCTGTGGCATGGGTAACAGCAGCAGTGACCATGCAACAACATGGGCCTTAATAGGAGCAAGGAACCAGGCACAGCCCCAGGGTCTCCAAACCTCAACAGAATGTTGCCTTTCCAAATGTAAATCACACACAAAGCTGTACAACAGCTGTTTGTCATCCTCTGTTGCACAGACGTTGCACCCAGCCCCCTGCTAACCCCAGGCGCACAGAGATAGGTGTGGGCACAGAAGCAAGGACTGCTGTTACGGGGTAATTTCTGCTGCCCTTCAGGCGGCAGGGGTTGGGGCTGGGAAAAGCAGAAAAAAGGTAGCCTTTGGCTCCCCTGCTTGCTCACTTTGCCTATTGCATCTTTTCTACCTTCCCACTCTTCGTCAATGTATTATTTTACCCCCACTTTCAGTCCCCCTTTTTTTTTTTTAAAGTAGAAAAAATAAGGAACCTTCATTTATGTGTACATCTTGAAGGCCTCAAAAGTTCCTCTGAAGTTGGTCCTTCTTCTCTGCTTTTAGAAACAAAAGTTACAACTGATTAGACAATGCATGACATTTCTTCCAAAATTGATGTTTTTGGCTTGTCCTTCTTATATTTAACTCAATCATTTTTCATCATGCTTCAAAATGCACTACTTTTTAAACATCTAAGCAGGTCCTTACCAGTGGTGTTTCATGACCTGAGAGAAATATTTCCCTGCCTCCCCAGGTCAGCCAAGTTCACTTGTGTGAGGATCCAAGCTGCGGCAGGCTGCTCCATCGGCCCCACCAGCTGAGAGCGGCCAGGGCTGTTTCTGCAGGGCACCGCAAACACCTTCACTATGTCAGGGCCCTAAATATGACCATTACCAGACTGTTAGGAACACAACAGGCTCTGCAAAAAACAGGATTTGTTGCATAAGAAATGTTCTCAAAAGCGCAGTAAGGATATTTAAAGAAATAACAAATACATTACTATAGCATGGAAAAAAAAGCGCACCTTTTTGTGAGTTCACACGTTCCAGTATTTTATTTTTTTCAGGGAAGAAGAAATACAGATAGGTATTTGCATAAAAAATGCACGTACAGAAGCAAGGCAGTTGGCCCTAGTTTATTCCTTTGAAGATATTTCAATGGAGCTCTTTACAAACATTAGATATGAAAGCTATCAGGTGCCATGATTTATAACCTCATTAAGTGATAAAGAGTGAGGAACTGCAAGGGAAGATGAAATAGATGCATGCCTGAGGAGGGCCTCGCCATTTGAGCAGAGACATCTCCTCCAACCTTGGCAGAAGACAGGTGAGGAATGAAAACAACTGTCCTGCTGTTTGTAGCTGTCTTATACATACGTTTGTTTTCACCTCTGCTTACTTTTAAAGGTATTTGCCAAAGTGGAGTCCTCTTTGTGGACCCTACGAAAGCGCTGTGTTAGACCATCTTACCCAGGGCCGTGCTCGCTCCCTAAGGACAGTGCCTTGCTGCCCTCCAGTGGTGGAAGCCTCCAGACCAGCCTTCCATTACCCCATTGCTTTTAGCCCCCGAAACTACGTTAGACCCAGATCCTTATGGAAATTATAACAGTAATTTTCCATGAAAATTAGGTGTTTAAATGCCTTTGGTGAGCTTACTTTTTTTTTTGAAAATGCTGGAGGAGTTGTCCGGTCAGAGCCGCAGAGCAGCATGACTTCAGGGGAACTTGCCCCTTAGCGTAAGGTGCCCTATGGACAATATGTCAAGTATACAAATATACGTACCGCTGCGTGTACAGACCTCTGTGTGTTCATATTTCACAATACAAAAGACACACTGAAATTCCTATGCAGTTTGAAAAAGCTATAAAAAGGTATTTCCAGGGAGGGGCAGTTTTGCCAGTGCAGCAAAACTTCACTCTGTGAAGAAAGCACAAAACTATTTCATTACAGACAAACGCTGTTTGTTTTCCGTGAGCAAATTTCGGTAGATTTGTTTCAGAAGATGTTCTGGGAAACAGCTTTGCTAGTCCAAGGACATAAAGGTCAGTCCTACTGTCTTCACTGCTGCTAGAATAGAGCTATTTGGACAGAAATATATTGATAAGGATCTACCATAAATCCACTTAGTCACTTCAGTAAATGACACTGAATTAAAGTAATCCACACACGGAACTAGGAGTTCAGATACTTGACATGACTGGTTTTGCTCAAGAGGTTATTGTGAAGGTAAGAGCATGGATATCTAGACAGGTATCACGCATCGTAGCGTGTTAAGAAAATAAGAAAAGCATTTATGTTCATTTCTAAATCAGCTAAGAAAATTCAGCTTTGCTTTTTTTCTCTCTCTAGTTGAGACCCATCTTCTCTAAGGATCTCTATACCTGCCAGTATAGAGAGTCAGGGAGAGCTGGAGGCATCCTTTGGGGTGTCGACACCACCACCCCATGCCAGGGAGAAACTTGTGTGGCTGAAGGCATCCTGATGGATCCATGGCTTTGCTGGAGGCAAATCTTTTCCACTTGTATACCACGGCCTTTCTAGGTGGGATCCCCTTTTTTCATGCAAGTCATCTAAACTGAAAAGATACCACAAAGACAGGTGTCAAAGGACAATCTCCAGCATGACCTGTTGTATATTTCCTCTTCACGATGACTTTTTTTCATGCTTTCTCCTAGACCTTTATTAATTTGTATTTATACTGGCACTACAATATCTTCTGCCTCTCATCCTGTGATCACATATCTCTTAGCACTAGAATAAAAATCTGTTTCTTGTTTTTCCCCTTCACCTCAAAAAGTATGCTGTGCCTCGATCTTTTGGTGTAATATCTCACAGATCCAAAAGCATGTCTCATAGGTCCTGACAGACAAAGGCTCCCCTTCCTTAGGCTCTGTGCAGTCTATGTTTATGAGGGATGTAACCCACAGGACTTGCAGAGAGCATGTGCGATTGTCCTTTGGAGACAAGGGGAAAATCTCAGCCTACTTTGGTCAGAAACAGACCAGCTGTGAAACTGGTAGATGGAGAGAAGCACTGTGGAGTCTTCATCTTGTTCAGCATTTATAGTACTGTAACAAGGGGACTAAATCCCTTTGGCAACCTCGTGGCTCGTAAGGATCATTTAGATTTTCCCTACTGTGCTCCATCAGTGCTCACCATTTTCTTGGGGATTACAGCAAATCAGCGTAGATCACTGCACAGGGCCCCATGACTTCATGCTATACTGGACTTCTCCAGAACAGGGCACGGTAGCTGGTCATGCCCCTCTGTTTTAACATACAGATTCCTTGACTTGCACAGTTTTAGGTTAATTTAGCACCTCCTGGCACTATCTTGCTCCATTTCCTCGGTTGCTGTAGTTCAGCAACCTGAACTTACTTATTATAGTCCCCACTTATTTATCCCCACATCAGTTCTTCTTACCCAACCACGCCTTGGCCAATATCTCTTACAGCTGTTTTATTGCTCTGCAAGTGAGAGAGAGACAACTGCAGATCTGAAACCTGCTGGAGGGATCTCGTCCCAGGTTAAAGAGGGGTCAGAGAAGTATGAAAAAGCATAGAAACTGCTTCTTACAGGAGTAATTCGTAGCACACAGAGAGAATTTGGTTGAGACTTTCCTGACACTTTTAGGATGCTAATCTTCTTTTGGCACAACTCTCTCACCAATTTAATCTGGTTTAGTATGGCTGTAAATTGGAAATGAACTTAACTGGTGGTATGACAGTCCTTACCAAACAGCCTAATCTCCAAAAGTAAATCTCTGCTTCCTGGAACAACCACATCATCAACACAAAGGTGCCTGGGGAGTGTTTGGGAAGATCTTGGTAGCCAGTCCGGAACAGCGCTGTGATCTGGATCTACTTATCCGGATGTCTGGATGTACCCAGAGAAATGAAAATAGTCAGTAAATCACTTCCTTGGCATTGATCTGGAAGTTCAGGAAGAAAGATCAAATTGCACAGCACACACCTTTGCTGTAGACCACAACTCATTGAGTATAAATTCTGAAAGCGCATTGGGTTAGAACAGACAACCCCAATGAAAATGGACCTTCGAGTGAGTCTCACCTGGCTGCTTCTCTTAAGTACCTCTCTTCTATCCGAACCAGGTACTGTATCTAAATTTTTTTCATGCTCGCAGGGAAATGCTACAGACAGAATTAGTTACTAATACGGACCAGCTTGCTGGGAAGTGGTGCCAAAGAGTCTCCTAGAATATTGCTGACCAGCTTTGTACCATAAAATTGATGGTTTAATTTGTCTGCTAATTCAAAGATTCAGATCAAATCCACGGGTTATATTTCAAAATATAAGCTAGGAAGGTTATAGGCTAAAGAAGGCTGAAGAATATTTTCTTTGTTTCTCTTTTGTGAGTGGAATAGTTTGGGGAAGTTGTTCTCCAAACGTTCTTATTCTAATATTCTAGTTTTGAATTTAAATCATTCTATACTGTACATTTGAAAATTTAAAGAAAGAGAGAAAAAGAAACACAGAGCAGCCTGCCAGATGCAGGTGGAACTATACTTTACTGCAGTGCCATGTTCCTTTGAATGTCAAAAAACAATAACGCCAAACCTTCCTTATAATCCTACTAGTTTGAATGAGATAACTTTGATCTTTAATTATCAGCGTGGGCACCATGAATAAAGTCTTGTCAATCCCTTACAAAACGAGATAATTTCATAGAGTGTAGATTAAGGGGTTGGCTATATTGAATTATTTATAAGACAAGAGCAAAAGGCAGCCCAGAGGGAAGTTCAGCATCAAAGAGGACTAAGCTGCATTTCAAGAAGGTGGTCAAATCCCAGCACTTCAGCGACCCTATAAACTTTGTTCTTATTCAATAGCTTCACTGTTGTATTTGATTTGACCTGATGTACGCTAGATTAACTTTGACCGGAAAAATCACTTAAGATCCTGTCTTGCAAACCCAAGACTTCAGTATCACTAGAGTAAAAATCTGTGAAAGTGTGTGTCTGAAGATCAAATGCCAATTTGAAAAAGGAAAAAAAATCCCCAAATGAAATTTCTCCTGATTTTAGTAATTGAAGCAGGCACAGCTCTTCAGAGCATGCCCATTCTGAAAGAGCAAGATATTCTTTTTAAAAGCTGCCATTTGAAAACATTGCTTTGACCCCTTGGCAGCATAAATCGGTTTTTTTTCCTTTCAGTGAATATAAGTAGATTTTCAAAGGTATTTGTGTGACTAAAACTACACTTTATCAAAAACCACACGACCAGCCCGCAGGTTTGTATCCTGTTTTGAAAGACCATTTCATCCCACGGTATTTGAACCATGATGCCGTGGTCTGGTTTAATCAAACATACATTTTTAATTACCATAAACAGCATATAGTACATTCTTCACTGTCAGACAAAGTTGGGGTTCCCAGGCAGACCGGAGCAGGCATTTGCAAAGATTTAAATTAATGTGCTGGGCTGCCAGCCGAAACAGCTGCCATGGTCTGCACAGACAAATGGTCCACAGCCTCCCCTGCTATTGTGGTCATCATGTACGGCAAAGGTAATTAACCATTTCCACTGCCCCGGCGAAACCGGGCAGAGCTCTGCTCCCGGAAGCCCGTGTCTTCACCGGAGGTCGGTGTCCGTGAGGATTTATGAGGTCAGATCCCTTAGCTCTTTGTGCTGCCATGAAATAAGGCCCTCCACGGTCATCTTCCACTGAACTGTGAGGGAATGAACACGTCATTCCAGGCACAGGGAGGAACCGCAGAATTGCTTTGAAAATACACCACGTACCGACACTTACTGTATTTAACTCTGTATCAGCACGTAGCTAAAGATAAAATATACCTAAGATTGGTTATGTTACACTCATGCTAATATCTTTTCTCATCTGCCACAGCAAATGGTTTCTGGTGGAACTCATCGGGAGGCTGGAACAAATTTACAGACTGGATAAAAGACATATTTAGACCCAAAGGTAAGACGGTGAGACATGCTCCTGAGCAAGAACATGCCTGGCAGACCTGTAGAATTACACGAGCCAGCTCTGGATGAGCTGGTTGTCTCACCAGCACAGCCAACGATAACCTACCGTGATGGATCAGGTCCTGCACGCAGCAGAGCCACGTGAACAGGCCTGAATTAACCACACCAATTTGGTTAACCATGTGGTTAACCACGGATTAACGGTTCAGCTCCCTGACCTGTGCTGCTTTGCGCACTGCAGGCGTTCCCCAGTAAGCCCTGGGTACTGGGGACACAGGAACAGCGGGCAGCCCACCCCTGCACAGGTGGGGATGCAACTTTAGAGGTAAGAACTTTAGATATCCTGGGAACAAACAAACTGAGACATTTACCTGTCAACTTTTGCTTTTGTTCCAGAAAATCCACAACTGCGACTGGCGTCTGGAGGGGACCGATGCTCTGGGAGGGTTGAAGTGTACCATGAAGGCAAATGGGGGACGGTCTGCGATGATCACTTCGATCTGAACAGCGGCACTGTTGTATGCAGACAACTAGACTGTGGTCAAGTTGTTTCTGTCTTGGGATGGTCTTACTTTGGCTTTGGCAGAGGAAACATCCACCTGGATGATGTGAGGTGTAAAGGAACTGAATCTTACCTGTGGGACTGTCCGCACAGCGGCTGGGGCAAACATAACTGTGGACACAATGAGGACATAGGCGTCATCTGTTCAGGTAAAAAAAAAAAAAAAAAAAAGTTATGCACTCTTAAAAATCTCTTTGGATTTACCTGTTGACCATAAATGCAAGAAACAAGAGAGTAGAGGTTGGAAGTCAGACTAGAGCTGAAATGCGTGCACGTGGAGGCTCCTTGTGTTTTGGCTGGTCTGCGTGACCGAGGAGCAAAAGGACCTCCTGGACAAAATACCAAGATCAGTAGCAGCAAGCGCCGAGTATGAAAATGGTGAAAAGAAGGTAGTTCAGGACCACTTTAGTCAACATCTGAGTACAGGCCATCCCCAAGATAAGAAAGGCAGTCATTTAAGAGGAGAGACACACCCAGATGTGAACCAGGCATGTCTGAACTGAAAATAAAAATTAATACTCTTGTCATAAACATAACCGAAATCAAAGATTGCACGGCTAGAAGCAGCCTATTTTGAAGCAATATAAATAACTGCACAATAAACGTAAATTTTTGCTTTTTTTTTAATGTTCACAAGTGTGGCACGCTCCATGGTAGCACCAACAGGTGAGGCAGGGCTTTTGAGACATAAGTCCATTAGCTCTTCACAGTCTAAGAGACTAATTTTTAACTCAAAAATCATGCGATTACAGCTCCTTGGCAGACTGTATTCTAGAACGATGCATGCTCTGAATTACCAGTTATTGCTCCAAATTACAATTTAATTATCCACTGTAACACTATTTCTGCTCTTTGGATTGCTCCCAGGAATTGTATTTGCCACTCACCTACTAATAATTAGAGAAAACATAAGGTGAGCCTTAACACTCCGGGTCTAAGTTTCTGACTCCTGTTTTTTTTACTATTCCTGAAATAATCACCGCATCCCAGAAATCTTAAAGTACGGACATTGCTCATGTTTCCTGGGGTTTTTAAGTGTTGAGTTAATTACTAACGCTCTTCATAATACACAGCCACAGAGCAGCAGAGGCGAAAATGCAGTTTTCAATCATATGCAGCCCAGAAGTTCTCTAATAATTTATTTCCTCTAACTTCCAGAATCCTCAATGAATGTCAAAACTACTACTGCAGCAACACTCTCCACAGACAGCACTGTTGTGACATCTACCACAGAACCCACGACTTCTGCTGACAAAGGCAAGGGGAAAAAAACACTGCAAATGTCACGTGTGGAAATTTTGAGCAATATATGCAATTTGTTTCGAGCAGACAGGAGGAACACCGGGAATTCAGTAAAAATATTTAATAACTCTGCATGTAATTAGCCTTGGAAGAGCCAATGGCCAACACCATCTTCATTTCCATAGGAAAATGTGGTTGGAGGGAAAATGGGCATGTGATTAAGTCTTCCTGCATATACAATTACCAAGACTGCGTGTATGTATGGTGAGATCTTTACAATCACAGCTCACTGAGGCACTCTTACCTGGATATGTTCTTCACCTCCAATTCTTTTCATAATCTTGCTTGATTTTTACTGGTTCTTAAGTTAGTCCAAAGGTAGAATGGACGTAAGGTGCGTTTATACCCTTCTGAGAGGTACACCGGTTGCACCAGTCTCCCAAGTTCACTTATAATTACTAATTGGAAGATGTTCTTCCGAGCCACGTTACTGAAAGTTGAAGTCCAAAGAACTGACTTCCTTTTCCATGAAGCCTGAAGTATTAATGATTTCACGGATCCTTGAAATGTCATTTCTTTTCCGTGGTGGTGATTCTGTTTAGTAACATATTTCCCCACCCTCTAGACACCTCCGCAGACCCCTCCTCTGCACCCAGCTCCACCTCCGCAGGGATTGAGACAACGTCTGCTCAAGAGACCTTGACAACCCTCGAGGACAGTGAGTCACTTCCAAAGCCTAAGAAAAATCTCATTCTTTATTTCCCCTATGAACGGTCACTTTGCATCTTTCCAAATGACTAATGCATCTCTAGTAGAAAAAGAATGCAGTCAGAAATATCTATTATCATTATCATTAAATATTAAATGAAGGTGAAAGTCTTTTTTTCAGCAAAAATAAAGGGCTATGCATTGACTCACTGTCCCGCAAAGCCCAAATCTACTTTGATCAAGATTTCAGTTCACATGTTCACTCTCAATTGCTGCCAATCTCTCTTTTTTATTTTTTATCCTTCTCTTGGCCTCAGTTACAACCTCTGCCTCCACTATCGTCACGGAGGAAAGTGCTACGTCAGCACTTTTTTGCAAGTGCTATCTGAAAGAAATATTCTGTTAATTTTGCGTTTTGAGATGGATTAAGATATGACCATGCAAATCTGTAAAATATTCATAACGGACAAGTAGGGATTAAACATCTCTGTGAAGGAGCAACGCCCTTACAACATCTTCACTTTAAAAATATCGAGCTGTCAGGACCTATCAGGAATATATGTATTTAATGACTAACACCTCTGAGCTTGTAGCTATAAATACTACATTCACAATTTTGTAAAGCAGAAGTGTCCAGATCATTGTGATTTTGTGTGTCCAAGATACACAAAAACTCCAGAAACATTAAGGAGCACACCTCCCTCGGCTGGACCTCTGCTTTGCCAGTTATTTAGCACACTGATAATGCAGTTTTTTATCAAGCCTGAGACCTAAAGCAAGTCACAAGCTCCTCAAATCACACTTGGGTTTTTAATTGCTACTTGCAACCATTTCATTTCTCGCCCGTACAGCCTCCTCTGGCAGCACAGATACCTCTCTTGTTACCACCACCGTCCCAGAGGAAAGCACAACGTCAGAAACCCCGACTACGCTGCAGACAGGTAAAGGGCATTTGCACGACACGCAGCATGATAGAAAAACGTGGTTATAAATTTTGGTTAGGAGGGAACATCAGTGGAGGTGCCAAGAAACGTAAAATCACCGTCTCTCGGTTCAACTAATGCTTCTCTATGAACTTGACGCGCTTGGTGCCAACAGGCTGGCTTTCTGGCAGCATGGGCAGGCTGTCGCTAACACTGCTCGGGACCTGCCAACACTGTATGCAAAGCCTGCTTCAAGGGAAGCTGATTAGTGCAGAATTCAAACCACGGAATCTGAAGGAAATCGTTATCTTTATTTTTATTTCTTTGAGGAGCCTGACTCAGGAAAAAGCCACTCAGTCCATGTTTCCCACCGTTTCTAACATCACCTAACATCTGGATTCTAAGCAACTTATAAGCCTCCAGGTTTGGGATTTCTTATCAAACCAGTCCAGGAGGAAAGGCAGGTCCTGTAGTCCCTCTTGACGATTTCTCAGCCTCTCCAAACCTGTGGCCCAGGGTGCTGGGGAGGAGAGCTGGCTCTCCCTCCTGCCTCCCTCCCCTCTTTGCCACTTGCTAATAGTGATGCTCCACAGGGCAAGGAGATCCAGCAGAAAACGGCAGGGAAAACAGATGCTGTATTTCAGTGTCAGTCCTGATGGCCTCTCCCTCCTTTCTCCAATGACTACTGTACCCCTGGGAGAAAGACTTTCAGCCAGATAAGCCAGGAACGGCCGTAATAAACCTGTCCCTCTATACAACCAGAACGCCCTTTGATATTTCCCTTTTTGAACCTCTTAATAAAGTTGACAAAACATGTCCCATTGCAGTTTCAGGAAACTATATGCCAAAAATGTTAGTGCCAAATTACAACACTCAGTTTTATTTTTGCTCCTCACGCTCCTTTTGCTTTTCTCACTCTCGGTGAGAGAAGTCTGAAACTTTTTTGATGCGTTTTTGATGCAAAGCATTAGCATGAAGATCCATGTCTGAGCCATGTCAGTGGATGCGGGAGACAGCTAATACACAGAGTCCCTTTTCTACATAGCCTGAAGGCAATTAAATTCATCAAGAGCTGAGCTCAGTCACACAGCCTTACCTGAATGCTCTTTCCCTCTCATTTCCATGTTTCTTCCTTCTCACAGCCTCTGAAAGTACTACAAAATCACGCCCTTCACCTGTTCCACTTAGAGGAGCCAGTGAAACCTCAACTACAGAAAACCCTTCCACGACTGCTAAAGGTGAGAACAGACACTATGCCATAAAACATAATGATAATAATCTGTTTAAGTTTGTTTAAAATAGATTACATTGGAAGGATTACAATAACTGTATAAAGTTTATGATCACTCAACTGCAAAATAATTGTCTCAGTGAAGAAAGAACCCAGCTTCTAAACCCTTCATTCCTAAAATATTGGGCTGACAAAGTTCAGGAGATACGTAATCATGAACAATTTGGGGCTTTAAGCTGCTTGTACTTTTTGCATAATTTAGGCATCGGCAAAATTGCCCAAGTATCAGTGTTTTTGTCTGGGCAAAAGCGGATACTTCACAGCAGAGACCATCAATGATTAAATCAGGTTGTAAAATCTTCACCTTAAAGATTCAATAATCTTTGACAGTTCTTTCACAGTCCTAGAGACGGAGATGCCACCACCTGACACAATGCAGAAGCTGGTTCTCTGTACTTTCTTACTCATCCTTGTCGGATTCTCTCAACAAGGAGATTGACGTTTCTCTCCGATAATGTATTTCCTCGACTTTTTCACAGACCCTTCAACACGCTTGTATTCCTCCTCCGCGTCCACTTCAATAAATGAAGAGACTGAGGCAGTATCTACACCGCGAATCCTAAGCACAGCTCTTTTTAGACAAAGTTAGGGTTGCAAAATCAATTTTCAGTCTAAGTGAGCTAAGGAAAAGCCATCCACTGCGTGGAAAATGTACGCAATGAAGTTTTAATAAAGACTAAGAACACATTGCTTCATTCTCCAGCAGATAAAAAGCTTACAAATTCCAATTTTAAATGTTTATTTATCACGGTATTATGTGGTGATAAAGACTCAGGTAGAAGTACAAGGGATAAGTCCATGTTTGTTCTCTGAAACAAAGCTTCCTGTATTTTCACACTTTTCTAGCAAAACGACAAATCCAGATTGTTTTAACCAAAAATTTAATTCTGTTTCCTATTCATGTTTGTTCGTTATTTTTCGGTTTTCCTACTGGGTTTTTCCTCAAAGCTTCAACAAATTGTTCTGTCACAGGAACAGACGACTCGACCGCATCCGCCCCGGTCACCACCAGTACTGAGCCACCGACGACTTCGACACCACCGTCTACACCGAGGGACGGTAAGGAACAGTCAGACACAACCTGTGTGCTTTGTGTTGTTTAGGAGCAAAAATGTCGGTGTCCTGCATCACTGTGCAAGGCACCATTTGGAGCTCAGAAAGTCCCTGCGCTGCCAACAGGAGGTGGCAAAGAGAGAAACCTGAGCATAACTCGTATGCTTGTCCCGTTCGTGTAACTCCTCAGCACCTCTTTGTGGTCCCCGTTGGGGAGGGGAAATTAATTTACACAGAGCTTTGGTCCGGCCCTTCTTCAGTGCTGCTCGTGCCACACGGCGTGCGCGTACATCCCACCATTTCCCCACTGTCTTTGTCGGGGCAACTCTTATTCTGGCATCTGTTTTGTAAGACACTTTGCAAATTTTCAATGAATGAGCTGTTTTAATGAATCTATGAAATAATTTCTTAGGTATTAAAAAAATCTTAAAATCAGAATTTCACCAGATAGGGCCATTTTGCATCAGCCATCAGCTGAGCTGGGACCTTCTTATCCACCACATGCTGTCCTACCTCCTCTTCTAATGAAGCAGAAGTTGATAGCACCAGTAGGCTTTAAACCCCTATGCAAATCTCCACCAGGGGAGATGACTATGTGTACTTTGCCTCTAAACTTGACAGATATTTTCAAGACACACAAAAAAATGCGTTGGACACTATAGTCAAAGTCCTTTTATTGACGGACATTTTCTGTAGTGTCTACAGTTGCTGTTTTAGCTCTCTATGGACTCCAGGGAGCAGAGGAACTGGTGGCCATCCTCTTTAGAGCTCTCTTCAGAATAGTGAAAGACACTTCGCACATAAACTAAATTCATCACTTTAAAGCTCTCCTCAGAGGTCATGATTTTCAAGCCTTCTCGAATCATTTATCCAAGCTCTCCCATTATCTCTCTCTTTCTTAAATGTGCAATCACCAACTGAGCAGCTGAGGTCTCTTTAGCGCCGAGGAGAACAAGTAGCTCCCGTGTATCACCTGAGAACAAGACTGAGACTGGACTGTCTCACTGCAGCGTTATCATCACCAACTTCCAGTTTTCCCATGGTCCTTCCGTGCCAGCTGAAAGGATGATTTTGCTTCTGTGCCTTGGTTTTCTCTTTCCAATGAGCAGCCCATCCCACCTGCCTTTATTGATTTTCAGCTTGCTGATTTTTGACATCTAGTCAGTTTATGAAGATCATTTTGAATTCTCATTGTGTCCTCCAGAGAGTGCACAGATCTTGCCTTTCCTTCTGCCGCTCTATCCGTACTGTTCCCGTTTCAGCAGCAAGGGCTGAGGATCTCATTACGGTAGGGTCGCTGTGGCTGGCTGCTTAACACCCATACCATCTGTTAGCCCAAGATGCTGCATAACATGATAAACACTTACCAAGGCAACTGATAATTCCTCTCTTTACAGCATTTTTTTTAACACCGCTTGTCTTCTACAGCCTTATCTGTGCTGTCAGAAGTTCAGAGCTGTGACTCAATGCCAGTGGTAGCAGCACTGGAAAGTGTCATACAGATTTGCTTACTGCTCCACCCATTGACCTTATTTCGAACAATATTTTCACGTTTAAGATCTAGGATCTACCCACCCTAACTTCTACAAACACCTTAGATACAAACAGACAGAGCTGCAGCACAGTGAAGAAGAAATTTCAGTCAGTGTTTTTCTACCTTTTTCCTGCCAGTCATTTCACTTTCAAAAGGACAGAAATGAAAACTTTCCTACTTTGAAGAGTGTCTTACAGAGCTTTGATCAGATTTTGCTGCGTTACTTACTCAGCCTGGGCTCTACTCCAGCTGAATGAGAGAGGTCTGCACTTCTTCGCACACATCAGTGAAACGGGGAAATGAATGTGGTCCCTCAAGATTTGCTTTTATTTACTTGGCTTTCGGAAGTCGAACGTGCACTTCTTAAAGGAGCGATCTGTTGACTATTATGCAGGCTTAAGGAACTTAATACATGGTGTGTATACGGTTTCCTGAAAATACCTTCATTACTTTGGAACTAGGCGCTTGTAACTATTAAGTGCTTTGCCTATGTCTACTCAACCAAGTACTGGAGCAAACAATTTCATCTTATCTATGCATGCTGTGTGTAACAGGGATGCTGTTCAGCAGTTAAAGGGGAAAAAAGGCTCCTCTATTGTTCTAACTAATAGTATCATTCCTTTCATTTGCACCAGCTGTAGGTAAACTGTTATTTGGGTTAAAAGGCCAGGAAAACTAAGCGTTCCCTAACTCCTTTGATTGTATTCTGCACTTAACTAGGCACAAAGCTTTTACATTGAAGAGACACAAGTATCGATTATTTTCTTTTATTACTTTGCTGAAAGTAAAAAGTTGCCTTTCAGCTGTCCGTAGACACACCCACAAGAATACTTTACAGATTATTGGGACTGTTACTTAATCAGTCCTTTATTTTCTGAAAAATTTCAGACTGATGTTCATATTTCAGATTAATGAAATACTTCATTTACTTAGAAACTTTAATAGGAAAGATTCCTGCCTCCCAAGACAGCCGTTTTTAATATCAGCTGAATCACAACAAATTTATTTCTGCCTGTAATTTTAGTCAAGATCTGGATCTGGATATAGAACTTTTAATCTGCCTCTTTCTCACTACTCCCACCTGGATTTAGACAGCTAACGTAGTTCAGTTCTTAAACTTTTTATTTAACGCCTTATACCATCACTGGTGAATACTCAATGCCAGGATCAACAGCTTAATTATCTTTTGTCTCAACCATTTTTTTTTTCTCCCCGAAATCGCGTTTGGCAGTCTTGTAGAAGTTTAGACCTTGATCCTGGGAGGTGGGCCAAGCACACTGCTGCTGACATTTCTTTACAGCCAAGTTTTGCAGAAGTAAATGGTAAGCATGGTACTCGGATGGAAGGAGCTTTGATCATGGTCAGCAAAAAGGAATTAAGGGGAAAGAGAGTCCTAGGAAACATGGCCCTCATTCTGAATGGATGTGCATTAGCTGGTTACAAATGGCTGCCAGGTGACAGCAAAATGTCCCAAAATGAAAACCTCGTAATCACTGGCCCACCAAGGAGTAAGACAGGTGTGTATACTTGGTACAGTTTATGATGGCCACAAACTAGGAGGAACTCAATTATGTTGTCGGCGGTGTCTCTGATTTCTTTCTCTGAAAGAAAAATACACTCCAGGCCCATAAAACTAATTTGGAACTTCAGATCTCTAAAAGCTTTTCTCTCTGAAAGTGAGATAAATGTGTGGAGTATTCCGTAAGTACCCAGCTCCCAGAAATGAGCCTGGGCTGTAGAAATAGCTCTGCTACTATTCTGGGGAAATGATGCTGTGCCAACCATCTGTTATGACAGAGAGTTAGCAAGGATGGGAAAAGAACCTGAACCAGGCATTATTTAAAGGAAGAAAAAACCCCTAAGCCCCAAACCATACCCCTTAGATTGCAAGGTGTCCCAGGAAAAGGTTGGCTCTGGGTAAAACCTGCAGCTTTGTTTTCTCTCGTGTCTTGCATCATCCCCTGCAGAAAGCACGACCCCTGAAGCAGCAGGTAGGTACGACTTCAGCTTTAGTAGAACCAGTCTAAGGTTTGATCCAGGGAGTAAACTGCTGATTCCCTCCCCAGAGAGCAGCTCTGTGGAAAGAGACCTGGGAGTCCTGGTGGACAACAGGATGACCATAAGCCAGCGATGACCCTTGTGGCCACGAAGGCCAATGGCATCCTGGGGTGCATCAAGAAGAGCGTGGCCAGCAGGTGGAGGGAGGTCATCCTCCCCCGCTGCTCTGCCCTGGTGAGGCCACACCTGGAGTGCTGTGTCCAGTTCTGGGCTCCCCGGTTCAAGAAGGACAGGGAACTGCTGGAGAGGGGACAGCAAAGGGCTACCAAGATGATGAGGGGACTGGAACACCTCTCTGATGAAGAAAGGCTGAGGGACTTGGGTCTCTTCAGCCTGGAAAAAAGACGGCTGAGGGGGGATCTTATCAACGCTTATAAATACTGAAAGGGTGAGTGTCAGGAGGATGGGGCCAGGCTCTTTTCAGCGGTGCCCAGTGACAGGACAAGGGGCAACGGGCACAAACTTGAGCATAGGAAGTTCCACCTAAACATGAGGAGGAACTTCTTTCCTGTGAGGGTGGCAGAGCCCTGGCACAGGCTGCCCAGAGAGGTGGTGGAGTCTCCGTCTCTGGAGACATTCCAAACCCGCCTGGCCGCGTTCCTGTGCCACCTGCTCTGGGTGACCCTGCTCTGGCAGGGGGGCTGGACTGGATCATCTCCAGAGGTCCCTTCTAACCTCTGCCATTCTGTGATTCTGTGAAGCAGCAGGTATCTACAACTTCAGTTTTAGTGGAACCGGTCTAAGCCTTGATCCGGGGAGTAAACTGCCGATTCCTCTCCCCACTAACAGTCCTTGCTTTGCCCACGCAGTCATGGGACAGTTACTAAAGTGTGGCTTTTACTTTCTCTTGGACAGACACGACTGAGTGCACGACGGCTGAAAAAACAGGTATTTATTTCTGATCATTTCTTGAATCGTGGTGAGAAGTTTATTAGTTTAGCATTTTTCATGTGAGTCAAAGAATCATTTAGGTTGGAAAAGACCCTTAAGTCATCAATGTATTTAAAACATGGACAATGTTTAATTTCATGTTTTCTCTTCTCATGGGAACAACCTCATCTGCTCCATCAGTCTCTCCAACTACGGAAGCAGCACCCACTACCACTTGTAAGTAATGCAGCGTTACTCTGGTTTGACTCCTTACTTCTCTATCAAAGTCGTGATCTTGTTGGCAGGACTCCCTGTCTCCATGGTGTGCATAATCTCATGGAGCTAGTAGTTAACTTCAGGGATAATTCCTTTGACTTCCATATAGATCAAGGCATGGAAAATGCTCTTGGTATTGATATGGGAGAAATACCTGCACGGATGAGAGTATTGGGGAAAGGGAAACCACTGGGGCAGACACACCACACCAGTATAAATTCCAATTTGCACTGGATCATCCCATGCTGAGAAAGCCGGCCTCCCTGCACCTTCCAAAGCTGCATCCCCTTTGCTGCACAAACTGAGCTCTGCCTCCTGTGGGAAGGCCTCGTTCCATGCCCGCTGATGCGGCTGCGTCCAAATTGTTGTTTATCAAACATCCCCCGGGTCTCCAGAGCCTTTCACGCAGCAGGGCAGGAGCCTGTTGGAGGCCGTGGTGGAGGCAGCCTGCATGGGGATGCGTTTTTCCCCACTGAGGCTGCTCACCCTCCAGGCAGACTTTGCTGACGCCGGCCCTGGGCAGCGTCAGCATCTTCCAGGTGTTGTGGCTGATCAGCACTCCAATGAGACCTGCAGATCTCCTGTGCTCGCGGTCCCTCACGTCCACCCAGTGCTAGGACAACAGCTAACCTGTGCCTTTTTTTTCTCTCCTGTCTCGCAGCAGCCCCTGCAGAAAGCACGACCCCTGAAGCAGCAGGTATGTACGACTTCAGCTTTAGTAGAACCGGTCTAAGGCTTGATCCGGGGAGTAAACTGCTGATTCCCTCCCCACTAACAGTCCTTGCTTCGCCCACGCAGTCATGGGACAGTTACTAAAGTGTGGCTTTTACTTTCTCTTGGACAGACACGACTGAGTCCACGACGGCTGAAAAAACAGGTATTTATTTCTGATCATTTCTTGAACCACGGTGAGCAGCTCACTATTTTTCATGTGAGTCACCAACGTATTTAAAATGTGGACAATGTTTAATTTCATGTTTTCTCTTCTCATGGGAACAACCTCATCTGCTCCGTCAGTCTCTCCAACTACGGAAGCAGCACCCACTACCACTTGTAAGTAATGCAGCGTTACTCTGGTTTGACTCCTTACTTCTCTATCAAAGTCGTGATCTTGTTGGCAGGACTCCCTGTCTCCATGGTGTGCATAATCTCATGGAGCTAGTAGTTAACTTCAGGGATAATTCCTTTGACTTCCATATAAATCAAGGCATGGAAAATGCTCTTGGTATTGATACAGGAGAAATGCCTCCACTGATGAAAGTACTAGGGAAAGGGAAACCACTGTGACAGAGACACTACATCAAGTTATATTAAGTCTCACACATATCTATAAATGTGTGTGTCTATATATATATATATATAGGAGTATAATCTCTCTCAATATAAGTCTCACTCCTAGAAAGCCAGCCTCCTGCACTTTCAAAGCTGCATTCCCACCAGAAGCCAAGTCAGTGGAAATCTTTCTGCCGTGTTCAGTGGTATTTGGTTTGAACTTTAGTTTTCTACAACGGGATTTATCTTTTGAAAAATCTGAATTGCAAGTTCTGCTCATTAATTGAAAATATTCTGCCTCATGCGGATGCTTAGGTAACAGACTAAGATTTTCTTTTAAAGTCTGTCCCTACGAGCTACACACAGGTAAAAGGCACTCAGCTGCATCAATAAATCATATGCCATTGTGTTGACAACATAGAGGAAACAACTTCAGATGCAAAGCACGCCTTTGAGCATGCGACTGGCTGCCGACACAAAGGAATAAACAGAATTACATTGTGTTCCGGTTAATGCCAGTAACACGTCATCTTTAGTGTTCAAGCTGTACACTTTCTTTCAATATGACCTCTTTGTCCATGACAAGTCTGTTCCTCAGAACTCTTGCTACCAACATTTCCTAGTCTTAATACATTCAGCTGATTACAATGTATATTAATTGATTATATGCAAGCACACATTTTCCTCATTCAATCTCACTTTTTTTTTTTTTTTGTTATTAAAAGACCGTACAAAACCAAAGTCAAGACCTACACCAACACCTGTACGCCCCAAACCAGGACAAGGCCAAGGTAAGGTATTCTCATTCTTTCCTCTTTTTAATGACTTCTCTTCCTAAGGGCAGTATATGCTGGGTAAGAGATGTGAGCTGGGATATCCTGGCAGCTTAGTGGCAGAGGCTCTGAGTGCAGAAGATAGTGGGGAGCAGGCAGACAGCCCGGGGACGCTGAGGCTTGCCCGGGCACCGCACATGGCTGATAGAGCGGCTGGCAGCTGGACCATCCTCAGTGGCAAGCATCAAGGCAATGAGCTGGCCTATGTCTGCAACATTTATGGAAAAAACGTGTTTAAAACATCCAGGCTGCTGGCCAGTCAGTGCCAGAAACAGCTCGATGTCATGGCAACTCACCCTCTTCCCACGAGAGAACGGACGGACGGCGCTAACTTGTGTAACCTCGGTGTTAGTTGTAGGAGGGAGTAACGAGCTTTTAGTGGCACACCATCAAAGAAAGAGAAATTCATTTCCTCTCCGCTCAGCTGCTATTTCCAGGTACAGCAGCAAGGCCCACATTTGCATTTGCAAAACATACTCTTATTTAATACATGCTGCATTTTTCTCTATGCTTACGCATGGTTTATTAACATGAAATTTCTTCTTCTCCAGTATACTATAACTATCTGCCTGAATACATGCGCTTGACGCTACTAAGATACTTGAACGGCGTGTGCGGACTGAGGAGGCCTGGAATGCCAAGGGTACAGTTACAAGGGTAAATATTTATTCATGCATGTGAGGTGTCCCAGCCAAACTGGGGCACCCCAACCATGGTTTTACACTGGGTTCTTACACCCTTCAAATGTTCGGGTACAACGCGATTTGACTCATCACTTGCACCCACGCTACCGATTACTAATCGTAGTAAAACTTTGCAAAACAGCTCTATTTCTGCAGCAATCTTGCTGCCTCTGTATTGACCCAGATGTCCCTGGAGTCAGTCTTACTGGAGATCTATGGGGCTGGGAGGGTTTCAAAGAGGCGTCAGAGGGGCTGGGATGCTGGCGTTGTCTTGGTTGTCTGGAGGAATCCTTCATGCACAGCTCTAAGGTTCCACAAAGTAAAGCCCTTCTTTCCAGGGCCGGGCTGTCCTTTAGTTTGTTTTAATTAAGCACGAATAGTGGAGTCTCCAGTAAAATTCCACTATCTCGTTACATTTCAGTTTATGATGTGAACTAATATATTTTAAGAAAGTTCATACACTTTCATACTCTAAAGACTGATTGAGATAAGAGTTAGGGAAGGGAATTTTCATAACAGTGACCACCCTGACAAGACTGCCAACGAGCCTTTGCTGGCCAGGCGACAGTCAGGCAGGGAAGGGTTGTTCTTCCTCCATGGCTCCTTCAAACACTCTCTCCCCCATGCTCAGCTGCCTTTCTCCATGTTTGTTTTCCCTTTAAGCCTTTCTACGCCTCTTGAGTGCATGAGCTACTAACTGAACCCTAATCAACAATAATTGATTCATCAGTAATTTCACCTCTCTTATCTTGCATGGCTCCGCAAACTTTCTCACAACTCGGCAATGTCCTCAACTGGTTGGGTCATGTTGGGTGGCCTGGGACCCTCCCAGCACATTGGCAGCTGAGCCCCATTCCCCCTTGGCTCGCCTGACTTTCTAGAGACGTTCAGGAAAAAGTTTCAGCCAAACTTTGCAGCTCTAAACTCAGAGCCTATTGAGCCATGACCTATTCCAACACAGCAGAAAGATCCATGTGGCACCTTCTACACCAGAAATACAGATTCTCTTGCCAAACCCTGACTGCAAAACACACAGGATCGCTTGGTCCTCAAATGGTACCCAGTGTTACAGAGTCTCCATACCAGGAAACTCCATGTAGATGATTTATTGCCAACTTTGCCTTTTATGATTCACCATCTTTTTCAAATTCGATGAGGGCTTCACCATACGTGGTTCAGCCAAACCAGGATTTCTTTGTTCGTGCTACCCGCTACAGCACAGAGCCAAATCTGATGCTATTTACAGACACGTGTGGTCTCTCCAAATCCTCATGACTTTACACTGTGGCATCTGATTTAGTCAGAAGAGGGTAAGGAAAATATCTCAACAACCATTTCAAAATAACTCCTTGCATGTGATTGACTTCATACGGACAACAACAAAAATATACACCAAAGATACACAGACCTGAAACACATTTGAGTTACCTGCTTGCAAGAGGCAGCAGGATTTTAAATGAAGTAGCCATTAGGACAAAACCACATAGTTTTGTTAGTTGGCTTTTTATGTTTAATTCACCATAATGTTCTGCCAGGGAGAAGAATTGGTATAAATTCTCAGAAGGTATTTCATAAAAAATATAAAAAATTTAGAGAAAAGGATGAAAGGGGTTTGGGGTAATTTGGGATATGGAATTGTTTCTTCATAGCTCTTCAAAAAATCTAATAACTTTGGAAAGATAATAGGCCTACACAGTAACTTTTTCTCACACATTTAAAATTCCATCAGATGCTTTACATTTATACATTTACATACATGTGTGATATTCATAGATGTTGTGCTACATATTATACCAACATACATATTTAAATTCCATATAGTTGCATCAGTGTTCAGGAGTTCTGTGCTGTGAACTGTGCTTAACATCACAGTCAGAAATTTCTGAAAGTAAGTTACTTGTAGTGTGAGTGACCATGTCAGTGAGTGACCATGTTACAATTTTTGTATGACAATTATATGAGGGTTTTTTTCTTTTTTCTTTTCTCAGGTGCGTAAGGGATCCAACCTGTGGGAACTACTATGTACCAAACAGGAGGATTATCCGGTTCAGGTTCGGATATTCCACATACCCAAGAGTTTGCCTACGGTGCAGAGTATTAGCGTGCAACAGATACAATTATCCTCGCTGGAGCTACCAGGGCTATACGTGGAGAGGCAAAAGAAGCGTCGAAAGTGACAGCGTCACTGTTGTTGTCGTTTCCAAATAATAACAGCTCCAACAATGCTTCTTCTAACCATAACATCATGTTGATCACTTATATACGTGATCAGTGTGTTGCACATCTGCTACTAATTTCTAAAAATACATTGTACTAGGGGGTGTAAATCCAAAGGTATTTTAATCTTAACTGTACTTGTGCTCCTTAATTTCAGATCTTTTGGGTCTATATTCCAGATTTGTAAAACCCTAAACTTCAGTAAATACTCTGTGACAAAGATTAACTGGATCAGCCGGCTGCTTTTTCTCATCAAGACTTTGCTTTCCTCTCACAGTTCTGCCAGTTCTCCCCATTACACCAAACCGCTCAAATACTGAACATTTAAGAAAGATCAACCTGCCGTACAGATGCACACACCACAGAGCTGCTTTCTGAGCTCAGAGGCATAAATCAATGGATAAGCATCCCCTGTAACCAGAAATGCCTGAGCAATTACCTTAAATAGGAATTCAAAAATATTTGGAAAAAATATCGTACATGTACTGAGATATAATCTCTGCAATACCTATAAGCTATTATAATGTTTCCATATGTCAGGTTTTATTACTGGAGATTAGAACGGTAAAAAATTATACATGTAAATTTACATGATTATAAGCATTTGCTGCATCCTTTTCCTTTCAATATCTATTCAAATGATATCACTTTGAGCCAAGAAAGTGTTTCTGTGCTTTAATGTTAAATTGTCCTACTTGGAATGACAGTGAAAAAAAAAAAAGGAACTTAAAAATTTTCAGTTCATAATAGAGAAAAATATCTTGTCGATTGCAGAATTGTACAGGATTACAGCAGTCATCTCAGGGAAACGGATGGATTAAATTTTGATTATCTGGTGAACTTGGCATGAGCG
Organism: Chroicocephalus ridibundus; assembly: GCF_963924245.1. Taxonomy (NCBI): domain Eukaryota; kingdom Metazoa; phylum Chordata; class Aves; order Charadriiformes; family Laridae; genus Chroicocephalus; species Chroicocephalus ridibundus. The sequence continues at coordinate 5,185,484 of NC_086289.1, read as the reverse complement.
TGAAAAGCATCTTTAAGGCCAATATTCGGTTTCCACAGAGGGGGGAATGTGCAGATTACTCAAACTCAGCCCTCTACTGAATAAGGATGCCTAGTGTCTAGAGGCTGTGCCACACAAGACAAAAAAAATCCACTTTTTTCAGCAACTTTTCCTTTTATGCTTCATTCATTTAGAAAAGGGGCTACAGTCATTCCGAAACTCAGCTTCTCCACAAATAACTTAGCCTGCTCTCAAATGCCAAAATCACGCAGGTCTCCCAGGAAGGCTCCAGATCCAATCTCTTACCTGGTGGTTAAGCCTTGGTGTTGGCTGAGCAGGCTCACAGCCAAAGTCCTCATCCTGCAGGACCGTAATGACCATCCTGAGCCCAGAGGATTTCCTAATCATACTTAGTTCACACAAAACTCCATCACGCTCGTAACCCTGCTGGCTCTGCTTCTCACAGATAATGATTTAAAGTGCTTGAAATCGCATTTTCTCTGCTGTTGCACTCCCGGCTGCAGGCAGTGGGAGAAAGTGCCTGCAAATGGCAGTGTCACAACAGCCGAATCCTTATTCCTTTGTGCTAAAATGCACCTTAATTTATTCTGAGGATCTGCTATTGTAAAACACCTTCTGTACTCTTCCCATCTTAAAGGACTTCCATGAAGACTTGTCTGTGCAGGTGTAGCTGCCAGCCCCTCAGAAACACGGGGCCACTGCTCAGGGGTCCAGTCCCTTAATACCAGCTCCAGTGCAAGAAAATTTCCTGATCATTCATATACAAGTAATTCCAAACAGTTTGCCTACCAACCTGTAACTACCAGAGCAAATTACCAAGCTATCATAGCCATGGGCATTTTTTTCTTGGTTCTGACGGACACAGCATTGATTGGCAGGGCTCCACGCACCAGTTGACGCATTAAATGCGTACAAAACAGATGTTAGTACTCAAAAATTCCTTGCAAGTGTGCACGTGGGCTTAAGAAATGAAAGGCTAGACAGAGGAAATGCTAATTTAGCATTTCCAGGAGCTAAAGGGAATTCAAGTTCTATGCAATACCTTTATACACTTATTCAATGTTTAAAGTCAGTATAATTATGTTGTCATGGTGGAGAGAGTTGCATTCAAAATCCTTGAAGTGAGATAAAAATCATAGACAGAATTGTTTTAAAGAAGGCAAAGGTCTGAGATTATACATATAGGATCATTGCAGATGCATCATATTTCAGAAAAAAATGGGTTTGTACAAAAAAATATGTTTCTACAGAAGTAAAGTACCTGGATGTGTTTCACGAAGGTCTACGTTGCAATTTGTCTCCTCTAGTAAACTTGAAAGGAGATCTGTTTGCACAGCTGCGGGATACCTGCTCTCTGTATTGGAAAGAATCACGGAGCCAGGTTCCTGTGTGAATCCAAGCAGGTACCATGCCAAACCAAGGCCAGGGTAACAGCACATCTGTGGCACTGGCACAGCCTCACGAAGCTGTAAAGATGGGGTATCCGCTGCTGCTGCACGAAATACTCTGGATTTATTTCAAGAGCTTTGGTCCTATGGAAAAAAGACAAAGTAGCATAAGTATATTAGAGCAGATACTCATTAGGCTTGTGCTACGAAAAATTGAAGCTCTTAGGACTCTGCTTGTCTCCTTATCTCGGGAAGTAAAGGCTGATTCTTTTTTTTTTTTTTTTTTTGGAGCTGCTATTGTGGGACTAAGAAAGTTTTATCCGCAAAGTTCTTCTTTTACATCTGTGACTAATATGAATCTGGCTTTGTTCATCCAGAAACGCTTCAGCAACAGGAAATTATTATTCCTGGCAACCCTGTTGTGATAGTCGCACTCCACAACCTGAGGAATCCCAGGCAAGCACGGGGAATGATCTGCAACCCAAAGGGATAGGTGTGAAAATGAAGGTGGGAAAAACCAAAGTCCTTCTGACCAGTGCTAAGAGCAAAACTGCTGAATGTGTCTCGCGAGGGAGCCTGGCAATCCCTTCCAGAACATTCCTGCTCCTGTCAACACACCCGAACCGATGCTCAATGAAATCAGCTGAAAAATGTGCTTTCAACCCACGAGAGCTGACAAAAGCACAGTTAAACCTACTCCACATAGTACACAATAAAAAAAAAAATGGGCACACCTGTTACTTTCTCATTTATATCTGGGAGATTAAGCCTTCCTTCTGTGATACCATGTAATGCAAGATGATTATGAAATAGCAGGGGGTATAAAAGTTAGAAAAGCCTAATCTCCTCAGCTGTCACCAAAATGCAGGCGCTCAGACAGTTCCTCCTCCTGCCTCTCATAGCTGCTCTAGCTCTCGCCCAAGACAACTCAATAGAATCCACGGGTATGGAAATCTAGTCTTTTTTTTTTCATCTGTGAAATTCTATTAATTTTTGCACAATAGGTATTTCATAGGCAACCGAAGGGGAAAATGTTAAACATATCTCTAAAGGTGTGTCTTATTTTAGTGTTCTGCTTCACAATAGTAACACCCACTTGTGCCAACAAGTATTAAAAATATTAAATAACAAAAAAAATATTGCAATTTATGACTCCCTATGGCCATTTTTTAAGAAATTGATTTTGAAGATATTTTACTGTGGAATGGAAATTTACATTCATAAATTAATGCTGTATTGGAGTGACAGGAATAAAGTGACTTAATTGGGAAATTGCTGCTTTTTAGAAGAGATTTGCTTATTTTTCCTTTGTTCAATCAGAAACAATAGGTAGTAATTTTTTGCTCAATTTGGGATCAGCATTCTGCGCTCAGATCAGCAATTTACCTGATTAATGGTGGGTAGCTACTGTAGGATAATGAAGTATTGCTGCTCTAGGGGTGCCTGGCTACACACCAGTCCGGAGGGATGCAGAGGGTGGGTAGGGCAAAGCTGAGCTTGTAATGGGAGGTTTCACATGTGATGAGAAAAGCCTCTCCTAAATTTTCCTTACCCTCTGGAGTTAATCAGAAAGCCTGAACTTTTACTCTAGGACTGCAAACACTATATAGGAAATTCTTCTTGTTGTTTTAGACCATTATTTTTAGATTAATATATAAGGAGATCTTATGCTCATACTGAATTATAAACTTTTTCTAAAGTTTCAGTATACAATGGTCATTCCCGCAACTACTTCATAACTTATTAACGTTCATTAAGCGATGTTAGTGATGTCAGTCATGGTTGCTGTGTGTTTTTTTCAAAAGAGAACTGAGTCAAAGTCCAGCTAACCCCACATCCTCAGCCCAGTAACAGTCAGCAGAGGATGCTCAGGCAAGAATACAGACACAAGCGTGCATAATACTTCCCCAGAATGTTCTCCCGGTCACCAACAAACATGGTTCAGGACTTCCTGAACCAGAGAGGAAGCGCTATCTTTGTCTTTAATGGTCACCAAAGGCTTTTTCTTTCATGGATTTGACCTGTTTTGATGTTTTCCTTTAAATCTACATCACCCTGCAGCAAAGATCCATATGCAAAGAGCTGGTTCCTTTCGTTTGTTTCAAAATTACAGCTTAGAGGTTTCATTCCAGGCCATTGAGCTATTCTACTGGGGGGAAAAAAACTCATATTAATCTTCTTCATAAATTTATAGACCTCTACCACCTCCTTTCCCTGCTAATTATATCTTTTCTGGCCTGAAATGCTTCAGTCCATTTACTTATTCCTTGTCTGGAAGCTATTCTAAATTTTTGATCATCTTTGTTGCCATTCTCTGAAGCTTTTCCTCTTTAGCAGTATCCTTTCAGAGACGGAGGATCAGAATTGTATGCAGCAGTAAATAAAGAGTAATCCTACACATAGTCCTTTAGAAGCTCAAATCTGAAAAGCCTTTTCGATTCCCTGTCCGTACGTTCCCAAATGCTTAAGGGTTGAAACTTACAACTGGATTCAATGATCAGTGTAGGGGGAAGACAGGAGGCTTGAGGTGCTTGTGGTGGCAAACCTTGCAAAAGAGAGTTGCTGAGGCGTCCTATATCATTTGGCATTTCCAGTTTTGCAATTGGCTTCATCTGTGATACATGTTGCCCTAGGTTCCCTTTGCTACTAGGAAAAAGAGGATAAAAAGTATTTTCTAGTATTATTTTACTATTTGATTCTTTCATAATATAAATGAAAAATAAAAAATAGTAAAACATTTTGCATGTATGCTCCATGATGTCCCAGAGTCTTTGCCTAGTGGAGGATGAAACATTATGGCAAGAGAAAACTTGAGAGAGATCTTCACAAGGTGGTTTTTGTTGTTGCTGTTCTTCAGTAGGTGGACCTCGCTGTGGTGCTTCGCTCCATGAGCAAAACAAAGCATTAAGGATTGAACTAAATGCAAATGCAAACTGCGCCTGGCAAATTCAGAGGAACACAAATCAAACAGTTAGGCTCGTTTTCTCCCATTTTAAGTAAGTATTTCTTCCCGACGCTTTTGTAACATTCCATTCCATTAGAATGCAGCACAGAAAAACATGCCTCCAAATATTTCTCTGTATTGAACCTGCGTTGTGGACTTCAAAGAGCCTGTATATCTATCAGTGAGTTTAGGTAGTTCTCACTGTGTTTTTTCAATAGATTTGCTCCTTCTTCAAGCTGTGAAACGGAAAGTATTAAAATATACGATGGTCCCTCAACTAATTCGCCTCTTCTTGGACAAGTATGTAATGACACTGATGCAGTCCCGGTACTTCAATCATCTTCTGACAGTTTAACTTTTATCATAACAACAAACTCTGTGGCTTTCACGCGAAACTTCTTTGTCTTCTACTACTACTTTTCCCCAGAAACAAGTAAGTCAGAACTTACTGCAGCCATAAAATGCCATTTGAATTGCACCATTAAAAGAAACTTTCTCATTAAGGGAAAGTACAGGACAGCAATCAGAGAGTATTAACAGGATCTTTAACCAGTCTCACTCAGTTCTTCAGCCCTTAGAAATGGTGTGGGGGAAAATCAGTGGAAGGAAAGAGGCAGCAAAACGATAGTGCGCTTGCTAGAGAGCCTAAAAAGTGTAATTTTACTCAGAAAAATGACTGCAATGAAGGCATTATGGGACTCCGCTTTTACTTGCAGGCTTCTACTAAATTTACACAGCTTGCAGATATTATAGCGTTTACCCAGAAAGAGACCATCTAGTCAGAACTTCTGCCGAGTACAGGTCGCAGAAGTCAGTCAGGTGTTTCATTCAACATTCCTTACTTTTTTTTCCTTAAAAGGTAAGAATAGCTTGGGCAAAATCAGTCTTAGCTTGTGACCAGTTCCTTTGCTTCTGCTGATCTGAGTGGCATGACATTAAGCTCCTAAAAGCCCCAATTTTACAGAGTAGTTACCACATCCTAGTTTATGCTGCTCCAGTGTTTAACTTTGCTGTTGAAAAATTGTGTCCTATTTCTAGTCTGCATTTGACTTTCTGAGGTTTCCACTGACTTGATTTTATTTTTCCTTTGTCTATCAAGTAAAATCTCTCTCAAACTTGAAGATTTTGCACTTCCACATCATGACCAAGACCTCATAGATTCCTCTAATATAAAGTCTCTCAGGGTTTCTCTTGGCTTTGGCTGGTATAGCATCTTCATTACCAGTTTTTCAATACGTAGCCTAATTTACCCGAAATATAACTAAATTGCTCACAGTATCAAAGCTAACTCATCTACAGCCATCTCAGATGTCACCACACTGTGCCCTGCAGATATACCATAGTGACAATAGGCTTCATTTTATAACACCCACCTGACCTGAAATTCTCTATAGAAGTTGGATCTTTAATACCTTTAATCATTCCCAATGGAATGGAATCCTAAAGAAACAACCCTGCTAGTTACGTAACTTTAGATCTCTAATTTGTTTTTTTATAGTTCATTATATATACCATTATGTTAACAATGTATCTACTCTTCTTTTCAGGACTAGAAAATTGTGGGGGACAATTAACTGGTCCCAATGGGACATTTACCAGCCCCAACTACCCAGCAGCTTACCCTGCATTTACATACTGCGTCTGGCACATCCAAACAGCAAAAAACTCAAAGATAAAATTACAGTTTCAGGATTTGTTGTGAGTAAATGCCCTAACGCTCTACTACTCTCTTTTTTTCATTCTGTTTAAAGGCATTACTTTTAACCCGGGAAGCAGAAGTGCTTTCAAACTTTTAGAACATCTATACATTTTGTGCTGACTTTTCTGATAAAGTAACAACCATGTGTTTCACATCACTTTGCATTACCCTGTCGCTCCTGCAGTGCCAGTCAGTGAAATGCAGATAGCATTTCAGGTGACTGGCCATGAGGTGTGACTCCATTTTAAGCTAGCCCGAATGATCTGAATTTAAATCCATCAGTATAAATAAAGGTTTTGCTACATAAGGAACATGTTTAAACCCCTCACGGTGCACTGTAATTGCAACTTAGAACTGAGGCTCAAAAGAAGAATAAAGCAAATATTGCCCAAAGTACATTTTCCTCAGTATTGCTGGCTGTTGGGCGAAGAAGATGGCTTAGGTACTTCCAAGTATAAATGCTAATGGCTGCATTGGCATAAGGAAACCAAACTGGCATGGACTTTTCTGACCCATACCGCGCTTTATCAGGGTTGGTCTCCCATACGTAGTGGGCTGGTAGCCCTTTTTTGGCTTTCCCTACATCAGTTGACACTGAGGAAAATCTCAAGATGAAGGGAACTTAAAGGGTAGTATCTTCAAGAACATTTCTTGAGATATTAAGACCGCAGAGTGCTGTGTAAGAATTCAGTATGGAACATATAGGGTTCTATAGGAAATCATCACCTTGACCATCACCCTCTGAGATGAACTCAGCACAGTGTGGTGTATGTTCTCACCAGTCCCGGACAAGATCCATCTGTTGATGGAGGAACAGAGATGTTCTGCAGGTATCCATCCACCACAGGACAGCTGGTGCTTTTCATCAAGGGTGGCAAGCACTGAGATAAGCTCTCACGCAGACGGATAAAAAGGCAAGAGCCTTCCTCTGGTGACAAACACAAGAGGTTTCAGAGACTCGCGAAAGTCAAACCTAAACTTTAAAAGCTCTTTAAAATATACGATTATTTTTATATATATCTATATATGCAATAGCAAAACGTTTGTTATTTCAATGGAAGCAGAATCACGTTCCTAAGCATTTCTTGCCTTAAAGGTTTTCCATGTTTTATTTAGTTTTAATAATGTCTATTTATGTGTTCTTTTTTTCAACGTTCTTTTATTTCAATTGACTAGAATTCATCAAACACTTCATCTGCACTGGATCCTCTATCCGGTATGAGCAATATTCTCTCTACTCAAGACTTCCCTGTAATTATTTTTTCTCTGTCTACAGCCTGGAACTAGACAAAAACTGCCAATTTGACTTCGCAGCAGTCTATGATGGCCTTACCACTAACACTGGCTTAATAGGAAAAGTATGTGGTGTTGCTCAGCCCAAATTTGAATCTTCTTCAAATGTTATGACAGTTGCGTTGTTTACAGACTATGCCAACTCCTACAGAGGATTTTCTGCTCAGTACACCAGTGTTCCACTGCCAGGTCCTGTGGAGCCCGACAGTAAGTACACTGGCTACATGAATAGGATGCTGTTTCTTATTCGCACCCATGACTCTTCCCTTATAAGTATCAAAAAGAACTGATGGTTGATACCAACGATTTAAGCCTTTTTATTGTGATTAACCCTCTTCACATACAAAAATCCCACATTTGTCTCGCCTATAGAGCATAAGTTACTACCTGACCCATCTGCGAAAGCCTGTTCTTTAATTTTTCGGTCCTTTTTCTGGCAAGCACCACTGAAAAACCTGAGTCCTTCCTTCTTTTGGACACAGCAGGCAGTTACCATCCTAGAGATGGAAAAATAAACTTTTGGTGAATGGTTAGTTTTACTGGTTTTGTTCCCTGAGACACCACAGAAAATGGTGTGCACTAGTTAGTCAAACAGGGTTAGGTGTGTTGGAATTTCCTTTCCCCCAGAGCTGGACAATTTTCCTTATTGGCTCCATATGTTTGCATGTCCATCTCATCATTAACCCAGGTGGAAAGGGAGCCTCTAAAGCCTTGATGGCTGCCATAAATCAATTTTCTCACTCACCATTCTGCACTGGTGCTTTGATTCCTTTTCCCTTTTACAAAGGCTGCAATTCATTCTATGTTAATGGGTTTAAAATTAAACTTTCAGCATGAGATTTACGTCATTTTGCTTATCTAGCATTAAGTCCTGTGTGAAATTTTGTCCCGACTACTGTACGGCCTCAAATGCGCATGAGCCATTTCAGACTCAGGCAAATCAAGAACCATGCAACAGGCTGATGGATCTAGATTGGGTGAGAAATGAATGCAGTTTGTGGTAACGTGTTTTGTTCTGTGTTTTTTTTTTTTAATTTCTCTTTTAACTGCAGCACTCCTTACGTGCTCTTCAGATAGCATGAAAATTGTTTTGAGCAAGTCTTATCTGGCCTCCCTTGGTTATAAAGAAACTGACCTGCAGCTGCGTGATCCATCTTGCAGTCCAGTTATAACAAATTCAGTGATCTTTTCCTTCCCATTAGCCAGCTGTGGAACAACTAAAAAGGTAAAGGGTGGAAAAAGCTCTGTGAACAAGCTAACAATGGCTTATCTATGATTCCATGAATGATATTGGTTATGAATGATAAGAGCTTGTAAAAGCAGTTTATGAGTGGCATGTGAATAAGCTGATTTACTGTCACTTAGCTCATCCTATTGCATGTTTCCAGTGTTGAAGTAGAAAGAACACTTTTCCTCTTTAAGAACCTGATGATCAATGAGCCTTTCAAAGGAAGTCCAAGGGAGTCCACACAAACTAACCCCAAGTGTTTCATTCCCTCTCCAAACCCAGGTTATCAGAAGTAGCACAATGTTAGGTATATAACTTAAACATTCTCTGCAAGTGATAGGGCTGGCACTTATCCTGGAGTCACAAGGGGAAAACCCTGATATGAAGATTCCCAAGAGCTAGCTCACAGCATTATTTTGATAAAGGTGACTGACACTAACTTTGGTACTTTTCACACTCCACACAATCTTGCTTAACATTTTTGCTGCATAGGTTGGTTCAGCATTTTGAAAAAAACAGGACGAGGGTTGGTTGATAATGGTTTTTGGTTGCGATGCGACTTTTTTCACATTTCAAAGGTATGTTGAGCCTCTGATAAGCGTAGCTGGGCAGCTTTGTAACTTTAGTACAACTGCTTTCAACTGCACTGCTCGTATAATCACAACTGAGCACTTCATACCATTCCTTTTACAGGATGACGGTCAGAGCATCACTTACACCAACATCATCTCTCTCTCTCCAACCGGCAACATTATTACCCGCCAGAAGAGCGTACAGATTATTGCAAAATGCAAAATGGAAAACAATTCAACCTTAGAAGTCATTTACGTAACAAAAAGTAATATAGTCCAAAACACAACCGCTGTGGGAAGATACAATGTTAGCATGTCATTCTATGACTCAGACTCATTCTCCAAGCCTATACATCAGTCCCCATATTACGTAGACTTGAACCAAACTCTTTTTGCTCAAGTCAGTCTTCATTCCACCGACCCAAACCTTTCGGTGTTTGTTGATACCTGCATAGCATCTCCACAACCTGATTTTGGATCGTTAACATATGACTTAATCAGAAGTGGGTAAGACTCTATTTTATGACTGCCTCCTAATATGTGAGGAAATGTAATCTAAATGTCAATCACAGTTCTTTTGTCTCTCTTCCACTTATCTTTAGTAGACTGTGGTTGGAAGCTGAATTTCATAGAAATTTAAAGGCATTACCTAAACAGAGCTAGGAAAAACAAGCACATCGCACTGGGGAGAGGAAAAAAACCACATAATTATATGCTCACATGTAAAAATAATGCCCTAGTTAAATGCTGTGGTTACAGTTAACAGTAGTTAGCAAGAATGATTATTGTATGTGGACTACTTCAACAGCTCTGTAAATTCTGTTGCAGCTGCAATAAAGATGACACCGTGGTAACCTACCCACCACTGGAACACTACGGAAGATTCAAATTCAACGCCTTCAGGTTCCTGCAGAGATCTCCATCAGTTTATCTCCAGTGTGATATTTTAATTTGTGACAGCAAAAATGCAAACTCTCGCTGTACCGAAGGCTGTATCTCCAGACAAAAAAGAGCTATTTCTTCATACATGTGGAAAACTAAAACAGTAGTGGGTCCCATCCGCCTGAAAAGAAATCTCAGGTCTGCTCACAACTCAGGTAAGAGGAATACATAAATTAAGAACCTGATTACGCTCTTCCATGGTGCAAACCTGTTACTTTCGTTCCGCTAATGAAACAAGTGAATTACACTACTTCAAAACTAGAATGGCATGAGAGCAATGGGTTAAAAGTTTGTGCTTTGTGAGATCACAGAAGTACTTTTCAAACTGACAGACTGATGGCCTTTTGGGTGAAGGTGTGCTCTTTAAGGTAGAAAGAGCAGCGCTCGCTTCTAGTTATAGAAGCGGTGTATGCAGGAGCTGACAATGTATTCAGAAACAGTTACAAATGGCAAGAGAGTTCAGATTTTCAAATGCAACCTTTTTTGATGAGGCATACATAGGGACCAGTGCTCATTTCTCAAAGCCACAGAGCACGTTGCAAATCATGGTCAGGCTTTGTTACAAATTTTTTTATCTTCTAACAGCACACTCAGTTTCACCCAGTTTTGTTTGTTGGTACTACAGAAAAGCTATGCCAGATGATAAACAGAGATGACTTACTCCAGAGGCTGCATTGAATTCTCACACTGTATGTATTGCATATTAGAACAAAAATATGACAAGAACAGCCACTGGGGCGGAAACCAAAATGCTTTCAAAATTAAAGCTGCAAAGCTATTTACGAGACAAGTAAGCTTTAGTGCCCCGATCTGCCATACTCTTTAGCACAATTTGCAATCTGCTCTACAGTGGTCTTGATGAGTATTGAGAGCTAATGTAGAACAGATGGCAAAATACGGAAAAAGCTACTTTAAAGGGCTTGTATTCTAACTCCCACTACACCCATCGTTCTTTTACTGAGCATAAAGCTTCACCTGAAAAAGCACACTGTGACACACGCCTTCAGGTGTCAGATCTAAGAACTATTTAGCATTAATTATGCTCTTAATAGTAATAAAGATTTTCCTCCTTTTTAAAATAATTATTAACCTCTCTGAACTCTAGCAGCATTTTAAGCATGCTCTCATTTATTTCAATAGTGAAAGATTTAACATCCATATGCTAGAAACTGGACACATGCATAATGTGGAAAGGATTCAGGTGCAAACAGATCACACTCGGAATATTACAAAACATAGATTAATTCTCATAGCATCTTTCATGATTTACAGAAAAATAATGAGTTTTACTAAGGACCAGCTAGTAAATCATTAAAAGGCAGAGTGTTAGAACCATCAGTTTCTTTTTTGCCCAGCTTTGCTTCAGCAGTTTGCCTCCCTTCTATCTGGTTCTAAAGATAACAGCAGCACTGCTTGGCAGAAACTTGGCTGCAGTGATACCAAAGAATTTGTTAACATAGCGATGCTCTTCTGCATTATTGTTTTATTACAAATTTTTACAACTCTTCAGTACTACAGATTCAGAATTCGCAATTGGTGTGGTTACACTCCTCAGAACCAAGATATCTGAAAAAAAGCTTATTTAATCTTCATTGAAATGACATGGTATTCGAAACTTTAAATATCACACTTTGTTTTTTCTCTACACAGAATCCCTCGCTAAAGCAGATGCTGAAGACACCCCAAACCCACAACAATACAGCTTCTACACTCTTTCATTTGTGGTTTTAATTTCAAATATTATCATTGTGGTAGCTGTGATACTAAAATATCACAAACGCCAGGCAGGATATGGCTATCAAAAAATCCCAAACTCATATTAACTACTTCAGGATATTTTGAATTTGTGTCAACTTCTATTGAGATTTGTCACCCAAAGAGGGGAGAGCTAAAAAACCTAAACCAACAAAAAAAATAAAATAAAAAAATAAATCAATAAACTAACAGCCTTGGAATACAACAATGCTTGGAAACATATTTCAACTTTTCTGTAAATAAAGCCTCTCAACCTAGTACTGTATCTTAAATTACTTAGTTGTAAAAGAATGTGTCTACCTCAGGGTGTTTCTTAGAAAGCATCTATAAAACTAACTTTACACCTGTAAAGTGACTTGTAAAGTAGAAGATACTTTAGGTCCTTTTTTCTTAGAAAAAAAACCAACAAAACTCTTTTTTTATTGTTTTTGAATCACTTTGAAACTGCACCTGGCATGAGGTATGCTGAGGGACAACTGAGAGATGTCTGTTCAAATTATCCTCTCTTCAAAAATCTACTCCTCTGGGCTGCTACCATCAAGATCTGACAGTCTTCAAAAGACAGTTTTCCTGGAGAAAAAGAAAATATTAGGTAGACTAGATAGAGATACTAGCTCGTACGTGCCTATGCTGCTTGTTCTGTCAACACTTGCTTCCCCATCAACAGCTTCTGCTCAACGGATTTTAAGACAGTGAATACAACCGATGTCTGCGCATCCAACTTTGGAGTTTACCATTAAGTCCTTAATACAATCCAAGTTAAACAGTGCACCGCAGAATTCAAAGAACAATAAACAGAATGAAGTATGAAGCTTGACATTCCACAGAAGAGGGACTTCAACTCACATTTCTACTTCCCCAAATGACAGCAGACCTGATCCCAACAGGTTGAAGTACATATGATGCAATAAGGCTACTCCTCTGGCCTAAGGCTGGTGAAATGCAGCAGATCCTAGGCCAGGCACGTTCTATCTGGCAACAACGTCCCCTTGAGAGGAACCATGAATGAAGTACTTTTACTTCTTACGATAATGAACCATGGTTAAGCACAAGTCTACTAAGTATATGTTCATTTCAGTTGTTCCTGAATGGCTCAATTAATGTAAAGGGGAACAAAATATGACAGCCTTGTTTTAGCTATCACTTAAGGAGCCCGGATCCCTAACTTAGGTGTCTGTACAGCCAGTAACACTTTCAAAGAACCCAGGCTGGGGTTCAAGTGAGCCTGTCTCTCTAAACCTGACTCCTTAAACAGTCTGAGTTAAGCAATGCCAGTATCACCCTTCCTCCTACAGATGGAGTAACAGATATCTTCAACAGCAATGCCATTAAAATAAACCAAAAGCACAAAGAAACTACATTCTGTTCTACTGGTAACACGTTACACATCAAAAATTAAGACAACGAAATTGAGAACTGATTACATGTAGGTAAAAAGATAAGCTGTAACTCAGTTTATTTAGAGTACTTCTCCATTGTTCAAACTGAAACTGGGAAACTGTGTTTCATACGGCTTTTAGCAATCCTCTTTAAATAAATAAGCCACAAAGGGCATACAAAATTCTTATATTTAGGAAAAAACACACATTTTAAAGATCTTTCATAAAACTAACAACTGTGTACAATAGTGGATAGAATTACAGTAACAAAATGCAAGTCAACAACACGGAAGGTCTTTACAGTTACAACTCCATAAATACTAAGCTTTGTAAAGTATAATTGCCCTTAAAGCACTTACATTGAAGTCCTATATCTATATACATCTATCTCTCTCCATTAGAGAACCCTTCGTTAGAATCATAGTGTGCTTGTGAAATTTTGTTTGGCTTTGAGTTCTGAACCAAGTCCATTAAGAGAACCATTTTATTATCTATATGTGTCTGAAGAGCCTGGATTTGGCGATCAATATAGTCCATTAGTTTTTTCTCCATCAGATCCATATTTTTTGAGATGATCTTTTCCAAATAGGAACAAATAGGCTGTTGTTCTACTCTGTGAAAAGAGCAAATATAAGAGTAAGTATAACCTATTTCTTAATGACAAGGATTAGAGATCTGGGCACTTCAACTTCATTTAAATATAAAATCTCATTTATTAGACAATAAACTTCGGAAAGTATTAGATTTTTAGCGCAAGTAAAATACCTTGCTTCCCTGCCACATTTTAAATCTCAGAAATTTTTTCTAAACATGCTAGGGTATATAGTCATCTTCTTTCAACCTTATTTTTTCAAGGGCTCAATTATGCATTAGACAGCTTTGTTATGTGTAACAAAACCCACACAACAGTATACACAGAGTTCAAATTCTGTCAGTATGGCAGGCTTTATTCTTCTCAAATAAAGTGTTTCAAGAGTTATATAAACTATGCAATTCTTTATTTTTTGCATCTGCATTCTTCAAAAATACTGCACTTTCCCAGGAGCTGGAGATATTCAGGCTCTATTAGAACCCAGAATCCTATGCAACATTCCTACCTCTCACCATTTCCACTATTGTTCCTTAGGTATCAAACTGGGTGCACTACTACTACTATTACAAAGTTTGCATTGTAAATGCCAACAAATGAGGTGGGATAGGAAAGATCGGTGGGAAGAGATACACTGAGTACAGCAGAAAGACTGCAGCACCTAATGCAAAAAAAGGAAGAGGTACGAATTTAGGAGGTAGAAGTAGTCAAAATGAAAATGTAGCAACGGATGAGTAAGAGAAACTAAATGTATAGGAAATGGCAGAAAGACCATACTTTTTTTTGAAATCATAAAAGGTGAAAGGGAGGCAAAAGATACAAGCAGTTTAGTAACAACAAATGATCCTGTGATTTCTTCTGAAAAAAATTCCTATATTCAAGCAGTTCATCTGAAAAATTCATTGCCACACAGTCTTCAAAACCACGTATTTTAAGATTCACTACTGCTGTTAATGAGAACAAAATGCTTACATTATGTATTCTGTTTATGTTTTAAACTTGTCAATAAATACAGTCAAACTATTATTTCAATAAGTGTACAAAATTTAACTTACCCAACACACTGAATGCCTTCCTCTTTAGTTGCTGCATTTTTACCAAAATGCCTATCGCCATCTTTTAGCCGAAGATGATTTACCTGACTACATAAGTTTTGAAGAAAAGGAAGAAGCACCTGTGGATTAGCTACATTTGGGGTTTCGCTCGCCTGTTCCTGCGCATGCAAAGATCCCATGACTTTAAAATAATTTCTGAGGTCAACTGTATTTTGCTGGGTAGTAAGTCTTTCAGAATCAAAAGTACTCCCTCTTTCAGGTACCTGCGTGTTCAGATCACGACTTTTTAAGTCTTCATATACTGTTTCACTTGTTAAATGATTTTTACCAGACAAAGGTTCACTGGCTGATTGATCTAGTGACGTCTGAATAGCTGCACTGTGTGACCCATCTATTGCATGGTCACCTCCAAAGTCTGAATTTTTCCCAAAGATCCAATTAAGCTTGTCTCCAAGAGGTAAATTGTTCTGATGGGAAGAAAAACAATACGATTAAGTATTAAAACATACTGGAAATTATACAACAGTAACAATATTTTATAACTCAGCATTCTACTAGCGTCATGTAGAGATTTTAAAAGTAGTTCCGAATTACATTCTTAAGGAAAAGCACAGGCAAAGATTTTCCCTGCACATATTATGTGTTAATTACCTTGTTAGTCTCTAAGTAGCAGAAGTTTTACTGACTTCATTTTTACCATGCTATGTCCCCGAGACTGAGCATTAACAAAATGAGATGGATTCAGAATTCTGTTGAAATAGCCTACTTTGCAGGATTAGGATCTAAATCAAATAAATGCTCTGTAAGAGCGCATTCCCTTTAGTTGAAGGTAACGTGTTTTTAATAACCATAAAGGAGACAAACCATCCCATCTATCTACACCCAAACATTACAGGGAACATGCCCACCATCCTTGACAATCAGTGACAACAGAAAGAAACAAAGGAGAGTAGGGTGGCAGTGAAGTTTAAAATGATGATGATGATACAGGGTTCTTAACTCTGTACTTGCTGTATGCACAGTGATTCCTTGAGTACACAATCTTTATTCACTACACGCATTTAAGGGTGGAAATAGCTGAACCAGTATTAAAATGGCAGAAAATGTGGGTTAAAAAAAGAAAAATCAAAAATCTTTTTCACCAGATCAGTTCAGAACATGCTTAACTGTTACAGAAGGTAAGCTCACAGATCAGTACTACTTATGCTTACGGAAAAGCACAGTGACTTACTTTCTGCTGACATCGGACCATGTCCATGAGTTGCTGAGCACCTGGAGACAACTTAGATCCCATAGATTCCATTATAGTTTGCACTCTGTCTAGATCTATGCTTAAGCCTAGTGAAGGAAAATCAGTTGCTAGTTTTGCAGACACTGTTTTCACTTGTACAATTATTTTACTGATGAGTACTCTTTGTTTCTCACCAATGGAGAGCAGCTATTGCAAGAGGGGAAAAAAAATATTTTGGTTAGGAAAAAAATAGTTTCATGTTTACTTTGAATGTATGGGACAATGCATTATTCTTTGAGACTTGGGAAAAACAATGATGAACTCTTTTCCAGAGAAATTCTCCTTGCTATTACTCTTCAGAAAATTCTGACTGAAACAGAGGTGCCTGCGTAACCCAAAGATAAATCAGGCCTCGATCTTCTTAACACTTAAAAGCAGTGGCCATATAGATTCTCATAAGATTATTTAACTGCATCATAGTTAACAGTTCTAATTACATAGCGACTATTGATTATCTGCAGTTTAACTGGTTTATGAAGTTTTTTTCCTCTAAGACTATGTTATATCTCTCATATAAATAAGTCTTCATAAAAAGAAAGCTGATACAAATACAAAAGGATAAATCTGCTATCAAGACACAATACCACCCAACAGACTTTTAAGTGATTATTGGTTTTATACACTTCATCACTTCATATAATTTGACTACAAGCAAGACAATTTAGTCAATTAAGTGATTAAAAAGACAATGAATAATAAAGCAACTCTGTTAACTCCCTACCTTAATTCTGCAGGAGGATGCAGGGCATTCAAACTTAAGGTATTTTCTGTATAAAGTAACCTTTTCAGTTTCACTAGAAAAATAAAATAAACAAGCAGTGACATCAGAACACAAAGTACTTTTTTTTCTTTAGTAGAAATACTCTATATCAATAAATATTTAGATAAGAAGCAAAACTGACTGGAACATATTTCTAATGCCGTATAGCAGTTTTAATGCTTATATGCAACTTGTATTGAATTTTATTTGATATATATGTAAAAAAGGATTTGTATGTGTACGTACATTATCTACTAGAGAAGCTTTTGAGGTTCAGTACGTTATTCACACATCTTCCCTGAGGCTCTGAGTCGGCTGTTTTATTTAGCTAATTAAGCAGCGGATGTGCCATGTAATGACTTAAAAACAAAAGAGAAAACATTGCTTTAATTCCCCTGGAAAAGCATGGAAGAAAGTATTGAAGGGGAAAATAAATCCTTCTTTTTTAATTTTCTCTCTTGTTCTTAAAAGTGTGAAATGACTACGTATTAAAGAGACAAGAGATCTGGTAAAGATCAGCTAAAAAAGACCTGCTGAATGAGTCGAGCAGATCTGTTGTCCAGAAAGATTAAAGGATACAGAAAAGCTGCGCTTGTCCTAACTCCTTCTGCAGTCTTACACAACAGAATTTCAAAGTAGCACTTTATAACTTACTGAATTAAACGTTTCACTAATTCCAAAAGAACAAAAAGGTAACTAGCACAACTGCAGCCTTCTATCTTTACCAAGGAGGCAGCATTTGTGCAGGCCACCAGTAAGTGTGCGGGGAACACCAGGGCTACCCCAGGCGACTGCGGTGCCTACGCCCATCCACCAGTATCGCACAGACCTTCAGGAAACACCGAACTGGGTGGCTGGCGTGGTGCAGGCATCAGGTCTTTACAAGCAGCAGCACCTTACGGATACACAGACAGCGACGTTGCCATAAGAGAACGACCAAGCGGTGTCGGGAACCCAGGACCAAACACCCTCCCACACCCCGACACCCGCCCACTCCAGGCACCCCCGCGGCCGCCACTCACCCCGGGGCCCGGGCGGCGCCTAGGCTCTCTCCCCGGCCGGTCCCGCAGTACTCCTCGCCCACGTACACCTCCATATTCCGGGCTTCGCTCAGGATACCGACGGAGACCATCTCCCCGGCGCCGGCCGGCCGGCACTCCAGCTGCAGCATGCAGGGGGCCTGGCCCCCGCCGGCCGCCCGCCTCTCTACCACCACGGCCTCGGTGCTGCGGGTGGGAAGCGCCAGGGATGCGTTGTCTCGCCAGGCCCGCTCCCGCCCTGCCGCCCGCCCCGGCACCCCCTAACGCCTGAGGGGAGCCGGCTTGGCCCCCAGGGTCCCCCTCCACCGCCGCCGCCCTCACCTCGCCTCGCCGCCGCCCGCGTCCCCCCGCAGGCAGAGCGCCCGGGACAGGCCGTCTGGCGGCGCGCAGGGCCAGGAGCACCCCACCGCCACAGTGCACGGCTCCCGCGGGCCGCCGGGCGGCTCGGCCGTCACCGCATCCTCCTCCTCCGCCGCCGCCGCGCAGCCGCTCGCCATCGTAAGGCCGCGGGCGGGAACCGAGCGGCGGCGGCTGCCGTGCACCGCCGAGCCTCAGCGGCGCCTGCGCAAGGCGGCGGGGCGGGGGGAGCTCTGCGCATGCGCCCCGCCCTGCGGCGGGAACCCCGCCTGAGGTACCGCCTGCAGCCCGGGCCGGCGGCGGCGGGCGGCCGGTGGGTGCGCGGGTGGGTGCGCCCCGGGGTCGCTAATGGGTGTCCTCCCCCGCCCGGAGCCTGCTCTCCAGGCCCTCAGGGGTGTCAGCGGGTGCGGGCTGAGCCGATTCCCCTCGCTCACCCGCCTGCCGCGGGGAGCAAGGGCCGGCAGGGACGGGGGCGGCCAGTCATGGGGCAGCCTTATCGCTGCACAGCAGGTGTTAAAATTAACACCCACAGCGTGGGGAAATACCAGTATTGGTCCTTTTTCTAATAAAATAAAGCTCTGTCGGAGAGATAGAAGAGCCTTAAAAGCATGTCAGTGCCAGATAACTTGATGAAATAGGAAAATTGGCAGCAACGCAAGTCTCTCTTCCGAGTTAGGTTGCAAGGGACCTTTAAGATCATTGAGTCCAACCATCAACCTAACACTGACAAAACCACTAAACCACGTCCCTCAGCACCACGTCTACCTGGCTTTTAAATACCTCCAGGGATGGTGATTCCACCACTTCCCTGGGCAGCCTGTTCCAGTGCTTGATAACCATTTTGGTGAAGAAATTTTTCCCTAATATCCAATCTAAATCTCCCCTGGCACAACTGGAAGACATTTCCTCTTGTCCCATTGCCTGTTCCTTGGGAGACGAGACCGACCCCCCCTGGCTGCCCCCTCCTTTCAGGGAGCTGTAGAGAGCGAGAAGGTCTCCCCTCAGCCCCCTTTTCTTCAGGCTGAACACCCCCAGCTCCCTCAGCCGCTCCTCACAGGACTTGTGCTCCAGACCCCTCGCCAGCTCCGTTGCCCTTCTCTGGACACGCTCCAGAATCCAGAGTTGCATGCTAATCGCGTACCACTTAGGAAGGTGAGAGACTATAAATAAAAGATGGGGTTCATTTAATTTTCAGTAGGATCCCAGCTTCTGGAGTCGGGGAAAGCTGCTCCTGATGCTGCGGCACCGGCGTAAACCCAGGGAACGCGGATATCGAGTTCTTCTACTTGGTGCTCAGCTAAGGAACATTAATTAGGTCTGTGAAAGTAGGAAGATGGACTTGAAAAGGCTCTGTACAAGATAATATTACAAATGCACTTTTTAATATTACAAATGCTTTTTTTCACTTAAGCCGTTATGTGATTTAGTAGCAATGGAAAAATGGATTTTCTCTGTTTTACTTACTGAATTAATTAAAATTAATTAATGTAAATGTTTTAGCATAAAAAATGTGTTGTATCAGTGTCCTTTTTGAGTTTCTAAATGTGCTTGATGCTTCTGAAATGCATTGCAAATTCATCCAGTTTTAGAAACCTTTATTTTCTGCTTTTGGTGACAATGTGGTCGCATGATGCCTCGGGAAATTATTCTCATCCAGGAAGAGCGATGAGCTGCACAAAATTACGGACTTTTGGTGAGGAGAATTATCTTTACCATAGAAGGGACTGGGTAAAATCCATGTTGGGGGGATTTCCGTGTGTTCATACACATTTTTGATGTTTTTAAAGTAATGGTGAAAAAATGGAAAACTAAGAACAAGCTGAAATTTTGGAGGGTAAACTGGTTTATAGTGGAGTTTTTTACTGAGCTGACAATCGCCAGCATAAACATTCTAAACATTGTATGCGTTGGTAGCGATATTTTATGTTTCTTATCTCACATGATCTCACTGTGGTACCAAAGTCCTTTAGAATAAACCAGCTTGACCCTGGCACGGGTTGGTGCACTTTCTCCAATCAGCATTTGAGAATGTGCTGCTTTTTATTTGCGTTAAGCTGTCTAACCAGTTTTTTTGCAAGCCTAATGGATTAAATTTTACTTCCCGTTTCCTTAGCGGAGATGAAGTATCGGAGTGCTTTTTCTGTTGTTTTCCTTTGGGGCAGACGGTTCTCGTTCTTCTAGTTCTCCTGCATAGTGCAGCTAACAGCCAGGTACACAGTGTCTGCTCAGATACTGCAGCAGTTTCTCCAAGAAATCTAGTCATGTTAAAACACAGCCTATTTTTCTTCACTTTTGGACTAACTTTAACTGGAAAGCCTTTTTGGATAAAAGGTAAGCTTTCAGTTTTTATTCCGTATTCAGAAAGTTTCTCCAAGTCTTCTTGTACCCTCTGGTCCTGATCGTAACGATGCACACCTTTCAAACAGAGTCACCTCTCTCCCCAGATATTAGGCTATTAGCCGACGTGCTAATTGAGAAAATCTTGTTCAAGAAAAAAAGCGTCTGGAAAAGATTACAGGTTGAAGCTTTTTATAGTTTAGGTCTTTGTAGCTTTTTTTTCTCCAGGAGGCAGCAGGTATGTAAATACATCATCTTCTGTACAGGACACTGCTTGTGACAACTGCAGTTACTGTCACTCTCATCAATCTTCAGTAACGTGAGGGAAATTCCTGCAGTTTTGTTTTAGTTCTTCATTAACTCATTTCCATTTATGATTCGGCTTCAGATTTTAGATTTAGATGTAACACCTGAAATTTTTCTTTGAAAGTGACATTTTTATGACGTGCATTAAAGATGGTTTCCTGCTTTCAGGTGTCAAAATTTAAATTCTTAGAACTGCATTTCCACTGTTAGTTCAACACTTAGCTCATGAAACAGAATGGATTTTGTGATTTAGATAATAGAATTATTGGCAATTAAGAGTAAAGTCAGAAGTAGATACTGAGTGCTGATATTCTTTGATGACCTGCTTGCTAATAGCAACTTCCACATTTTGATTGCAATGGCAGTCTTTAATGCTACCTGCACCTAGCTTTTAAAAATCCTGATGTTATCTAATAGGTAGAGATCATCATTACACTGACGAATCCTCCTCCTCGCTTTGAATGGGTGATTCCGTGGCATCTTTCCCATTCCAAATTCCTTTCACAGGAATGTGGGAGGCTGAGGGTGACGTTGTACTACTATAAATGAGAATAAATCTCTTTGTTTCCTTATGAAATAACAATTTAAGAAGGAAGAAACCACTTTCATAGTTAAAACTCATGTTATTGTCGATTCTGTAACCTGTTTAAAAGCATTGTGTCTCTGTTGACCCAAGTGAATACTGCAACCAAACTGATGGGCAGACAAGACAAAGGAAGTTGAATTCAAGTTCAGCCAATTTAAAAAAAAAATCACTGGAGATTGTTTTTGGTTTCATAAAACTGTTTGCCTGCAACCAGATACTCA
This sequence comes from Chroicocephalus ridibundus, assembly GCF_963924245.1. Classification (NCBI taxonomy): domain Eukaryota; kingdom Metazoa; phylum Chordata; class Aves; order Charadriiformes; family Laridae; genus Chroicocephalus; species Chroicocephalus ridibundus. Next base: position 5,163,742 of record NC_086289.1, on the reverse strand, counting down.
ACAGACTTCTTATCTTTAGCGTCCTACATTAGCATTATATTCTGGAGATTATTCTGATATATTGTAAAAGGCTACAAAACTTTTGCGAAGGTCTGACTGTCGCTGGAGCAAACAAAATGCAGCGTTAGGCAATGGCAGGAGGCAGCCGGTGAACCAAGATTACGCATGCAGCAGGTGGCAGAATTATATCCAGAGGATACAATTGTAAGCATTCCGCATTCAGGGCAATTGGTAAAGGAGGAGGAGTAAAGGGATTTAAAAGGAAGGAGAGGGCTGAAGGGGGAGTTGATTTAATCAAGGAAAGGACAGAAGGAAGTGGAGACACGAGCAAGAGGGAAAAGATGAGCAAGTGCAGGACCTAACAGTACTAGCAGACAACACCACAGCAAATGGCTCTGTAACCAGTAAAAAACATTCCCCAGTGTATTAAGGGACAGAATTTATTCTTCTGGAGATACAATATTCTCCAATTCTCTATCTAGCAAGTTCTGGAACATCCTGCCAAAGTGGGATCCACCATTCCAAATAATTGAACTACGCATCCATCAGCCACTCCTAGAGAGCCCTGCTGTAGATTTACAGGTCTGTACAGCCTTCCTGGCACTGAGGAGGTGATTTCACAAAGCTTGAAGGAACTTAATCCTATTTGAGATGTTAGCATCTCTTGCACCGTTGATTTTAACTGTCCAGCTACTCCAAAAATTACTGTGAGAGGACAGATGGGTGGACAGAGAATGTAGCTGCATAGATGCTCTCTGGTATATCAGGTTAAAAGTGTAGGTCATGAAAGAAAAAATGTTTCAAAAATGATACACAAAGTTAATAATCCAGAATATGCGAGAATTAAGATTGTGTTTAGATCATTTGATAGTTTTTCTTTCTGTGCTCCAGAAAACCCGAGTGTTAATCTGAAGTTACTTTTTTTTTAAATCAGTTTGACCATTCCTAAACTATTTCTTCATCGCTATCGAAGTATGCAGTGAATACAGAAAGGGATTTTTAAAAATCTTTTTCTTGCTCTTGGGATTCTCTATTATGTTATTGTCATATTGGTTGAGAGATTTTTTTTTTCATCAATAATTAATTTGGTTTGATATTGTCTATTTGAAGGAATGAGAAAAAATTGAGCTATTATCCCAGTTTATAAGTCAGTAGGTAAGACCAAGAGTTAAAGCCAAGATTGCCAGCCAGTTTTGGACACCCTGTTTAAGAAAACTTTTCCCTGAATTTGCAGTTTTTAGCAGTTTATATCAGTTGTGTTTGGGGTTGTGTAGTCATTAACCTTGAATACAGTCAAAACAGGATTTCTGCATGTTAAAAATATATCTGTATGTTGAAAATAAATGTATGAGGCCACATATGTGTGGTTTAAACACTCAGAAATTAAGACGTAAGTTGGCCATTAATGAAAATGTTGATTTCTGTCACTTTTCCTAGCATAATCCAAGAGCTCTGGTAGAAACAGAATAGACCAAACTGAGCGTGGGCAGTTGGGCCATGTACTGTCTGAAATTATTCTCTTTCCATTTATGGCTGGATCACCGACCTTTCGGCAATCACCACTGTGCAGATGCCAACGTAATGTCTTACTTATCCTGATTATTTAGAAATTTCAAACTTTATTTTTAGGTGTATCTTCTGAACAGACATCCAGACTTTCTACGTTAGAAATAATTATTCCTCGAAGTCTGACAGGCAGAGAGAAACATCACCCATTCTTTCATGAGGTTTGTTATTCTATCTGATTTTTTCTTCTGGTGTTGCTGTTTTTCACAATACTGTCCTACATTACACACACACAATGTATGGTATATATGGATTATTTCTGTCATGAAAAGTGCGCCACACTATCTCTTCAGATTCTAAGTGTTTTCAACTAGTTTTGAGTAAATTTGTTGCCACAAAAGTCTGTGATTTCACTCTAAGTTAACTCCTTTCAAACTTCTAGTCCTGTTAACAGCCTTGTAAGACAGAAGTGGGAAGGAACGTGAAGAAGATTTCCATTTCCTCCAAGTCAGATCTGATGTTGAACTCCAACTTGAACTAATGTCCATGCTGTATATGTTCTTTTTCTCATTGTACCTGGTCTTTGGACAACCAGAGGATTTCAACCATGTAGCACCTAGAGGGCTGATGCTCACTTTGTAGAAATGGTGCCACAGAGTCACACAGGTTAAATGAATGAGTTAAAAGAGAAAGATCCAAGCCTTAATTCTTCAGTCCTGAGGTAACTTAGCTTTGTTCCAGATAACCGAGTTAATTACTGAAGTAACTGTTACTGAAATAGCATTAGTCATCTTTGTGCAAACTGATTGAGGAAGGAAGAATCTGTGAGTTGTTCATCCGTCTGCCGATGATTTACATAAGGAGTGTCACAAACATGATGTGATAGTTGGGCATACATGGGCTGTGCCCTTCTTGGGCAACTGAGTTTGGCCACCTTCATCCAAGCAATATCTGCCTCCTCTCCACTAGCCTCCATCTCTTCCTCAGCCTATAGAACTACAGCATGCTCGTCGAGGTTTAGCTTTACTAACGCTTCTTTTTTTGTTCTTTTAATACCACAAATTTTACGTTTTCATTTCTCTGGAGGCTTTATATCTTCTACATTCCCTCCACAAATCTGTAATGGCAGACATATTGAATTTCTTGTGTACTTTGTGTACTTTTTCATTCTGTCTTCTACGTGAAAATTTTTACTTAGTAGAATTTAAACTTTCCATAGGAAGGGATATAGTGTGCGCCGCTGAGAGTTTGAAAGGCACAAGGGCTAGGAATGTGGTTTTGTAAATCTGGTATTTAAGACGTATATAGTAGTTGGACTTCTCTTGTCAAAGAAAACATGAAACTGGCACAACCAAGTACAAAATCATCTAATTAAGTGATATCTTTTACTCTGTTTTCAGGAGCATTCACATGACAACCTTTCTTACTCAATTAAAACCAGAAACGGAACATACCTCCTAAAACTGAAGAAAAATAAGTATGTGATAGAGTGTTCTAAGAAATCATTCCATCTTGGGATTTAGTTGCATATAGCATGCAGACTATAAAATACAGACAGGTATTTTTATACTGACAAAAATTCAGAAGAAATCATTTAAATGGCAGATGGCAGTAATTACAAAATGACTCTGTTAAATAGTGTCTGTTACAGTAGTAGCTTGCAAATAGAAGGGAATAATATTTTTTCTAGTTGTGCAGAAACTTTTTTTTATTTTATTAGCACTACTCGATAGTAGATTTCAGAAAATCCTTATGGAAAATTAGAATTCAGCTCAATGTTAGCTTTTTAGTAGCAAGTAGGGGAGGGTTGTTAGCTGTGTTATACTTGAAGAAATTTGTCTATTACTGTTGTTCCTCATTCCTGAGCCTGTAATAGTCCAGGCCCTGATATAAGATAGACTGCTTACGTCCTACTCTATGGATATTTTAGTTAAAATATTTCAAAATAAGTTATTTTCCAAATATCGCATCTCATTTTTGAGGTATTTTGTTTCCTATCCGTAGTTTTTAATAATAATTTAGGATGAGCGTGCTGCTAACAGAATGTAGCACTTACTAGGATTCTTCACTTCTTTCTTGCTTTATAGACTTAAAAGAGCAGTAGTTTATTTTTGTTTCCAGAAAGCTTGTTAGCGAAGACTTTGTGCTATATACATATGGGGAAAATGGGAAACTGGAGGCAACACAATCAAAAAACAAGGTATTGTACATAATAAAATTCCCCTTTTGTATAAGAGTTTCCTCAAACCAGGGAAGCCAAGCTTTATAAATTGAAGCCATACTAACAATTTGATAGAACTGAGGATGACAAGGATGTGTATTCATCTAAATATGTTTTCAAAGCAAAAGTGAATGCACAACCATTAATTCTGAGTGTCTTATCTCTACAATAGGACAGTGAAAATTGGTTACATTTTTGGCAGTGGAGGAGAAAATGCAAGTGATGCACATAAAGTATCTACAGAAAAAAGCGTTTGCTGGGAAAGAGGCTTTTGTGAATTTTCACATTTGTAGCGTTTCTGTTTAACTGCCACCACAAAACATAAGGTTCTATGTCTGCTGTGGGAGCGGGCTGTTTATGGTGATACAGCACCACTGTCTTCCAAGGTGCAAAAGGAGATGCCAGGAGATTATGCCAAGGCTGAATTTGAGCCACCTGATTAGGTCACCTTTGCATATTATGCAATTAAATGTACAGTGGCAGCATCAAAGCTCTATAGTTTTTAAGTCCTGTATCAAATAAGACTTGTAAATACTTTTGAATTTAGTTTCAACTTTCAATCGCGTGTGAGCTCAGTGAGACTTAATTGGGTGCTTTGTGCATAGGAGATCTTCTCACGTCAGCCTTTGAGAGGAGTCTGTTTAGGAACAGGAGGAGCAATGTAGATTACAAGATTTTGCTACAAGATGATGATGGGTTAAGCTAAAAAGCTCATTGTTTTCTAGAACCAAGAGACCAAATGCTTTTGTAAGTACTCATGTCAAGTAATAATCTACTCCAAGAAGATTGGGATTCCTTTCAGCATAGGGAACTCTATACATTTGTAACAGGCAGCCTTAATGCCATGCAAATAAAAAGATTAGTTAGAAAATAAGTTTGCATTTGAAGGCAACAATCTTATTTTGTCATTAATTATGTGGTTTTGTTGCATTTCAGACGCACTGTTATTATTATGGCACTGTTGAAGGAATTGCTGACTCGATGCTTGCTCTTAGCACGTGCGATGGCCTTAGGTATTACCTCTTGCTCTTTACTTCATTGTGCGGTACCAAAGTAAAACAGTAAAAAATCCAGTGGCTATTCATCATACAGCTGGGGAGAAAACACCATCCTATCTTGTGGGTTATTTTTTTATATTTCGCCTTTTGATGAAGCTGAAACTCATTAGAGGTTTTATATCTTCCCTCAACTACCACTTTTTTCCCTTTTCCCAAAATTCCTTTACAGAAAAAGACAACATGAGAGACAGCATAATCAAATATAGGCAGAACATGGGCATGAACTGAGGCCTCTGTAACTAGACGCGAATTTCTTGACCAGAGGTGCCTCTGTAGAAGAAACACACGATCTGATTAAGCTTTTGCTGAACTTCACACATTCCTGTGAACAATTCTGTCTTACGGATGGGCACGTTTCAAAAGAAAAAACATTTCTGTGGAAAAAAGTTTTGACCAAATTTGAAAAGGTTTTTTTTTTTTGTATTTCAAATACAAGAAAATTACATTTATTTGAGAAACATAAGAGGGCCAGATTAATGCATAAAAGAAGGTGGTGTTCTCCCCGCAGAATCAGTGCATGTGAGTTGTCAAAATGAGATGGCATGCACAGCAAATTGTGCAGATATTCAGAATGTGCTCAGAGCGTGTCCGTGCTCCCCTGTGTTCACTGAGCTTGGCTCTTCAGCTGGACTTTGGATATACTTGTCGGTTGTAGTAGCCTTGTTCAGTTTGATGTTTTTTTTCACAAGCAGGGAGAGGCAAATAGGATGAAGTTCACCCGCATAGCTTTCATGTATAGTATCATGGCAGGGGGTTGGAACTAGATGATCTTTAAGGCCCCTTCTAACCCAAACCATTCTATGATTCTATGGTGAGATGCAACTCACAATAAATAATGACATTTCCTGGCATTCCTTTAAGTGAAGAATAAAATGGTCAACATACTGGTATTTCAGGTAACGCTGGATCGCACTAAGCACAACAGATATTTCATTTTGGTTGTTCCGCAAACTTACCCGGACTCAAACCCTTTGGCTACCTTGTACTCACATTTTTGAGGATCTTCTTTCACAAGATATTAACTAGACAATTCTTGTTCTAAATATAGTTTTGAGATTCTGGAGAACAAGATAACAGCTTCTGAAAGATTCTGGGACAGCAAATGGGCATGTAGCAGCTGTTTCTGAGCCATGGACAAATGCAAAATCTTTACAGTTAGCTGCACTCAGCAGTGCAATACTGCCGTTGCCCTCGTAAACACCCAGGTGATTGCTTTTAGCCTCTCTTTCTGTCTTAGAAGATATCTTTTTCTAAAATGCTAGATTACTTTAGCTGCATGGGGCAAGGACTGAGACTAGAGATAAGGACTAAAAGTGACCCTTTGCATCAGCTCTACCCACAGTCCAGACCCATTTTGTAACAATTTGGCTTTCCCGATAACTGATTCAAGGAGCCCACACTTGTGTGTGATTGACTACTTTAAATTAAAGTTCTATTTTGTCTTTTGAGATCCTGTTGGGCATTTGAACTTACCCCCTATATTAAGATAATGGCAGTGGTATGAAGTGTTCTAGTTTTTACGTATCCAGCTGTCATTCACTCATCTAGTCACAATCACGAGGAAAAAACTGTGGAATAATTTTTCATTCTTTTATGATTATTAGAGGAATTCTCTACATTGGTGGCAAATGGTATGGAATGGAGCCGCTCAACTCATCCAGGACATTTGAACACGTGTTTTACCAGTTAGAAGATATGCAGGGTATCCCCTTCCGTTGTGGTGTGCTGAATGGCAGCCTTCATCACGAGAAGATGTTTGTGAAGCAGTCTGTGAAATATGAGTTTTTATCAAACAGTACCTCTAGCAGGGAAAAGCTTTTGAGGGTAAATACCTTTCTGTTTCTCTCTTGAGTCCAAGCCTTCTCGTCAGCCTGTTCCAGCAGCTAAGGGTCTCCAGAGCTGCTGCTTTGGCACGGTATCATTCCAGGTGGGTTTGGCCTGGCAAGTCACTTCCTTGTTGCCTTCATTTTTCATGGCCCCCGAACTGGTGAGATTACAGCTAAGGAAACCCTGAAACAGAGGAACAGCACAATGGGAATTTAACATAGCTTGAAGCAATCCTTTAGTGGAAGAGCAGAGCTCTGCCCAAGACAGTTGTGGGTATGATGTGAAAGGCATGAAGCTGCCATTCAGCTCATGCATCCCAGAGCCTGAGCAGAAGTGAATTACTGACATACAGGTATTTATCTGGAAATCTAAGGCAAATTGATAGGCCACATTAAAAAATACTTAATTGCTTTATAAATCCATGAAATGAAAATCATAAGAAAGATAATTTAAGAAACCTTGAACTCATTAGTCATTATATTAACTTACTGTGTTCTCTGATTTGCAGAAGAAGCGAGCTGTCCTGCCACAGAAAAGCTATGTGGAATTATTTGTGGTTGTGGATAACAACAGGGTAATGATTGCATCCAATGCTACATACATTTTATTAAACCATTACAATCTTTTCTCTGATATTTTCATATGATATTTTACAGTTTTTGATGAAGGAATCTGATCCTGCTGCGGTGCAAAAGGAAACAGTTGAGCTGATAAATTACGTTGATGGGGTAGGTCAGACAAGTTGCTGAGATTCAGTAGTTTTCTATTTTATCGTAGTTTTCTGTTTTATCGTAGTTTTCAAAAGAACAGCGAATGCAGTAAATCTGAATAATTATGTTTTCAAAGTATATTTGGAAGTTATACAGCAATCTGTAACACATTTAAGGCACCTCATGAATCTATGCACAAGTCTTATAGAGGTGTAGACAGAGGGAGAGATGCAAGATGTTTTTAAAGCACTACTCTGTGCTCCCAGATTTTGGCTGCTCCAGGAACGTGAGGTATCCAGTAGGTTTTACATTTCCAGGAGGAGTATTTCCTGGATGTATGTAGTTCTTTTTTATTAAGCAAACTGTCAGCGCTGTGAACAATTCCATAAGCTCTCTGATCATCTGTTCTCAATTTCTCCTCAAGACAATTAGCTAAGGAAATGAATGAACGTGGTCTTTCCAACTTCTCCAACTGAAAGATAGGTTTAGGTACCTTCATGAAGTAGAGTGCCTTCAGTCATGTATTCTTTCCTCACATCAAACTGTTAATTATTCAAAGAAACTAAAGTTATATTCAGCTTAATGTTTACAGTAGTAGTGATGTAATCTTTCATAATTCAGTTGAAACAGACCGATGGACAGTAATTATCATTATATTTTTTTTCAGATGTATAGAGCATTAAACATCCAGATTGTTTTAGTTGGATTAGAAATCTGGACGGATACAAACCGCATATCTGTAATGGATGGTTCAGCTGGAGATGTACTGGGTAGATTTGTTTCTTGGAGACAGAAAAATCTTCTTAAACGATCCCGCAATGATGTTAGCCATCTCATAATGTAAGCGTTCGTTCAGTGGAAAAACTCGCCATACCACAGCGTTGTTAATGCATATGATTTGGGGTTTGTGTATGAATGAATATATAACTAGAGTAAAATTCACTCAATTTCCAAAATGTTTTAACTTGGAAAAATGTCAAGAAAGCGTACTGAGTTCTTTATAGATCATCAACTCCAGGTGGCTCTGCTTGAGTAGGGGGGTTGGTCCAGATGACCTCCAGAGGTCCCTTCCAGCCTCAACCAGTCTGTGATTCCGTGAACTCAGAAGCACTGACATAGCAGATTTAGGTGATTGGACATTATTTTCAAGCTCTTTTATTCAGATTTCATTATTTATTACAGTGAAACCCTGACAGGACGATAAATTTCTTCTTCACTTCAAGAGACCAACTCTTGTCTTGGAGTATTTGTTTCAGACTCATCAGTGTCTTTTAGTAGAAATCATGAACTTTCAGCCCCTCTTTCACCACCACCTTCAAACTGCTTTTGTTGCAGAGGGAGAAGCTCTTATGGTGGATCCATCGGAATGGCTTTTGTAGGTACCGTCTGCTCACAAGTCCAGGGAGGATCAATCAGCACTGTAAGTACATAATGGTGGAAGAAACTAGCACTTTAGGAGCTGCTAAACTATCGTAGATATGCTGCTAGTGAGGCCAAGAGGTACCTGAACCATTGGAAGCTTTCCCCTGTGCATTTACACAACCCATTACAGAGTTGTAGCTACTCCTATTGCCAGACATTGCTTCCACAGAGGTACCTTCCAGAACATCCGAAATAAATAATGTGCAATTTGTTGACCTGTTTGCTCGAGTCACTCAGGTCTTGGAGTCGTACTGTTTTCCATGGGATTTCTGATGTAAAGACTTGCGCACTTTTTTATACCTATATTAAAAATAAATTTTAAAAAGGCTTTTTTTCCAATTTCTCTCTTCATCTTGTTCCAGTCCGTTTGGCTGATTTAGTCCTGAAATAATTTTTTATCCCCTTTTAGTAATTCAGCTAGTTCAAGGTTGTATAAGAAAAGCCCATTCTTGTACCGTTAAGGTTCATACTCACAGTGGTTTTGGGATGGGAATGCAGCTACAAAATAGTGTGTATTTTTTGATTGTTTACATGGATGGACAGTGAACATAATGCACTCTATTCGAAAGTGTCTGGAATTCTCCACAATGAGGCTGTAAATGGGCAAGAATTTTAAATTTGGCAAAATTAGCCAGAAACTCGTTTTTTCTCCTTCACCCTTGGGGCAGCACCAGTATCTCCAGACGTTCCTGTCCTTACAGGCTGGGTGCCACAACATCATGGACAATCTTAAGAGGCAGATTCTTTTCTTTAAGTCTTTTTGTCTTTGAAGACTCCATTGAAATCAGTGTCATGACTGATGAACTGTGTTATTATGCAGAATGTGATGCTAGTGGACGGAACAGAAAGAGTGGCCGAATCTGGCCTTACTGGAAAAACCGTGACAAATTGTCTGTTCTTGCGGCTTTCACTTGTCAATACAATTTAGTATTCTGTCTTCGTAGCCTCTGAGAGACTTGTGGCTTGAATAAATTAGTACGTAGAAACTTAGTAATGTCTTTAGTTTTATATTTTTTTAACACTGATTCTTTTTATTAGTTGAATCATAACAATGTGTTACGTCACGCTACAGTAGTTGCACACGAACTGGGGCATAATCTCGGAATGAAACATGACGATAAAAGGTGTCCTGCATCCTATATTATGCACAGCACAGATAAGTAAGATTTCCAGTTCTTTTATTTTAATAATTGTTGTTTACCTGCAATGACTATGCCTTATAGGCTGTGAAACTCCCATGAATCTTGAAGAACTTTTGTGAATGGGGAGTTGTTTGAAAAACTTAATCACAGAGGTGAATTCACTGACTTAGGTCCTGACGTCATTTTAATTTATTTGAAATACTACCTGTTTTCTGATCCCGTCATTCTTTATTTGTGGCATCCCTAAAAACTTTTTTGGATTTTCTTAATTGTTATTTTTTAATGAGAGAATGTTGCTTTTTTTTGTTTTACCACCCTGAGAATGCTTTACATATATTCACTGGGTTTGTGCAAACATGCCGTCCTTCACACAGATTCTCTTAACAGTTAATTTAAACAAAAACTATCAGTCTAGATTTCTTTCAGATAATTTGTTCTTTGGCTTCCCCTTACAAGAAAAAGATCATATTATTTTATTTATCCACATTTGTATTAATAAATCAGGGCAGTTAAAGACTGGATGAAACTACTATAAGAAGCTGCGTTCCTGAGTTCTTCGGGAGTCCAAGATAAGGCAAATGTCTTTTTGGAAATTATTTTTTAAACAAGCATTTTTAGACCCAGTACAGACAAGGAGTTTCTAAGGCCTGTTTTATATAGGACGCCAGAATGGATAATCTGATGATCTCTTTTCCTTCTGAAAGTGCTTGCATTTTTGTTATATATGGTATTTTTCACTTCTAATACTGTACTCCAATGCAAAATAAAGTAAAAATTAAGTATTTCATGATCTCCTAATGCTATGAAACACAGTCTTTATTATAGATTGACAATATTTTAAGGGCATGAGTTGTGTTTTTTCTGTAAGCAAAGTATTTGTAATAAAAAAATAATATTATGCTTTCCAGTGGATCCAGGAATTTCAGCACCTGCAGTGCTGATGATTTTGAGAACCTTATTCTAAATGGAGGTGGAAGCTGCCTTAGAAATCCCCCCCAGACAAGTAACGTTTACAAGGAACCTGTCTGCGGTAATAATGTGGTCGATAACAATGAAGAATGTGACTGTGGCAAACCGCAGGTAATGAATTAAATTCAACTGGATACTTGTTGTTGTATCGTATCATACCATATATCATATCATATCATATCGTCCTATACTTGTTGTATGGCACTGGCCTTTTTGTATACCTGATTTGCATTAATAATTGAGGAGTTTTCCTTGTAATTTTACATTTTTGCAAGCAATATGAAGATCAATTTTAGAAAAAGCCTAAAATCATAACTTTGATTTTGATGTGAACTCAGTTAAGGGCTACTGGGCTTCACAAAACTTTGAGCCAATGCCTAAGAAAGAAGAGCATTTCAGTGCAGAGTATGTGGAAACACCAGTGTTTTTTGTGCTGGTTTTAGCAAAATGGATATTTCTCTTACATAAAAGAGACTACTCATCTATAGAGCACTTGCAGGTTTCCTAACTATAACTTCACCCACAACAAAGTTACTTTTGTTGGTCGTATTTGCAGTGTCAAAATGTCCCTCAAATAATGGGCTATATTGACTCATTTCTTAGAAAATAAAGGTGTCTCAAAAAAACCACCAATAAATCGAAAGGCTGTCAGCAAACCCAGGTTCCATCATCACAGGCCGCCTCCTAAGTCATGAAAAGGTACCAACATCTCTCTACATCAGCTGCTAGTGTAGTGGAAAAATAAGATGAGGGGAGGGGTGATAAGAAGTGTTATTTAAAAAACAAAGTGTTCTGCTTCTTTTAGTGTCCATTTAAAGCGTAAACCTAGCCTATACCCCTGTGCCACAACACATCAAACCAGATGTCTTTCTGATGACTTCTGGTAAAAAAATACAGTCAAGCTGTACGCTGGTTTCTGTGAGAGCAGAAGGCTCTCAACCTCAGAACACGCCAGACAGACGGTGTATTTCAAGTTTGGTTTGTCCGTGCGCTTGGTTTGATGATGTACTTTCCTAGCTATATACCAAAGTAAAAGCGTTGTGTCCCCTTGTCCACGGCTGCTCTTCAGGAATGTACTAACCCTTGCTGTGATGCTGCAACCTGCAAACTCACGCCTGGATCGCAATGCGCTCAAGGACTGTGCTGCAAAAATTGCAAGGTAGGCTGTGCTTTATTAAGCTAAATTGATACGATTTACTAGTATTTCTTAATGTTTGAAAAGAGCTATCATAGTACTCTTGACATGCTTTCAGATTATCAAATTACATTCACCAGTAGAGAGCATGTAAGCAGAGAATTTGTGTCTAACAACTCTTGGCCAGCAGCTCAGAAATGCAATGTCATCCCTGCGTCACCCCTCGTAGGAGGCCGGAGCAATCAGGGGATGCAGTAGTCGTGATCTCCATTATGCAACACCAGGCTTCCCCAAAGGCTATCCCACTTGGCTGCTTTTTAATTTGTGCTTGTGTACGCATTTGTACGATCTACCCAAGTGCTGTGCAGGCTCAGCTCATAAACTTTCCGCCTACACCATATGAAACTGAGGGAAGTTGCGGATATTCCTTAGATACTGATCTGAGAAACTATTTTGTCTTCTTTAAAGTCACAAAAGGTTCCCAGTTGTCATTGTTTCATGTTGCAACTGCCACTGTTCTCTGAACTCTCTGGTTCTAGTTTAAAGTGGCGGGAGCAGAGTGCAGACCGAAAATGGATTTCTGTGACCTACCCGAATACTGCAATGGAAGCAACGCCTACTGTCCAGACGACGTTTACATCATGAATGGTTACCCTTGCGACAACATGAAGGCATATTGCTACTATGGAGTATGCCAGAGTTTTGATTCACAATGCGAATCTATATATGGAAAAGGTATGTTTATAATTTAATGTTAAAAGACTTGTAGTCTCCTAATAGACATTTCAGAATTTTCTTTCTCATATTCTTAAATCACTGTAGTGGCTTACTAAGATTCACTGTTTTTCATACAGGGGCACGAAAAGCACCTGATGTGTGCTTTGAAAAAGCAAATATTAAAGGAGATAGGTTTGGAAACTGTGGGATGAGAGGCGGAGTGTACAAGAAATGTCCTGTTCAGTAAGTCATCAGCAAATAAAAGCTAACCCTAAAACCTTCGTTGTAAAAAATAGAAACCTAAAATCTTCAATGTAAAAAATATATTCTGTTACAAACTCTCAGAGCACGAGATTTAAAAGAATATTTCCTTGAAATGCAAGCTAAAAAGTTTGGCTGGATGGTGTATTTGCACCGATCCTGGGTTTTTTTCTGTTCACCTTGTCTGTGAGTGTCATTTGTTCAATACAGGCACAGTCTGTGCGGCAAGCTCCAGTGCACATCTGTTAGTCTCCAAAATCTTCCTGCTTGGAGTGTTGTCCATAATGCATCTGGGGTTTTATGCTGGTCTTCTGACTTTGACTTAGGATCAGATGTCCCTGATCCCGCTCAAGTTCATGATGGAACAGCCTGTGGAGAAAAGAAGGTAAGATGAATCACAGCAACATTACAGAATATATTCCACCAACTGAAAAGTTCATACCTTTCAAAAGCATTACATAGTGCTCTCATTTTTATGCCATAATATACTAAAAAATCTGCTTTTTGAGACACACACAGAAACAATCAGCTCTTCAAAAACTGGGATGCTACAAATCAATGAACTACATTATCAGTAATCCAAATTACTCCATCAAAATGCATCCACAGACTTTAAGAAAATCTGAGACAAATACAGCTATAAAATTGTGACGTACTGAATGTTCTATCAGCCCTTTTTCTTGACACTTAAGTAAAAACTGTAGGCTTGTAAACATATACATTTATAGAGTATATTTATAAAAGGATGGGATTTTTTTAAGAGTTTTTGTGTTTGAAAGACACTAATGACTCTTTCCAGGCCTGTGTCAATTTTGAATGTATTGATGCAAGTCATCTGGGCTACAGCTGTGATGTAAAGCAGAAGTGTAACGATAACGGGGTGAGTAGATGGTGTCTTCATGCCCTGCTTCTCAAAGACAGAGGCAGGTGCAAAATCCCTGCCTAAAAGCAATAACCAGCCAGATGGCTTTGTTTTTTTCTGATCTCTATTAAAAGTTGTCAACTTTTTTATCTGTAATTCATGCTATCGGTATACTGTAAACCTCTTAGCACTAACATTGAAAGCCATTTCTTCTGAATTTCCCTAGGGAATTTTCTAATAGTACTGGGCTGTCGAGTTGCAAAAGGAAAATATTTCTCTAAGGAGGCCAGTCTAGTGATTCCTGATTTATATCTTTCTCTACGAAAAATCAAAATGGAGTCCAAAGGTTGTAAAACTGAGACGTTCTTTGGATTGCAATCTATTGCAGGGAAATAACAAAGCAAAGGCTAACTTCTATAGAGGATGAACTTCTGGTGTCAGTAGCACTCAGTGTTTTGGGGATGTTATGGAGGGGAAAAGCTTATTCCTGATTAATACTTCATGTATTTCTATGCGATAATATGCAGTACTTCTTGTTTCCATGTGCAATGCTTAATGGGTAATCCAAATACATACCGGAGGTTGAAGTGGCCGCGTCCAGAAAGGCGTTGTTCGTTTGACTAATCCCTGTTGTATCGACTGTAGGTGTGTAACAACAACGGGAACTGCCACTGCGATTCTGGCTGGGCGCCACCATTCTGTAACCAGTCGGGCTACGGCGGCAGCGTGGACAGTGGCCCAGCTCACATAGGTAGGACAGTGAAACTGGCCATCTTTTTGCCTCCCATGTCTGATAAAATAATCTACTAATAACAGGGGTTTTTTCAGTCTCTCTTCAACTGGTTTTTTTCCACTGCATGGGACACTTAATCATGGACTGACTTGAAGAACAAACATTATTATCTGATGTGTAAGTTTGCAGACAGCAAGGAAGTTGGTCCAAGGGAGAATTTGGCCTCTGTTTTGTCTGAGATAAAAAGCAATACATTGAATTACTGAAATTAAAAGCAATACATAAATTACTGTTACATTTTGAAATAGATATTTACTTAGGGATTTAAAACAGAGTTCTGATAAAATGGGCATCACAGAGGAAGACTACAGCTTGAGAATTAAACCAGCAGCCTTTATATAAGGAATATATAGAATATATTTCCTTTATATAAGGAAAGGGTCTCACAGAAATGAGAGGGGTTAAGGAGGCGCATGCAGCAAGCAGCAGTTGGCTCGTGTAAGGGCCAAGAAATTCTGCAAAGGGAGAATGGAGTAGATTTTGCTGCCCTTCACACTAAAAGACCATGAAAAATATCTTCCCTCTTTGTTTACAAGCAAAGTTCATCCTCCATAGCTTTTTGAGGCAAAAAACCCAATTCATATTTTATCGCATTTTACTCAATTCATATTTTGGGAAAGGGAAAAAAATGTTTTGTATTTATTAATAGTTTAGGAAGGCAAAGAAGATGTGCAGAGCAATTGTGGGTAAGCAAATACAAAATTAATTTGTCTGCTTTAGAATTCTTGAAAAAATACATGGACAAGGACCAAGTTTGTATATAATACAACAAGGGGTGGGTAAGGCAGAAAGAACTTTGGATAACGTAAGCCCAAATCCTACTTTTCTGATCACAGCATTTTATAAATTTCAATGGAGTTACTAGTTTTAATCTATAATAATTTGAAATTGTAGTTTTTACAACAGAAAGGTGTTTTAAACAGAAAAAGTGCTTTAATATGAGGTTAAACGAGATTACTGTCTGACATGACTTCAATTCTTTTTCTCTAGATACATCACTTCGGGATGGTCTGCTTATTTTTTTCTTCCTTGTGTTGCCAATAGTAATCGTTACTGTATTAGCAGTAATTAAGCGTGATGCAATAAAAAGAAAATTTTGCAGGAAAAGTAGAAGACAACACAGGTATTTCACTTACTACAAATGCATATTTCAACACTTGAGAGCATGCTCCAGATTAATTTAGCAAGCCAGTTAGATGCTTTATCTATACAAAGAATTCCATATTTCCTAGAAGAAAAATGACTTCCCTGCTAATAGCAGTGGTAGGTGTTTAGTAGCCCGTACCCTGCTATTAGGTAGTTTAATCCAGATGCTCCAGTTGTCAGTTCTCAAGCATTTTTTCCCCCAAATACACTGCACGTTCCTAATTGTTATTGATAATTGTATTGCATGGACGCAGGGGCATCGCACATTGAAATTATTTGCCCAGGCCAGAAAGGGGTGGAGGCAGAAACAGAATCCAGACCTCTGAACTGTGGCCTCGTCCCTTGGAAAAAACCACATCCCTGAAGGTAGATAAACCATGGGCGTTTGCCTGATGACACGCTTTTTATTTCAGGGATAACAATGTGCAGCAACCAAAGCAAAATAACACTGCGAGTCATAACACAAGAAATAATCAGGTAAGATAGATCCATACTTGCATTATTTCACGTTGAGTAATCCAAACTATACAGTGCCTTTTCTTTTAATACAGTTACTGATGACTTTGGAGCTTTTTCATACATTGAAACCATCTGAAATTTCCAAGTATTTATAACAATTTATAATGTGTTAGACGGGATTTCTCTTTGGGAAAGTAGGAGCCTCGTTGCCTGCCCTGTTGACACAGGCTGTGAGTCGTATGGGATGGAACAGGCTGCTACTTAGCAGAGCATCCGAAAATTGCTCTGAATTCTGCGGCCAAATACCAGAGAAGTTGCTTAGCCCGGCTCTGGATCTAGCGCTGATAAAACAAAATAAAAATTATCAAAACAAAATGTTGCAATAGAATACGAAGAATGTCACAGGAAATGAAAATTAGTTCTAAAATGCCACTAGCTTAATACTGGATAATCAGCCACACTTTGAAATCTGAGTTTTCTGTTAACTCAATTTTCTGCGACATCTTTTCCAGCCTGCCACGTCAAGTCCTGATTTTTTTACCATATCGCATTTCCCCAGTCCAAGGTTTGTAGTATTTAAAAACTTCTTTACTTCATGTTTGCTACATTTCCATTGCTGTGTCATTGTAAGTGAAGTTCCTAATGCCTCATGTTCTGCTTAGGAGCATTTTTCATGCAGCATCATACGAGATAAAATAAGATTAAATGCTTGAAGGAGAAATGCTGTTTTAGTGCTTGTATAGAAAACAGCATAACGGGACATGTACATGCTATGAGGGCGAGGGAGGGGCAGAGAGTTAAATATATGTATAAATGCTAGCAATTGTTTAAAAATGGTAAAGAACCCATTGTCTCGACTCATGAAATACTTCATGTGTTTTCCACACTTCAGGCCGCCAGTACAAACCCAGTCTCCTGCAGTTCCTTCAGGACCTCAACGGCCCGCAGTGCCCCCTAGACCAGCTGTCTGAAAAGCCTCCTGGGAACCCTCACCCAATTCCCACAAGTAATTGGTCTGAAAAAAATTACAGATTGCGATCCTCCAGTCCTCTCCTTGTGCAGCCAAAATGCCTTCTGAAAGGACATACCTCCAGAAAAGACTTTATGCTAAGAGGCACTGAACACAGATTTTGTAACGTCCCATTATTCTGCTAATTGCTGCTGGCTGTATTTGTGCCTCTTCTACCTCACCTCTTGGTTTTTTTTTTTTTTAAATCAGAAGCCTGAAGTTTAACTCTTGTTAGATTAAACCTATAACAACATCAGAGAACAGGACTCTTCCGAAGTGCAGCCTTGCTCGCAGGCCAAAGAGAAGTGAATTCAGTTATTTACAGACATAATTTATTCACCTCTAGCCACACATGGCTCCGAAAATGAGACCGCAGACCAACCTCTTGGGCAGTCTGCAGCCTACCTCCCGGACCATCTCCTTGGTGGTGCACTGCCAGGGACCCTCCGGTGCCCGCTGAGAGCAGCCGTAGCCCACACGCCAGGCTCGCGGGCAGTCCCTGTGCCTCGCTCTGCGCCTTCTCTTCAGTGCAACACTGTCAATGCTGGGACCTTGATCCCACCTCTCATTACCTACTGGCTGCATTACCTTCCTGCTCAGGTAGTTTATAAAAGTAACCTCATACAGGGAAACTAGCAATGGAAATAATCACAGAATCACTGAATGGTTTGGGTTGGAAGGGACCTTAAAGATCACCCAGTTCCACCCCCCTGCCCCGGGCGGAGACACCTCCCACCAGACCAGGCTGCTCCAAGCCCCGTCCAGCCTGGCCTTGAACCCCTCCAGGGATGGGGCAGCCACAGCTTCTCTGGGCAACCTGGGCCAGGGGCTCACCACCCTCACAGGAAAGAATTTCTTCCTGAATATCCAATCTAAATCTCCCCTCTTCCACTTTGAAGCCACTACCCCTTGTCCTATCACTACATGCCCTTGTAAAAATCCCCTCTCCAGCTTTCTTGTAGGCCCCCTTCAGATACTGGAAGGCTGCTCTAAGGTCTGCCCAGAGCCTTCTCTTCTCCAGGCTGAACAACCCCAACTCTCTCAGCCTGTCCTCACAGCAGAGGGGCTCCAGCCCTCTCATCATCTTTGTGGCCCTCCTCTGGCTCCAACAGGTCTGTGTCCTGATGTTGGTGCCCCCAGAGCTGGAGGCAGCACCGCAGGGGGGTGTCCCCAGAGCGGAGCAGAGGGGCAGAATCCTCCCCTTGCCCTGCTGGCCACGCTGCCTTTGGTGCAGCCCAGGATGTGGTTGGCCTTCTGGGCTGTGAGCACCGTTGTCGGCTCACGTTGAGCTTCTCATCAACCAACACCCCCAAGTGCTTCTCCTCAGGACTGCCCTCAATACACTCTCTGCCCAGCCTGGATTTGTGCTTGGGATTGCCCAGACCCAGGTGCATGACTCTGCACTTGGCCGCTGCAGAGAATGTATCCGAGTATGAAAGAAACAGGCCATGTCTGTTGTTATAGAAAATGTGGTATATCACAACATACATTATGTAACTTAAGTGGTTTAATGTTTTGCTGGTTATTCCACCTTGAGATTTTTGCTGGAAACTGATTCCACTACAAGAGCAACAGCTAACTTTTGTCATTCTAAAGGTGACAGTTACAAAGCAGTACCGGTTTAAAAGAAAATATATGAAGTTACGTAGTTTGTCAAAATGGGAACAAATGGAAAAGCAGCTGCTACGCAGAAAGAAACCCACTGGCAGGAGCAAAGCTGTGGATCCTAATCTGTCTGTATGTGGGAGGATGAATCACACGCTGACTGTGTCCACACCTAAACTCTGGGAATACAAACGAGCAAAAGGAGTGAATAAATTATGGAATCGCCTTGCCAAGAAAATATTTCTAATCCCTTAAATGGTCATTTCACCAAAGAGCGGGACCAAAGAACCCAAAATACATTGCAGGCAAAGATCTGCACTGGCAAGGAGTGTCTTCTGAAGAAGTGTCGTCTTTCTCAATTCCTTAGAATCCTAAATTGTTATTATGAATTAATTATTCCTATAATTTAGACCTTATTAACAAGCACATTACAATAATACAATTTAATGTAAATCATCAGGGTCAGCATGCTTGGCAGTATCCTGATTTTATGATGGAAACAAAATCCGTGGCTGGGCACACCCGTGATCATTCAGCCGGGTTCATAGAGCCATAGAATTGCCCAGGTTGGAAGGGACCTTTCAGATCATCGAGTCCAACCATCAACTAACACTGACAAAACCACCACTAAACCACGTCCCTCAGCACCACGTCTACCCGGCTTTTAAATACATTCATGGATGGCAATTCCTGTGCTGCTTGTTCCAATGCTCGATAACCCTTTTGGTGAATAAATTTTTCCTAATATCCAATCTAAATCTCCCCTGGCACAACTTGAAGACATTTCCTCTTGTCCCATCGCCTGTCCCCTGGGAGAAGAGACCGACCCCCCCCGGCTGCCCCCTCCTTTCAGGGAGCTGTAGGGAGCGATAAGGTCTCCCCTCAGCCCCCTTTTCTCCAGGCTGAACACCCCCAGCTCCCTCAGCCGCTCCTCACAAGACTTGTGCTCCAGACCCCTCGCCAGCTCCGTTGCCCTTCTCTGGACACGCTCCAGCACTTCCATGTCTTTTTCGTGGTGAGGGGCCCAAAACTGAACACAGCATTCGAGGTGAGGCCTCACCAGTGCCGAGCACAGGGAGACAATCGCTTCCTGCTGGCCATGCTGTTCCTGATACAGGCCAGGCTGCTGTTGGCCTTGGCCACCCGGGCACGCTGCTGGCTCATACTCAGCCGGCTGCTGACCAACACCCCCAAGGTCCTTTTCTGCCGGGCAGCTCTCCAGCCACTCTTTCCCAAGCCTGTAGCGCTGCACGGGGTTGGTATGACCCAAGTGCAAGACCGAAATGCGTAACTTAATGTATCACTGCATTTATCATCAAAATAAACCCAGCAAACCCGCGCTCGCCCCGCCCGCCAGGGGACGGGCCCGCGCATGCGCACAGCCGCGGCCTGCAGCTGCAGCGGCGGCCGGCCCTCCGTCGGCGCTGGCGGCGGAGGAGGAGGAGCCGGGCGGCGGCGGGCGCGCCCGGGGGGGGCTGTGCCTGCTGTGCGGGCTGCCGGCCGCCGGCAAGTCCACGCTGGGTCGCGCTCTGCGCCGCCGCCTGCCGCGGCGCCCGGGCTGGGCCTGCGCCCTCCTCAGCTACGACGAGCTCATCCCGCCGGAGGCCTTCGGGCCCAGCGAGCCGGGGGCGGGACCGGCCGGGCCGCCCCCATTGGTCAGTGCGGCGCTCTCTTTTGCTCTCATTGGCCAGCCGAGGCGCCGCGCTTCGCAGCGTCACTGGCGGCGCCGCCGGCGTTGCTAGGCAACGCCCTGACGCGGGGCCTGGCCGCCATGTTGGTGCTGCCGCCGCGGCGGGGCCCGGGGGGGGCGGCGGGGCGGGCGGGTGCGCGGGCCCTCACCCCCTCACCCCCTCACTGCCTCCCTCCGCAGCTGCCGCGCTGGAAGCGGAGCCGGCGGGAGCTGCTGCAGTGCCTGGAGCGGTTCCTGCAGGCGCTGGTCACCGGGGAGCCTCTGTCCGTCCCCCCCGCCGCCGGGCAGCCGGGCTGGGAGCGGTTCCTGGCCTGCTGCCGCGGGCAGGGGCTGCTCGCCCCGCAGGAACGGCACGGCGGTCCCGAGACACCCGCAGCCACCGCCGGGCCGCTCTACCTGATCTTGGATGACAATTTTTATTACCAGAGCATGCGATACGAGGTGTACCAGCTGGCTCGCAAATGTAATTACTCTTTGTTCCTACGCGGAAAAACGTTTTCACTTTTATTGGAAATTCCGTGCGCTTTAGCTGCCTTTCTTTAAGTGATCCTGCGGAACATTTGTTATTCTTGCTTGCTCGATTCCTGCAGTATAGTAAGCATCATCTTAACTTTACTACTGTATTATTAGAAATAGCTAAGTCACTTAAAGCCTTTCTTATGCACGTTGATCTCAGAAATTATTACTTGAGCGGCCTTGAAGGTAAAATTGTATTCTCTTCAGGCTCAGAACTAGTGTAGCAGTTACTCATTCATGTAAAGCCTTTCTCATGCATGTTGCTCTCAGAAATATTTGCTTGAGTGATGTAAAGGTTAAAGTGCCTGTTGTCATGGTTTAACCCCAGCCGGCAGCCAGTTCTCCCCCTTCCCCCAGATGGGCAGGGAGAAGAGGAGGGGAAAGGGGAAAAAACCAGCCAGGTTGAGATAAACACAGTTTAACAGAACAATAATGGTAAAGGAAAATAATAATAATAATGGTAAAAAAATACACAAGACAGAAGCCACTCTCACCGCCCAGCGAATTGGTTGCCCATCCTGAGCAGCGATCACCAATTCCCACCCCCCAGCAAACTCCCATTTATATACTGAGTATGACACCTATGGTGTGGAATATTCCAGTGGCCATTCCATCTGTCTGTGCTCCTTATCAGCTTCTATGAGAAGCTGAAAAAAGTCCTTGAAAAGTATAAACATCATCATACAAACCTTATGAAGAATGACTGAGGGAGCTGGGGTTGTTTAGCCTGGAGAAGAGGAGGCTGAGGGGAGACCTTATCACCCTCTACAACTGCCTGAAAGGAGGTTGTAGAGAGATGGGGGCTGACCTCTTCTCCCTGGTGACAAGTGATAGGACGAGAGGAAACGGGTTCAAGTGAGGTCAGGGGAGGTTTAGATTAGATATTAGGAAACATTTTTTCACTGAAAGGGTTATTAAACATTGGAACCCAGGGAGGTGGTGGATTCACCATCTCTGGAGGTGTTTAAAAAAAGGGTAGATGGGGCACTGAGGGACATGGTTTAGAAGTGGCTCTTGTCAGGGTAGGTTAAAGGTTGGACTTGATGATCTTAAAGGTCCCTTCCAACCTCAGCAATTCTATGATTCTATCTGGCAAGAGAACTAAAACAATATGCGTTATTGACATTCTGCTCACCGCAATCATTAGAAAGAAAACTGACTCTATCCCAGCTGAAACAACGGCATCTCTTTATGTTCTTTTAGATTCCTTGAGCTTCTGCCAGTTATTTTTAGACTGTCCACTTGAATGCTGCTTGCAGAGAAATCGTCTAAGAAGTCATCCATTACCTGACCAGACAATATGTTTAATGGCAAGAAAAATAGAAATGCCAGATCTCAAGAAAAACGCTTGGGAACAGAACAGCCTCATTCTGAAAAGTTCTGATTGCACTTTGGAGGATGAGTATGTTACCGGATCGATGCTAGAGTTTTCAATGAGTTGTGTTTTCAGAAACAGGGGGGTAGGAGCTTTTTACTGTATCTAAACAGTGTGTAAAAAAATAATCAATATGGTGATTTTTGGAAGCCAGTCAATTACACGGAACAGGTGCCAGTTGTTGGGAACTCACAGCCACCATTCTTTGCAGAGGTAACCTCAAAACTAACTGCACTTCTAAACTGTTGTTGAAAATCTGTGTAAATTGTCTGAAACATTACGACTGGAAATAATTGGCTGTAGTTTTAGTTGGAATTGTTTTTCATCTAACTTGCTGTATAAAGATTATTTCATTGATTGCCTCATAAATTTAACTGAAAACGTGCTTTTTTTTTTTTCCTGGGATGAGGTGTTGTAACAAAATGAAAGAAGGGAAACTGTGTAATGTGGTTTACTCTGTTATTTGTTTTCTTAGTGAGCAGATAATCAGTTTGCTGGCCACTGCTTTGGAAAATCCAGTCAAGCAAAATGAGGAAAACCTTGAGCAAAAGGTAGCACTGCTAGTCCCACAGTCCCTGCTCTTTCAGCTGGTGGTCAATGAGTGAGTGAGTTATTCCCGGGCTGGATTCAGAACACTGTGATGACAGAAACTGGGAAATCCCTATTGCAGTTCTTGATCGGAAAAGCATACACAGAAAAGTTAATCCTATTTGAAATGGGTACTTTTGGCACCTTATTAAGTTAAACCACTGAACTACCTTTAAGAATACTGTTACGTGTTCTACCGTAGTAAAAACAAAATACTTTTTGGAGCTCTCGCATGGCACTGAGGAATATAATGTTCGCTTCCTAAAGTCACACACCCACCTGCCTCTGGCAGTCACCCAGATACACATACCGCCTCCGAATTCAAAGGAGCAGCTGCGCAATGCACCAGTTGCCGAGTTGCTGCTGCTGTGTTACTTGTTTTCAAAGAGTATTTCAAAAGTTCATGGCAGTTTAAATCAAATTTAACGTGTTTGCCTGTATTCTTCCTTTCTGTTGGTCCCCCTGGATAGGAAGCAGATCGAGCAATCTGTGCGGCGAGTACTGTCCATCAGGCTGACCAGGTTTGCAGACGCGTCATCTCTCAGGCAATGAAGGACGCCAAAGGTACGTGTAGCATATTCAAGCTGGCTGGCAACGTTACACTAAACCGATGAAAACTGGGATAAATTAAGGAACCCCAACCCTGCAGGTGCGACACAGGCAATCACCTTCAGAAGTCTGGTCAAAGTTACTTGTAGAATGTGAGCTAAAGTCTAAATTTTGTCAAACATGAAATTAAAAGTTTCAGTTTTAATTTTCTTCTAGATAAAAACATACTCCCAAGTGAGATGAGGAGTCTGGCAGAAGAACTCAACAAACTCAAAGCAGAATTTTTGGAAGACTTGCGTCAAGGAAATAATTTGAAAAGCCAAACTTGCAGCGTAACTTCTTCATTTCAAGATGAGGCAACCAATGTGGTTAATAAATATATTTTTAAATAATGACATAGAGAACGTTGGTGATTTTTAAGAGTCCAGCGTCTTTAAAATGCAGTACTCCTTCAGCAGTACAGCTGGAAACAGCTGAGAGACACAGCTTCCTTCTCTGGAGGCTTGTGCCACCTCTAACTCCTCTCCCTGTATTATGGAAGAGAAATCCAGTCTAGTGTGCTGTGACTTTGAAGGTCAAGCCAACAACCAACCCTCCTTAGATTTTAAATTTCACACCCTCACAGCAAAAGTTAGCCTGGGAAAACACCTAGAAGTCTTCTCATCCCGTTTCCTGCTTACAGCGGGAGCAACTTCAAGCTGGATCAGCTTTCTCGGAGCCTCCTGCAGCCGAGGGTTTGAAGAGCACCTTGGGTGATGACCTCTCTGCTCTGTCAGAGGGGCAGCTGGGCATTTCCAGAGAACTGGTGCCTGGGAAGGTATCAAAACACAAAGTGAGATGATGGAGGGTTGACGAACTACAGCATCCAAAGTCAGGATGTCAGCACCTGAGTTTAATCCATGTCCTGCTGCAGTTTCGTAAGTCCCTTTTTTAGATCAGGCTCTTGGCTTCTTTGCTGGTTTCCATGACAAAAACCTTGCAAAGAACAATAAATTTGAGAGGCAGTTACATTAAGGCTCTTAAGAGTTGCATGCACGTACACGTACATGTAGGATTAACTCCCGTGTCCCAGGGAACTTAACACTCGGTGTTGCCTTCCAAGTTGCTAACAACATACATGGGAGTTCCATAGACAGTGACAACCACCTTACCGGGATAAGACCTCTCATTTCAGACGTACAGTCACCCTCAATAAGGAAACAGGAGTTTGAGGAAACAAAGAATTTGGAAAATGACCAAATATGCAAGATTAACAGCGGAAAGCAGTAACGGCGTGTCCTGGTTCAGCTCTAAAATTAAGCATTTTCAACTTAAGCGGACTGAAACATAAATGCCCTCTTCTGTGCTTACCCAAAAGATAAGCTTACCTTCCATACCTTACCTAAACCGCAGCACCACCTGTTGAAGCAATTAAGAATTAACAGGAGACTTAATTAGAAAGTGTTATTTTATTCGTATCTTACAAAAGCAAAGCTTCACAACATGAACTACACCAGATATAGTTATTTCGGAATTAACCTTGTCATCTGAAAACATTCACTACACAATAAATTTATTTTACAACTCTAACAGGTTTCATTTTTTATTTTGCATACAAAATATGCTCTTTACGCTGAAATACATATTATTAACAAAGCCGGTACTTAGAAGCACATACACAAAGATTGCTCAATGAAAAATGCTTCAGCAGGGAACAGATTTCCTGCAGCAGAACATCCATTTGCTGTAGATTTTCAAAGAAGCTTGAAATTAATAGAAAACTTGCCAGTGAAGACTTCTAAATTACATTCCCTTCGTCAAAAAGAAACAAAACATAAAAATAAAAAACCCAAACAAGCAAACCCTCCCAAACATTCTGGAACAAAACAAATAGCAACGGTTCATTTTGCTAGGAAACACTCTTGGAATGTGTCTTCCAGCACTGAGTTTTCTGTTAAAATGCCAATCAACATTTTATCTCAAAATCCTTTTCACCTCAACATTGCATCTGTGAAAAAAAAACAAACCTATTATTCCCTATTAGCTGCTTCACAGTTGGTTTAAGTTATTAACCAAGATAATCGACCAAGATCTTCAGTCTGATATTTGTATGTTCATTGGAATATTCGGTCTCAAAATAATAAGCCTGTATTAAGAGGACTATAAATAGTGCATGTTAAAAATGTCAACAAATCTATAAAATCATCTATTACAATAAAAACACAAACCCCACAAAGTTAATGGTTTGCAACTACTGAACTTAAGAGAGTCAAGCTCCGGAAAAATTTCAGCTCATTCCCAAACTTCCCTGTTAACACAAGTTAAAATGCTGATCACCACCTTATAATATAAGGATGTGAGGGTTTTTTTAAAAAAAAAAAAAAAACAAAACACATAAACCCAAGTTAGTGCAGTGTAGCACGTGGAGAACTCCTTATGAAAAGTCCTACTAACTGAGGACTCGATCCTGCAATTCCTGACAAGTATCCCTCACCGACTCCGAGTAAGGCCTGCCCCTGCAAGGGAATTGTCAGCATCGCACTCTCAAACAGTTTTCCAGTATTAATTCCGGTCTTTAAATTATAGTAAAGAGTATGTACAACATCAGGAAAAACTAATATGAAAATACACCTTCCAAACCTACTCAGTAGACAGGAAATGTAGTCAGGGTACTGTTTGGCACAAGTGAACACACGGCAACAGGCTGAAAAATGAGGAATCCCAGTCCAGAGGGTGACCCTGTGCGCGGGACCAGGACGTCGGCGGGGACCCACCCCACACATCTGGCTGCAGAAGCAAGGGATGAACCCCAGAACCTGCTCCTGCCTAAGAACCCCCCTGTGAACAGGGGCCTGCGCAGGGAAAGAAGGGAAAATAGCTTTGTCACTGTTCAACAGTTTCTAGGTGTTCATCATTTTATTTTCCTTGGGTACCTCGAAGCAGAAACAATGATATTAAGCCAGCAGTATTAAAATACTTCTCAACAACTTGTAAGGTTTGGGGTTAGATTTTTTTTTTCATACCGAGTTCTATTATTAAGAACACACGTTCCCCGCAACAGAGGATCCCCTCCTAAATAAGGGCGGCTTTAATAAGATCGTGCAGGCTTCCTCTTGCTGCCAGCTACCCCTATTAGTGACCTAACTCTTCTGCTATTCAGGGGTGTCATGGTTCAGAAGTCATTTTTCTAAATCACCAAATCATGAGCCAACACAAAAAGAAAATAAATGTTTACAGGCACTGCCAATGGAAGTCCCAACGGACCAGAAACAGCGTAAATGGAACAAAAGGCTGAAATCTCCAACGTTTGGAGTTAACCTCCCTGCTTCTCCCCTCCAAGGGGGAGAAGGGCTGGAGGCCCAAACCAAGGAGAACTTGGCTGTTGTGATGGGCATCATTCAGTATTGGGTGGTGCTCCCTGGAGAACCAGCATTACAGGAGTTTCCTTGGAGTTGATAGAGCCTGGGAACAGAAGTTCGCATCATCTATCAAAAGGCAAGGAAAATGACCTCTAAAAATTACTAATTGTAATGGTCTCTAACAGTAACATTTGTAGTTCTAATATCGTATTTTAGCCAAATTCAGATTTTGGAATGTGTCAATATAGGATCGTTGTTCTTTGACTGGAAGGATCACGTTGCAAAACCCATACAGGAGCAGTAACTTCCAACTGGATTGCAGTTCAGTCAACTTTTAGTCCTTAAAATAAAGGATTGTGTATGTTTATGCATACAGAGTTGCTGTTTTGCTTATAAAATACATTTTAAAAGAATAAAGCAACAAAGGTATATTTTGGAATTACAAAGAGCGTCATTATGAAAAATGAAAGTTACATTCTGTTTTACAAATCCACTGAAATGGATTTTGACAAGGCCTGAAACCAAAAATGTTTTTAGGAGCGATAGCGTGTTATCATTCATCTTCACTACACTGGAAATACTTCAAAGGCATATTTTTTGACCTCCTTACAACAACATGCAGCCAAGAATCCAGTTCCTTCAACTGGTTACTTCAGCACAGAAAACTCAACAGTAAGTAAGTTAGGGAGAGAGAAACATTAAGCGTTCCCAAATTTCTAATTCATTTAAGTCAAAATTACTTCTAAGGATAAAATTCTCAGAAGGGTGGTTTTTCCTGCGTCAATCTTATACTGAAGTCATTGTAAGTTCTTCCATCAGCTCCAGGAAGCATAAATTTGAATAAGCCAAACATTTGCTATTCAGATTCCAACCTCTGACTTGCAGAACATTAACAAAATCTTCCTGCTTTTAACAAAACATATCTGCTGCCATATTTTGCTGATAGTAAAAGGGGAGTATGTAAGGGAAGCTTTAATTTGTCTCAAGTAAGACAAACTAAGGTAAAAGTGCATGCCTAAATATGGGAAAAGTAACAGTTCTTTACTTTTGGAAACATTACAAATTCCTGTGTAGCGTATTAAGAGCTTTTAATAATTTTGCTAGGATGTTTAATTTAGGTTTCTATTAAAGTGCCTGTCCGTTAGCCTAGGTGCTTCTAAAGTAAGATGTACAGTATAAAAAAAAACCCAGAACAAACATGTGCAACGGACTTCATGTACATCTCTAGTTACCATTTGCCACCTACAATTATTAATCACAATGACTTCAATGCAGCCAGCCAGTACCCCTTTGCCTGCCCATTACACCCACAGCTCAGAAAACACCTCAGAAAAACCCTTCCCCTTATTTCTAGTACACCGAAAGGACAAAAATCCGGGTGAAAGGACAAGACAACCTGACTTCCAAAGTTCACAATAAACTAGATTGTACAACTTTCAAACACACAGGCAACCTATCAGTTGTAGCTCGGCCCGAGATAAAACTGAACAGATGATTTTTAATTTGTAAACCTCTCGTTTGTTTCTATTAGAACTCCCATCAGCAAGACAGAAGTCTAATTGTGCAAATTTTAAATATCTGTACAAATTAGTTTAAGGCAGTTAAAAATCTCACGGAATATATATTAGTTCTACAAGCTCTTTATTATGACTGTTTAAAAATTACCTCCTTTTAAAAAGAATGACATGTAAAATTTTGGTAAGTGTAGTTTAAAATGTGTCATTTAATTTTTCTTCTGTATAACTAGTGAGTGACGAGCTTTTAACTCTTTTTTCCTACCAGAGTTTCATTCACAATCACCTGTTATCTTCTCGTTTTGTGATGAGTTTTAAAAATAACAGTTAAATTAGTGTTTGAGCTCTAGCATGAAGAGTTTAGACCATACTAAGCAAAAACTTATTATCAACCTCCACCAGATTAAAGAAAGTTTTACATCAAGTTGAATTTGTATGTGAAAGTTGCTTCTATTTGTTTTTCCAGTTTGGAGTAGCTAAGTTTTTAAGGATGTCTCCAAAATAACCGTATGTGTCATTGCATCAACCTTCCGTATTTCACGATTCATGTATTTTGTCTTGCCTAGTAAATAGTCTAATAACTGCATCCTATGTGTCAGGACATACGCTCTGCTTCTACATTTGTAGAACATTTATTGGGATTAAGTGCAAGCAACTTAAATTTAGCAATCAAAGCACGTAAATGCATTCGAATT
This sequence comes from Chroicocephalus ridibundus, assembly GCF_963924245.1. Lineage (NCBI taxonomy): Eukaryota > Metazoa > Chordata > Aves > Charadriiformes > Laridae > Chroicocephalus > Chroicocephalus ridibundus. The sequence continues at coordinate 5,134,635 of NC_086289.1, read as the reverse complement.
CTTAAAGCACTCCCTCAGCTTTTTTGAAAGGCTACCTATAAAATAACCACCACATCTTACACAAAATTTCCCTGGCAAGTTTTACGACAACCTAGAAATAAATTTGCCTCCTTTGTCAAACTGATTAATGTGAATATTCCTTATGGGAACGTGCAAGCTTTCCTTCAGCAAGTATGAAAAATATACTGTAATATGTTAAAAAACTAAATGAAAGCGTGTTCTCAGTCAATGTTGACTATGTTGGCCTCTTGCAAAATGGCAAGCAAAGTCATACTTATTTTTACACTTACACCCACATATGTTGCACTGAAATGGATTTTCAAATCCATGACATCCCATGTGAATAGTATAAAGAATATTGTCCGCAAAGTACATGTCACAGTGTTGGCAGTGATGCAGAAGCTGAGGGTCCTGAACCGGAAGGGTCGGAGCTGGAGTACTTGGCTGACTGTTGCTTATGCTGGGAGTACTGGTGTGGGCACTGCGATCACTGCTGGGACCTGCCACGGGACTATAGTTCCTTTGATTGTGTGTAGGCCGAGGATCTGGGCTGGTCGGAGATGAACTTTGAGGAATATTTGCTGACACAGCTGAAACCACCGCAGGTGCGGCAGGCTGCTGTATCATGAAAGGCTTTTCATCTTGACAGGAAACAACGTCAGGAGAGGCTGGATTTTGGTTTTCAGGTGGCAAGCTAGATAACTGTCCGGCTAACGTAGAGAGCTGGTTTAAAGGATTATCTACCATGAGGTCTTGTGGATCTCTTGGCAACCCACCGCTCTGGGTTGTTTTCGTCATGCTCTCATACGCTTCAGTCTGGATATTTGGGATTTCATGAGTGAAATCATTAAGGTAGTCTGGTTTCTGAACCACCATGGAAGGCGGACTCAAATTAATTAATGCTCTTCTGCTGTACCCCAAATTACTGGTCTTCTTCTGCAAAACCCCCCACATTTTCTTGCTGCTCAGGGAAGACCTTGTACCCTTAATAGGCACCATTTTATGTTTGCGCCTGCGGTGGTGAGACAAGTTGCTTCTGTCACTGCAGCGAAAGGAACACAATTCACATTTGTATGGTTTTTCACCAGTATGCGATCGCATGTGAGCTTCCAGATGACGTTCATAAGCTGACGCAAAGGGACATAAATGGCATCTGTGCGGCTTCTCACCTGGAAAATTAAAATAGATTATACTATAGCATCTCTTGTGTGCTTGAAAAAGGCTTTTTGTGAAACAGGAAGTAGCTAACTGGGTGCTGCTAATCAAACAGTTCCGTTTCAGATTCAGTCAGGGCTAGTCTGGAGTTTAGCTGGGTATTTGGTGGAAGAGTGGAGTAAATTTAGACACCTCTGCTTCACCCAAGTGATAGAAAGCATAAGAAAAAAAACGTGACCAGAACAGGCGTAACAGATAACCTGACTAGGAACTAGAGCAATGATGGCAAGGACTTAACACAATGCTGTTTGTGTGGTGCTCTTAACTGGATCCAAACTCTACCTCACCCATAAAGCACGTAAGCACTTGGCTACAGGAATGTCCGCACCACCAAAAATTTAACTGTTCTTAACTGTAACGGTGTTTAAACACTGAGGGAGGGTATCCTTTCAATATCTTCCAAACATTCCTACTTTTAAAGATCCTGGAACTATTATCTAAAAAATCCTGTCCACATCCACCCACTCAAGAAATGAATTTTGAAAAATGATTCTGTGGAAAGAAAGTTATTAAAGAAAACAAAAGCCAGCTAATCCCTGGACAGCTGCGTGCTCTCTCACACGATAGTGCCAGACATTCTCCTTTCTGATAGGTAGAACTTTGTTCTTCTATTAAATGATATTTACAGACATTCACATTAACACTTTTTAAAGTACTCAGAAAGCTTTCAAACATAATGTCAGGCCAACACATCTGTAACACAATACTTCGCAACTTTTGATTTTCCTTTCATAGACTGATCTTTTAGAGTTTTTAGATCCAGGTCTCCAATGTTAGAAACGCCTAAAGGATCTGACTCATGTTCAGGTGCTGAAATGAAATATCATCTTATCTCCCCATCTAGAACGCCGGGTCAATTTCTACATCACTGTTGTGCAACTGATTGTCTTGCCACACAGCACAACAAACTCCAAAAAAACGTAAGCAAGCTCCTTCTCTTCAGCCTTTATGGGTTTTTTTGAAGCATTTTCTACTATTTTAAATACAGGACAATACATCTATTTTGTGGCTTTCAAAATCCACCTAGAACAACTGTAAAAGCCAGAGATTGACTGCAGCAAGGGCCACTATTACACAGCACGCAAGCACGGTACAGGCCCTGTATGATGGCACGTATCTGATACAGAAAGCCCTTCCCATGTTGAGCATCCCACAGTTTGGAATCACAACCTGGGATACTGAATAGAAGATATTATTTTTTTTCCCCATCGCTGGCTCTTCAAGAGAAACGCAAGCAATTTTTATGCTACCTTTAAGTACTTTATTTGCATCAACTGAAACCATGATTCCTCTATAGGCATATATAAGTATTCAGATTATTGTATGTGTGTAAAGGTCTGGAGCTCTGGTACGAATGACGATGTAAAAAGACTGACAAACTCCCTGCATTCACAAAGAACTTGTCAATATGAATGGTCTTATTTAATTGTAAACTGGTTACACAGAGATAAAGAATTGCATCCCATGTTGCACACCCTTAATACGACACAGCTGGTGAACTACTAATTATACTGCTGTCAGGCTCAGCACGAAGTTAATTCTGCAGTAAGTTGCACTTAATGGTTGTGTGATCATGCCTGGGTCATAATTACTTTGGCAGATACCTGCTGCACTTGCGTGTTATCCAGGATGCATTACTTGTTTACTTACATTGCTCTGAGGCTACTAGTGAGCTATCAGTTCCCTATTTTAATGCTGATTCAGTCCCTCTGAGCCTTCATAGTCCATGAAAACCATTTCTTGGCCCTTTGCCATGCTTCCCCACCATGCTTCTGAGCAAAACAATGCTCAGGTCTTGGATCTCCTTGCCCTTGAGTGAAAGAAACAAGAAAACAAAACAAAACCAAACAAACAAAAAAAACCCCTTCCTTGTTCTAGAGTCCCCTGTCTATGTACAAAGAAAGAAAGCAGAACTTTCTGAAGAGCCATTAAGGTAATGGCAAAATGGTGTTGCCGTCAGGACACCATGCAGTGCTGTATTAAGGATATGAGATGTATCATGAAAAGGCAAAGGGGAAACTACACAGAGAACAAAAAGGCCTCTGGCAGACTGAGATTCTTGTCTTTATTATAAAACTCAACATACTGGTATAGGGAAATGAACTGTTATCATTGTACAGTTACTGGTACTTCATTAGGCATCGGACATGCTTGAACCAGTAATCTGGCTATAAAGTGTTCACTCTGTGAAGGTGTGTCCGAATTGCTGAAGGTCTCTGATAGACAGTAGGCTGACACCCCCTGCATCCCTCTCTCACTGCTAGCTAGCTTTCTGAAACAGAAATATTTCAGACTGCATGATTTTGCAGCAGAGTGATGTGTGCCTTCGATTTGGCTACCTTTTCCTAGCATCTTTGTGAAAGCTTCTTTGATCAAACGAGTCATGTATATACCCTCTGATAACAGGAATACTGAGACAACAGTCATCCCACACGTAAAGCTCTGTTCTTCTGGTATAAGGCTGACAACATCATATACTATGACAATGAGAAGCAACTCAAAATGTTAGTCAAGGCACAAACCCAAAGTATTATGCTTTGCCCTAAAAACCGAATTTGTGTTGCTCATGGAATGTTTGCTTCTGAATAATGACCATTGGGTCAGAGATTTTTGAGGACATTTCTCAGCACCCCAACTCTTGGTTGGAATCTTTCTTGCTTTTATATATATTATGCTGCAACCGTGCTGAAATCATCTTAACCTGCAGCAGGAGTTGTTCTGTTACCTCTAGCTGCTTAGTGATCTCTGCTCCCAAAAGCAGCAGCAGGATCAGAAAGCATTTTGAAAATACAAAAGAACTGTTACCTAAGATTTGAGAGTATAAAAAAGGTAGGCAACTTCCTACAGTAACAGAAGGAATGCTGATACTATACCAATATCCACATTTTGATACTTAAAGAAGGAAGATTTATTTTTTGCTCTCTAGTATGGTTAAAATTTATGATGTGATATTAAGTAACAACGCATTATTTCAGTCATTCTGTCTGAGAAACCCCATGCACACCAACGCCATCAAAAACATCTCAGGAATCAGCAAACACACAATACAAACATCTTCTAGTAGCAATTTATGTCCCCCATCGCAGCTCTAGCAGTCCATCTGCTCGTGTTGACAACTGGCCAACAGTAGCTGGGGGCTTGGGGATGCAAGTTTTTAGATGGCAATAGCTATATGCTGCTGAAAAGACACGGAGTTTTAAAGTTGATGTTATTTCTGCATCTTTAAGTACCATTTAAAAATGAACTGTGTAAATCTGCAACACTGTTTGTCCCACTACATGACCCTCATTTCACAGGCTCAGAAATAGCACTGCAGAGTAAAGCTGTTAAAAGAAAAACATCTCTCCTTGTCCACATGCCATGAGGCAAATAGTAGGTGAAGCTGTAACTGCTTTATAAAAAATTAGACAAAAAAAATGCTCCAAAACACATTGCTGCTTTGCAGTTCTGCAGCAAGCCATAGCATTAATGTAGCGTCAACTGCAGGTACACAAGCCACAGCATTTTATACATTATTGAAACTTCACAAAATTTCCACTGGGAATATGAAAACAGCAACAGCTACACACAGAGGTAGCTCACGGTATCACAAGAGAAGAATTTACAAAATCTTCAGAGTCTAAACCTCAGAACTCTTTGATTTCTAGTTGGATGCCATTTACGATCCCATTACACCTCGTTGAAACAAGCCAACACTGCGGGGCCAGTGCAAGGAGCACTGACTCCCTCAAAAGACATCCTGGGAGTTACTATGTAGAATTCACAGTTCACAGCAAAGTGAGAATCTTGACCAACAATAAACATACCCAAGGAGAGTTACAATCACGTCCAAATTACAACAATGTGTTTGCTTTGAAGTGAGTCCCAGAATGCCACCCACCCAAGACCACTGAAATGACAGACTTAAAGTCTTGGGACAATCTGTACCAGACTGGAAACCTGTAAAAACTTCTATTCCTTGCAGAACACAATTGGTTTTCTTATTACTCTAGTTAATAGCCATAAAGTCTTCTGTATCGGTGTAACATACTCGGCACGCAGCAAAGTCAGACTTCACAAGGACCTTTCGTTTGTTTTCTCTCATTTACTCAGAAGTTGGAGCTGACTCCACGAACGATTTAGGATATTCTAATCTTTATTGCAAGTTTTGCTTTTCAGCTTTATAAACCCAACAGTGGCAAATACTCTTAAACAAGCCACAGTAAGTATTCTTTATTTTCATTACTGTTATTAATCACTTATTTGATAATATGCCCTCATGTTTGAATATTCTACCAATAAGAAACCTTTATTCTTATTACTATGTTTTGTACAACATTCTACCTGTGGAAGTACAAAACAGGAATATTTTCATAGCTAAACAACAGAGGAAGAAAAGGCCCTATAAATTTCCAAGTGGCAGGATGTACATTTTTCACTTTTCTGATTAGCAAGGAAAAACTATAAGTTATGGTTAGGGCCCTTCAATTTACACTGATGCTTTCATGCTATATACTCCAATTTATAGTTACTTCAGACTCAGTAGTCTGCAATAAAAATATAAGTAGAAATCTGCATAATTTAAATAGGTACATGGCACACCTTTAAAAAAGTAGTCTATTAAAAAAAAAACCCACACCCAAAAGCCAGTTCTAATTGTTGAATAGTTTTAAGAACTATCACCCTGCTTGCAGATGCTAACTTCTCACATGCAAATATAACATTGAGTTAATACCACAATGCCTCACAGGGAAGCACTGCAGAATATTTCATACCTGTATGAATTCGGATATGCTCTATGAGCCGTGCTGTTCCTTTGCTGGCATAGTTGCAGTATCGACACTTTAACTTTCCATCAAATGTCCTTTCAAACCCATCCACTAACATTCCTGAGTTTTCATCCAGTGAAACTTCAACAGAAGGATGATCCAGACCATTCTGATCACCTTCTGTCCCAGCTGTGAATAATGCAACAGAGTTTTCAATCCATGAACAGTGGGATCCTATTGTGCTGTGAGAATATGCCAAATACCTTTTGCTTCTGTATGCCCTTGGTCTTTAAACATACAGAACGACAAGAAAAAGCCCTGGTTAAAACAAAGGTAGGTACGCATCTTTTGTGATATGAAAATGACTATCAGAAATACTTCCATACAATTATAGTAGTCTGCATAATTATCCAGAACGTCAACAGTGCAGTCATTCTCAAAAAAATAAGATTTGATAGCACTGAAATTAGCTTACCTCCTGGAAGAGTCTCTGCTTCCTTGTCTCCACTAACTGATCCAGAAATCATATTTACATGGTGAGTCTGCTGTGTAAGATATTCCTGAAAATCTTTTACAAAGTCCAAAGGTTCTGGCTTCTTTTCACCCATATTCACTCTTTATGTTTACAACCTCTTGTGCCTAGAAAGAAAAATATTTTCAAACCACAAGTGTCACTGAATTTGAATGCATTTCTAAAAACAATGGGGTTTTTGGTGTTTTTTTTTTTTTACATAAAGGATTACTTTTATCACACGACATGACTCAATGCACAAATTGACAACCATAAGAATATTTTTAGAATTTTTAATTCATTAAAGATCACCAAATACATATTACTGGGGAAACCGTTTTCAGCAACAGTAATATAACAATATCAGATCGCATAAAATGACATAATAATCAAAGTCAACATGTTTGTGGGTTTTTTTAATGGATCGTACCTGAATTTTAGTTCCCTGCTAAGTAGCAAACATACTCCAAACAGGTCGGATAGAAAGCACAGGACACAGCTTGTCCACTTTCCCTGGAAGGAAAAAAAAAAGAAATGTAAGTCCATTATTCTTCCCAACCCCCATGAGTTTTAAAAAAGAAAGATGAAAAAATACATGTTTTGAAACAGAGGTTCTAATGCTCTACTGCTCTAAGTTTTATTAAAACAATTACACTTCCAGCAAAAGCTTTTAAAAAACCACATCTATTCCTTCATGTATCTCACTGAAAGACACTTATGTCTTACTGATTATTTGAGTAGTTTCTCTTGTGAATACATGGCTCCAAAAAATCCCAGAGTTGGGTAAGTCACTTACAGCAACTGTAACATTGAGAAACCAACTGAATGTCACTGATTAGCAAAGATGGAAAAAGCCTTACAGAAAACAGTATTTCATAGTTCTCCCAAAATTTTCGTTTCCTATCCTGCATAAAATCTTAATCCATTTCATTATTTTGCATTGAAATAATAAAAATATTCACTAGAAGTCAGTGGTCATGCTCTTTTCTGGGACTGTAAATGACAGACTGCTAAAGTATCAATTCGCAATGAATTTGTGAAGACAGAACCTAGGATACAGTTGGAAAGAGAGCAATCAGTCAGTCACATTGTAATCTGCAGGAATAATAATAATCAGAAATAATTAATGATGCTGCATTTTCAATAAGAATTTATTTTTGTTTTCCAATAGCTACTAAACAAAACATTAGGTGTCCTACAAAAACTCAAGTCCTGAGTTCACGACCACATTTAAACATTCTCCTATATTTTTAAAGCTATTCACAAATGTTAATTAATTTTTTGGCATCCGGATGTTATTTCACATCATACCTAAGTGTGCTCAACTATTATCATTATTATCTAACTAACTATTAACCAACATTAAGTTAGTTTTGAACACATCTTTACATATCCATTTTGCCTACCCTCTTTCAGGTGTCACCAGCCTCATGTAGGCTTAAGTTAATTTGTGTTCCATTTGTTGGTGTCTCCTGCAATGAAACAAAGATATCAGAATACGAATTAAAGATATGGAAAAGAGAAATGGGACAAGGTAATATAGAGTCCTAACCAGGCCAACTTTCTCCACATTATAATAAGAAATAACAATTGATGTTGAAAGGTTCAACATCAAACGTTAAAGGTCCATGTTTTCACAGAGGAATCTGTGTATCTCTCTGTTTAAGGCACAAAAAATTACTTGATTGATTACTTTTATAATGACATTTAATTTTTAGAGAAAACGACACAATATTTTAAAAATCTGACTGGGGAAAAGACATTATTTTGGGGATCAACTGCATAAAACTTCCTTTCTCTACCTCATCGGTTTAATTTGAAAACATTAATCTTTCCTTTTTTTTTAATGTCAATGTAGGTTGAGCACTGCCTCAAACCTCTACATTTGTATGCACAAAAGAACCTTTTGTGATTTTATACAGACATAAAACCAGCAGTTCTCCTTTTCAGGGAAGGACGATACAGATCAGATGCCTACTATGTCACCACTGCAAATGAGTAATTGCAATTCGAATTATCAGAAACCTGAGCAGACCCGCTCGTGTTTCCTGCTCCTGCCTGGGCTGATCACACCAGATGTCCCTCAAGTTCTACCTATACAGAACATTTTCTGCATAGACAAATATATCTTCTCCAGCTTTACACACTGACGGGTAGGAAACTGGTTATTCATTTGCGACACAGGCGCAACTGCTGGATTTAACATTAATTATGGCGCTGATGTGTACTAAGTTTGTTGTCTAAGAAGCACCACTGGATGTGCTAGCATGACAGGCGTTATAAATATTTTACCTGAAAAAATCTGCTAAAGAAAACAGTTCAGACACAGTAAAACTAAGAGTTTAAGACACACAGTAAGAACTCATTACTGCAGTAATTATAATGTATACATGTATATATCTCGTTTTCTTTTCAGGAATCAAGGGGAAAAAACAAGGGGGGGGGAGGGGGGAGAAGGGGGAGGAATCACTCTGCCCCAGTCTCATCTTTTCCCGTGCAAATGACTTAAAATCAACATCACAAAGAAGGACGGATCCCAAACTTTTATCCAAGCCCTTCCTGCTCCTTACCGAGGAGTTTTGCGCCGGGGAAGGGGAAGATCATTCGCGGCGCTGGCGGCGGCCGGGCCGAGCCCCACGACCTGTCAGCAGCCGCGGAACCCGCCGGGCGCGCCGCCGCCCCCGCTCCACGCCAGACGGTGTCAAAACCGCCTTTCCTCCACCCCTCTCCACCTTCACGCGTGGGCGAGGAGCGACACGGCCACGACAGACCTCCGCCGCTGCGTCCCCTCTCCTCAGCTTGCTCCCCCACCACCCGGCCCCCTCACGCCAAAGGGAGGCCCCAGTGGGGACAGGCGTGTCACAGCCACCGCTGCCGCCCCGGGGGGGGAGCGCGGGCCGCGCTGCCACTGAGCCCCCTCACGACGAAGGGAGGCCGGCGGGGAGAAGACGCTACTCACCTCCTCCGCCCTGCGCCGCGACCGCCGCCCGCTGCCTCCGCCGCCGCCGCCATGTTTGTTGTCGCTCTCGCGGCCCGGCCCGGCCCACCCCGGCCTCGCGAGACCGCGCCCGGGGGGCGGTGGCTCGGGGCGGGGCCGGGAGGGGGCGGGCGTTAAGATGGCGGCGGCGGCGGCCGGCTGGCTGAGGAGCGGCGCGAAGGTGAAGTGGGGTGATGCAGGGAGTGGCGGGGCGGCTGAGGGAGTGTCTGGGGATCCGGCAGCGCGAGGTCCTACCTCACCTTACGCCGCCGGTTAAGGCTGCCGGGGGGGCCGCCGGGCGGGTTGTGGTGTCTGTTCGGCCGCTTCAGGTGCGAACTGTAGGGAGTGAGGGGGAGTTCGGCAATCCCTCTTCTTCTGTCTTGCGGGGTTTTTTTTTGTACGGAAGGGTGGTACTGGGTAATTTCTTTCTAAGAAAAGCAAGTCTTGTGAAAGGGCTTGTAGTTGGGGCAGCCCGTGGCTGATGGGCCTGTGAGAAGGCAGCACAGCTCCAGTAGCTGAGGTGCTTGGATGTCTCCGTTACTTACCTAGACAGACTTGTGGTACTGTAGGGGTGATCAAAAGGTAAAGGAAACAAGCGGAGAATTTGGGTTTATGCTACACTCGTTTACTTGCTGTGCGGAGTGAGAAGGTGTGCTGGCCTGGGACCTTCTCGTGGCAGCTTGTGGGTGCGTTGTGACAATTGAAATAAAGAAAACCAACCCTGTAAAGGAGATCAAGCAAGCTTCCTGTGGTGGAACTTCTCTGCTGAGAAGTGGGAGCTGTCTGGAAGGCAGCTAGGGCAGGTTCAGGAGGGGAAGTCATCAAGGAAAGCAAAGTGAGCTTTGCAAAATATACTGCCTTGGCCTTTTTATGTTTATATCTTAGTGCTGCTGCCAGGTCCGCCAGCATTAAAAGCTCATTTTAGATTGCAAAACAAACAGACGGAAAAAGAACTAATCTTTAAAGAGCTGAGGTGGAGGTAACAATTGAGATAAACAGAAAAATCAATGTTATCAGCAACCCAGAAACTAGTTTTCAAATGCACATGTTTAGTAGGGCAAGCAGTCTGAATCTTGTAGCAGCGTAAATCATTACCTTACCTACAGAAAAAGAGGGGGAAAGAAAAAGCAGGGAAGCAGTATCAAAGCATGTGAGTAACGTACACGGACTTTAAATAACCATCTGAAAGTTAGTAATACTATATGGCTGCATGAAAAAAAATACAAACAATAATGTGGTGACTTGATTATATTCTTTTAAAAATCTAAAGGTTGAAATAAAGAATCATTTCTACACTGTGCTGTTACTCTGGCATACCTGTAGGTTGCTGCTCTGCGTGTGGGTGTTGCCAACGTAGGCCCTGGCCCTTGGGGCCATCCTACTGGTTTTAAGACTTTACAAGGTAACCTTGTTATGAATATTCCTTTTGTCCTGTAGCGCCATCTCAATCAAGTATCAGACAAACGTTTATCAAACTGTGTCTGCATAGGTATGCTGAGGGTTACCTTTGTTTCTCCTGGTGTGGTAGGACACCTTTCTCTGCTGCTCTCAAGTGGGTTGGTTGCAGTGGGATATCCTTCAAGTGAAAGCTCTGGGGAGGAGGAAAGCCTGGGGTGGTTTCTACTGAGGCAAAGTGACGGGAGAGTTACTGTGGGCACTGACTTTCTCAAAACCTTTGGCATTGTTGCCTGCTGTAACCTGTAACAAACCCTGAGCTGTTTACCGTGTTTGAAAGCTACTTGCTAGCCAGGCAGGTCACCTCAGCCATTACAGCCCTGCACACTTGTGCTTGACCTTGCTGAGCTGCTGTTAATCAAGTTTGTCCAGCTTTCTGTTTTCATTAAAGCACATGAGAAAAATCTGTGTATTTTCTGTGGTCTACAAAATCTGTACTTCGTGCTTTGGACACAGCAGAGCTTTCTGCCTGCATTTAGTGATGTGTTCACCTACGTGGTCGATAATTCTACATCCAAGTGTCAGGTGCTATCAAACAAATGTAGAAGTGATCCCAGAGTACCACCTGTTCTTGTTTCAACAGTACTGGCTTATTGCCTACTGAGTGTACCTACTTGCAGCTTTTCCAAAAGCTTTGTGTTTTTAAAAAGGCACCGTGCATTTTTCCTGACAGCTCTTGGTCAGTACTGGTGAAATATTCTCAGTGATTCATCTTTGGTTATGCCGCCATGAAAGAAAAATGCACTTTTCTTTTTACTTGGAAATAAAGTAGTGGAAGAAGCAGGATGTGTGTGTGATTTGTAATGGTATGACTACTCAGGAAGCATACTGTGTTAAATATATGTGTGTATGTATCTATATTTATGTTTTTCCTTCTCAGACCTTATTAAGAGTATGGACTTATGCAGGTGGATGTTTAGTAGTCTTGCACATCTGGGTGTTGAGTGACCCTACCATAGCTGGATGTTCTGTAAATAATCTATTCCTGACTGACAGCTTCCAGAACATGGTTGCCTTGGATTTTATCTCTATTAAAGCAACTCTTTCTTTTTTTTTTTTCCATTAAGACCTACAGTGACTCCAGTAATTTAGTCTTCATTTGAAAGTGTTGCAGCTATTGTTGGTCATCCGAACTTTGTATTCATGAATTAGCCCCACTAGTCAGTATTTGTTTTACATGACCAGAGGTGTTGAATGTGAGTGAACATTGAATGTTCACAGCAATATTTGTTTTCTATATTGCCACTTCTTATGATTATTATTTTTCGTTGTGCATGACCAGTTGTGCTGAAGTCAGAGTTTCCTTACCGTAATAGACTTGTGCATCTTGTCTCTAAGAGAAAAGGAGTCCATCAGTTCTTCAGCCAGGGAGATGACAGGTGTTGGAAGCCAACATGAGAGAGAGTGAATTATTAGAAGGATCAAAGGAATTTTTACTTCCTGACCCCAAAGTTTCTGCCATTTTTTGAGGAATGCTGCTATCACAGTATGCATTGCAAAATTGTCCTGCATTCTGTGAGCTAAACAGCAGCCTGGTTATGGCACAGTCAGTTGGTCTGCTCACTGTGGGGTTAGGAGTGTGTGCTGGCAAAAATGTGTGTTGGCAGGCATCTGCTTGTACATACATTATTTTTATTGCACAGCTGTGTCTCTACTGGGGGCTTCTGTCAGCAGTTGTCTCAGTAAGACATTAATATCTCCACGCTTTAGACTGACATAGCAATGGGGATGAATATCTGTAGCAAAGAACTGATCTATAGGTCTTAGCCACAGAATATGTTGGAGTTTGGGAGCTGTAAGAGCAAAGCCATTTTTTTGTCTTGCCTCTTTTGAAATCAGTCAGTCAAACTATGCTTTTTTTGAATATTGCTTTTCAGGAATACGTTTTGCAGCAGTTTAGCTACTGTTAGCCTGTTACATTTTGAGCCAGATCATATTCATTATGCTAATTTTTTTTAAAACCCTAAGAAATTATTCTGTGGTTAGAAGGTATATTAACTTTCAAACCAAACGTGTTCCTTTCCAACACCTGCTGTTACCTACTTGAGTAAGTCTTTGAACACTAAATATAGTTCTCCAAGGTGCAAACCAAGTACTTGTCACATTATCCATGTCCACCCACCTGACAATCACTGTGTGTAGCTTGCTCCCAAAAGCCACTGTCTGTTCTGTTAATTTTTGTGACTTTTGCCACATGTGCTTAATACTACTCCCCTATAGTAGGATGTTCCTCCACTCTCTTGGTTGGATAACTAATGCTTCTTGATGTCGTTTGGAATTATTGTATGTCATGGATGAATTGGGAGATGTTAAGCATAAATTACTCAATTTTAGTTCCTTCCTGTACTTTTTTAATAAATCAACCAAATAAGATAGAGTAATTATTTGTTACGTAGTACTATCAACATACTTACTATAGGATTTAAACTAATTATATAGAAATTAACTACACAGACACAGTCAAATGCCAGGGCTTCATCTATGAAACGCGTGTTCACTCTGAAAATCATGAAGTGGTGGATAAGAACTCGGAACACAAAAATCCACAGTGCTGTTAAAGGTACACCCTTTCACAGCAAAATACCAATAATCCAGGTGAAATGCTATCAGATTGCTTTAGAATTGAGAGTTACTGGCCCCTAGAAAGTCAGGGAGAAAGCTGTCTACCATTAAAAGTTGACTGTTCTTCTGTAAGAACATTTGTATGTCTATTTTACATTTACTGTTATCATATTTGTTAATGAGGAGATTAATTCTAACGAAATATACACTTACTACTATTGCAGCAGGCTTACAAAATGATCTATAAAAATAAATACTATCAGCAGGGTTTATTTGCTGTAAACACTAAAATGGACTAAAATTAATATTTCTGAATACTTTGTGAAAAAATATTGTGTTAGCAAACTTCCTGAAAGAAAATTGCTTAGGGTTAAAAGAAGAGTAATTAAAGGACATATTATTTTAGGACACTGGGAGGGTGGGTGTTATATCTTCTCAAAACCCTTCAAACTAGACATTGAATGTAAATTGTATTTCCTGTTCATTCCTGAATAAAAGCACTGGGTAATAATGTGTATTGTCGTCTGTCTACAAATGCAAGTTCTATTAACTGTTCTGATGTTCTGTGTTTATTGTCAACAGCTGAAAAGAAATTTGCCATTGTACTTGGCTCCTTGGAGGGCTTCTCCATGTGTCTTTAGATCCTCCAAATCAGAACTTAAGCCAAATCTAGCCGGTGATGGAGTTGTCTGTGCCCCGCTTCAAACATTCACCGAAGAGGAGAAAATGCTGAAAAATATGGGTACCTATTATCTGTGTGGTTAAAACTCAGAAATGTCAAACTAAAAGTGAAATTTTAGCTTAAAAATTTTCTTTCATTCTTTATTTCTAGTTAAATGTTGAGATTGCTGTGTGGGATTGTGCTTGATTTTAAAACTGCTTTAGCTCACAAGAGAGAAATGTAATGCTTTTTTTCCACGTTACCATAGCACAGTTCCACATACCACAGTCCAGTTTACTCTGCATAAATATTAGTTGTTTAAAACTGTTGCTGTCACAGAAGTGTAGTTGCCTGGCATTGACTCCTTCCCTTTCTGAAGTGTTTAGTTTGGCTACAGCTGGTTTTTGGAGATTTCAAGTATACCCAGAACAGTGACAGATGTGATGTGAGTGTCTGCCATGCAGCCAGGCCTGCATGAAGAAGACCGTGTTTCAGAAGGGATCCTCAGAGCAAAGGTGAAAGAGTGAGAAACTGCACATCTGGGAGAGAGCTTATAAAAGAAACAGGAGCAGTCTTATAGGATTTTGTGCATTCAGAATAACACACATTAAAGCCTGAGAACATCTTCCCAAACAAGTTTCATTTATAAAGAAATGTGATACAGCTAACCAAATAAGGGATGTATTAGAAATATTTTCTATAATTTTTTTTAGTCAACCAATGTTATGTAAGTGTTGCTGAGATGTTTTCAAAGTTTCTGAATTTATAGGAAGTATTTGTTTTGGTTTAGAGAGTTGAAGCTGAGTTCAGAAAGCAATTATAATTGAGCCTGGTGGCACATCACCTTGTTTCACTTGGGCACCAATTTGTCCTTTTATTAACTTGTCTAGGAGAGTCAGGGAATACACGCATAACCTGTCAGAAGTACCACATGACTGTTATATTGATCTTCAAGGAGAGTATTGGAATACTTACACGTTGTCTTTCTTCTCTTCATTACAGTGACAAAATTTGCTCAGGAACGAGTTGCACCTTTGGTGCAAAAAATGGATGAGAATTCGAAAATGGAAGACTCTATAATACAGGGATTGTTTGAACAAGGGGTCTGTACACTTTTACTTAATCTTTTATTCAGAAAGTGATGTCATTTTATGAATCTCTAGCAGTGCACTTTCCAGATTTTTAGATTAAGAGATTGAGGGATATAATTTGAATGAATTAAGGAATCACTACAGATATTGGGTTTACCAACCGCAAGGCAACTTTCTTCTCCATCTTTTACTGTAATGTTCTTTCCATCTCTCCCTCTCCCATACCACATTCTTCATCTTATCTTTGAGTTCCTTGTCTTCCTCCCCCTGCCCTTTTTAAATTTTTTTTTAATTTGATAAGCATAATTGCATAGAATACTAGAACTAGCATCACTTTGGTAAGTGTTGCTGGAAAAGTGTATCAGGAGTCCTTTATGCTCTTACTGGCCAATCACAAGGACTTGTTTTGCAGATATCCTGTTGATCATTCCTGGCTTCAATTTTAGCCTTTCCTGCTATCAAACCTAAAGCTTGCATGTGTTTAGAATATCATTTTATACAACAACACACTAAATACTAGAATTCTATTGAGATTGCCATGGTTCTGGAAAATGTAATTAAATTAGGGTGATGATCGGCCTGTATACTGCATGAATTCTTGCATGAATTGAGTATCAACTTCTGTGAAGAACTGTTAGTTTGTTAAGAGTATTGAAGGAAAACAAGTCTTTGGGGAAGGATATGGAAATACTTACATTCTGTCATTTTCATTTTAATCTTTTAAGTACCATCTTGAACTAAAAAGTTGTTGAAAGGAACCAGCAGATTGATATATTCGTGTGTTTTATATTGCAGCTGATGAGTATTGATCTTGGGGAAGAATATGGAGGAACTGGAGCTTCATTTTTTTCAATCATATTGGTGGTAGAAGAATTGGCCAAAGTTGATCCAGCTGTAGCTCTTCTATGTGAACTCCAAAATACACTAACAAATAAGTTGTTTACCACATATGGAACAGAAGAACAAAAGAGAACTTACTTGCCCAGAGTGGCTAAAGATACAGTGAGTCAAATTCTCACTTTACTAAACTATAATATAATTTTTAATAGTTGAGTAATGTTAGTGGTGTGGGTTTTTTTCAGTAACTAAATGGGTGGCTGCAACATTGGAAAATACGTGTGAACTTTGAAGCACTGGTTAGAGCTGAGATCTGTGGTGATATAGATATGCCCTGTCATCAGTAGCTGAGAGGTAAAAGTGGAAAGGTGCTTATTAGTTTCATTAAAATTTAATTTACTGTGGAAAAGAACTTTGAAGTAGTTGACTTTGAGAGACGTGATTACATAGCGTTTCTATTCTTCAGCTCCATATCTGAAACTTAAGTTACTTTGATGCAATCAGTTAAAATGTTTGAATTTAAGAGGCTTAAGCTTCTTTAGAACTGTTTTTGTTGCAGAATTTTTTATATGTTGTGCCTATATGTACAGTAAAAATGAAAATGAATTTTCCCTTCAATTGACAGATAGGCAGTTTCTGTCTTTCGGAGGCTGGATCTGGCAGTGATGCTTTTTCTTTGAAGACTCGGGCTGAAAAGAAAGGAGACTACTACATCATCAATGGCTCAAAGATGTGGATTAGCTTAGCAGAACATGCGGGAGTTTTCTTTGTGATGGCAAATACAGATCCGTCCTTAGTAAGTTGCTAAAGAATAGTTGCGTTTCAGTGACAGCTGATGATATATGAAACTGTTATTCTATTAATAATTTGATGTTAAAGGTTAATATTCTTTGAACTTTTTCCTAGCTGACGGCAAACCTTTAAAAATATTTCCCAACAAAATTGAGAACTTGCTGAGCAATTTAATAAATTCCTCCCACCAGGGAAAATAAAAATGTCAGCATCGTAATTGCTTAGATGAAGAGCACAGCATGCATTGGTATTATTCTGAGTAACAGAAGAACAGGTAGTCTTTCCAGCCCTTCTGGCTGAACTGACAAGTTGCTGTTGTTAAAAGGCAAAATAGAGCTTAGGCTACATGTACAGGAAAACTAAGAAGAATACATTAGCAAATTATGCTCAGGTAAAAAATACATAGCTGAATATGTGTGTTTCAAGTTTTGCCATCAATTTGCGTATAGGTAGTAGATTCAAAAAAGTCAACTGGAGGCTTTAAAATGTACTATGCCAATACAGTAGAGTGATAATCAAATACAAAACTCAATAGTTTAAAATTTTTATTTCTTTTTTTAAACTACTTCCAGTATCTCTTAAATTTTTAACTTGAAGGTATTTTTTTTTAAATCAAAATTTCAGGTTTTGACTAAATAAGAAGAGGGGGTTTTCTTTTATTATATCAAACAGTTAAACATCATGTCACTTTCTGAATTTTTGTTAATTTCTTCACAAGCTGGTGGGTGAATTGAGCACAACATACAATGAAATATCAAAATATGTTTGATAAGCCAGTTTCTGTATTTGTTAACTGCTGTGCTTTGCTGTGTAATCTGGAGTTGTTTCTGCGTTAGTGTAACGTTTTAGAAATATATAATACATTGTGTGCTTAAAGTTAAAAATTTGCTTTTAAATATTCAAGAAGGAGATTAAAAGTCAATGCTGCTCAAAGATTAAATAACAGTTGATGTCAGTATAAATGAGAAAACAGACCAGTGTAGAATTGTGTACTGAAATGGACGCTCTGCACTAGCAGCCCCTGTTCGGTGAGATGGGCTGTCATGGAGGTGAGATTGAAGCACCAGCCACCTCTTCAATAAGAGGTGACTCTTCCAGAAGAATCACAGGACTCTTTCTGCCTCTCAGTGTCACCCTCTTAGTGAGAGAGGTGCTGTGGGCGTTAGGGGCAGCGAGAGGTGGGAACATGGTCAGGAACACCTCGTGTTTCTGTCTCATGGACCTTGTAGTATGCTGCATAAGAGACACTGCTGCCGTTTTAGCTGGGGCAGCAAGAATGAGTGCTGGAAAGGAGGGAGAGCTGGGAATAAGAATTACACAGAGGGGAAAAAGAAAGTGACAGCTATCAGGAATCACCGTTCTGTACCTCAAGAATATAGTTCAAAAATTCAAAGATGTGAAGATTGTAAGCCCGTATGTAGGAGATGCCAGGATTTAGATTGGCTATACGATCTACGTGTTGTCACATGCGTTATTTAGTGTCCTGTCCAGATCATTATCTGAACACCAAATCAACTCTTTGAGCTTTTTAAGAGCAACCATCATAATGATTTCAGACTGCTTTATTAATTATATTCCCACTACCTCTCTAAAGTGATGAGGCAGTGATATCAGTGTTCTGCAAACTGGAATCAGAAGGAGAATGTGGGCACCAATTCTGGGTGTTAGATTAGGTCTGTTATAATACTTACAGTTATGCTGCACTTCGAATATTCAAGCACAGTTCCCAGTGCTGCCAGTCTCAGTGCTCTTACTTTGGATAACCTTAAAAGGAAGAGTATATATGCAGCATTCCATGAGGAAAGGTAGCTGAAGTAATTGGGCCTGAATAAAATCCTGCATCCTATAGAATCGTCTGACAGATGGGTTTAGACTCATTATTCGTTCAACCACTTTAGTCTAAAGATACCTGGTGTCTTCTTGCAGTCCGTTGTTTGACTGGGATGTATGTTCCAACAGCAAGCAGTAACTTCACTGCACAGCAATAACTTGCTTTCCCAGTGATTTCCAGTATAGACAAGTAGCACAGTCCCGTCTGTTTCACTTACATAATACCAGTCCCCTGTCTTATCAACAGAACTTTTAAGGTTGTTCCGATTATGTTTTCCACATGGAATATTTTAATAGAAAGATATCTCTGGCCTTTGTTAAACCATAAATAGCAGACATAGAGGGAATAGATGACGGTGCCGGTGTTTTATTTAGTAATATAATACTAAGCAGTTGTAAAGTTTCAGTATTGGAATGAGATGTTTTGACTGCCATTTGGTGATATTAGTATAAAAAACAGTTCTTGATTATTTTTTAATTCGCCCTAGGGATACAGGGGAATTACATGCTTCATAGTAGATCGTGACACAGAGGGACTACATGTAGGGAAGAAGGAGGACAAGCTTGGAATCAGAGCGTCTTCTACCTGCCCCGTAACATTTGAAAATGTTAAGGTATTATAAGTTGTTTACTTATTGAAGCATAATTTGTGTATAATTGGAACTGGACCACATATAGGGAAGGAATGTTAACTAAATTCCCATTATATTTTTCTTAGACATACTGATTGTTTGGCATATTTTAACTTTTTCCTCCCTGTTCTTTCACAGAAGTCTGAGGGGGATTGGGTTTCTTGAATTTTGTTAGTTTTTCTCAGTCATCAGTTTATAATCACATGTATCAGGAAGTGATTAATCAGATATTCTAGGAATCAAATGTCTGATTTATGTTTTGTGCCTTCACTTATGAGGAACATTAAATAAAACATTTACACTGATTCACCCATGAACCCTACTAGCAGTTGCAAAGCAGAGTAGAAGAGAAATAACTGAGTGGTTTTATTCTTTAGGTTCCCGAGACCAATATCCTGGGGCAGGTTGGACAAGGCTATAAGTATGCAATTGGAATGCTAAATACTGGCAGAATAGGTATTGCTGCACAGGTGGGTAATTTTGTTTAATTCTGAATACAATCAGTATACAACTTTGAATTTGGATTGAAATTCAGAAAATATTTAAAGCTAATACAAATAAACCATTTAGAAAATACTTTATTAGAACCTAAATTGCCACTAGATGTCACTATTCCTGTATCTAAGTTACAGAAAAATATTGAAACAACTGTAAATGGTAAAATTCTCCTTCAGTGACATAAGCAATAGATTTAGAAAACATTAAATGGCAATTAGTTTGTCTTTGGTGGTTAACTTATTGCTACTGAAATATATCAACATTTTTTTCTTCTATTATGCAAATTTATTTTACAAAGAAGACTAGCTTTGGAAAATATAACACAACTGAAATGTATAATATTAATGCTTCTAACTGTGATTGTGTAGCATTGCCAAATGTGACCTTATGATAATTGATGTTTTCCCAACAACTTAAAAGTCAACTTCTTTTTAAAATAAATATGATTTTTTTTTTAATAGCAGAAGTGTCCTAATTCATTGTTGCATTTGAAAATTGGACCTTATGTCATCTTAGGGAAAAATATTTGCTGACCTTGGAGTTATTTGAGAATGTTGTATTTTGTTGTAAACTCAGTTTGGATCTCAGATTGCTGCTGATTTCAGTGGAAATCAGGATCAGCCCTATAATAAAATGACTTATGGCAAGTTTTTATCTTTTTAATTTACTTCTGAAAGTAATCTTTTCTTTGTTTCTACTTTGTTGTGGATGTAGTTATGCTGTGTAGGGTGTAATGTGTTTGTATTACTGATCTCCCTTATCATTTGCCCTAGTTGCAAACAGACCAGAAGTAATAATCCTCATGAAGTTTAGACTTTCCACATGGCAGTATACTATGCTGCTAAACGGGTTGGCTTTTCCGTCATTTCTAAATATTATCTGTGATTAAACTTTGTCTGATATGACATTTAAAAACTAGGGCTGTGGGCCCTATTTTTCCCAGAGATATAAATAATGTAAAGGCTCTGGCAGTAGAATACATGGTCTGGATTTTACTCTTAATTACTCCAAGTTACACTTATAACCTAATTAAAAGTTAAGGTCAGGTAGTTGTTATATCTTAGTCACTACTTTCTTGGCACCTTCAAATTAAGAAAAATGTACTTGAATGTACAAGAACAGCAGTTCTAAAGCCCTGTAGTATTGAATTTAGTTTTTCAGTAGTAATAGTTTTAAAAGATAATGAACATCTTATAAAGTGTTATTGTGGCTGTGAAAACAGTTTCAGATAGTTTTAGTGCAAGGTGGCTGCATATATTGCTACAGATGCTGAAGTTGGTATACTTGGTTCGTCTATGTGAGTTTATGCAAGAAGGCAACAAATTGGGGGATACAGCTGATTAGCAGCAGACTGTATTATTTTCTTATGGTTTTTTCCCCCCACATACTCATTTTCCTGTGTATTGTGTTTTGTTTTTTTTTTTCCTAGAATCTTAAATGATTAAGGAGTAGGTAGGTGTCTGAACCCAGCCAGAGTCATGTTTTTATTTTCTTGGAGCCCTTGGCTTTCAGCTTAATATGTAGGTCTATCCAAAATACCCATACACTGTTGTACATCATTAGAAGTAGTTTGACATAAGCTGCTCGATGTGACAGCTGACTGCCACGTTGTAGCAGCCCGTCTTGACTTAAAAAAGTTTTATGAGATTCTAATTTTACCATATAATGTTACCTTGCTTTTTGATAGTTCTTCAGGCCATTCATTTCCCTTTTATTCCCCCCCCCGCCTTGTTTGATGCTTCCCCTAATTTAATTTCCTATCTTTATTTTTCCTAGGAAAGAAACTAGGTTGATAGAATACATTCAGATGGATGGTAGTTATATAGCGAAACGAACTGATCTTTACTAATAACTATGTATGACAAGATATATGAAAGATAGGATCCTTTCTTTAGTATCTTGTTTGGAATGGAATACACTTCTCAAAATTTGGTAGTTAAACTAACGTGAAACTAGTTTACTTTCCAAATTTCATAATGTTTCTTTAAGCTAACAAATCAGACACTAAGGTAGATTTGAGTTACTTCTTTATAAATGTTTATATGTAGTTTTCACAGATGTTATCCTCCAAGATAACAATTGTGTTTTTCTGTCCTTGCTGCCGAGTGAAAAGAATGTGTAAAAAGACAATGGATCTTCTAAAATTGTTATGTTGAGTTGTTTTTTTTCTAGAAAATGCTGGAACAAACGTTATCTCTCCTTCCAGTATATTCATTTTCTAACTTGTGAAATAAATTGCTAGTTCTTCTATACTGCTAAGTCTTCTATAAAATTAGAAATTATTTTTATTATGAAAATAGCTTTGAATAATCATTCAAATTATTTTTCCTTTAATTGTGTAACGTAGATCTATAGATCTTTAGTTTACAGTATATTTCCTATGTAATTAAGAATTCCCAGAAACACTTAATATTTGCACAACCACAATTGACCCATAAGTTTTGTTCAAAAATTAGTGATAGTCTTTTCACACATATTTTGCCTTTAGTAAGAAAGTTTCTCCTCAAAGTTTGATTTATTTCTTTTATTTTTTTTTTTGTCCTAACTCACCTCAGTATGTCTTATTTCTTACAGATGTTGGGACTGGCTCAGGGGTGTTTTGACCATACAATTCCCTATACAAAGGAGAGAGTCCAGTTTGGGAAAAGCGTATTTGATTTCCAGGTACTTGTTAATGAACAACACATGGGAACTTTCCTCCAAGAAAATAGTATTTACCACAGTAGTAGTAACTACTGTGAGTAGATGATGTCAGTAAAATGAGTCATCTGATTTGCATAATTTGTGCTCCATCTTGTGTCATGTCTCTACTTCTCAATATTTGAGAATTTTTCAAAAGAATGTCAGATGAGCATTCATCTGCCATGTGAAATATATACCTTTGGTGCTATGTTCCTTTGCAAGTACCATATAAATAATTTAAAACTTCAAAACGTTATTAGCAGAACTCCTTTTGCTTGATACTGTATTCACTGCCTTTGAAAATAATACACATGGAACCCAATACTCTTCCAATTTTAATATCATAGTATGTTGAATGTGTTTCAGTTTTTATAGCCTTTCATGAGGTGCAGGGGAAGGCCTTTTTCTGGAGACACTAGAAATTATAAAAAGATGAGGAAAACTGATTGAATTATTAGATTTCCTGTGCTATACAAAGACATTTAGTTTTCATGATAATATCTGTATCTTAAAATGAAAAAGACTGTTGCAAAAATGATGTATAGTTTAATAAGGAAGATATATAATTGTAATTACTATAGTAATTTTCTTGTTAAAAGAAACCTACATCTCGTCTGAAGAGAAGGAACATTAGTACTACTCATAATTTATACAAATTTTAGGAAGCACCCACAGATATCTAGGAAATGATTGGAACTGCGTCTTTTGAATGGGAAATGGAATTTTTAATTGCCAAATCATTTTGTTATTTTGACCTGCATATATATTTTTGCAAATTTTAGGGAGCAGTATTAGCAAACTGAAATATTTCATTGTGTTTTAGGAGCAAGTTAGGCTACTAAATGTTCATTTTCAGTCATCATAATGTTTGAGTCTCCTTAAATAAACCTATTCTTCTGTAATACCTACCATTTAGATGTGAGCTCCATCACCTTTTTCCTTCCCTTTGAATCCATTCATCAGTCATGTCCTCTATACTTCTATGCTGCTTCTAACTCTTCTCTCATGGCTACGGGGCATGGGAAGAAGTGGTTGTCACCTTGCTAGTTCTCCACTTTATTTGAGGTACTTTTTTCAAGTCTTTCTTGGTTAAGCTCATCCGGGAACTAGACTTGTTGAGTATGAATGTTCTCAATAAAGAGCTGCAAAATAAAAATACAGCTTTGACCTACCCATGTCTCTGTGGTGCTGAAGAGAACATGAAGATTTGGCTGAAACTTTCCTTGCTATTCATGGGTGCAGATAGGTTCATGTAGAACCCTCCTGTCCAGCCGATCAGGCAAATAGTTCCCCCATACTCCTGAATCCAAGAAGAGGGAAGGAGAGAATGGGACTGTGATTCCTAGAAGGACTTTGGTGGCCCAGAGGTTCTCCAACGTTGATGTCATAAAGGCAGAGATGTGCAGAAGTACTAGTCCATCCAGATGTTGTATTTTTATTTTACAGTGTAGGTATGTTCCCTGGTGAAAAGAATGGTTCTTCCTAGAAATTCCAGCTGAGTACTAGGTACTGGTTCTGCCTGACTTGCTTCGTGCCTGTTTCAGGGGATGCAACATCAGATAGCTCAGGTGGCCACGCAGCTGGAGGCGGCGAGATTGCTGACCTACAACGCAGCCCGTCTTGCGGAAACAGGAAGGCCATTCATAAAGGAGGCAAGCATGGCCAAATACTACGCTGCTGAGGTAACCCGCATCTTTATGCGGTGGATCTATTTCACTGCTGTTTAAACGTTTCTTCTGTTACTGAATGTATAACTTTGAATTCATGTTTTGCTGTGAGATCTGTGGAGGTACGTTGACCTTGTTTCTCGTTCTCAGTCCGTGTATAGAATGTAAAGTAGGCCATCAAAGAATATACTGTTCACACCCCTAAATAAAATTTTAAAAAACAAGCAACAACATTAAAAGAGAAAGTGAATTAGTATTTTTCCCTCATCTAGAGAGATTTAACTTTCTCAGAATTCTCTTTATGTGGCTGGAGAAATGGCATGATGAGACTCCATTTGTGACCATTTCAACTCTGCTGGTCACAACTGCGAGTCTTACTATGTTTCCAAACTGGATTGCTTCTGCCCCTTGGTAGTTGCTGTCTTGCTAACCGCTGCTCGTCTTTCACAGTGCAGCATATGAACTATTGCAATAACAGTTAGTGAATTCTTGATGTCCTCTGATTTAGAAAAATGTCACTTTTATTCTAAAATAACTTGCATAAAGAAAATGAATACAAAAATATCAGTACTTCCTCTTCCCACTTGCTCTAGTAACTGCTTTAATTACTGTTTTGTTTTCACTTCAAGTAGCTACAAAGAATAAAAGTTACAACCACCGGCATGAAGTTGAATTCTGAAATTGTAACTCTGAAACTATTCTCATAGGTTGCAACACTGACAACTAGTAAATGTATTGAATGGATGGGTGGTGTTGGATTCACAAAAAATTACCCAATAGAAAAGTACTATCGTGACTGCAAGATAGGTGAGTGATAGTTTCTTAACAAGTATTTCTTGTAGCACTAGTAGTTGTAAAGTTTGGGGATGAATGACTGGCTTTTTTAAAATTTTTTTTTAATATATTTTTTATGAGAGACCGTAATCAACACGGATTCAAAGGCTGAGATATGAAATGTAAAACTAAAACTTTTGGTATAAACACCTTTGTATGTAAGGCTAGTTAAACTGTTTCATTAGATACACCAATAAAATACAGACACACACACTGCGTCCCATTCTATTAAGAAAATTCCAGTTCAAAAAAACTGAAAATACTTTCTTTGCCTTTAAGATCTGAATCTATGCGGAGTTTTATTTTCAGGACTTCCTTTTTCACCAGGATAATCCTTGTACCTGACAGTTTAACATTTCTAACAAATTACCCTTTGACTTTTATTGCTGATAGCATTTGTAAATACTTAATTTTTGTTGGTTATTTAGGAATTGCTTTTCAGGAAAGAGCCTTGTCATTATGTTGTAACAGTAGAAGAGTATTTTTATTGTTGCAGATAACAAAATATGAACATTTATGTAAATAATAATTCCGTTTCTAGAATTTGCTCAGTAAAGCTTCACTTCATAATTCTAAATGGTCTAACTGGACTGTTAGAATATCTTGGTCTCTCTTCATGTACTTGCTGTGCTTTACTAGTTCTCTGATTTATTTTCTTCTGCTTTCAGGTACAATATATGAAGGAACTTCAAATATCCAGTTGAGCACCATTGCAAAAAGCTTAGCACAGGAGTACTGAAACCATAAGGACTTCTGACTGTTAACAGGAATTGTTTCACTGAACACTCATTGTGAATTACACATTTATTTATAACTGTAAAAATCATAAATAAGAATACAACATCACAGACAAAATCGTAAGGAAAACCATGAATGAATTCACCGTTTCAGGACAGTGAGCATGCGGTTCATGTGAAATCATGAATTTCATGTTCAAATCCAAACTATGGGTTAAAAGTATCTCTTTCTGCCTGAGACACTTGTAAGCTAATGTATTGTCTGAAATTATTTTGTTGCCGTAGGTTATGCAAACAGTGTATCTCCACCTTGAGATTTCAAAGTGAAAACAAAAGCAGCCAAATCCTTGGTTTGCGGGACGTGAACGGTTCTGTTAAGCCATCTGGGAGAAGGGACTCTGCCCGTGCAGCAGAACTGTTGCATGGTGTGAAGCTGCTGTTTGGTCGTGATGCCCTTTATTAGCATGGGGCGTAGGAGAGGTATGTGGAAAGAGACAGAAGTGATGGTTTCCTCTCTCCCAGGTGGAGCGATGTGTGTGGAGCTGCTGTAATTGGAGTAATTTTTATAGCAGCCCTTAGTGTGTTCTTAAGTATATCTTGGTAATTAAGCCCTTCCAGCCCCAATTTGTAGTACTGAAAGGTGGATAATATCTACCTCCCTTTCTAGCCTTCTCAGCTGTTAAGGGTTTTAATCTAAGAGGCTATTTATAGTTCTCCTTTCGTAAGAGGTTGAGTTGAAATCTTTGTGAAATGGGGTTAAAAAAGCTCTAGTAGTTCTGCAAAAAGACAGAGGTACAAGCTAGGTAATAGGCATGCTGTGATACTACATCACAGTGGCCTTTCCATGTTCAGTGCATTTTACAAACTTTAATCCTCAGAGCCTTCCTGGGAGTTAGGGAGGGACTGTTAATTTGAAGCTTGGGAAACTCACTCGTGGAAGTTAGAGGTTCCCTACAAAATGAGGAAAGTTTTTCTCCTTTTGAGAGAGAGAGAGAGAAGGGGTGTGGGGGGGTGAGAAGTATTTGCTTTT
Source organism: Chroicocephalus ridibundus (assembly GCF_963924245.1). Lineage (NCBI taxonomy): Eukaryota > Metazoa > Chordata > Aves > Charadriiformes > Laridae > Chroicocephalus > Chroicocephalus ridibundus. The sequence continues at coordinate 5,107,876 of NC_086289.1, read as the reverse complement.
TTATCCCTCTCTGTTTGCTTTAAAAGTAGACATTTTATTTACTGCAGAAAACTCTTCAGTGCTGGAGAACTAATTGACCAAGAATCAAGAGACTGAAAGCTTAATGTATGAAAAATTATTATAATTGCTGTAATTGGCAATTTGTTTCAAGTGGTTTTGGGAGGGAAAGATTTGGTTTCTGGTTTTGGCTGACTTAAAAGAATCTCATTTTTAAAGCTTGCTAGTCACTGATTATTCACTTTGAGTGCAGCTGAGATTGCTACAGTCTGAGACGCCTAAAGGATTTTCTAGCAAAACTAGGGTAAGTGACACTTAACAAATACAATTTTGTAAAACAAGCAGACTGCAGTGCCTTATACAAAGCAACAAGCAAGGGCGAAAAGCACTATTAAAAAGTATTCTGACTTGCTGTGAGCTTCAAAGGGAAGTAACTACTTTAGTGAATGTCTCCCCCACATACATATTTTGCCTCTTGATAGGCAAAGAATTAATGTGGTAGTTATCCTTACGCCAATAAAAAAAAGCACCTCCCTTATCAGTTTGATCAACAGCTTTGAGATTTTGAAAAATATAAGAGTAGGAGGGTAGACTAGATAATTTCTGAAGGTTTGTCATAGCTACATTATTATTGCTGCTGCTGCTGTTATTATTATTATTATTATTAATGCATTTCGGGTTGCTTGCAGGCTTTTGTTTAGCTAAACTGAAACAGCTGGGGAGAGTGTTGGACTAGAATAAAGACTACAGACACCGCAACAGTTAACTACAGTTATTCTGCTCACAATAGTCTGTCATAGTCTAAAATAATCATAACCATACTACAAAATGCTTGAGTTAACATTGATGAATACGATGAGTTGTGCTTATGTGAGATGCAGTCTTTAGCTGCTGCAGTTTAGCCTGCTTTGCTAACATGAGTGTCAGCAGACATCAGGTCTTGATTCGTACTGTTTGGTAGGTCTCCTTGTTTGAGTTACTATCTTAGCTTGGCTTCTGTAGTTTCGCGAGAGGCTAAGAAGTGAATAACAAGACTTAACTGATTTAATATAGTGCTAAAAGCAAACTCCTTATGGAGGAAAGTGCAGAGCTCTTTGAAGGACTGTTAAGGGCTGGATATCCAGGATTATGTAAAAGGACTGTCTCTTTGTGTAGAACTGTGTCAGGCATCCCTTTGAAAAAATAATCAGAAAAAAAAAATCAAAATAATGTGATTTCCTTCAGCCTGAACTTGGGTGCCATACTCCAGGAAACAATCTGAACGGCCTCGTCAGCTACTCAACAGTTCTTCTCAGAAAAGCAAGGTCAAGCCTTTAACTAATGTTATAGCTGTAAATATTTCACGTGTCTCAGTCCTATATGCTGTATTCTGTATGTACTGAATGTATGTATTGTATTTTTTTTTGTCGACAAAATTCTGTGGAGCAATATGCGCACAAATGAATTATAACCACTGAGTTTCTTTCATCGTTGTTTTAAAGGGGCACGTACCGCTGTGGAGAGCATTAGGTATTCTGGTTGCTGGCTCTGGGAAGAGTTAACTTGTTTCATCCCCTTCAGTCTGATTCCATTGCTGCACTAATGCAGACGTTGGTTTAGTAATAAAATTACCGCGCCGTTGTCCAGGAGCTCTTAAGAGCTGCCTGTGCTCTCCAGCCCCTGTTCAGTTTGGGACAGGCGTTTATGAATTGTCATAAATTGCACGTCTGCATTTGGCACTGTGGGCACAGGATTGTTGATGGTGGCTGGCCACACCAGTAGGTGTAGGGCCACAGAGCTGGCGTTGTGAACGCTGTGAGGCTTTCTGTGCTGATGACAGGACTCAAAGCTGCTTTATACACAACAAGTATTTGTATTGGTGAGTTTTCCTTTTATATGCCCTTAGTCAGACCAGTCAATCTAGTCTGAAACAGCATTTTAGGTATCAAGTGTTGCATTTGGGTTTCCCTGGTTAGAAGAAAAGACCTGTATTGAGAATGTATTAATAAGTGCCTGAGTTTAGCATTGTATCAAGTCAAATGTCAATCTTCTATATCGGGTGATGGTTCTCTAATAATCTGTCATTTAAAACTTTTCCCAGATCTTGCCATTTTTGTACTGGGAGAGAATGAGTATATCATCTGTCAAGTTTCTTCAGTATTATTCTGGTTTGTAATAAAGGTCTGAGGCAGATTTTCACAGAAAGGTTTAATTGCTACTTGGGAAATACTCAAATACAACATTTTATATGTTTTCTATGCTGTTGTTCTTTCTTTCATATTTTCTTTTCCCCATATAAAGATTGTGTTAGAAAAGGCTTATGTGAAATATACAGTAATTGTTCATTGGGAGCCTTTTGCTACGTAAAGAATTTTCTAATTAACATATTATTGCATTTCCGTTTGGAAGTTTTTTGGTGAGAGACACATTTCAAGTTATTCCTACCGAGCCAAGCTCAATTTGAAATGCAGTCTGCTTCAAAAGCAGCTGTCTGACTTTCCTGAGCTTGCTTATTAGATACATGAAAGCTGAAGAAATGTTTTTCCTCAACCCCAGAATGTATTCAGTGTACCACAGCGATAGATCTTCTCCTAAGAGAATTACGTGAAAGTGGTTAACAGCGACCACAAATGCTTCATAAATATTTACCTGTTACATTATCACTGTGCAAACTGTTGGCGGAGGCTGACGGGCAGATGAATATGTATTGTATGATTCCCAAAGAGTTTTCACACAATTTGTCATTTTATGTTTTATCGAAATATAGTCTTTGCAGAGTGTTTTGCAAGGAGTTGTCTTCTCAGAAGTGTAATGCCTTGGTCTTAGAGCTAGGTGAGGAACATGGTTAGTAGCCCAGAGCTATGTAGCATGATCGGCTATACACGCAGGGGAGAGGAAGCAAAAGTTCTTTCTGAGCCCACACCAGAGACAGTGAAACATTGGTGCATCATGAATCCAGAGTTCCAGGCTAACAAATAGGTATTACAATCATTATTTCAGTTAAATATGCCAGTCGTAAGATCAGTCGCTATAATTAACAAAGTCCAGCTTGGCAGCATTGAGGGGAATTTCTCGTTATCTGATACTAGAGACATTATTAAGCTGCTTTGAAATCTTGGCGTTTGTTATCCTCTAAAAATATTCTGTTCATGTGCAATAACTGTCTAATGCAGGAGGTGACTGGAGCTAATCAGTGTGTTTCCTAATGGCCTTGTTTCATAGATCAGAGCATTCAAATGTTGATTTGTATTGGTGTATTAATGCTCAGAAGACATGCAATGCACAATCCAACGTTTTTTCTGATAAAATACTTTAAAATACAAATGGAAAAGAGGTAGAGTCTCAACAGGCAGCAATAGCATTTTTATATATTCTTTCAAGATCATTTACATCTTTCTGAAACTATTCTTCCTCTGTGTGTCTTACTAGCTGTAGAGCTACTTGTTCTGGAAGACTATACACAGAAAGAAATCTCACAGGTGACTTCACTAAAGAAAAAGCATGCCCCACCTGACAGAAAGATGTGTCTCAATAGCCAAGTAACCAGCACTTTCAGAGCAGGATTTATTTAATATACACAATGAGAACTTCTGAACATGCAGAAACATACGTTCATCAAACATTTTGCAGGGATCTCTGTAGAAAGGGAAGGTATTGCAAGTTGTAACCACTTTCTTACAAAAAAAAAAAAAAATCCCCCCAAATTTGAATAACAACAGGAAGACCTAAAATACAGCAATAAATCCCCACCTTCCGCATTGCAAGGTCGTGTTGTCACCTAACCAGGAAATTAGCATATGTGGACTGAAAAGTAAATTGTGCTCTCTAACCAGCCAGACCTGGAGGTCTCTTACAGCCTGAAGTGTTGCACAAACTGTTGTCACAGTTTGTGACAGCTTTAAAAACATCTGTTATCGATCACCAGATAAGGCAAGGCTGGACTGCTTTGGATGTGTGTTATAGAGGAAAGAAGTCAACTTGCAGACATTAGCAAAACTTAAAATGAGCTTTTTTCATCTGTAACGATGGCTGGAGAGCGATGGTGGGAAAGTGCTTGTCCGTGGGAAGCACCGAAATGGTGCGTTATTGCTTGTTTGGTTTGGGGCCAAATACAGGTTGGCAGATCAAGAAACGCCTTAATGTTCATGATGACTTTTTTTCCTAATATGAAGAGAACGAAGGGAAGAGTGGAGCTGAAATACGATGGGTTGTTTTTGAGTTTGTGTCCCATGCCTTTCTCAGCCCAGTGAGTTTGATTGTTCTGGTTTTGAAAAGTGTCTGTTTTGCAGAAGTACGCTGGTGGGGTCTCTCTCCACTTCGTAGGGCACAAGAAGCTCTAATACGCACCCAGAGCTGATGCTCTCCTGGTTGAGGGGTTGTTTCCTGCCTTCTCTTGTGAGCATTCAGCCAAGACTTTTAAATGATGACCCACCCAGGAGAGGAATAATTGAGAACAGAGAGGAATATGAGAATAATTTTCTGATCATCCTTTTCATCGCGTTGTTTACTGCAAGTTTCTTGTATATTTTCAGCCTGAATTATTTCCTAAAGATGCAAATTAAATGCAAATTTTTCAATATAACCAGAGCAGTCATCCAGTTTTAATTTGATACTGTGTGGCTGAGTTTGTCTGCCTTTGTTTGGATGGTACATAAAGACATGATAATTACATTTTAGAAAGACACTCACTTCTTGGGATTTTTATTGTGCGTGAGTGTGAAAGGTTAAGAGTCGCAGAAGCTGCAAATGTTATTTATGCTAAAAAGTATTAGCCGATATAACTTTGTTTATGTTTATGAGAGTCACTGTATCACGCACCCAACACCAGCTAAAGGGCCAGCTGAAGCAAAAAATCCAACTTTGAAATGATACCAAGTTGCAGGCGCTATGTTTTACATTTTTTTCTGCATTTTATCTCATACGGAATAGCTATGTGTCAGCTCTGCTAAACTGACCTAAAAAGAATTAGGGAATAATTCAGAAATTAAAGTTAAGGTTCTGGAAATTTAGTTAAATACTGAAAAGCTCCTTAGAACTGGTTTTGTTAATGGAGCCGTTGAAGATACGGTTAGTACAGGGCAAATGTGTTTTAGTGGAAAAGCTGATGCTGTTTGTTTTAGGAAAGAAAATGTTAGACGTTCTGTTCCTGAGATGGAGGATGTTTACACACCAAATGCAGCATTTGCTCCAATTGTTCCCGAAAGAATTGAGGCAAAGCACTTTTTTCAGCTCAGGTACTTTTTGAACTTTGAAAATGTTTTATGACTCCCTATTATGTACTAGAAGATGGTTATATGATATGAAGGCTGTATTTACGTTCATAGTCTTGTTTTCCCCATGTTCAGAGGAAAAATCCTTCTGTTCCACTGTATTACTTTTACCAAACATAAACTGTTATGCTCCCTTCTTAAATTCCAAATTACTTTGGTCTTCTCCATGTCTGTCCAACCAAGCTTTAAAGAGAAAATAATTTGCTCAGCTTAATTGCAGCAATGTCTACATTTGATTGATATGGCAGGTAATTTTGATTGTTGCTTGAATAATAAAAGGTAAATTCAGCAAGCTATTTGTCATAAAATATATTTGACTGCTGTGCAGGATTCACAGTGTCCAAGGTCCAAAGTAAGGTGCAGCAGTAGCTCTTCCATTTTATGATGGAAGTATTTTAGCTCTACTGTGCTTTGACTTCAGTGATTCAATTTGCAGAGATAAACAATTCTCTGGAGGTAATACAGCTTGTCATTATTTAATAGTTATTTAAAATGTGCCTTGTTACCCTTGTGCAAGAATTGGGGCCACAAGAGAGTTGTTGTTGTCCTCTGATTCATCAGGGTGCTGACACAGCACTGGGTTAAAGCACCCGGTGATCTGGTGTCTCAGACTATTGTAATTTAATAGCCAACCTTCTCTATACTGCTGCTTCTATTTAGAAGTGTCCAAAAATCTTTTTTTTTTAAACTGTAAAAGCCTTCTGGCACTGAATTACATCTATTTCTTGACTGAAACATATCTGCTCTATGCTAACCTCATTATCCAGGAATGATTTCTAGAAGAGGAAGTGAAGAATAATTAAATCATTCCTAACTGAAGGAAATGCTTCGCAGAACTATGCAAATTCCAATTTGGCCAAGATGCTGTGGTTTCATATTCTATTTCTGGGAAGGGCAGCAGGAGAAACTGTTATTTTTGGAGTTACAGATAACCGGGTTCTGGCTTCATTTTTCTCTCTTGCTTCAAGATCAGAGCACACTGGGACATCCCTGTTCGGGAAGGAGCACAGTACCTGCCATTGCCTGCTTCCCCGTGCCTGTCCTGCTGTAAGTGCTTCTAAATTAGACTTGCCCTGCTCGCTGCAATGTCGTCTGCTTTGGTTGACGCCTGCTGAGGTCCCTGAAGTGAGGGATTTTTCCTGCGTGCAAAATTAGGGCTCAGCCCTCGTCTGAAGTAAGCGCTTCTCTGCAGTCCTGTGCAGCCCTGGCTGTCCGCACAGGGCAAAGGTACGAAGGGATGGACCCACTTCCCCTCGCTTCTCAGCCTGCAATACACTGCCCGGAAAACAAAGGGGATTGCATTTTTGAGTCAAAAAATGAGATTTCTGTGTGTACACTCAGGAGGAATGCCTAGGGGAGCCCATGGGCTGAGCACCACCCTCCCTTGGCTCCGGGGCTTACATCTTTAGATTTTCACATTTTCCCATCTGCAAATCTCACTTTTACACGGCTTAAGGCAAAAAAGAGTGTAAAAGAAAAAAAACAACCCTCACACAACTACCTATTTTTACATGGGAATGTTTGCAAATACATTAGTGGTGTGTAATTGAATTATTAACTGGAAAAAATATAATTAGAGTGCTGGAAGAATGGCTTTTCAGTGCTCCACAACTTTTGTCTTTCAAGGAATCAAATTGCTAAAATGAGTTATGCTCTCAAGAAATCCGCTTAGAATTAACAACATATGTCCTACTTTTCCAGCTTTGCCTTTAAAAGTTACATATTACAATAATGAAGTGTAAATAGCGAACTTCAGTGATTTGCAAAAGGTACCAGCCTTGCGACTTTTCTAAACCGGTTGATTTATGTGCTGTTTGCTGTTTTTGAGAACACAAAACAATTAATTTATGTGTGAAAAGAACAGTGAATTAATCCTAGAGAGCCCTGGAGCCTTTAAAGACCTGAATCATATGTTGAGCTCGTTTAAAACTTACATAAGAAATTAATGTAGAATAAAGCCCTTTAATTTGAAAAGTGCATCTATAGTAGGTGTCCCTAGGATATCTTCTGGATCATTATTCAGAAAGGTTAAGGAGGACTTTATTTTTTTCTTTCTTTCTTTTTTTATATTCAGTATGTATTTTCCAGTTTGCAGCTCAACATGGTGCATTTCAACTTATAAAGAGGCAGAGATTTTAAAAAGAAACGGGGAGCTTTTTATTCACCTTCCACTTAATTTCCTTGCTGCCTTGCCAGTCCCGGCTTAATGAATGTAATTGCTACCTTTGATGAAAATACTATTATCAAGATCACACATTACATTGGAAAACAGTTTTTCTTTAAACACAGCTACTGCGGTCTCTAATTATGCATGTAACAAGTGGCTCCCGAACAAAAGAGCATGTTGTCTACAATTGCTAGGAATTGGAGCAAGGCAAATTTGAACAAAGAACAGATTAGATTTGCTCCATGCTCCACAAAGCCCATTCCCCTGATTAATTTCCTGCAAAAACTAAAACAATTCTCTCTTAAAAGAAACTAACCCTCATCCCCAGAATGATCCATATGCCATTTGTGTCAATCTATATGATGATAATGGCTACAGATTTAAATTATTAACTATTAGATGTAGTAAAATAGGAAAGCTCTTTTATAAACTTACCTTTTCATATGTAAATAAGCGGTACAAGGACTTAAGGAACAAAAACCTGACTTTTCTGTGGAAACCAGGAGCAAGAAAACACCCAGTAACTGAAAGTCTGAATTGTGCATGTATAATCCAATTATTTTGTCAGTTTACTCTGCGCTCCGTATTCTGCACAGGCACTGCAGCAGGAGTATCGGGTCTCCTAACGTCGTGTTGGGTTTTCCAAGAATGACATATTTGAGGGCTGCTTCCCATGTGTGCACCTTGCGGAGAGTTATTCTGAAAAGGATTTCATTTAATTCTTAAAACAAACCATTTTGTCGACAGGATTTAATGAGCCAAAATCAGAATTGGAAATACATTTTGCTATTATTCCATGCAAAAGCAGGCAGACACTGGTAACATTAGTACTGAATACAGAATCAACCTTTGATAAAATCCTGTGATACGGATTGAATTGTTTTTTATATTACTAACACAAGGAATTAGTCATAGCGATTTAAAACACAGTGTTATTTTTCATTCTTATTTGTATTGATCTAGGATCCCTAGCTGTGGCCCATTGTACAAGATGCATATAATCCCCAGTTATCTGGGTAAAGGCAAAAAAACAAAGGAGTTCTGCTTCAAAGTGTTTACAAGCTGGGTTAGGATTGGATGTGGACTAATGTAAACTAGCGTCTAGATTATTTTTAAGAAAAATTAGCGAGCAGAAACAGTGTACTGGTAAAAAAGCATCCCTAGGCCTGCATCCTCTCGCTTGCTCTAGTGAAAACGCTTTGTTCCTGCCAGTAAAGTCAGATGAGTCGCAGCAGAACTGGTCCTGCCACTGTGGTGAATGGTGGTGTCTGCTTGGCACCACGCTCTGCCAGGTGGGATCCAAAGCTTCAGCATTTTGGAGGAAGGTGGTTTGAGTGGTGTCTTTGCCTGGCGAGGCTGTAGACACGGGCACATGTGAACTCTTCCCCTGTCCAAAGCCTTCACTACACTCCATACACAGGGAAGCCTATTCATGGGCTCACTGGTGCTGAAACAGGTAAAACTAAACGTATTCTCTGTCATAAGCCAGAGAATACATTTAGTTTTACCTGTTTGAACTATATCTTAATAGGGTTGCGTTTTAATCTTGAAACTTGGATTTCTAAGCAAGACCCCGCTGAGAAATCTCCAAGCTTCACAGCTATTTCCTGCACTCCCAGTCCCTTTACATAAAGCAAGGTCGCTTCATCCGCGATGTATTTTCATGACTGCGTATCTGTGTGTCAGCCCCACCCCTGCTCTGCTCTGTGATGTCTAGTTTAAGTCCCTCTCAGACTGAGTAACTCCGGTCTGTAGTGTTATGCTTGAAACCGGCGATGCTTCCTGTGCCGGGATGACACTATTATGCAGTGTAACGCAGGACCATAAGATGCAGCGGAAGAGAAATGATTCTAAAATTAATGATGTGCAATGGCCAATAATAGGTTCCTCACTGTGAAGCTATTTTGCAAGAGAGAATGGCAGGGAGGGGAAGGAAAAAAGATACCAATTCTATTTTTCAAATTAATATTAATTTGTGAGGACTTTTCTGAGTATCCATAGCCCTTCCTCTTCCATGGGACTCACTCTGCAAGGTCCTATGGTCTCTTGTTCTCATACAAATCCCCAGGGGATGAAGGCCATGTGGAAACTTCCAGGAACCAGTTGTCAGGGCTTTCATTAAGGGCAGACTTTGCCAGTGCTGGGGAATTCAGCATTGTTGGACCCACATTGCAGCACAATTCCAGGAGGTAAAAGCTACCTCCTGCAGCCTGCGTGCCTTCTCTTACTTCTCTTTGTGGCTACAAACTCAGGAGATCCACTTACAAGTCTGTAGGGGTAGGAAATTACAATTTTACTTTTTTAGAATACCAACTAACCATCAAAAAGTGGTGTCAGCTGGCCAAAGTCAAAGGATTTGTCCTGGTTTCAGCTGGGATATAGTTAATTTTCTTCCTAGTAGCTGGATTTAGTATGAGAATAATGTTGATAAGACATATTGGTTTAGTTGTTGCTAAGTAATGTTTATATTAAATCAAGAACTCTTTCAGCTTCCCGTAGAAGGACAAGCACAGACAGGACCAGCCGGCCAAAGGAATATTCCATACAATAGACATGGTCAGTGTATAAATGGGGGTTGGCCGGGGGGCAGGAATCCACGATCACTGCTCAGGACAGGCTTGTTAGAGTGACTTGTGTTGTATCACTTTATTTTATATATTCTTTTACCATTATTGTCGTTAGGGCTTGGGGTTTTTTTCCTCTTCCGTTACTGTTCTGTTAAACTGTCTTTATCTCAACCCACAACAGTTTTTTACCTTCTTCCCCTCTCCTTTTTCTCCCTCTTCTCCCTACCTTATGGGGGAGAGTGGGTGAACGGCTGCGTGGTCCTAGTTGCCAGCTGGGGTCAAACCACGACAGGATTAAAATAATCTTAAATTATTTTAGAAAACCTACAGGATTCCAGGTCTTCCAGCCTGTCATTTCAAAAGTGAGTTACGCCACGTGGGGCCTGCGTCCCACTGGATGCTGCAGAGCTCCCATCTCTCATTCAACATGCAGCAAATCCTTGGGAGCTTCTCTCCGCGAAGGAAAGATAGTAACAGACGTGTTGTGTTCGGTGCCAGCGGTGGAAGAAGGGAGGTGGCAGAGGTATGTGTATTAGCAGCATACTTCTTTCTGCGCAATAGCTTCCAGGGTCTTTGTATTCTCAAAAAGTCAATGCAGAGACTGGGGGGACAATCCTGCCTGTTATAGCTGTCATTTATCCCTTCTCAGTCACTAAAGGTGCTTTGTTGGCAGACTATCACAGTTCGTCCCAACTTGCAGTTAATACAAAATCTTTAAAATGTACCCTGCAGATAAGAAAAAAACCCACAACTCATAATTTTCCATGTGGATAGAATTAATCAAGATGTAATTATGACACCAAATGAAATTACTTCGAACATCATAAAATCCTTGTTCATCTCAGCATCACTATTTAAGAAACTGAATAAAAGAAAATGTAAGTCCTTTCTGTGGAAATCAAAATAATTTTGGTTTCCAGACACTTTTTCTGCAGTGTTTCAGATCCCATGGGTGTTCTGATGGTGGGACCACTGCAGAGCCTGCACTGGTGGAAAAGAAACTGTAAATATCAGTGACAAAAAGGAACTGGATTATAATCACTACCTGGGGAAGTTGGAGAATAAAACCAATACATTGAGAAAATCCAGAATTACTTGTGGTTTAGTTCCTTGTCTTCCCTGAAACAAGTTGAAAGTAACCTCATGAGTTTAGGGAAACATATTTGTGTACTTTTCTGAAGAAGTGTTAGGCTGTGAGGTTTTCTCCTTTTAGAAAGTAATCCATTGTTCCCCGTGGTGGGTGTTAGGTTCTTGTTTTAGTGTCACATTTAATGCAGCACACTGTAAAAAGGTTGGCTGGAGAGAAGAGGTGGCACTTGGACAGCATGAATATTTATCCCTTCATCACACCATCTCTGCTTCGGTCTCGCCACAGCCAATTTCAGAAGTTTAGCACAATTACTAGCGTAACCCCCAGATCCGTAAGCGTTCTTCCAGGTGTGATGTGGCACCTAATAATGGATTTTTTTAGCATAGACATTGTCTGGAATAAGCATTAATGCACAGACACCTTCACAGCCCCTGGTACGGTAGTTGTGTGGGGATGCAGGAGAGATTTCTCTGCACGTGCTGATTGCTACGGGGGAGCTCAGCATTGGTTATTTTCTATAGGCAGATTAAAGCAGGAACTGAAGCTCAAGCCCCCAATATTGCACATGGTGCTACAATGAATGGAAAGGAACCAGCCAGGAAAGGAAACCTCTTGTTTCTGTACAAAGTCCTCCTCGGTCCCTCCCTTTGCACAGGCACATGTGGTAGCATGATGCTGTGATGACCACAAACTGGGATCCAACTATTATACAGCCAGTTGTGGGGCAGGGTGGGAGGCTCAGGATGTCCCTTCGAGGGAGAAAGGCTTGCAAACAGTGGACCATGTTGCAGACGTGGTTGTGAGGGACATGGTTTAGTGGTGGTTTTGGCAGTGTTACGTTGATGGTCGGACTCGAGGATCTTAAAGGTCCCTTCTAACCTAGGTGATTCTATGATTCTGTGACCAAAGAATGGTCAGAAATGACAAGGAGGAGGCATCTAGTGAGTCTGTCTCCAGCTCAGGCTCCTTCCCTTCTCCATCAAGTTCTTAAAACAGAGGGCAGATCTTGCATTTGCTTTTAAATAATCTCAGGGCGAATGCAAAAGGGAAAGAGTAGTCGGTGCAAGGGGCCACAGAGCTGTGGAGATCGCTTGCCTCTGCTGGACTGACGGAGCTGAGAATGGGCCAGCTCAGTGCACCTTGGCTTACACGCACCGATCGTTTATTTCACGCTCTTCTCTAGCTAGATGTATGATCTAGAAAGAAGGAAAAAGTAGTTGAGGTTTAAGCTCTTATCACTAAAGTGAGTCTCCCTCTACATTAAAAAACTATCCAGACATTGTAACAGGAATGGGTTCAGTTCTTAAGTCATAAATTTGTGTGTGTAGAAAAAAGACTTATTGGTGAATTTAGCAGTATTTTTCGTTGAACTGGCAGTTGCTAACCATTACACCAGTATTTATTTGATTCTTAAAGAGCACAAAAGCATGGACTACAAATAAAGAAGATGGAGTAATAGCTTTTGACTGGACCACTAGCTTTAAACTTGAAATGAAGTGTCCAGTTTTGAGTTACTGTGTCCAAATGCCATTTGTACAGTTTGAAAAGTGGGGGCATTTTTCCAGCTTGTCACTGTTAGCTGTAGTTCATTCCAGTGAATGATATCACTGAAGGAGCAGTTGTTCTGCTATAAGTACTTCACTCATGACTGGAATGTATTAAATGTATTAATCTGTGCCTCAGAGTGTAATTTAGGGAAGCCCTACATTTGACACATTCTTGTACATCCTTATTTTATTGCCTTATCCTGCAGGTAACAATGTCTCAAAAGCAAAGAGACTGGATGAAGTTAAAATTACATGTCACCAAATATTATATGCACTTTTGGTTGCTCATTTCGCTGTCAGAATTACTTATTTTCAACAACATTAGTTTAAATATGTTTATGACTTGATTTACACCTCGGATGTCAAAATAAAATCCCAGGCAGGAATCCAAGGCTGCTAATGAGCTGGGAGGTGAGATGAAGCCATGAGGGGAATGTCCCCAGCCTCACAGCTACATCTTTCACCGCAAAACTCTGTCGCAAATGGCACCTAGGCCAACCAAAGATAAAACGTGAGGCTTGAGTTATCCTGGAGAGTATTTGTCAAACCTGCTTTAAGTGAGCAGAATAAAAATGTATTTTTGTGGCAAGGTTAGACCTTATGTCAACTAAGTGAACTCGTAAAGCATTTATAGCCTGACCTCCTGACTATTACCTATCATAAATTCGAAACACTCTTAATCCATAGGTGTGTAATTTTGAGGTACTTTGAGATACTCTTACCACCTTCTATTTGCAATGTAACAGTTATGCATATTGCTGTTGGCCGTTAAAGAAGGACGTGAATAGTAGTAATAAATGGCATTTTCTGTACTGTGTAATGAGTTTACACACCTGCAAAAAGAAATATACCCACTGCTGCCCAAACCAGGTGTGGGTATCGAGGCCCTAAATATAGAGGCATATGTGGTGATGTGGTTATCAGATTCCCGTCAATGAAGGCAGTTTAAGTAGTTGGACTGAAAGTATGGGACTGTGTGCTGAAAACTAACTGCCCTCTCCTTCCTTCGTGTGATGTGGAAAGCATTCGACGACCAGCACGTCCCTTATTTATGTTTAATCAGATTTTCCCTGGAAGAGCTGAAACCCCCGGTGCCAGCACTGCACTAAGAGCCGGCGATATTTATTCCAAACACACTGGGCTGCTTTTCTTGTATTGACATCCATGTCTTACCCTGTATACATTTCAAAATGAATATCCCGAGCTAGCCACGGCTTTTCCTATGCGGCGGAAAAGTCTTCGCTACGGAGCGAGGCAATTCATAAATGTAGCCGAGTGCCCCCGCTCCACCTGCAGGCATCGTTAGCTGGCAGTGATGGGGATGATCGAGGAGATGGGACCAGTGACTGAACTCCGACCTTATCGATCCAGCCACCTCCACCCAGCTGAGTTGCTGCGGTCCAGTCAGCTGAAAAGGAATTTAAAGGGCAGTCGTCTTCCCCGCTCAGCCCTCCTGTCATTAATAACGTTTTCATCCATGACAGTGATAAACACGCGGTACTTGAGGAGAGTTTATTAAGGTCAGTCTATAAATAAAAATTAAAATTTAAAAAAATGGGTTTACACAGATGAACAGATGGATGAATAAAGTGATTGGTAAAACAATAAATATGAAAATAGACAGATGGATGAAGTACCTGGCAGCCATCCTCTAAAAGCCCAATGCCTCAAATGCTGGCAATGTTATACCAGACCCTTCTCTCCCCTCTGATAAAAAACAGATTTAATGAAGCTGCTGCAGAACTTATAGGTTTCGTGGATCTATGGCCTGACTAATATTTTGTCATTTAATGCCTATTCTCCAGCCTGATAAAAAGGATTGCAGCCATTTCTCTATGTCAGGTATATAACTGAGTGCTACTAAAATTTAAATGTCTCATCTGTCCTTGGATTTAAATACAGATGGCCTTAAACCTCCCAGTTTTTCTTAATGCAAGATGGTGTACAATGCCCTGCCTGACTTCTCTTATCATTCTCAAAGAGACAGAGATTTCTGCCTCAGTGGAATTCCGGCTACCAGCAAGAAAACATCCTTCTTCACTTCCAAAATCTGAGTATCATGCAGAAAAACAGCGCCAAAAAGCCCAATAACGTTTCAGCCCCCACCAGCTGAGGAACGCTGGCAGGTCTTTACGCTTTATAAAAGGCAAGTCCACTCCATCCAAAACTTCCTTGGGAATCGTTTCATGGCTAGCTATCGTGCGAGATAAATTATAAATTTTATCTTTAGTTTAGCATTGTTTAAAAGTGATGGGAAGTGAGCAAAGGAGAAAAGTCCATTGTAATTTCCTGTGATTTTTTTATTTGCGTGCTGGCTCTGTAGGTAACTGAGCTCGACTGGGGGGAAGCATCATTTAGGGAAACTTGTACAATCATTAAGGGCAAACACTTGACTCGGATTCAAGGCCACAGGCTTTAAGTTTGCAACATCAAAAGAACCTTAATTGTTGCCTCTGGTTAAATATTTCAAAACCGTTATTTAGATCGTTGCGATTATTGATCCTTTATTATGCCTTCATTCCTTGATGGTCATGCAGACATTAACTGGCATTACACGGAGTCATGTGCATCATTGTTTGCT